>NW_026577881.1:3952714-4611499 GCF_029407905.1 Bubalus kerabau | reverse complement strand
ATGAATAAAACACTTTGCCATGGATGTAACGAGGATGACAAGACTGGCACACTGGAAATTATACACCCTGGCTGAAAACTATCCTGAATACATGGACAGATATTCCATAACGATGGAAAGACTTAAGATGGCAATACCATGGAATGCATCTTCAATCTGAAATGAAGATTTGATATGATTTGATCGCTCAGAGCTTTTGTGTCATCAAGTGTTATTAAAGTATTAAAGAGATAGAGAAAGCTGCTGACTTAGACTTGAGGCGGGGTGGGGGGGGTAGTAAGAGTACCCCCTGCTGGTCTTTAGCCAGATATTCTACAGGCACTAGCAGTCAGCTAAGGAAAGAAAGGAACTGTTTCAGGGAATGGCACCAGGCCCTTCCCCCACGACATGCATTGAGATAATATTGGCAGCAGGTGAGTCATCCCGGGCCAAAACTTGATTGACATGAATCTTGAAGAAAGGCAGTATTGCAGGCAAATATATCATTTCCTTAACATAGATAAGGAGAACAAGCTAGGAGGAAAACATGCTGTTTTGTTCAAATCGCTTCTGAGCCTTTTGGGGGAACCGACCTGAAGCCAGAGTCTAGCGGAAATACATAGGATATTTACATCGCTTAAGACAAACATTTTCTTAGGAAAAAATGCATTGCTTAGCTCAAGGTTTGTCTGCGAAATTCTTACACATCAAGAGATGGCTCCGAGCTGGGTTTCCACACACAGGAACATCCATGCAAAGGACAAGCCTGCACAGCCCATCTGCCGCCCTCCCGCACAGCCAGCAGCATTTCCAAGTGACCTCCTAAGGCCTCCCCAAAATACAGGGGCACCTCTGGGTTTCCTGTTTCCCTCACTTCGAACACTTTTCTTAAAAAAAAAAAATCCTGCACACTTCTTGATAGAATGCCACAGTGCAAGGAATACAGTCCTTCAATATTTAAACCTCCATTTGCAAAACACTTGGAGCTTGGTTTTGTTTTGTTTTGTTTTTTAATTACACCACCACATAATTTAAAGCTTTTACACGTTCTAATTATTCAGTTCCAAAACACCAAAGTTTTATTGCACAGGGTCCTCATGAAAAGGCCCACGCAGCTGGACAACCACAGATACTGCCATGAAAGGGCAGCAAGGTGCCCTCCCCCCTTCTTTGCTGCCTGGGCGGCCACCAGGGTTTGAAATCCATGCACCCTACTAAGTTTCTAGGGTGCAATCCGTGGACCCTTCCCTTTCCCATCCCAGCAGGTGCTCAAGGGCCCGCTGGCTTACAAAGTGCCAGAAGCAGGGCTGGGCCAGCCGGCCAGAGTTCAGTGTTCTGTCCCTTGGACTTCCAGCGGACACTAGGCTGCTTGGAAGAACCGCGCAGACTCGGAGATTTTTCAGCAGAGGGGTGGAGCGGTAAAGGCCTTGACCCCAAAGGCAAGGCCTTTCTGCGACCGCCAGGTTGGGGAGCTCCAAGAATGTGCCAACAGACGGCGGAATACTTGGTTCCCTGCTCCACGCAGTCCCAGTTCCCTTACCTGTGGTCCGCAGCCCTCCACTGCACCCACGGGATGGCGATCCTTGGGGACCCAGGAGCGGACGAAATGGGCGTTCCCAGCCGCAGTTGCAACCCCCGAGAGCGCAACTGGGAACCCCTCCCCATCCCCCCCATGAGCCGACCCCCGCCCCGCGCCCTCAGGGTTAGCCCCGCCCCTGCCGCGCTCCCGGCGCGTTCCCAGCCGCAGTGGCGACCCCCGGGAGCACAACTGGGACCGACCCCCACCCAAAGCCATCGGAATCTCGACCCGCGCAGCCCGGGTTTACCCAGTCCCGGGTGCACTCCCGGCGCGTTTGCAGCCTCAGTGTCCACCTCTGAGAGCACAACTGGGAAGCCCGCCCCCACCCCCGCCAGAAGCCGACCCCCGCCCCACGCCGCCCGCGTTCGCCCCGCCCCTGCACGGTCCAGGTACCTTCCCAGCTTCTAGCGTTCACGCCCGGGTAGGAGCAGGATGTAGGAGTATGGGAGATGTGTCTGGAGCCTGACAGCCTCAGCTCTGCTCTGGCCTGCCCTTTGGACCTAGGAGCCAGGCCAACTTGCAGAGGGCTTAGGGCCCCATTGTATGCAAACTACCAAGGCCTACCGCAAGGAGAGCTCTGTCCGAGGGAAGGGAAGCGCCCCAGGCTGCATTCCCAAGCTGTTGTTTAGCCGCCCAGACTCAGCGCTGCACAGGGGTAATCAGGCTCTCTGTGCCCGCAGCTTCACACACAGGTGTGTCTCCGTAGGAATCAAGAAAGATCCTGACAGAGTGAGGTTCATTAGAGCTATACTAAAGAGCAAAGGCTTGTCCATGTGGTCTTGCCTTCCCCTGTGCCTTTGGGTCTCCAGGCTCGGCCCCAGCTCCGTGGAAACAACCCCTGAGAAAATATCTTCAAGATCCACTTTTCCCAGTGTCTGGGAACCGGGGTTCGTAGGAGGAGAGAAAAGCACGCCTCCATAGGGAACGAAAAGGCAGCCCACCTGCCTGTGTTTTGAAGCCTCTATTTGGAAGGAATGGGTTAGCTTCTCCTAAAGGAGACCTCCAGATCTGCTCAGAAGTCGGTAATTCCAGAGGCAGGGTACTGGTTCCTGACTGCCCTTTGCTAGCCTTGCAAAGATATTCCTAGATTCTAGAGTTATTTTCCATGAAGGAGCAGGCTTCGGGAATGTGTCAGACGGGACTGGCTCCTTATTGACCTCAGCTCAGCTATTGCCTTTCCATTCAAACTAGAACAAGGCCCTAGTTTATGAAGGGTAAGGGTCTTCTTCTTTGCAAACTGCCAAGGGCTACAGCAATGAGACCTCTGTCAAGGTGAGGGAAGCCTAAGAGGATGGATTCTCAAGCAGGTGCTTTGCCACAAAGCATCAGCACCCCACGGAGAGAATCAAGCTCCCTGTGCACCAATGTTGGGAGTGTAGCTTCACACACAGAGTTGTCTCTATAGGAGCCAAGAATGTTCCTGAGAGATTAGGTTCACTAAACCTCTCCTACAGAGCATAGACCTGTCCATGTGGTTTTGCCTTCCCCTGTGAGTTGGGTCCTCGAGGTCTGCCACACCTCCGGGGAAACTGTCCCTGAGAAAAGATCTCCAGGAACCGCTTCGCCGAGGCTGGGAAATGCTGTTCACATGAAGTAAGGCAAGCGAATCTCCTGCATAGTAAAAGAGGCCTTACAGTCCCTGGAGGAGCAGGCTGCCAGAATGTGTGAAACCTGACGGTTGCCTTAGTGGCCTCAGCTCCACCATTGCCTGTTCATCCGAGCTAGCACCCAGGCCTACTTGGAAAAGCGTTTGGGTGCAGATTTCTACAAAGTGCCAAGGGCTACAGCAGTGAGAATTCTCTCTGTGCTAAGGGAGAGCATTTTATGGATTCTCAAGCTGTTTTCTGAATGACAGCGTCAAAATGAACAGAGAGAATCAGGCTCTCTCTGCCCCTATGTTAGGTACGCAGCTTCACACACAGAGGTGTCTCTGTAGGAGCCAAGAATGCTCCGGAGAGATGAGGTTCACTAGAGGTCTGCTACAGAGCATAGACCTGTCCATGTGGTCTTGCCTTCCCCTGTGCCTTTGGGCCCCGGGCTCGGCCCCAGCTCCGTGGAAAGAACCCCTGAGAAAATATCTTCAATATACGCTTTTCCTAGAGGCTGGGAACTGGGGTTCATAGGAGGAGAGAAAAGCAAGCCTCCTTCGGGCACGAAAGGCAGCCAACCTGCCTGTGTTTTGAAGCCTCTATTTGGAAGGAATGGGTTAGCTTTTCCTAAAGGAGACCTCCAGATCTGCTCAGAAGTCGGTAATTCCAGAGGCAGGGTGCTGGTTCCTGACTGCCCTTTGCCAGCCTTGCAAAGACATTCCAACATTCTAGAGTTATATTCCATGAAGGAGCAGGCTTCGGGAATGTGTCAGAGGGGACTGGCTCCTTATTGGCCTCAGCTCAGCTATTGCCTTTCCATTCAAACTAGGACAGGGCCTACTTTATGAAGGGTAAGGGTCTTCTTCTTTGAAACTGCCAAGGGCTACAGCAATGAGACCTCTGTCAAAGCAAGGGAAGCCTAAGAGGATGGATTCTCAAGCAGGTGCTTTACTACAAAGCATCAGCACCCCACGGAGAGAACCAAGATCCCTGTTCCCCAATGTTGGGAGTGTAGCTTCACACACAGAGTTGTCTCTATAGGAGCCAAGAATGTTCCTGAGAGATTAGGTTCACTAAACCTCTCCTACAGAGCATAGACCTGTCCATGTGGTTTTTCCTTCCCCTGTGAGTTGGGTCCCCGAGGTCCGCCACACCTCCGGGGAAACTGTCCCTGAGAAAAGATCTCCAGGAACCGCTTCTCTGAGGCTGGGAAACGCTGTTCACAGGAAGTAAGGCAAGCGAATCTCCTGCAGAGAAAAAGAGGCCTTACTGTCCCTGGAGGAGCAGGCTGCCAGAGTGTGTGAAACCTGACTGTTGCCTTACTGGCCTCAGTTCCACCATTGCCTGTTCCTCCGAACTAGGACCCAGGCCTATTTGGAGAAGCGTTTGGCTGCGGATTTCTACAAAGTGCCAAAGGCTACAGCAGTGAGAATTCTCTCAGCGGTAAGGGAGAGCATTTTATGGATTCTCAAGCTGTTTTCTGAACGACAGGGTCAAAATGAACTGAGAGAATCAGGCTCTCTGTGCCCCTATGTTAGGTACGCAGCTTCACACACAGAAGTGTCTCTATAGGAGCCAAGAATGTTCCTGAGAGATGAGGTTCACTCGAAGTCTGCTACAGAGCATAGACCTGTCCATATGGTTTTGCCTTGCCCTGTGAGTTGGGTCCCCGAGGTCCGCCCCAGCTCAGGGGAAGGAGCCCCTGAGAAAAGATCTCCAGGGACCGCTATTCCCCCAGGCTGGCAAACGCAGTTCACAGGAGGTAACACAAGCGAGCCTCCTGCAAGGCACAACAGGCCTTAGTCTCCCTGGACGATCAGGCTGCCAGAGTGTGTGAGACCTGACTGGTGCCTTACTGGCCTCAGCTCCGACATTGCGTGTTTCTCCGAACTAGGACCCAGGCCTACTAGGAGAAGGGTTTGGGTATGGATTTCTAAATACTGCCAAGGGGTATAGCAATGAGAACTGTGTCACGGGTAAGGAAGAGCATTGTATGGATTTTCAAGCTGTTGTTTGAACGACAGCTTCAAAGCTGCACAGAGAGAATCAGACTCTGTGTCTCCATGTTCGGTACACAGCTTCACAGACAGGGGTGTCTCCATAGGAAACAAGAACGTTCCTGACAGAGTGAAGTTCACTAGAGCTCTCCTAGAGAGCAAAGACTTGTCCATGTGGTTTTTCTTCCCCTGTGCGTTTGGGGCTCCAGGCTCGGCCCCAGCTCCGTGGAAACAACCCCTGAGAAAAGATCTTCAAGATCCGCTTTTCCCAGAGGCTGGGATGTGGGGTTCATAGGAGGCGGGAAAAGCAGGCCTCCTTCAGAGAGCAAGAGGCAGCCAAGCGGCCTGCGTTTGGAAGCCTCTATTTGGAAGAATGGGTTAGCTTCCCCTAAGGGAGACCTCCAGATCTGTTCAGAAGTCGGTAATTCCAGAGGCAGGGTGCAGGCTCCTGACTGCCCTTTGCCAGCCTTGCAGAGACATTCCTAGATTACAGCGTTATTTTCCATGAAGGAGCAGGCTTCGGGAATATGTCAGACTTGACTGGCGCCTTATTGGCCTCAGCTCAGCTCTTGCCTTTCCTTTCAAACTAGGACAAGGGCCCACTTTATGAAAGGTAAGGGTCCTCTTCTTTCCAAACTGCCAAGGGCTACAGCAATGAGACCTCTGTCAAGGCGAGGGAAGCGTAAGCTGATGGATTCTCAAGCAGGTGCTTTGCCACAAAGCATCAGCACCCCACGGAAAGAATCTGGCTCCCTTTGCCCCTACGTTGCGTGTGTAGCTACACGCACAGAGGTGTCTCAATAGGAGCCAAGAATGTTCCTGAGAGAGGAGGTTCACTGTTGGGGGCCAGAGTGAGGCACTCCGCCCATGGCAAAGGTCATGAGGAAGGAGGCTCGACATACGCAAAGGCGGGATCGAGCCTCAGGAGTCCCCCTGGAAATCCTCGAGCATCTACCCCCATAACCAGAGCCTGCCTACCTTACTACTTTGTGCTCTCACCTACACCTCTGACTTTACGGGGGGCTGTCCCCCACCACCTCTTTCGGAGAAGGAGCTAACCTAGAGCTCCAGTTGATAAAAACCCCTGGGTGTGACAAGAGTGTTTTAACCTACAAACTCCTCTGAAGGTTCTCTAGCCTGCCTGACAGGCTTGTCCGGCCACATGTGATTGCTCACAGCCTCCCAACCATGAGAGGCACGAGATGCTTTAAACCTTCTAAAAACAGGTTCCTTAGAAAAGTTAGAAAAGTATTAGTATAAGTATAATGGGCTGATTAGAAATCATATTGGTGAAGGGTTTTTCATTTGTTGAGCTGATGTTTACTGCTAAGTCTCCACATCCCCTGCCCTTATACACATTAATGAATATATAGAAGAAATAAGTATTAACCTTTGATATAAATCACGTTAGACCTTAGGCTAAGTAAATTCTTTCCTTAACTAAAACCCACTACACCCTCACCCTATAGGAATGTAACTTTATTTGGGTGGCGTCTGTTTTAAGAATAATCACCCCTGGAGAAATAAGTGTCCTGGTTGACTGACCGCTGTCACAAGGAGAGGGTCGTAAATTGTCAGCAGGCCCCCCGGCCAGAAGATGATGTAACACCCCTAAGACCTCTGTATACTTTTGTATGAAGCACCTGACTTTGATAAAAGTCAGGACTGCTGACCCCATGTGACTTTTGCATAACATCTCAGTGTATAAAAGTAGACCATGGAAAATAAAGAATTGGGATCAGTTTCTCGAAATACTGGTCTCCCCATGTCTCTGTCTCTCTCTCACTCTGGTTGAGTCTCCATCTGGAGCGCGGAACCCACCAAGCTTACTAATTTTGCCTGGGCTTCTAAGATCCGACCGGGGAGGCCTCAGTGTCTCCTCTCCTTCGGGAGAACGGAAGGACGCCTGCGGCCTACGTAAGTGGTGCAAGCTTCTTGTCTTGAAGTTTTATTGGTCCCCCGCGTAAACCAAGCTACTCAGCCTCTTTTCTCCACTGAATTTTCCTACTGAGCTATCCTCATTTTATTACTCTTTATATCCTTAATTAACGTTTAATTAAGCAGTTGTTCCCTGACCCTCGCCTACGCCGTCTCTGCTTCGAATACCCTGGATCAGCTGGGGCTGGACCCCGGCAGTTCACTAGAGATCTCCTACAGAGCATAGACCTGTCCATGTGGTTTTGCCTTCCCCTGTGAGTTGGGTCCCCGAGGTCCGCCCCAACTCCGGGGAAACAGCCCCTGAGAAAAGATCTCCAGGAACTGCTTTCCGCCCAGGCTGGGAAACGCTGTTCACAGGAAGTAAGGCAAGCGAGCCTCCTGAAGGGAAATAGAGGCCTTACTGTCCCTGGAGGAGCAGGCTGCCAGAGTGTGTGACACCTGACTGGTGCCTTACTGGCCTCAGCTCCGCTATTGCATGTTCATCTGAACTTGAACCCAGGCCTACTTGGAGAAGTGTTTGTGTGCCGATTTCCAGAAACTGCGAAGGGCTACAGCAATGATAACTCTCTCAGTGGTAAGGGAGAGCATTGTGTGGATTCTCAATTTGTTGTTTGAACGACAGCGTCAAAGCTGCACAGAGAGAATCAGGTCTCTGTGTCTCTATGTTGGCAATGCAGCTTCCCACACAGAGATGTCCCCGTTGGAGCCAAGAACATTCCCCATAGACTGAGGTTCACTAGAGCACTCCTAGAGAGCAAAGACTTATCCATGCGGTTTTCCCTTCCCCTGTGCGTGTGGGTCTCTGGGATCAGCCCCTGCTCCTTGGAAACAGCCTCTGAGAAAAGATCTCCAAGAACCTCTTATCACCCAGGCTGGGAAGCGGAGTTCACAGGAGGTGGGATAAGCAAGCTTCCTTCGGCAAGAAGAGACAGCCAACCGGCCTGTGTTTGGAAGCCTATATTTGCAAGGAATGGGTTAGTTTCTCCTGACCGAGACCGCCAGATGTGCTGAGAAGATAGAAATTCCAGAGGCAGGGTCGAGGTTCCTGACTCCCCTTTGTCAGCCTTGCAAAGACATTCCCAGATTCTAACGTTATTTTCCATGAAGGAGCAGGCATCGGGAATATGTCAGACTTGACTGGCGCCTTACTGGCCTCAGCTCAGCTACTGCCTTTCCATTCAAACAAGGACAAGGGCCTACTTGGTGAAGGGTAAGGGTCTGCTTCTTTCCAAACTGCCAAGGACTACAGCAATGAGACCTCTGTCAAGGTGAGGGAAGCCTATGCGGATGGATTCTTAGCAGGTGCTTTGCCACAAAGCATCAGCACCCACGGAGAGAATCAGACTCCCTTTGCCACTATGTTGGGTGTGTAGCTTCATGCACAGAGGTGTCTCTGTAGAAGCCAAGAATGTTCCTGAGAGATGAGGTTCAATAGAGCTCTCCTACAGAGCATAGACCTGTCCATGTGGTTTTGTCTTCCCCTGTGAGTTGGGCCCCCGAGGTCCGACCCAGCTCCAGGGAAACAGCCCCTGAGAAAAAATCTCCAGGAACAGCTTTGCGCCCAGGCTGGGAAATGCAGTTCACAGGAGGCAAGCCAAGCGAGCCTCCTGCAGGGAAAAAGAGGCCTTACTGCTCCTGGACGATCAGGCTGCAAGAGTGTGTGAGACCTCACTTGTGCCTTACTGGCCTCAGCTCCGCCGTTTCCTGTTGTTCCGAGCTAGGACCCAGGCCTACTTGGAGAAGGGTTAGGGTGCGGATTTCTACAAACTGTCAAGGACGACAGCAATGAGAATTCTCTTAGCAGTAAGGGAGAGCATTGTATGGATTCTCAAGCTGTTGTTTAAATGACAGCTTCAAAGCTACACAGAGAGAATCAGGCTCTCTGTTCCCCTATTTTGGCTGTGCAGCTTCACACACAGAATTTGACTCTGTTGGAGCCAGAAATATTCCTGAAAGACTTAGGCTCACCAAAGCTGTCCTCCAGAGCAAAGACATTGGATGAGGTTTTGCCTTCCCTTGTCACTATGGGTCCCCTAGCTTGGCCCCAGCTCCGGGGATACAGCCTCTGAAAAAAATCTTCCAAGAAGCGATTTTCCTCCAGGCTGTTAAGCGGAATTCGCAGCTTGCAAGTTAAGGAAGCCTGCTTCGTGGAAGAGCAAGCAGCCAACTGGCCCTGTGTTAGGAAGCCTGTATTTGAAAGGAATGGTTTAGCTTCTACAGCGGGAGAACCTCAGATCTGCTCAGGGGACTGAAATACTAGAGTCAGGGTCGAGGTTCTCCCTTGTCCTTTGCGCACCTTGCAAAGACATTCCCAGCTTCTAGCGTTAGTGTCCCTGTAGTAGCAGGCTGCAGGAGCGTGTGATAAATGACTGCCGCGTTCCTGTCCTCAGCTCCGCTATTGACTTTCTATTCGAACTAGAACCCAGGCCTACTTTGAGAGGGGTTAGGGTCCAGTGTTTTCAAACTGCCAAGGGCTACGGCAATGCGAGCTCTGTCAGAGGTAAGAAAAGAGCAATTGGTTGGATTCTTCAGCTGCTGCGTGGCTGCACAGCTTCCGCGCCGCATGGAGAGCATGAGGCTCCTTGTGGCCCTATTTTGGGTATGCAGCAACATGCACACAGAATGTCTGTGTTCACTTATGTACAGGCTTATGAACACTAGAGCTCTCCTACAGAGCAAAGACCACTCAGTGGGCTCCAAGAGATACCTGTCGCGACTCGAGAAGAGTGGAGTCCTTTGCTTCCCCTCGAGATGAGGCCTGACTCCCCGGGTGAGTATGGAATGCAACCCCAAATCCCTGTCGCCTATGGAGAGGAACATTAAGTCCTGGATACAAGCCTAGATGAGGTCTAGTTTGCCTTCAGTGAATGGAGCCCAACCCCCAGCTCTCCCTGGCAACTCGAATGGAAGATTAGACTTCCTGGGCCAACACAAGAGGAAGCCTGAATTCCCCGTCGTAACTCGAGAATCCCACCGCAACTCGAGAAAAACCACGTGCTTCCCTCGTCATCGGAAGATGAGGCCCTTTGTCCGCTACAGCATCTCAAGAGAAGTCCCACGTTCCATCCTGAAGTGCGAAACGGTACTTGGCACCCTTGATGCGACCCCAAAAGTTCCGCGACATACCAGACTCACTCAAGGGGAACACCGAGGTTCCCAGCACCACTTCATCTGAGCCCCTTCTCCTCTCCTGATTGCGACAGCAGGGTCGACTCCCCTTCTCTGTCTGCAAGGGGTTCCCGACCTTCCGGGCGCACCTCAGGATGAGGCCGGTCTCATGAGGAAGTTCGAGACGTAGCCTCGTGAGTGGTGCCACATGTCGAAAGACCCCAATTTCACGGTCCACTCTTGAAAAGAACCCGATGCCAGCACACCTCTTTGAAGGAAAACCTGTGGATGAAGGCACAAAACGAAGGGGCACTGACACCCGCGTGCATCATCCAGAAAAACCCGCAGGTCCCACAGACATTTCGACAAGTGGCCTGTCACCCTGTAAACAACTCGAAAGGCAAACGAAGGTCCATTCCTCAACAGAAGATTAGGTGTGACTCTCTTGTCCCTACTCTGCAGGGACCATGGGATCCGAGTCAGAAACGGAGAGGAAGCCTGAGGTTCCTGCGTCCACTCGAGATGAAGCCCTCTTCCATTGCACCACAACCAGTGGAGTCCCGAGAGGCCCCTTCCAACTCCACAGTATCCCTGAGTTCTCAGAGGCACAATGAGAAGCTCCCTGAGGTCACAGGCACAAGACGAGGGAACCCTGGGTTTTCTGCCGTGACTCGAGAAAGACCTCGAGAGTGCTTCAAATTGTGTTGAGTCGCGATTCCCCTACCATGACTCGAGAGCCATGACACGCTCCCCCTCGCCACGCGCATGGAGACCTGACTTCCCTGGCGCCGCACGAGAGGCTCCCTGAGATCCTCGTCGTGCCTCGGGAGAAAACCCCCACGGGCGCCGCAGCTCGAGGAAACCCCTGAGACGCCCCCGTCCTCGCCAGCTGAGGGCCTTCTTTTCCTGCATGGCCTGGAGAGCAATCCCGGGTCCTCTCTCCAAACGGAAGAGGAGGCTGGACTCCCTTGAGGCCGCTCAGGGGGCTCCAAGAGTCCCGCGTCGCGACTCGAGAGGAGAGCGGAGTCCTTGGCTTCCCCTCGAGATGAGGCCTGACTCCCCGGGGGAGCCTGGAATGCAACCCCGAGATCCCTGCCTTGCCTGGAGAGGAATATTAGGTCCCGGACACACGCCTAGGTGAGGTCTCTTCTGCCCTGTAGTGACTCGAGCGCAACCCCCAGCTTTCCCTCCCAACCCGAGGGGAAGTTTGGGCTTCCAAGGACCAACCCAAGGGGAAGGCTGAGATCCCCGTCGTAACTCGAGAATGCTGCCGCAACTCGAGAAAAACCACGTGGTACGACCTCTTGGCAAAATGAGGCCCTTGCCCGCCACGGCGTCTCAAGGGAAGTCCCCTGTTCCGCCCTGAAGGGCGAAACGGTCCCTGACAGCCTTCTTGCGACCCCCAAAAGTCCCCCACACGGCGGGATCCCCCGAGGGGAACACTGAGGGTCCCGGCACCGCATCCTCTGAGCCCCTTCTCCCCTCCTGATCGCGACAGGAGAGGCGATTCCCCTGCGTGGTCTGGAAGGGGTTCCCGGCCTTCCCGGCTCACCTCAGGATGAGGCCCGTTTCACGAGGAAATTCGAGACGAGCCACGTGGGTGGGGCCACATGCCGAACGCCCCCGATTCCCCGGTCCGCTCTTGAGAAGGACCCGAGGCCCGGACCCCTCTTCGAAGGCAACCCTGTGGGTGAAGGCACAACACGAAGGGGCACTGCCACCCACGTGCATCGTCCGCAAAGACCCGCGGGTTTCACACACAGCTCGACGAGGGGCCTGAGACCCCCTGAGCAACTCGAGAGGCCAGCGGGGTTCCCTTCCTCAGACAAGACGAGGCCTGACTCTCCTGTCCCAACTCTGCAGGGACCCTGCGGTCGGAGTCCGAAACGGAGAGGAAGCCTGAGGTTCCTGCCTCCCCTCGAGGTGAGGCCCTCTTCCGTTGCGCCAGACCCAGCGGAGTCCCGAGGGGCCCTGCCACCTCCACAGGATCCCTCGCCTCTCAGAGGCACCCTGGGAAGTTCCCTAAGGTCCCCGGCAGAAGGCGAGGGAAACGAGGGTTTCCCGCCGCCCCCCGAGAATGACCTCGAGAGTCCTTCTTCAACGCGTCTCGAGGCCCTAGTCCCCTCCCGTGACTCGAGAGCCAGGACGCGCTCCCCCTCGCCACGCGCATGGAGACCTGACTTCCCTGGCGCCGCACGAGAGGCTCCCTGAGATCCTCGTCGTGCCTCGGGAGAAAACCCCCACGGGCGCCGCAGCTCGAGGAAACCCCTGAGACGCCCCCGTCCTCGCGAGCTGAGGGCCTTCTTTTCCTGCATGGCCTGGAGAGCAATCCCGGGTCCTCTCTCCAAACGGAAGAGGAGGCTGGACTCCCTTGAGGCCGCTCAGGGGGCTCCAAGAGACCCGCGTCGCGACTCGAGAGGAGAGCGGAGTCCTTGGCTTCCCCTCGAGACGAGGCCTGACTCCCCGGGGGAGCCTGGAATGCAACCCCGAGATCCCTGCCTTCCCTGCAGAGGAACATTAGGTCCCGGACACACGCTTAGGTGAGGTCTCTTCGGCCCCACAGTGACTCGAGCGCAACCCCCAGCTTCCCTCGCAACCCGAGGGGAAGATTGGGCTTCCCAGGGCCAACCCAAGGGGAAGGCTGAGATCCCCGTCGTAACTCGAGAATGCCGCCGCAACTCGAGAAAAACCACGTGGTTCCCACCGCTTGGCAAGATGAGGCCCTTGCCCGCGACGGCGTCTCAAGGGAAGTCCCCTGTTCCGCCCTGCAGGGCGAGACGGTCCCTGACAGCCTTCCTGCGACCCCCAAAATTCCCCCGACATGCCGGGGTCCCCCGAGGGGAACACCGAGGGTCCCGGCACCGCTTCCTCTGAGCCTCATCACCCCTCCTGATCGCGACAGGAGAGGCGATTCCCCTGCGTGGTCTGGAAGGGGTTCCCGGCCTTCCCGGCGCACCTCAGGATGAGGCCGGTCTCACGAGGAAATTCGAGACGAGCCACGTGGGTGGGGCCACATGCCGAATGCCCCCGATTCCCCGGTCCGCCCTTGAGAAGGACCCGAGGCCCGGACCCCTCTTCGAAGGCAACCCTGTGGGTGAAGGCACAACACGAAGGGGCACTGCCACCCCCGTGCATCGTCCGCAAAGGCCCGCGGGTTCCACACACAGCTCGACGAGGGGCCTGAGACCCCCTGAGCAACTCGAGAGGCCAGCGGGGTTCCCTTCCTCAGGCAAGACGAGGCCTGACTCTCCTGTCCCAACTCTGCAGGGACCCTGCGGTCGGAGTCTGAAACGGAGAGGAAGCCTGAGGTTCCTGCCTCCCCTCGAGGTGAGGCCCTCTTCCGTTGCGCCAGACCCAGCGGTGTGCCGAGAGGCCCCTCTAACTCCTCAGTAACCCTCACCTCTCAGAGGCACCTGGGAAGTTCCCTAAGGTCCCCTGTAGAGGTCAATGGAAACGAGTGTTTCCCTCCCCAACCCAAGAAAGACCTTGAGAGTCCTTCTTAAATGCCTCTTGAGGCCCTAGTCCCTCCCATGACTCGAGAGCAATGACGCGATCTGCCTGGCCACACGCATGGAGTCAGGCTTCTCTGGCGCCGCACGAGAGGCTCCCTGAGCTCCCCATCATATCTCGTGAGAAACCCCACACTGGCGCCGCAGCTCGAGAAAACCCATGAGACGCTCCCGTCATCATGAGAGGAGGGCCATCTTTAACTGCATGGTATGCAGATCAAGCGTGAACCTTCTGTCCAAGCTACACAGGACGCTTGACTCCCTTTAGGCCACTCATTGGGCTCCAAGAGTTACGCGTCCCGACTCGAGAGGATAGTGGAGTCCTTTGCTTCCACTCGAGACGAGGCGTGACCCACCGGGTGAGACTGGAATGCGACCCTGATATCCCTGTTGGCCCTGGAGAGGAACATTACGTCCTGGACCCAAGCCTAGATGAGGACTCTTTGCCCTGAAGTGACTCGAGAGCAACCCCCAGCTCTCTCTGACAAGTTGAATGGAAGACTGGACTTCCTGGGCCAACACAAGAGGAAGCCTGAATTCCCCGTTGTAACTCGAGAATCCCGCCTCAACTCGAGAAAAACCACGTGTTTCCCTCGTCATCGCAATATGAGGCCTTTGCCCGCTACAGCATCTCCAGAGAATTCCCACGTTCCGTCTTGAAGTGCGAAACTGTACTTGGCACCCTTGATGCGACCTCAAAAGTGCCGTGACATACCGGTCTCACTCGAGGGGACCACCGAGGTTCCCGGCACCACTTCATCTGAGCCCCTTCTCCCCTTCTGATCGCGACCGGTGGGTCGATTCCCCTGCTTTGTCTGCAAGGGGTTCCCGAGCTTCCCGGCGCACCTCAGGATGAGGCCGGTCTCCCGAGGAAATTCGAGACGTAGCCTCGTGGGTGGTACCAAATGCTGAAAGAACCCAATTTTCCGGTACGCTCTTGAAAAGAATCCGATGCCCAGACACCTCTTTGAAGGAAACCCTGTGGATGAAGTCACAACACGAAGGGGCACTGACACCCCCGTGCATCGTCCGGAAAAACCCGAAGGTTCCACACTCAGCTCAACAAGTGGCCTGTCACTCCGTGAACAACTCGAAAGGCAAGGGGAAGTCCATTCCTCCACAGAAGACGAGGCGTGACTCTCTTCTCCATACTCTGCAGGTACCCTGCGACCCGAGTCAGATATGGAGAGGACCCCTGAGGTTCCTGCCTCCATTCGAGATGAGGCCCTCTTCGATTGCACCAAACCCAGTTGAGTAACGAAAGGCCCCTCCCAAATCCACAGTGTCCCTGACTTCTCAGAGGCACCCTTAGAAGTTGCCTGAGGTCACCGACACAAATCAAGGGAACCCAGGGTTCCCTGCCGCAACCCGAGAAAGACCTCAAGAGTCCTTCTTCAATGCGTCTTGAGGCCCGATTCGCCTACTATGACTCGAGAGCAATCACGCACTCCCCTTCACCACACGCACGGAGACCTGACGTCCCTAGCACCACACGAGAGGGTCTCTGAGCTCCCCGTTGTACCTCGTGAGAAATCTGATACTGGCGCCGCAGCTGGAGAAAACCCACGAGACGCCCCCGTCATCGTGAGATGAGGGCCTTTTATCCTGTATGGCCAGGAAAACAATCCTGAGTCATCTCCAAACTCCATAGGAGGCTTCACTCCCTTTACGCCACGCAGTGGGCTCCAAGAGATACCCGTCGCGACTCGACAGGAGAGCGGAGTCCTTTTTTTCCCCTCAAGACGAGGCCTGACTCTCCGGGTGAGTCGAGAATGCAACCCTGAGATCCCTGTTGGCCCAGTAGTGGAACACTAGGTCCTGGACACAAGCGTAGATGAGGTCTATTTTGCCCTGCAGTGACTGGAGAGCAATCCCCAGTTCTAACTTGCAACTCGAATGGAATACTGGATTTTCCTGGCGCCATACAAGAGGCTCCCTGAGATCCCCGTGGTACTTCATGAGACACCCCACACTGGCGCCGCAGCTCGAGAAAACCCACGAGACGCCACCGTCATCTCGAGATGAGGGCCTTCTTTTCCTGCATGGCCTGGAGTCCAATCCCGAGTCCTCTCTCCAAACTCCACAGGAGGCTTGGCTCCCTTTAGTACACACAGTGGGCTCCAAGAGATACCCATCGCGACTCGAGACGAGAGCGGAATTCTTTGCTTACCCTCGAGGTGAGAACTGACTCCCCGGATGAGTCTGGAATGCAAACCCGAGATCCCTGTCGCCCCTGAAGAGCAACGTTAGATCCTGGACACAAGCCTAGATTAGGTCTCTTTTGCCCTGCAGTGACTCTAGCGCAATCCCCAGCTCCCCCTCGCAACCCGAATGGAAGATTGGATTTCAAGGCCAACAAGAGGAAGCCTAAATTCCCGGTCATAACTCGAGAATCCCGCCGCAACTCGAGCAAAACCACGTGGTTCTCCCGTCATCGCAAGATGAGGCCCTTGCCCGCTACAGCGTTTCAAAAGATGTCCCAGGTTCCGTCTTGAAATGCGAAACGGTACTTGGCACCCTTGATGCGACCCCAAAAGTCCCCCAACACGCCGGTCTCACTCAAGGGGAACACCAAGGTTCCCGGCACCACTTCATTTAAGCCCCTTCTCCCCTCCTGATCGTGACCGGTGGGTCGATTCCCCTGCTTTGTCTGCAAGGGGGCCCGACCTTCCCTGCACAACTCAGGATGAGGCCGGTCTCATGGGGAAATTCGATACGTAGCTTTGTGGGTGGTGCCACTTGCTGAAAGACTCCAATTTCCCGTTCCGCTCTTGATAAGAATCCGATGCTCGGACACCTCTTGGAAGGCAGCCTTGAGTATGAAGGTACAACACGAAGGGGCACTAACACACCTGTGCATCATCCGGAAAAACGGGCAGGTTACACACACAGCTCGACAAGTGGCCTGTCACCTCGAGAACAACTCGAGAGGCAAGAGGAGTCCCATCCTCCAGAAAAGACGAGGCCTGACTCTCCTGTACCAACATGCAGGGACCTTGCGATCTGAGTCAGAAATGGAGAGGAACACTGAGGTTCCTGCTTCAAATTGAGATGAGCCCCTCTTACATTCCACCAAATGCAGAGGAGTCTCGAGAGGCCCCTCCAAACTGCACAGTATCCCTGACTTCTCAGAGGCACTCTGAGAAGCTCCCTGAGGTCGCAGGCACAAGTCAAGGGAACCCTGGGTTTTATGCAGTGACCCGAGAAAGACCTCGAGAGTCCTTCTTCAACCCGTCTTGAGGCCCGATTACCCTACCATGACTTGAGAGCAATGACGAGCTCCCCCTAGCCATCTCATGGGGACCTGACTTCCCTGGTGCCACACGAGAGGCTCCCTGAGCTCCCTCTCGTACCTCGTCAGAAACCCGGCACTAGCGCAGCAGTCTAGAAAACCCACGAGACGCCGCCATCATCGCGAGATGAGGGCCTTCTTTTCCTGAATGGCCTGGAGAGGAATCCCGAGTCCTCTATCCAAACACCACAGGAGGCTTGACTCCCTTTAGGGCACACAGTGGGTTCCAAGAGATACCCATCGCGACTCAAAAGGACAGCGGAGTTCTTTGCTTCCCCTCGAGACGAGGCCTGATTCCCCGGGTGAGTCTGGTATGCAACCCCAAGATCCCTGTCGCCCCTAGGGACGAGCATTAAGTCCTGGACACAAGCCTAGATGAGGTCTATTTTGCCCTGCAGTGACTCGAGAGCAATCCCCAGCTCTCCCTTTAAACTCGAATGGAAGATAGGACTTCCCTGGCCCAACACATGAGGAAGACTGTATTCCCCGTCGAAACTCGAGAATCCCGCCACAACTCGAGAAACGCCACGTGGTTCCCCCGTCATCCCAAGATGAGGCCCTTGCCCCCTACAGCGTCTCAAGAGAAGTCCCACGTTCCGTCTTGAAGTGCGAAACGGTATTGGCACCCTTGATGCGCCCTCAAAAGTTCCTCGACACACCAGTCTGACTCGAGGAGAACACCGAGGTTCCCGGCACCACTACATCTGGGCCCCTTCTCCCCTCCTGATCGCGACAGGAGGGTCGATTCCCCTGTTTTGTCTTGAAGGGGTTCCCACCTTTCCCGGTGCATCTCAGGATGAGCCCGGTCTCACGAGGATATTCGAGACATAGCCACGTGGATGGTGAAACATGCCGAAAGACCCCGATTTCCCGGTCCGCTCTTGATAAGATCCTGATGCCCGGACACCTCTTTGAAGATAACCCTTTTGATGAAGGCACAACACTTAGGGGCACTGACACCCCTGGGTATCGTCCGGAGAAACCCGCAGGTACCACACACAGCTCGAGAAGTGACCTGTCACCCCGTGAACAACTGGAGAGGCAAACAGAGTTCCATTCCTCCACACAAGACGAGGCCTGACTCTCCTGTTCAAACTCTGCAGCGAAACTGCGATCCGAGTCAGATCTGGCCCAGGGGAAGTCAGGAGAGGAAACATGAGTTTCCTGCCTCCACTCGAGATGAGGCCCTCTTCCATTGCACCGAACCCAGTGGAGTCCCGAGAGGCCCCTCCCAACTGCACAGTATCCCTGACTTCTCAGAGGCACCCTTAGACCTTCCTGAGATCACCGGCACAAGTCGAGGGAACCAAGGGTTTCCTGCCCCAACCCGTAAAAGACCTCGAGAGTCCTTCTTCAACGCGTCTTGAGGTGCGATTCCCCTACCATGACTCGAGAGCAATGATGCGCTCCCCCTAGCCACGCGCATAGAAACCTGACTTCCCTGGCGCCACAGGAGAGGCTCCCTGAGCTCCCCATTATACCTCGTGAGCAACACCACACTGGAGCCGCAGCTCGAGAATACCCATGAGACGCCCCAGTCCTCACGAGATGAGGGCCTTCTGTTGCTGTATGGCCTGGAGAGCAATCCTGAGTCCTCTCTCCAAACTCCACAGGAGGCTTGACTCATTTTAGGCCACACAGTGAGCTCCAAGATATACCCGTCGCGACTTGACAGGAGAGCGGTGTCCTTGGCTTCCCCTCGAGACGAGGCCTGACTCCCCGGGTGAGTCGAGAATGCAATGCTGAGATCGCTTTCGCCCCAGCAGAGAACATTAGGTCCTGCACACAAGCCTAGATGAGGTCTATTTGGCCCTGCAGTGTCTCGAGAGCAATCCCCAGTTCTAACTCACAATTCGAATGAAAACTGGACTTCCCTGGGCCAGTTGAAGAGGAAGCCTGAATTCCCGGTTGTAACTCGAGAATCCCGCCCCAACTCAAGAAAAACCACGTGGTTCCCCCGTCATCGAAAGATGAGGCCCTTGCCCGCTACAGCGTCTCAAGAGAAGTCCCACGTTCCGTATTGAAGAGCGAAAAGTTACTTGGAACCCTTGATGCGACCCCAAAAGTTCCCCGACATACCAGTCTCACTTGAGGAGAACACCGAGGTTCCCGGCACCACTTCATCTGAGACTCTTCTCCCCTCTTGATCGCGACAGGAGGTTCGATTCCCCTGCTTTGTCTGGAAGGCGTTCCCGACCTTCCTGGCGCACATCAAGATGAGGCCAGTCTCACGAGGAAATTCGAGACATAGCCTCGTGGGTGGTGCGGCATGCCAAAAGACCCCGATTCCCTGGTCCGCTCTTGATAAGAACCGGATGGCAGAACCCAACTCGAAGGCAATCCTGTGGAACAAGGCACAACACGAAGGGGCAGTGACACCCCAGTGCATCGTCCAGAAAAACCCGCAAGTTCCACATACAAATCGACAAGTGGCCTGTCACCCCATGAACAACGCGAGAGTCAAGCGGAGTTCCATTCCTCCACACAAGACGAGGCCTGACTCTCCTGTCCCAACTCTGCAGGGACTCTGCAATCCGAGTCAGATCCGGCGCATTCGAAGCCAGGAGAGGAACCCTGTGGTTCCTGCCTCAACTTGTCATGAGGCCCTCTTCCATTGCACCAAACCCAGTGGAGTTCCGAGAGGCCCCTCCCAACTCCACAGTGACCCTGACTTCTCAGAGGCACGCTGAGAAGCTTCCTGAGGTCACTGGCACAAGTCGATGGAACCCAGGGTTTCCTGCTGCAACCCAAGAAAGACCTCGAGAGTCCTTCTTTAACACGTTTTCAGGCCCAATTCCCCTACCATGACTCGAGAACAATGACGGGCTCCCTCTCACCACGTGCATAGAGACCTGACTGCCCTGGCCCCACATGAGAGGCTCACTGAGCTCCCAGTCTTACTTCGTGAGAAACCCCACACTAGCGCCACAGCTCGAGAAAACCTACGAGACGCCCCAGTCATCGGGAGATGAGGGCCTTCATTTCCTGCATTGCCTGGAGAGCAATCCCGTGTCCTCCCTCCAAACACCAGAGGAGGTTTGACTCCCTTTAAGCCACTCAGTGGGCTCCAAGACATACCCGTCCGACTCGAGAGGAGAGCAGAGTCCTTTGCTTCCCCTCGAGACGAGGCCTGACTCCAGGGTGAGTCTGGAATGCAACCCCGAGATTCCTGTCGCCCCTTGACATGAACATTAGGTCCTGCACACAAGCCTTGGTGGGGTCTCTTTTGCCTTCAGTGACTAGAGCGCACCTCCAGCTCTTCCTCGAATCTCGAATGGAAGATAAGACTTTTGTGGGCCAACACAAGAGGAAGCATGAATTCCCTGTGGTAACTCAAATATCCCACCGCAACTAGAGAAAAACCAAGTGGTTCCCCAGTCATTCCAAGATGAGGCCCTTGCCCGCTGGAGCACCCCAAGAGAAGTCCCACGTTCCAATTTGAAGAGCGAAACGGTACTTGGAACGCGTTATGCGACCCCAAAAGTTACCCGACATACCTGTCTCACTTGAGGGAAACACCGAGGTTCCCAGCAGCACGTCATCTGAGCCACTTCTCCCCTCCTGATCGCCACAGGAGGGTCGATTCCTCTGCTTTGTCTGGAAGGGTTTCATGACCTTCGCGGCACACCTCAGGATGAGGCCGGTTTCATGAGGAAATTCGAGATTAGCCACGTGGGTGGTGCCAAATGCTGAACGACCCCGATTTCCCAGTCCGCTCTTCATAAGAACACGATGCCCGGACACCTCTTCCGAGGCAACCCTGTGGATGAAGACACAAAACGAAGGGTCACTGACACCCCCATGCATCGTCTGGAAAAACCTGCAGATTCCACACACAGTTTGACAAGGGGCCTGAAACCCCATGAACAACTCGCGAGGCAAGCGGAGTTCCATTCCTCAGAAAAGACATAGCCTGACTCTCCTGTCCCAACTCTGCAGGGACACTACGATCAGAGTCAGTATTGGAGAGGAAGCCTGAGGTTCCTGCCTCTACTCGAGATGAGGCCCTCTACCATTGCGACAAACCCAGTGGAGTCCCGAGAGGCCCCGCCAAATCCACAGCGTCCCTCACCTCTCAGAGGCACCCTGGGAAGTTCCCTCAGGTCTCCGGCAGAAGGCGAGGGAAACGAGGGTTTCCCGCCGCCCCCCGAGACAGACCTCGAGAGTCCTTCTTCAACGCGTTTCGAGGCCCTGGTCCCCTCCCGTGACTAGAGAGCCATGACGCGCTCCCCCTCGCCACGCGCATGGAGACCTGACTTCCCTGGCGCCTCACGAGAGGCTCCCTGAGATCCTCGTCGTGCCTCGGGAGAAAACCCCCACGGGTTCCGCAGCTCGAGGAAACCCCAGAGATGCCCCCGTCCTCGCGAGGTGAGGGCCTTCTTTTCCTGCCTGGCCTGGACAGTAATCACGAGTCCTCTCTCAAAAGTGAAGAGGAGGCTGGACTCCCTTGAGGCCACTCATGGGGCACCAAGATATCCGCGTCGCAACTAGGGAGGAGAGCGGAGTCCTTTGCTTCCCCTCGAGGCGAGGCCTGACTCCCCAGGGGAGCATGGGATGCAACCCCGAGATGCCTGTCTTCCCTGGAGAGGAGCATTAGGTCCTGGACACACGCCTAGATGAGGTCTCTTTGGCCCTGCAGTGACTCGAGCGCAACCCCCAGCTTTCCCTCGGCACTAGAATAGAAGATTGGGCTACCCAGGGCCGACACAAGAGGAAGCCTGTAATCCCCCGTCGTAACACGAGAATCCCGCCGCAACTCGAGAAAAACCACGTGGTTCCCACCTCTTCGCAAGATGAGGCCCTGGCCCGTGACGGCGTCTCAAGGGAAGTCCCCTCTTCCGCCCTGAAGTGCGAAAAGGGAACTGACAGCCTTCATGCGACCCCAAAAGTTCCCCGACACGCCTGGTTCCCTCGAGGGGAACACCGAGGGTCCCGGCACCACTTCATCTGAGCCCCTTCTCCGCTCCTGATCGCGACAGGAGAGTCGATTCCCCTGCGTGGTCTGGAAGGGGTTCTCGGCCTTCCCGGCGCACCTCAGGAGGAGGCCGGTCTCACAAGGACATTTGAAATGAGCCACGTGGGTGGTGCCACACGCCGAACGACCCCGATTCCCCGAACCGCTCTTGAGAAGAACCCGATGACGTACCCCTCTTCGAAGGCAACCCTGTGGGTGAAGGCACAGACCTAAGCAGCACTGACATCCCCGTGCATCGTCCGGAAACACCCGCGGGTTTCACACACAGTTCGACGAGGGGCCTGTGGCCCCCTGAACAACTCGAGAGGCAAGCGGGGTTCCCTTCCTCAGACAAGACGAGGCCTGACTCTCCAGTCCCAACTCTGCAGGGACCTTGCGGTCGTTGTCCGAAACGGAGAGGAAGCCTGAGGTTCCTGCCTCCCCTCGAGGTGAGGCCCTCTTCCGTTGCGCCAGACCCAGCGGAGTCCCGAGGGGCCCCGCCACCTCCACAGGATCCCTCGCCTCTCAGAGGCACCCTGGGAAGTTCCCTAAGGTCCCCGGCAGAAGGCGAGGGAAACGAGGGTTTCCCGCCGCCCCCCGAGACAGACCTCGAGAGTCCTTCTTCAACGCGTTTCGAGGCCCTGGTCCCCTCCCGTGACTAGAGAGCCATGACGCGCTCCCCCTCGCCACGCGCATGGAGACCTGACTTCCCTGGCGCCTCAAGAGAGGCTCCCTGAGATCCTCGTCGTGCCTCGGGAGAAAACCCCCACAGGCGCCGCAGCTCGAGGAAACCCCTGAGACGCCCCCATCCTCGCGAGCTGAGGGCCTTCTTTTCCTGCATGGCCTGGAGAGCAATCCCGGGTCCTCTCTCCAAACGGAAGAGGAGGCTGGACTCCCTTGAGGCCGCTCAGGGGGCTCCAAGAGACCCGCGTCGCGACTCGAGAGGAGAGCGGAGTCCTTGGCTTCCCCTCGAGACGAGGCCTGACTCCCCGGGGGAGCCTGGAATGCAACCTGGAGATCCCTGCCTTCCCTGGAGAGGAATATTAGGTCCCGGACACACGCCTAGCTGAGGTCTCTTCGGCCCTGCAATGACTCCAGCGCAACCCCCAGCTTTCCCTCGCAACCCGAGGGGAAGATTGGGCTTCCCAGGGCCAACCCAAGGGGAAGGCTGAGATCCCCATCGTACCTCGAGAATCCCGCCGCAACTCGAATAAACCCACGTGGTTCCCACCTCTTGGCAAGATGAGGCCCTTGCCCGCGACGGCGTCTCAAGGGAAGTCCCCTGTTCCGCCCTGAAGGGCGAAACGGTCCCTGACAGCCTTCCTGCGACCCCCAAGAGTCCCCTGACACGCCGCGTTCCCCCGAGGGGAACACCGAGGGTCCTGGCACCGCTTCTTCTGAGCCCCTTCTCCCCTCCTGATCGCGACAGGAGAGGCGATTCCCCTGCGTGGTCTGGAAGGGGTTCCCGGCCGTCCCGGCGCACCTCAGGATGAGGCCGGTCTCAAGAGGAAATTCGAGACGAGCCACGTGGGTGGGGCCACATGCCGAACGCCCCCGATTCCCCGGTCCGCTCTTGAGAAGGACCCGAGGCCCGGACCCCTCTTTGAAGGCAACCCTGTGGGTGAAGGCACAACACGAAGGGGCACTGCCACCCCCGGGCATCGTCCGCAAAGACCCGCGGGTTCCACACACAGCTCGACGTGGGGCCTGAGAACCACTGAGCAACTCGAGAGGCCAGCGGGGTTCCCTTCCTCAGACAAGACGAGGCCTGACTCTCCTGTCCCAACTCTGCAGGGACCCTGGGGTCGGAGTCCGAAACAGAGAGGAAGCCTGAGATTCCTGCCTCCCATCGAGGTGAGGCCCTCTTCCGTTGCGCCAGACCCAGCGGGGTCCCGAGGGGCCCCGCCACCTCCACAGGATCCCTCGTCTTCAGAGGCACCCTGGAAGTTGGCTAAGGTCCCCGGCAGAAGGCGAGGGAAACGAGGGTTTCCCGCCTCCCCCAGAGAAAGACCTCGAGAGTCCTTCTTCAACGCGTCTCGAGGCCCTAGTCCCCTCCCGTGACTCGAGAGCCAGGACGCGCTCCCCCTCACCACGCGCATGGAGACCTGACTTCCCTGGCGCCGCACGAGAGGCTCCCTGAGATCCTCGTCGTGCCTCGGGAGAAAACCCCCACGGGCGCCGCAGCTCGAGGAAACCCCTGAGACGCCCCCGTCCTCGCGAGCTGAGGGCCTTCTTTTCCTGCATGGCCTGGAGAGCAATCCCGGGTCCTCTCTCCAAACGTAAGAGGAGGCTGTACTCCCTTGAGGCCGCTCAGAGGGATCCAAGAGACCCGCGTCGGGTCTCGAGAGGAGAGCGGAGTCCTTGGCTTCCCCTCGAGACGAGGCCTGACTCCCCGGGGGAGCCTGGAATGCAACCCCGAGATGCCTGCCTTCCCTGGAGAGGAATATTAGGTCCCGGACACACGCCTAGGTGAGGTCTCTTCGGCCCTGCAGTGACTCGAGCGCAACCCCCAGCTTTCCCTCGCAACCCGAGGGGAAGATTGGGCTTCCCAGGGCCAACCCAAGGGGAAGGCTGAGATCCCCGTCGTAACTCGAGAATGCCGCCGCAACTCGAGAAAAACCACGTGGTTCCCACCTCTTGGCAAGATGAGGCCCTTGCCCGCGACGGCGTCTCAAGGGAAGTCCCCTGTTCCGCCCTGAAGGGCGAAACGGTCCCTGACAGCCTTCCTGCGACCCCCAAAAGTCCCCCGACACGCCGGGGTCCCCCGAGGGGAACACCGAGGGTCCCGGCACCGCTTCCTCTGAGCCCCTTCTCCCCTCCTGATCGCGACAGGAGAGGCGATTCCCCTGCGTGGTCTGGAAGGGGTTCCCGGCCGTCCCGGCGCACCTCAGGATGAGGCCGGTCTCACGAGGAAATTCGAGACGAGCCACGTGGGTGGGGCCACATGCCGAACGCCCCCGATTCCCCGGTCCGCTCTTGAGAAGGCCCCGAGGCCCGGACCCCTCTTCGAAGGCAACCCTGTGGGTGAAGGCACAACACGAAGGGGCACTGCCACCCCCGTGCATCGTCCGCAAAGACCCGCGGGTTCCACACACAGCTCGACGAGGGGCCTGAGACCCCCTGAGCAACTCGAGAGGCCAGCGGGGTTCCCTTCCTCAGACAAGACGAGGCCTGACTCTCCTGTCCCAACTCTGCAGGGACCCTGCGGTCGGAGTCCGAAACGCAGAGGAAGCCTGAGGTTCCTGCCTCCCCTCGAGGTGAGGCCCTCTTCCGTTGCGCCAGACCCAGCGGAGTCCCGAGGGGCCCCGCCACCTCCCCAGGATCCCTTGCCTCTCAGAGGCACCCTGGGAAGTTCCCTAAGGTCCCCGGCAGAAGGCGAGGGAAACGAGGGTTTCCCGCCGCCCCCCGAGAATGACCTCGAGAGTCCTTCTTCAACGCGTCTCGAGGCCCTAGTCCCCTCCCGTGACTCGAGAGCCAGGACGCGCTCCCCCTCGCCACGCGCATGGAGACCTGACTTCCCTGGCGCCGCACGAGAGGCTCCCTGAGATCCTCGTCGTGCCTCGGGAGAAAACCCCCACGGGCGCCGCAGCTCGAGGAAACCCCTGAGACGCCCCCGTCCTCGCGAGCTGAGGGCCTTCTTTTCCTGCATGTCCTGGAGAGCAATCCCGGGTCCTCTCTCTAAACGGAAGAGGAGGCTGGACTCCCTTGAGGCCGCTCAGGGGGCTCCAAGAGACCCGCGTCGCGACTCGAGAGGAGGCGCAGTCCTTGGCTTCCCCTCGAGACGAGGCCTGACTCCCCGGGGGAGCCTGGAATGCAACCCCGAGATCCCTGCCTTCCCTGGAGAGGAATATTAGGTCCCGGACACACGCCTAGCTGAGGTCTCTTCGGCCCTGCAGTGACTCGAGCGCAACCCCCAGCTTTCCCTCACACCCCGAGGGGAAGATTGGGCTTCCCAGGGCCAACCCAAGGGGAAGGCTGAGATCCCCGTCGTAACTCGAGAATGCCGCCGCAACTCGAGAAAAACCACGGGGTTCCCACCTCTTGGCAAGAGGAGGCCCTTGCCCGCGACGGCGTCTCAAGGGAAGTCCCCTGTTCCGCCCTGAAGGGCGAAACGGTCCCTGACAGCCTTCCTGCGACCCCCAAAAGTCCCCCGACACGCCGCGGTCCCCCGAGGGGAACACCGAGGGTCCCGGCACCGCTTCCTCTGAGCCCCTTCTCCCCTCCTGATCGCGACAGGAGAGGCGATTCCCCTGCGTGGTCTGGAAGGCGTTCACGGCCTTCCAGGCGCACCTCAGGATGAGGCCGGTCTCACGAGGAAATTCGAGACGAGCCACGTGTGTGGGGCCACATGCCGAACGCCCCCGATTCCCCGGTCCGCTCTTGAGAAGGACCCGAGGCCCGGACCCCTCTTCGAAGGCAACCCTATGGGTGAAGGCACAACACGAAGGGGCACTGCCACCCCCGGGCATCGTCCGCAAAATCCCGCGGGTTCCACACACAGCTCGACTAGGGGACTGAGACCTCCTGAGCAACTCGAGAGGCCAGCGGGGTTCCCTTCCTCAGACAAGACGAGGCCTGACTCTCCTGTCCCAACTCTGCAGGGACCCTGCGGTCGGAGTCCGAAACGGAGAGGAAGCCTGAGATTCCTGCCTCCCCTCGAGGTGAGGCCCTCTTCCGTTGCGCCAGACCCAGCGGAGTCCCGAGGGGCCCCGCCACCTCCACAGGATCCCTCGCCTCTCAGAGGCACCCTGGGAAGTTCCCTAAGGTCCCCGGCAGAAGGCCAGGGAAACGAGGGTTTCCCGCCGCCCCCCGAGAAAGACCTCGAGAGTCCTTCTTCAACGCGTCTCGAAGCCCTAGTCCCCTCCCGTGACTCGAGAGCCAGGACGCGCTCCCCCTCGGCACGTGCATGGAGACCTGACTTCCCTGGAGCCGCACGAGAGGCTCCCTGAGATCCTCGTCGTGCCTCAGGAGAAAACCCCCACGGGCGCCGCAGCTCGAGGAAACCCCTGAGACGCCCCCGTCCTCGCGAGCTGAGGGCCTTCTTTTCCTGCCTGGCCTGGACAGTAATCACGAGTCCTCTCTCAAAAGTGAAGAGGAGGCTGGACTCCCTTGAGGCCACTCATGGGGCACCAAGATATCCGCGTCGCAACTAGGGAGGAGAGCGGAGTCCTTTGCTTCCCCTCGAGGCGAGGCCTGACTCCCCAGGGGAGCATGGGATGCAACCCCGAGATGCCTGTCTTCCCTGGAGAGGAGCATTAGGTCCTGGACACACGCCTAGATGAGGTCTCTTTGGCCCTGCAGTGACTCGAGCGCAACCCCCAGCTTTCCCTCGGCACTAGAATAGAAGATTGGGCTACCCAGGGCCGACACAAGAGGAAGCCTGTAATCCCCCGTCGTAACACGAGAATCCCGCCGCAACTCGAGAAAAACCACGTGGTTCCCACCTCTTCGCAAGATGAGGCCCTGGCCCGTGACGGCGTCTCAAGGGAAGTCCCCTCTTCCGCCCTGAAGTGCGAAAAGGGAACTGACAGCCTTCATGCGACCCCAAAAGTTCCCCGACACGCCTGGTTCCCTCGAGGGGAACACCGAGGGTCCCGGCACCACTTCATCTGAGCCCCTTCTCCGCTCCTGATCGCGACAGGAGAGTCGATTCCCCTGCGTGGTCTGGAAGGGGTTCCCGGCCTTCCCGGCGCACCTCAGGAGGAGGCCGGTCTCACAAGGACATTTGAAATGAGCCACGTGGGTGGTGCCACACGCCGAACGACCCCGATTCCCCGAACCGCTCTTGAGAAGAACCCGATGACGTACCCCTCTTCGAAGGCAACCCTGTGGGTGAAGGCACAGACCTAAGCAGCACTGACATCCCCGTGCATCGTCCGGAAACACCCGCGGGTTTCACACACAGTTCGACGAGGGGCCTGTGGCCCCCTGAACAACTCGAGAGGCAAGCGGGGTTCCCTTCCTCAGACAAGACGAGGCCTGACTCTCCAGTCCCAACTCTGCAGGGACCTTGCGGTCGTTGTCCGAAACGGAGAGGAAGCCTGAGGTTCCTGCCTCCCCTCGAGGTGAGGCCCTCTTCCGTTGCGCCAGACCCAGCGGAGTCCCGAGGGGCCCCGCCACCTCCACAGGATCCCTCGCCTCTCAGAGGCACCCTGGGAAGTTCCCTAAGGTCCCCGGCAGAAGGCGAGGGAAACGAGGGTTTCCCGCCGCCCCCCGAGACAGACCTCGAGAGTCCTTCTTCAACGCGTTTCGAGGCCCTGGTCCCCTCCCGTGACTAGAGAGCCATGACGCGCTCCCCCTCGCCACGCGCATGGAGACCTGACTTCCCTGGCGCCTCAAGAGAGGCTCCCTGAGATCCTCGTCGTGCCTCGGGAGAAAACCCCCACAGGCGCCGCAGCTCGAGGAAACCCCTGAGACGCCCCCATCCTCGCGAGCTGAGGGCCTTCTTTTCCTGCATGGCCTGGAGAGCAATCCCGGGTCCTCTCTCCAAACGGAAGAGGAGGCTGGACTCCCTTGAGGCCGCTCAGGGGGCTCCAAGAGACCCGCGTCGCGACTCGAGAGGAGAGCGGAGTCCTTGGCTTCCCCTCGAGACGAGGCCTGACTCCCCGGGGGAGCCTGGAATGCAACCTGGAGATCCCTGCCTTCCCTGGAGAGGAATATTAGGTCCCGGACACACGCCTAGCTGAGGTCTCTTCGGCCCTGCAATGACTCCAGCGCAACCCCCAGCTTTCCCTCGCAACCCGAGGGGAAGATTGGGCTTCCCAGGGCCAACCCAAGGGGAAGGCTGAGATCCCCATCGTACCTCGAGAATCCCGCCGCAACTCGAATAAACCCACGTGGTTCCCACCTCTTGGCAAGATGAGGCCCTTGCCCGCGACGGCGTCTCAAGGGAAGTCCCCTGTTCCGCCCTGAAGGGCGAAACGGTCCCTGACAGCCTTCCTGCGACCCCCAAGAGTCCCCTGACACGCCGCGTTCCCCCGAGGGGAACACCGAGGGTCCTGGCACCGCTTCTTCTGAGCCCCTTCTCCCCTCCTGATCGCGACAGGAGAGGCGATTCCCCTGCGTGGTCTGGAAGGGGTTCCCGGCCTTCCCGGCGCACCTCAGGATGAGGCCGGTCTCAAGAGGAAATTCGAGACGAGCCACGTGGGTGGGGCCACATGCCGAACGCCCCCGATTCCCCGGTCCGCTCTTGAGAAGGACCCGAGGCCCGGACCCCTCTTTGAAGGCAACCCTGTGGGTGAAGGCACAACACGAAGGGGCACTGCCACCCCCGGGCATCGTCCGCAAAGACCCGCGGGTTCCACACACAGCTCGACGTGGGGCCTGAGAACCACTGAGCAACTCGAGAGGCCAGCGGGGTTCCCTTCCTCAGACAAGACGAGGCCTGACTCTCCTGTCCCAACTCTGCAGGGACCCTGGGGTCGGAGTCCGAAACAGAGAGGAAGCCTGAGATTCCTGCCTCCCATCGAGGTGAGGCCCTCTTCCGTTGCGCCAGACCCAGCGGGGTCCCGAGGGGCCCCGCCACCTCCACAGGATCCCTCGCCTTCAGAGGCACCCTGGAAGTTGGCTAAGGTCCCCGGCAGAAGGCGAGGGAAACGAGGGTTTCCCGCCTCCCCCAGAGAAAGACCTCGAGAGTCCTTCTTCAACGCGTCTTGAGGCCCTAGTCCCCTCCCGTGACTCGAGAGCCAGGACGCGCTCCCCCTCACCACGCGCATGGAGACCTGACTTCCCTGGCGCCGCACGAGAGGCTCCCTGAGATCCTCGTCGTGCCTCGGGAGAAAACCCCCACGGGCGCCGCAGCTCGAGGAAACCCCTGAGACGCCCCCGTCCTCGCGAGCTGAGGGCCTTCTTTTCCTGCATGGCCTGGAGAGCAATCCCGGGTCTTCTCTCCAAACGTAAGAGGAGGCTGTACTCCCTTGAGGCCGCTCAGAGGGATCCAAGAGACCCGCGTCGGTTCTCGAGAGGAGAGCGGAGTCCTTGGCTTCCCCTCGAGACGAGGCCTGACTCCCCGGGGGAGCCTGGAATGCAACCCCGAGATGCCTGCCTTCCCTGGAGAGGAATATTAGGTCCCGGACACACGCCTAGGTGAGGTCTCTTCGGCCCTGCAGTGACTCGAGCGCAACCCCCAGCTTTCCCTCGCAACCCGAGGGGAAGATTGGGCTTCCCAGGGCCAACCCAAGGGGAAGGCTGAGATCCCCGTCGTAACTCGAGAATGCCGCCGCAACTCGAGAAAAACCACGTGGTTCCCACCTCTTGGCAAGATGAGGCCCTTGCCCGCGACGGCGTCTCAAGGGAAGTCCCCTGTTCCGCCCTGAAGGGCGAAACGGTCCCTGACAGCCTTCCTGCGACCCCCAAAAGTCCCCCGACACGCCGGGGTCCCCCGAGGGGAACACCGAGGGTCCCGGCACCGCTTCCTCTGAGCCCCTTCTCCCCTCCTGATCGCGACAGGAGAGGCGATTCCCCTGCGTGGTCTGGAAGGGGTTCCCGGCCGTCCCGGCGCACCTCAGGATGAGGCCGGTCTCACGAGGAAATTCGAGACGAGCCACGTGGGTGGGGCCACATGCCGAACGCCCCCGATTCCCCGGTCCGCTCTTGAGAAGGCCCCGAGGCCCGGACCCCTCTTCGAAGGCAACCCTGTGGGTGAAGGCACAACACGAAGGGGCACTGCCACCCCCGGGCATCGTCCGCAAAATCCCGCGGGTTCCACACACAGCTCGACTAGGGGACTGAGACCTCCTGAGCAACTCGAGAGGCCAGCGGGGTTCCCTTCCTCAGACAAGACGAGGCCTGACTCTCCTGTCCCAACTCTGCAGGGACCCTGCGGTCGGAGTCCGAAACGGAGAGGAAGCCTGAGATTCCTGCCTCCCCTCGAGGTGAGGCCCTCTTCCGTTGCGCCAGACCCAGCGGAGTCCCGAGGGGCCCCGCCACCTCCACAGGATCCCTCGCCTCTCAGAGGCACCCTGGGAAGTTCCCTAAGGTCCCCGGCAGAAGGCCAGGGAAACGAGGGTTTCCCGCCGCCCCCCGAGAAAGACCTCGAGAGTCCTTCTTCAACGCGTCTCGAAGCCCTAGTCCCCTCCCGTGACTCGAGAGCCAGGACGCGCTCCCCCTCGGCACGTGCATGGAGACCTGACTTCCCTGGAGCCGCACGAGAGGCTCCCTGAGATCCTCGTCGTGCCTCAGGAGAAAACCCCCACGGGCGCCGCAGCTCGAGGAAACCCCTGAGACGCCCCCGTCCTCGCGAGCTGAGGGCCTTCTTTTCCTGCATGGCCTGGAGAGCAATCCCGGGTCCTCTCTCCAAACGGAAGAGGAGGCTGGACTCCCTTAAGGCCGCTCAGGGGTCTCCAAGAGACCCGCGTCGCGACTCGAGAGGAGAGCGGAGTCCTTGGCTTCCCCTCGAGACGAGGGCTGACTCCCCGTGGGAGCCTGAAATGCAACCCCGAGATGCCTGCCTTCCCTGAGGAGGAATATTAGGTCCCGGACACACGCCTAGGTGAGGTCTCTTCGGCCCTGCATTGACTCGAGCGCAACCCCCAGCTTTCCCTCACAACCCGAGGGCAAGATTGGGCTTCCCAGGGCCAACCCAAGGGGAAGGCTGAGATCCCCGTCGTAACTCGAGAATCCCGCCGCAACTCGAGAAAAACCACGGGGTTCCCACCTCTTGGCAAGAGGAGGCCCTTGCCCGCGACGGCGTCTCAAGGGAAGTCCCCTGTTCCGCCCTGAAGGGCGAAACGGTCCCTGACAGCCTTCCTGCGACCCCCAAAAGTCCCCGGACACGCCGGGGTCCCCCGAGGGGAACACCTAGGGTCCCGGCACCGCTTCCTCTGAGCCCCTTCTCCCCTCCTGATCGCGACAGGAGAGGCGATTCCCCTGCGTGGTCTGGAAGGGGTTCCCGGCCTTCCCGGCGCACCTCAGGATGAGGCCGGTCTCACGAGGAAATTCGAGGCGAGCCACGTGGGTGGGGCCACATGCCGAACGCCCCTGATTCCCCGGTCCGCTCTTGAGAAGGACCCGAGGCCCGGACCCCTCTTCGAAGGCAACCTTGTGGGTGAAGGCACAACACGAAGGGGCACTGCCACCCCCGTGCATCGTCCACAAAGACCCGCGGGTTCCACACACAGTTCGACGAGGGGCTTGAGACCCCCTGAGCAACTCGAGAGGCCAGCGGGGTTCCCTTCCCCATACAAGACGAGGACTGACTCTCCTGTCCCAACTCTGCAGGGACCCTGCGGTCGGAGTCCGAAACGGAGAGGAAGCCTGAGGTTCCTGCCTCCCCTCGAGGTGAGGCCCTCTTCCGTTGCGCCAGACCCAGCGGGGTCCCGAGGGGCCCCGCCACTTCCACAGGATCCCTCGCCTCTCAGAGGCACCCTGGGAAGTTCCCTAAAGTCCCCGGAAGAAGGCGAGGGAAACAAGGGTTTCCCGCCGCCCCCCGACAAAGTCCTCGAGAGTCTTTATTCAACGCGTCTCGAGGCCCTAGTCCCCTCCCGTGACTCGAGAGCCATGACGCGGTCCCCCTCGCCACGCGCGTGGAGACCTGACTTCCCTGGCGCCGCACGAGAGGCTCCCTGAGATCCTCGTCGTGCCTCGGGAGAAAACCCCCATGGGCGCCGCAGCTCGAGGAAACCCCTGAGACGCCCCCGTCCTCGCGAGCTGAGGGCCTTCTTTTCCTGCATGGCCTGGAGAGCAGTCCCGGGTCCTCTCTCCAAACGGAAGAGGAGGCTGGACTCCCTTGAGGCCGCTCAGGGGGCTCCAAGAGACTCGCGTCGCGACTCGAGAGGAGAGCGGAGTCCTTGGCTTCCCCTCGAGACGAGGCCTGACTCCCCGGGGGAGCCTGGAATGCAACCCCGAGATCCCTGCCTTCCCTGGAGAGGAATATTAGGTCCCGGACACACGCCTAGGTGAGGTCTCTTCGGCCCTGCAGTGACTCGAGCGCAACCCCCAGCTTTCCCTCGCAACCCGAGGGGAAGATTGGGCTTCCCAGGGCCAACCCAAGGGGAAGGCTGAGATCCCCGTCGTAACTCGAGAATGCCGCCGCAACTCGAGAAAAACCACGTGGTTCCCACCTCTTGGCAAGATGAGGCCCTTGCCCGCGACGGCGTCGCAGGGGAAGTCCCCTGTTCCGCCCTCAAGGGCGAAAGGGTCCCTGACAGCCTTCCTGCGACCCCCAAAAGTCCCCCGACACGCCGGGTTCCCCCGAGGGTCCCGGCACCGCTTCCTCTGAGCCCCTTCTCCCCTCCTGATCGCGACAGGAGAGGCGATTCCCCTGCGTGGTCTGGAAGGGGTTCCCGGCCTTCCCGGCGCACCTCAGCATGAGGCCGGTCTCACGAGGAAATTCGAGACGAGCCACGTGGGTGGGGCCACATGCCGAACGCCCCCGATTCCCCGGTCCGCTCTTGAGAAGGACCCGAGGCCCGGACCCCTCTTCGAAGGCAACCCTGTCTGTGAAGGCACAACACGAAGGGGCACTGCCACCCCCGTGCATCGTCCGCAAAGACCCACGGGTTCCACACACAGCTCGACGAGGGGCTTGAGACCCCCTGAGCAACTCGAGAGGCCAGCGGGGTTCCCTTCCCCAGACAAGACCAGGCCTGACTCTCCTGTCCCAACTCTGCAGGGACCCTGCGGTCGGAGTCCGAAACGGAGAGGAAGCCTGAGGTTCCTGCCTCCCCTCGAGGTGAGGCCCTCTTCCGTTGCGCCAGACCCAGCAGAGTCCCGAGGGGCCCCGCCACCTCCACAGGATCCCTCGCCTCTCAGAGGCACCCTGGGAAGTTCCCTAAAGTCCCCGGCAGAAGGCGAGGGAAACGAGGGTTTCCCGCCGCCCCCCGACAAAGTCCTCGAGAGTCTTTATTCAACGCGTCTCGAGGCCCTAGTCCCCTCCCGTGACTCGAGAGCCATGACGCGCTCCCCCTCGGCACGCGCGTGGAGACCTGACTTCCCTGGCGCCGCACGAGAGGCTCCCTGAGATCCTCGTCGTGCCTCGGGAGAAAACCCCCACGGGCGCCGCAGCTCGAGGAAACCCCTGAGACGCCCCCGTCCTCGCGAGCTGAGGGCCTTCTTTTCTTGCATGGCCTGGAGAGCAGTCCCGGGTCCTCTCTCCAAACGGAAGAGGAGGCTGGACTCCCTTGAGGCCGCTCAGGGGGCTCCAAGAGACCCGCGTCGCGACTCGAGCGGAGAGCGGAGTCCTTGGCTTCCCCTCGAGACGAGGCCTGACTCCCCAGGGGAGCCTGGAATGCAACCCCGAGATCCCTGCCTTCCCTGGAGAGGAATATTAGGTCCCGGACACACGCCTAGGTGAGGTCTCTTCGGCCCTGCAGTGACTCGAGCGCAACCCCCAGCTTTCCCTCGCAACCCGAGGGGAAGATTGGGCTTCCCAGGGCCAACCCAAGGGGAAGGCTGAGATCCCCGTCGTAACTCGAGAATCCCGCCGCAACTCGAGACAAACCACTTGGTTCCCACCTCTTGGCAAGATGAGGCCCTTGCCCGCCACGGCGTCTCAAGGGAAGTCCCCTGTTCCACCCTGAAGGGCGAAACGGTCCCTGACAGCCTTCCTGCGACCCCCAAAAGTCCCCCAACACGCCAGGTTCCCCCGAGGAGAACACCGAGGGTCCCGGCACCGCTTCCTCTGAGCCCCTTCTCCCCTCCTGATCGCGACAGGAGAGGCGATTCCCCTGCGTGGTCTGGAAGGGGTTCCTGGCCTTCCCGGCGCACCTCAGGATGAGGCCGGTCTCACGAGGAAATTCGAGACGAGCCACGTGGGTGGGGCCACATGCCGAACGCCCCCGATTCCCCGGTCCGCTCTTGAGAAGGACCCGAAGCCCGGACCCCTCTTCGAAGGCAACCCAGTGGGTGAAGGCACAACGGGAATGGGCACTGCCACCCCCGTGCATCGTCCGCAAAGACCCGCGGGTTCCACACACAGCTCGACGAGGGGCCTGAGATCCCCTGAGCAACTCGAGAGGGCAGCGGGGTTTCCTTCCTCAGACAAGACGAGGCCTGACTCTCCTGTCCCAACTCTGCAGGGACCCTGCAGTCGGAGTCCGAAACGGAGAGGAAGCCTGAGGTTCCTGCCTCCCCTCGAGGTGAGGCCCTCTTCCGTTGCGCCAGACCCAGCGGAGTCCCGAGGGGCCCCGCCACCTCCACAGGATCCCTCGCCTCTCAGAGGCACCCTGGGAAGTTCCCTAAGGTCCCCAGCAGAAGGCGAGGGAAACGAGGGTTTCCCGCCGCCCCCCGAGAAAGACCTCGAGAGTCCTTCTTCAACGCGTCTCGAGGCCCTAGTCCCCTCCCGTGACTCGAGAGCCAGGACGCGCTCCCCCTCGCCACGCGCATGGAGACCTGACTTCCCTGGCTCCGCACGAGAGGCTCCCTGAGATCCTCGTCGTGCCTCGGGAGAAAACCCCCACGGGCGCCGCAGCTCGAGGAAACCCCTGAGACGCCCCCGTCCTCGCGAGCTGAGGGCCTTCTTTTCCTGCATGGCCTGGAGAGCAATCCCGGGTCCTCTCTCCAAACGTAAGAGGAGGCTGGACTCCCTTGAGGCCGCTCAGGGGGCTCCAAGAGACCCGCGTCGCGACTCGAGAGGAGAGCGGAGTCCTTGGCTTCCCCTCGAGACGAGGCCTGACTCCCCGGGGGAGCCTGGAATGCAACCCCGAGATCCCTTCCTTCCCTGGAGAGGAATATTAGGTCCCGGACACACGCCTAGCTGAGGTCTCTTCGGCCCTTCAGTGACTCGAGCGCAACCCCCAGCTTTCCCTCGCAACTCGAGAGGAAGATTGCGCTTCCCAGGGCCAACCAAAGAGGAAGTCTGAGATCCCCGTCGTAACTCGAGAATGCCGCCGCAACTCTAGAAAAACCACGTGGTTCCCACCTCTTGGCAAGATGAGGCCCTTGCCCGCGACGGCTTCTCAAGGGAAGTCCCCTGTTCCGCCCTGAAGGGCGAAAGGGTCCCTGACAGCTTTCATGCGACCCCCAAAGCTCCCCGACACACCGGGTTCCCTCGAGGGGAACACCGAGGGTCCCGTCACCGCTTCATCTGAGCCCCTTCTCCCCTCCTGATCGCGACAGGAGAGTCGATTCCCCTGCGTGGTCTGGAAGGGGTTCCCGGCTTTCCCGGCACACCTCAGGATGAGGCCGGCCTCCCGAGGAAATTCGAGACGAGCCCCATGGGTGGTGCGACATGCCGAACGACCCCGATTTCCCAGTCCGCTCTGGATAAGAACCCGATGCCCGGACACCTCTTCGAAGGCAACCCTGTGGGTGAAGGTACCACTCGAAGGGGCACTGACACCCCCGTGCATCGTCCGGGATACCCCGCGGTTTCCACACACAGCTCTACGAGGTGCCTGAGACCCCCTGAGCACCTCGAGAGGCAAGCGGAGTTCCCTTCCTCAGACAAGACGATTCCTGACTCTCCTGTCCCAACTCTGCATGGACCCTGCTGTCGGAGTCCGAAACGGAGAGGAAGCCTGAGGTTCCTGCCTTCCCTGGAGATGAGGCCCTCTTCCATTGCGCCAAACCCAGCGGAGTCCTGAGAGGCCCCGCCAACTCCTCGGCATCCCTCATCTGTCAGAAGCACACTGGGAGGTTCCCTAAGGTCACCCGTAAACTTTTATTGCACAAGGTCCCCATGAAAAGACCCACGCAGCAGGACATCCACAGATTCTGTCTGCCATTAAAGGGCAGTAAGGTGCCCTCCCCCCTTCTTTGCTGCCTCGGCGGCCACCAGGGTGCAATTCGCGTACCCTTCCCTTTCCCATCCTAGCAGGTGCTCCAGGGCCCGCTGGCCTACAAAGTGCCAGAAGCAGGGCTGGGCCAGCCGGCCAGAATTCAGGGTTCTGTCCCTTGGACTTCCAGCGGACACTAGGCTGCTTGGGAAAACCGCGCAAACTCTGAGGTTTTCAGCAGAGGGGTGGAGCGGTAAAGGCCTTGACCCCAAAGACGAGGCCTTTCTGCGACCGCCAGGTTGGGGAGCTCTGAGACTGTGCCAACACAGGGCGGAATACATGGTTCCCTGCTCCACGCAGTCCCCGTTCCCTTACCTTTGTTCCGCACCCCTCCGCTGTGGCCAATGGATGCCGATCCTTGGGGATCCAGGAGTTCACGAAATGGGCATTCCCAGCCGCAATGGCGACCCCCAACAGCACATCTGAAAAGCCCTCCCCCACCCCCGCCAGGAGCCGACCCCCGCTGCGAACGGACCCCCACCCCGCCCCGCGCTGCCAGGTTTCGCCCCGGCCCTGCCGGGCTCCCGGCGGGTTCCCAGCCACATTGGCAACCCCCGGGAACACAACAGGGACCGACCACCCACCCACAGCGAGCGGAATCTCGACCTGTGCAGTCCAGGTTTACCCCGCCCTGGCTGCGCTCCCGGCGCGTTTCCAGCCGCAGTGGCCATCTCTGAGAGCACAACTGGGAAGCCCTCCCCTACCCCCGCCAGGAGCCGACACCCGCCCTGCGCCGCCCGGGTTCGCCCCGCCCCTGCCGCGCTCCAGGGGCGCTGACCACCTTCACCAGTGGCTCCCGGTGAGCCCTGTCCCCACGCCCGGTTCCAGGAGAGGCTCTCGGACCTCGCTGCTGCCGCCAGGTCAAACATGAGGACAATACATACACCCCACAGAGACAATCCAAGCTGTCTATGATTTAGGGATAAAACGAGGACTACAGAAAGGCAAGATGACCTGACCTAGGAGGGCCATGATATTCTATAGAACCAGACAAAGTTGGTTACCAAGGAAACTTTTTTCCTTGGAACCCGGAAAGCTGGTTCTTTGCATATGCAATGACCAACAATTAGCTTGTTACCCAAGCCTGCCTCACTGCCACCCCCATCCCCCCACTCCCCAGAAGACTGGCTCCAAGAAATATTTTAAATCTCAGGCGGAAACCTGGAAGATGTCTTGTCTGTCTGTTTGGATTAAGGTATGTGTCAGTGTGAGCCTTGTGTTTTTTGATAATATTGCTCAAGTTCTGTGTTCTGATTTCAGTGGTCTCAAGACAAGGCAGCCCTTCCAAATCAAACTGCTGGAAATACAAGAAAACATTGACCTAAATGAATGTCAGAGTCCCGTGAACTGGGAACTAGTCAATATTAAATATCTAGTATTTTTGGTTTTGCTCCTCCATTATAGACATGTCTAAGAGTCAACAACACTAACACAACATGTTCATAGTGCCTACGTTCCTTTTGAGGTAAAAATTGCTCTATTGTTATATCTGTCACAAGCTTGTCAGCAAGAAACTACCTGGAAACGACAACAACAAAAGTAAAAAATGTAAATGTGATATGAGCTTTTAGACAAACTCTTTACAATAATTATACTCTAAAATATCTGCCTCTCATAGTCTTGATTGAAGGCAGAGGAGAAGGGGATGACAGAGGATAAGATGGTTGTATGGCATCACTGACTCGATGGACATGAGTTTGAGCAAGCCCCTGGAGCTGGTGACAGACACGGAAGCCTGGCGTCCTTCAGGCCACGGGGTCCCAAAGAGTCAGACACGACTGAGCAACTGAACTGAACTGAACTAACAAACGTTTCTCCAGGTGTTTTGGTTACCCGAGTTTCTATCCTTGTGACGACAGTGTATTGAATAGCTAGGTCATTTCCAAATAAATGAAAGTTCTGAAACATTCACGACTTGAAAGGACCTCCCTTTTACACAGAAACAAAAGAGATTTTTGACTCTCCATGAATAGTGTCTGGCACCATCCTGACATGTTAAATGTAAGAAAGCAATTGTTTTGTTTTGTTTTGTTCTGTTCTTGGGGGTGGGGGAGGGGGGCGGGATATAGCGAATGCCAATATAAAAGTCAGTTCTTGGTTGCTGAAGGGAAATGTATGACTTGTTATTACAAGAAAGTATGTGGAATGCAATGGCACTTGAGGAAGGAAAACAAAGTAGTTCTGTCTTACAGGTGGCCGTTTCAGGATGGGAGAAGCAAGGGAATGGGTACAGAATGGGATAAGGAGGTTGTAGGGAAAGTGGACCCCCAGAAAAGAGTTCTGTGCCTAGCACAAGTTTTCTTGAGATGTCGAACTGCCTTTGCTAATGGAGTTTAAGTTTCTTTACCTCTTAAGTGATCTCTTCTAGGTTGACCTAGAACAGAAATCTTTTGTTAGCTTTGGCTAAGTGGAGAAGTAGTGTTTCACGGTGACCAATGTGATCCTTCCTGACTGTTTGCAGCCCTTTTGATATCGATGCACTGCTTCTGCTGCTGCTGCCGCCGCCGCTGCTGCTAAGTCGTTTCAGTCGTGTCCGACTCTGTGCGACCCCATAGAAGGCAGCCCACCAGGCCCCGCAGTCCCTGGGGTTCTCTAGGCAAGAACACTGGAGTGGGTTGCCATTTCCTCCTCCCATGCATGAAAGTGAAAAGTGAACTTGAAGTCGCTCAGTGGTGTCCGAGTCTTAGCGACCCCATGGACTGCAGCCTACCAGGCTCCTCCATCCATGGGATTTTCCACGCAAGAGTACTGGAGTGGGGTGCCATTGCCTTCTCGCTAGCTTTGGGATGCCAATGACCATCCACCCTTACCAGGCAACAGAGAAGAGAAAAACACTTACCACAGGAGGTCCTGGTAAGGAACAAGGAACTAACAAGCTCCCGCCAACCAGGATTCTGCAGAGGTCAACAAGAGGTCAATAAAAGATGGAAGACTGCAGTCCAGAGGTCCTAGCAACTTCCAGCTTGCAGCAGAGACCCAGCATAGTCAAAACGAATTCAATGTTGCAAAAAATAAGTAAACAAACAAAGGACAGAAGTTCTTTGAAAACATGACTGAGATTAGGGGTGAGGCAGTACATGTACGGTGCCCGGAAAATCTTAAAGTATGAGAAAGGAAAGAAATTAAAGACAATTATCAAGCTGTCCAAACTGATAAAAACGAAAGATTACACAGTTTTTTTCTGTATATATTACCAGATAATAATCTGAAAAGGAATTTAAAAAAATTCCCTTTCAATAATGTCAACATGAATACAACACTTTGCCATGGATGTAACGAGGATGACAAGACTGGCACACTGGAAATTATACACCCTGGCTGAAAACTATCCTGAATACATGGACAGATATTCCATAACAATGGAAAGACTTAAGATGGCAATACCATGGAATGCATCTTCAATCTGAAATGAAGATTTGATATGATTTGATCGCTCAGAGCTTTTGTGTCATCAATTGTTATTAAAGTATAAATGAGATAGAGAAAGCTGCTGACTTAGACTTGAGGCGGGGTGTGCGCCCTGCTGGTCTCTAGCCAGATATTCTACAGGCACTAGCAGTCAGCTAAGGAAAGAAAGGCACTGTCTCAGGGAATGGCACCAGGCCCCTCCCCCACGACATGCCTTGAGGTCACATTGGCAGCAGGTGAGTCTTCCTGGGCCAAAAACTGATTGACATGAATCTTGAAGAAAGGCAGTATTCCAGGCAAATATATCATTTCCTTAACATAGATTAGGAGAACAAGGTACGAGGAAAACATACTGTTTTGTTCAAGTCGCTTCTGAGCCTACTGGGGGAACCGACCTGAAGCCAGAGTCCAGCGGATATACATAGGATATTTACATCGCTTAAGACAAACATTTCCTCAGGAACAAATGCATTGCTTAGCTCAAGGTTTGTCTGCGAAATTCTTACACATCAGGAGATGGCTCCGAGCTGGGTTTCTACACACAAGAACATGAATGCAAAGGACAAGCCTGCACAGCCCATCTGCCCCCCTCCCCCACAGCCAGCAGCATTTCCAAGTGACCTCCTAAGGCCTTCCCCAAAATACAGGGGCACCTCTGGGTTTCCTGTTTCCCTCACTTCGAAAACTTTTCTTAAAAAAAAAAAAAAAATCCTGCACACTTCTTGATAGAATGCCACAGTGCAAGGAAAACAGGCCTTCAATACTTAAACCTCCCTGTGCCAAACACTTGGGGCTTGGTTTTGTTTTGTTTTTTAATTACACCACCACATAATTTAAACTTTTTACAATTTCTAATTATTCAGTACCAAAACACCAAACTTTTATTGCACAAGGTCCCCATGAAAAGGCCCACGCATCAGGACAGCCACAGATTCTGCCATGAAAGGGCAGCAAGGTGCCCTCCCCCCTTCTTTGCTGCCTGGGCGGCCACCAGGGTTTGAAATCCATGCACCCTACTAACTTTCTAGGGTGCAATTCGCGGACCCTTCCCTTTCTCATCCTAGCAGGTGCTCCAGGGCCCGCTGGCCTACAAAGTGCCAGAAGCAGGGCTGGGCCAGCCGGCCAGAGTTCAGGGTTCTGTCCCTTGGACTTCCAGGGGACACTAGGCTGCTTGGGAAAACCGTGCAGACTGAGATTCTTCAGCAAAGGGGTGGAGCGGTAAAGGCCTTGACACCAAGGGCGAGGCCTTTCTGCAACCTCCAGGTTGGGGAGCTCTGAGAATGTGCCAACAGAGGGCAGAATACGTGGTTCCCTGCTCCACGCAGTCCCAGTTCCCTTACCTGTGGTCCGCAGCCCTCCGCTGCACCCACGGGATGGCGATCCTTGGGGACCCAGGAGCGGACGAAATGGGCGTTCCCAGCCGCAGTTGCAACCCCCGAGAGCGCAATTGGGACCGACCCCCACCTAAAGCCATCGGAATCTCGACCCGCGCAGCCCGGGTTTACCCAGTCCCGGGTGCGCTCCCGGCGCGTTTTCAGCCTCAGTGTCCACCTCCGAGAGCACAACTGAGAAGCCCGCCCCCACCCCCGCCAGAAGCCGAACCCCGCCCCACGCCGCCCGCGTTCGCACCGCCCCTGCACGGTCCAGGTACCTTCCCAGCTTCTAGCGTTCACGCCCGGGTAGGATCAGGATGCAGGAGTACGGGAGATGTGTCTGGAGCCTGACAGCCTCAGCTCCGCTCTGGCCTGCCCTTTGGACCTAGGAGCCAGGCCAACTTGCAGAGGGCTTAGGGCCCCATTGTATGCAAACTACCAAGGCCTACCGCAAGGAGAGCTCTGTCCGAGGGAAGGGAAGCGCCCCAGGCTGCGTTCCCAAGCTGTTGCTTGGCAATGCAGACTCAGCGGTAAATGGAGGGAATCAGGGTCCTAGTGCCCCTGTCTTGGGGAGGAAGCTCCACAGCCAGAGTGTTCCTCCCTTTGTGCCCAGAAAGCGCCTGCCAGACTGGGCTTCCCCGGAGCTCTGTTGCAGAGCAGAGACGTGTGGATGTGTTTTGGGGCCTTGACATGTGCGTTTGGGCTCCCTAGCACAGCCCCAGCGTAGGGGAACCAGCCCCTGAGCAAAGAGCTCCAGGCAGTGCTTTGTGCCCAGGCCTGGATGCCCAGTCCCAGCACGCGGGAGAGATGAGTTAGGCTGCCGGCGGGTCCTTGCAAGCCTGTATTGGAAAGGACCGAGTGAGCTTCCACACCGGCGGAGCTGCAGACCTGAGCCCAGGTGCGATAGGACAGAGCCCCTGTCGAGAAGCTGCTCTGCCTGGGCGAGCCTCGCCAAGCCCTTCCCAGCTTCTAGCGTTTGCGCCTGCAAAGGAGCAGGCTGCAGGAGTGTGGGCGACATGACTGGCTCCTGACTGGCCTCAGCTCCGCTCTTGCCTTCCCTTTGGACCTAGGAGCCAGGCCTCCTTGCAGACGGCTTAGGGCACGGGGGTGTGCAAACTGCGAAAGCCTCCCGCAAGGAGACCTCTGTCTGAGGGAAGGGAAATGCCCCAGGTTGCATTCCCAAGCTGTTGCTTGGTAGCCCAGACTCAGCGCTGAACGGAGGGAATCAGGGTCCCAGTGCCCCTGTCATGGGGAGGGAGCTCCACAGCCAGAGTGTTCCTCCGTTTGTGTTCAGAAACCGCCTTACAGACTGGGCTTCCCCGGAGCTCAGCTCCAGAGCAGAGTCGTGTGCATGTGGTTTGGGGCCTTCCCCTGTGCCTTTGGGCTCCCTAGCACAGTCCCAGCGCAGGGGAACCAGCCCCTGAGCAGAGAGCTCCAGGCAGTGCTCTGTGCCCTGGATTGGAAGCCCACTCCCAGCACGCGGGAGAATAGAGTCAGGCCGCCGTCGGGTGCTTGCAAGCCTGTATTGGGAAGGACCGAATGAGCTTCCACTCCGGCGGAGCTCCAGATCTGCGCCCAGGCGCGATATCGCAGAGCCCCGGCCTAGAGGCTGCTCTGCCTGGGCGAGCCTCGCCAAGCCCTTCCCAGCTTCTAGCTTTCGCGCAGGGGAAGGAACAGACTGCGGAGGTGTGGGAGACGTGACTGGCGGGCGCCTTACTGGCCTCAGCTCCGCTCTTCCCTTCCCTTTGCACCTATGATCCATGCCTCCTTGCAGAGGGCTTAGGGCCCAAAGGAGAGCTCTGTCAGAGGGAAGGGAAGCGCCCCAGGCTGCATTCCCAAGCTGTTGTTTAGCCGCCCAGACTCAGCGCTGCACAGGGGTAATCAGGCTATCTGTGGCCGCAGCTTCACACACAGGTGTGTCACCGTAGGAATCAAGAAAGATCCTGACAGAGTGAGGTTCATTAGAGCTATACTAAAGAGCAAAGGCTTGTCCATGTGGTCTTGCCTTCCCCTGTGCCTTTGGGTCTCCAGGCTTGGCCCCAGCTCCGTGGAAACAACCCCTGAGAAAATATCTTCAAGATACGCTTTTCCCAGTGTCTGGGAACCGGGGTTCGTAGGAGGAGAGAAAAGCACGCCTCCATCAGGAACGAAAAGGCAGCCAACCTGCCTGTGTTTTGAAGCCTCTATTTGGAAGGAATGGGTTAGCTTCTCCTAAAGGAGGCCTCCAGATCTGCTCAGAAGTCGGTAATTCCAGAGGCAGGGTACTGGTTCCTGACTGTCCTTTGCTAGGCTTGCAAAGATATTCCAAGATTCTAGAGTTATTTTCCATGAAGGAGCAGGCTTCGGGAATGTGTCAGACGGGACTGGCTCCTTATTGACCTCAGTTCAGCTATTGCCTTTCCATTCAAACTAGGGCAAGGCCCTACTTTATGAAGGGTAAGGGTCTTCTTCTTTGCAAACTGCCAAGGGCTACAGCAATGAGACCTCTGTCAAGGTGAGGGAAGCCTAAGAGGATGGATTCTCAAGCAGGTGCTTTGCCACAAACCATCAGCACCCCACGGAGAGAATCAAGCTCCCTGAGCACCAATGTTGGGAGTGTAGCTTCACACACAGAGTTGTCTCTATAGGAGCCAAGAATGTTCCTGAGAGATTAGGTTCACTAAACCTCTCCTACAGAGCATAGACCTGTCCATGTGGTTTTGCCTTCCCCTGTGAGTTGGGTCCTCGAGGTCCGCCACACCTCCAGGGAAACTGTCCCTGAGAAAAGATCTCCAGGAACCGCTTCGCCGAGGCTGGGAAATGCTGTTCACAGGAAGTAAGGCAAGCGAATCTCCTGCAGAGTAAAAGAGGCCTTACAGTCCCTGGAGGAGCAGGCTGCCAGAGTGTGTGAAACCTGACTGTTGCCTTACTGGCCTCAGCTCCGCCATTGCCTGTTCATCCGAGCTAGCACCCAGGCCTACTTGGAAAAGCGTTTGGGTGCAGATTTCTACAAAGTGCCAAGGGCTACAGCAGTGAGAATTCTCTCAGTGGTAAGGGAGAGCATTTTATGGATTCTCAAGCTGTTTTCTGAATGACAGCATCAAAATGAACAGAGAGAATCAGGCTCTCTGTGCCCCTATGTTAGGTACGCAGCTTCACACACAGAGGTGTCTCTATAGGAGCCAAGAATGCTCCTGAGAGATGAGGTGCACTAGAGGTCTGCTACAGAGCATAGACCTGTCCATGTGGTCTTGCCTTCCCCTGTGCCTTTGGGCCCCGGGCTCGGCCCCAGCTCCGTGGAAAGAACCCCTGAGAAAATATCTTCAAGATACGCTTTTCCCAGAGGCTGGGAACTGGGGTTCATAGGAGGAGAGAAAAGCAAGCCTCCTTCGGGAACGAAATGCAGCCAACCTGCCTGTGTTTTGAAGCCTCTATTTGGAAGGAATGGGTTAGCTTCTCCTAAAGGAGACCTCCAGATCTGCTCAGAAGTCGGTAATTCCAGAGGCAGGGTGCTGGTTCCTGACTGTCCTTTGCTAGCCTTGCAAAGATATTCCAAGATTCTAGAGTTATATTCCATGAAGGAGCAGGCTTCGGGAATGTGTCAGAGGGGACTGGCTCCTTATTGGCCTCAGCTCAGCTATTGCCTTTCCATCCAAACTAGGACAAGGGCCTACTTTATGAAGGGTAAGGGTCTTCTTCTTTGAAACTGCCAAGGGCTACAGCAATGAGACCTCTGTCAAGGCGAGGGAAGCCTAAGAGGACGGATTCTCAAGCAGGTGCTTTACTACAAAGCATCAGCACCCCACGGAGAGAACCAAGATCCCTGTTCCCCAATGTTGGGAGTGTAGCTTCACACACAGAGTTGTCTCTATAGGAGCCAAGAATGTTCCTGAGAGATTAGGTTCACTAAACCTCTCCTACAGAGCATAGACCTGTCCATGTGGTTTTTCGTTCCCCTGTGAGTTGGGTCCCCGAGGTCCGCCACACCTCCGGGGAAACTGTCCCTGAGAAAAGATCTCCAGGAACCGCTTCGCTGAGGCTGGGAAACGCTGTTCACAGGAAGTAAGGCAAGCGAATCTCCTGCAGAGAAAAAGAGGCCTTACTGTCCCTGGAGGAGCAGGCTGCCAGAGTGTGTGAAACCTGACTGTTGCCTTGCTGGCCTCAGTTCCACCATTGCCTGTTCCTCCGAACTAGGACCCAGGCCTATTTGGAGAAGCGTTTGGCTGCGGATTTCTACAAAGTGCCAAGGGCTACAGCAGTGAGAATTCTCTCAGCGGTAAGGGAGAGCATTTTATGGATTCTCAAGCTGTTTTCTGAACGACAGCGTCAAAATGAATTGAGAGAATCAGGCTCTCTGTGCCCCTATGTTAGGTACGCCGCTTCACACACAGAAGTGTCTCTATAGGAGCCAAGAATGTTCCTGAGAGATGAGGTTCACTAGAAGTCTGCTACAGAGCATAGACCTGTCCATATGGTTTTGCCTTGCCCTGTGAGTTGGGTCCCCGTGGTCCGCCCCAGCTCAGGGGAAGGAGCCCCTGAGAAAAGATCTCCAGGGACCGCTATTCCCGCAGGCTGGCAAACGCAGTTCACAGGAGGTAACGCAAGCGAGCCTCCTGCAAGGCACAACAGGCCTTAGTGTCCCTGGACGATCAGGCTGCCAGAGTGTGTGAGACCTGACTGGTGCCTTACTGGCCTCAGCTCCGCCATTGCATGTTCCTCCAAACTAGGACCCAGGCCTACTAGGAGAAGGGTTTGGGTATGGATTTCTAAATACTGCCAAGGGGTATAGCAATGAGAACTGTGTCACGGGTAAGGAAGAGCATTGTATGGATTTTCAAGCTGTTGTTTGAACGACAGCTTCAAAGCTGCACAGAGAGAATCAGACTCTGTGTCTCCATGTTCGGTACACAGCTTCACAGACAGGGGTGTCTCCATAGGAGACAAGAACGTTCCTGACAGAGTGAGGTTCACTAGAGCTCTCCTAGAGAGCAAAGACTTGTCCATGTGGTTTTTCTTCCCCTGTGCGTTTGGGGCTCCAGGCTCGGCCCCAGCTCCGTGGAAACAACCCCTGAGAAAAGATCTTCAAGATCCGCTTTTCCCAGAGGCTGGGATGTGGGGTTCATAGGAGGCGGGAAAAGCAGGCCTCCTTCAGAGAGCAAGAGGCAGCCAAGCGGCCTGCGTTTGGAAGCCTCTATTTGGAAGAATGGGTTAGCTTCCCCTAAGGGAGACCTCCAGATCTGTTCAGAAGTCGGTAATTCCAGAGGCAGTGTGCAGGGTCCTGACTGCCCTTTGCCAGCCTTGCAAAGACATTCCTAGATTCTACAGTTATCTTCCTGAAGAAGCAGGCTTTGGGAATATGTCAGACTTGACTGGCGCCTTAATGGCCTCAGCTCAGCTATTGCCTTTCCATTCAAAGTAGGACAAGTCCCTACTTTATGAAGGGTGAGGGTCTTCTTCTTTCCAAACTGCCGAGGGCTACAGCAATGAGACCTCCGTAAATGCGAGGGAAGCATAAGCGGATGGATTATCAGGAAGGTTCTTTGCCACCAAGCATCAGCACCCCACGGAGAGAATCAGGCTCCCTTTGCCCCTATGTGGGGTGTGTAGATTCACACACAGTGGTGTCTCTACAGGAGCCAAGAATGTTCCTGAGAGATAAGGCTCACAAGAGCTCTCCTACAGAGTGCTCACCTGTACATGTGGTTTCGCCTTCCCCTGTGAGTTGGGTCCCCGAGGTCCGCCCCAGCTCCGAGAAAACAGCCTCTGAGAAAAGATCTCCAGGAACCGCTTTTCGCCCAGGCTGGGAAAAGCTGTTCACAGGAAGTAAGGCAAGTGAGCCTCCTGCAGAGAAAAAGAAGCCTTACTGTCCCTGGAGGAGCAGGCTGCCAGAGTGTGTGAAAACTGACTGGTGCCATACTGGTCTTAGCTCCGCCATTGCTTGTTCCTCCGAACTGGGACTCAGGCCTACTTGGAGAAGGGTTTAGGTGCAGATTTCTACAAACTGCCAAGGGCTACTGCAATGAGAACTCTCTCAGAGGTAAGGGCGAGAATTGTATGGATTCTCAAGCTGTTTTCTGAACGACAGCATTAAACCTGCACAGAGAGAATCAGGCTCTCTGCCGCCATGTTGGGTACGCAGTTTCACACACAGAGGTGTCCGCATAGGAGCCAAGAACGTTTGTCAAAGACTGAGGTTCACTAGAGCTCTCTTAGAAAGCAAAGACTTGTTCATGTGGTTTTGCCTTCCCCTGTATGTGTGGGTCTCTGGGCACAACCCCAGCTCCGTGGAAAAAACCCCTGAGCAAATATCTCCAAGAATCTGCTTTTCCCCCATGCTGGGAACCAGGGATCATAGGAGGCAGGAAAAGCAAGCCTCCTTCAGGCAAGAAGAGGCAGCCAACCGGCCTGTGTTTGGAAGCCTCTATTTGCAAGGAATGGGTTAGCTTCTCCAGAAGGAGACCTCCAGATCTGCTCAGAAGATAGATATTCCAGAGGCAGGGTCGAGGTTCCTGACTGCCCTTTGCCAGCCTTGCAAAGACATTCCTAGATTCTAGCAATATTTTCCATGAAGGAGCAGGCATCGGGAATATGTCAGAGTTGACAGGTGCCTTACTGGCCTCAGCTCAGCTATTGCCTTTCCTTTCAAACTAGGATCAGGGCCTACTTGGTGAAGGGTAAGGGTCTGCTTCTTTCCAAAGTGCCAAGAGACACAGCAATGAGACCTCTGTCAAGGCGAGGGAAGCGTAAGCGGATGGATTCTCAAACAAGTGCTTTGCCACAAAGCATCAGCACCCCACAGAGAGAATCAGGCTCCCTGTGCCCCTATGTTCGGTGTGTAGCTTTACACACAGAGGTGTCTCTGTACGAGCCAAGAATGTTCCTAAGAGATGAGACACACTAACGTCTCCTACAGAGCATAGACCTGTCCATATGGCTTTTCCTTCCCCTGTGAGATGGGTCCCCGAGGTCCACCCCAGCTCTGGGGATAGAGCCCCTGAGAAAAGATCTCCAGGAACCGCTTTTTGCCCAGGCTGGGAAACGCAGTTCACAGGAGGCAAGGCAAGCGAGCCTCCCGCAGGGAAAAATAGGCCTTACTGTCCCTGGAGGAGCAGGCTGCCAGAGTGTGTGACACCTGACTGGTGCCTTACTGACCTCAGCTCCGCCATTGCATGGTCATCCAAACCAGGACCCAGGCCTACTTGGAGAAGGGTTTGGGTGCGGATTTGTAAAAACTGCCAAGGGCTACTGCAATGAGAAGTCTCTCAGAGGTAAGGGAGAGCATTGTATGGATTCTCAAGCTGTTGTTTGAACGACAGCTTCAAAGCTGCAAAGAGAGAATCAGGCCCTGTGTGCCCCCTTGTTGGGTATGCAGCTCCACACACAGAGGTATTCCCGTAGAATCCAAGACTTTCCTCACATACTGAGGTTAACTAAAGTTCTCCTACAGAGCAAGACTTGTCCATGTGGTTTTGCCTTCCTCTGTGCATGTGGGTCTCCGGGCTCGGCTCCAACTCCGTTGAAATAGCCCCTGAAAAAAGATCTCCAAGAACCACTTTTCCCCCAGGCGGGAAGCGGAGTTCACAGGAAGCGGAACAAGCAAGCCTCCTTCGGGCAAGTAGAGGCAGCCAACTAGCCTGTGTTTGGAAGCCTCTCTTTGGAAGGAATGGTTAGCTTCTCCAAAAGAAGACCTCCACATCTGCTCAGAAGACGGAAATTCCAGAGGCAGGGTCGAGGTTCCTGAGTGTCCTTTGCCAGCCTTGCAAAGACATTTCTAGATTCTAGCGTTATTTTCCATGAAGGAGCAGGCTTCAGGAATATGTCAGACTTCACTGGCGCCTTACTGGCCTCAGCTCAGCTATCGCCTTTCCGTTCAAACTAGGACAAGGGCCTACTTGGTGAAGGGTAAGGCTCTGCTTCTTTCTAAACTGCCAAAGGCTACAGCAAAGAGACCTCTGTCAAAGAGAGGGAAGTGGAAGCGGATGGACTCTCAAACAGGTGCTTTGCCACAAAGCATCTGCACCCCACGGAGAGAATCAGGCTGCATTTGCCCCTATGTTGGGTGTGTAGCTTCAAACACAGAGGTGTCTCTATAGGAGCAAAGAATGTTCCTGGGAGATGAGGTTCACTAGAGCTCTGCTACAGAGCATAGACCTGTCCATATGGTTTTGCCTTCCCCTGTGAGTTGGGTTCCCGATGTTCGCCCCAGCTCCGAGGAAGAAACCCCTGAGAAAACACCTCCAGGAACTGCTTTTCGTCCAGACTGGGAAACGCAGTTCACAGGAGGCAAGGCAAGCGAGCCTCCTGCAGAGAAAAAGAGGCCTTACTGCCCCTTGGAGGAGCAGGCTGCAAGAGTGTGTGAGACCTGACTGGTGCCTTACTGGCCTCAGCTCCGCCATTGCATGTTCCTCCGAACTAGGACCCAGGCCTACTAGGAGAAGGGTTTGGGTGCGGATTTCTAAAAAACTGCCAAGGGCTACAGCAATGAGAACTCTCTCAGAGGTAAGGGAGAGCATTCTATGGATTCTCAAGCTTTTGTTTGAACGACAGCTTCAAAGCTGCAAAGAGAGAATCAGTCTCTCTGTGCCCCCTTGTTGGGTACGCAGCTTCACACACAGGGGTGTCTCCATAGGAGTCAAGAACGTTCCTGACAGAGTAAGTTTCACTTAGAGGTCTCCTGGAGAGCAAAGACTTGTCCATGTGGTTTTCCTTCCCCTGTGCGATTGGGTCTCTGGTCTCGGCCCCAGCTCCATGGAAACAACCCCTGAGAAAATATCTTCAAGATCCGCTTTTCCCAGAGGCTGGGAACAGGGCTTCATAGGATGCGAGAAAAGCAGGCCTCCTTCGGGCACGAAGAGGCAGCCAACCGGCCTGTTTGGAAGCCTCTATTTGGAAAGAATGGGTTAGCTTCTCCTAAAGGAGACCTCCAGATCTGCTCAGAAGTCGGTAATTCCAGAGGCAGGGTGCTGGTTCCTGACTGCCCTTTGCCAGCCTTGCAAAGACATTCCCAGATTCTAGAGTTATTTTCCATGAAGGTGAAGGCTACGGGAGTATGTCAGACTTGGCAGGCACCTTATTGGCCTCAGCTCAGCTATTACCTTTCCATTCAAACTAGGACAAAGGCTTACTTTATGAAGGGTAAGGGTCTTCTTCTTTCCAAACTGCCAAGGGCTACAGCAATGGGACCTCTGTCAAGGCGAGGGAAGCCTAAGTGGATGGATTCTCAAGCACGTGCTTTGCCACAAAGCATCAGCACCCCACGGAGAGAATCAGGCTCCATTTGCCCCTATGTAGGGTGTGTAGCTTCACACAGAGAGGTGTCTCTATAGGAGGCCAGAATGTTCCTGAGAGATGAGGTTCACTAGAGCTCTCCTACAGAGCATAGACCTGTCCATGTGCTTTTGCCTTCCCCTGTGAGTTGGGTCCTCGAGGTCCTCCCCAGCTCCGGGGAAGGAGCCCCTGAGAAAAGATCTCCAGGGGCCCCTTTTCCCCCAGGCTGGGAAATGCAGCTCACAGGAGGGAAGTCAAGTGAGCCTCCTGCAGGGAAAAAGAGGGCTTACTGTCCCTGGACGATCAGGCTGCCAGAGTGTGTGAAACCTGACTGGTGCCTTACTGGCCTCAGCTCTGCCATTGCATGTTCCTCCGAACTAGGACCCAGGAGTACTTGGAGAAGGGTTTGGGTGCGGATTTCTAAAAACTGCCAAGGGCTACAGCAATGAGAACTCTGTCACGGGTAAGGAAGAGCATTGTATGGATTTTCAAGGTGTTTTTTGAACGACATCTTTAAAGCTACACAGAGGGAATCAGGCTCTCTGTGCCCCCATGTTGGGTACGCAGCTTCGCACATAGGGGTGTCTCCATATGAATCAAGAATGTTCGTGACAGAGTGAAGTTCACTAGAGCTCTCCTAGAGAGCAAAGACTTGTCCATGTGGTTTTTCTTCCCCTGTGAGTTTGGGTCTCCAGGCTTAGCCCCAGCTCCGTGGAAACAACCCCTGAGAAAAGATCTTCAAGATCCGCTTTTCCCAGAGCCTGGGAAGCTGGGTTCATAGGAGGCAGGAAAAGCAAGCCTCCTTCGGGCACGAAGAGGCAGCCGACCGGCCTGTTTTTGGAAGTCTCAATATGGAAGGAATGAGTTAGATTCTCCTAAAGGAGACCTCCAGATCTGCTCAGAAATCGGTAATTCCAGAGGCAGGGTGCAGGCTCCTGACTGCCCTTTGCCAGCCTTGCAGAGACATTCCTAGATTCCAGCGTTATTTTCCATGAAGGAGCAGGCTTCGGGAATATGTCAGACTTGACTGGCGCCTTATTGGCCTCAGCTCAGCTCTTGCCTTTCCTTTCAAACTAGGACAAGGGCCCACTTTATGAAAGGTAAGGGTCCTCTTCTTTCCAAACTGCCAAGGGCTACAGCAATGAGACCCCTGTCAAGGCGAGGGAAGCGTAAGCTGATGGATTCTCAAGCAGGTGCTTTGCCACAAAGCATCAGCACCCCACGGAAAGAATCTGGCTCCCTTTGCCCCTACGTTGCGTGTGTAGCTACACGCACAGAGGTGTCTCGATAGGAGCCAAGAATGTTCCTGAGAGAGGAGGTTCACTGTTGGGGGCCAGAGTGAGGCACTCCGCCCATGGCAAAGGTCATGAGGAAGGAGGCTCGACATACGCAAAGGCGGGATCGAGCCTCAGGAGTCCCCCTGGAAATCCTCGAGCATCTACCCCCATCACCAGAGCCTGCCTACCTTACTATTTTGTGCTCTCACCTACACCTCTGACTTTACGGGGGGCTGTCCCCCACCACCTCTTTCGGAGAAGGAGTTAACCTAGAGCTCCAGTTGATAAAAACCCCTGGGTGTGACAAGAGTGTTTTAACCTACAAACTCCTCTGAAGGTTCTCTAGCCTGCCTCACAGGCTTGTCCGGCCACATGTGATTGCTCACAGCCTCCCAACCATGAGAGGCACGAGATGCTTTAAACCTTCTAAAAACAGGTTCCTTAGAAAAGTTAGAAAATTATTAGTATAAGTAAAATGGGCTGATTAGAAATCATATTGGTGAAGGGTTTTTCATTTGTTGAGCTGATGTTTACTGCTAAGTCTCCACATCCCCTGCCCTTATACACATTAATGAATATATAGAAGAAATAAGTATTAACCTTTGCTATAAATCACGTTAGACCTTAGGCTAAGTAAATTCTTTCCTTAACTAAAACCCACTACACCCTCACCCTATAGGAATGTAACTTTATTTGGGTGGCGTCTGTTTTAAGAATAATCACCCCTGGAGAAATAAGTGTCCTGGTTGACTGACCGCTGTCACAAGGAGAGGGTCGTAAATTGTCAGCAGGCCCCCCGGCCAGAAGATGATGTAACACCCCTAAGACCTCTGTATACTTTTGTATGAAGCACCTGACTTTGATAAAAGTCAGGACTGCTGACCCCACGTGACTTTTGCATAACATCTCAGTGTATAAAAGTAGACCATGGGAAATAAAGAATTGGGATCAGTTTCTCGAAAGACTGGTTTCCCCATGTCTCTCTCTCTCTCTCTCACTCTGGTTGAGTCTCCATCTGGAGCGCGGAACCCACCAAGCTTACTAATTTTGCCTGGGCTTCTAAGATCCGACCGGGGAGGCCTCAGTGTCTCCTCTCCTTCGGGAGAACGGAAGGACGCCTGCGGCCTAAGTAAGTGGTGCAAGCTTCTTGTCTTGAAGTTTTATTGGTCCCCCGCGTAAACCAAGCTACTCAGCCTCTTTTCTCCACTGAATTTTCCTACTGAGCTATCCTCATTTTATTACTCTTTATATCCTTAATTAACGTTTAATTAAGCAGTTGTTCCCTGACCCTCGCCTACGCCGTCTCTGCTTCGAATACCCTGGATCAGCTGGGGCTGGACCCCGGCAGTTCACTAGAGATCTCCTACAGAGCATAGACCTGTCCATTTGGTTTTGCCTTCCCCTGTGAGTTGGGTCCCCGAGGTCCGCCCCAACTCCGGGGAAACAGCCCCTGAGAAAAGATCTCCAGGAACTGCTTTCCGCCCAGGCTGGGAAACGCTGTTCACAGGAAGTAAGGCAAGCGAGCCTCCTGAAGGGAAATAGAGGCCTTACTGTCCCTGGAGGAGCAGGCTGCCAGAGTGTGTGACACCTGACTGGTGCCTTACTGGCCTCAGCTCCGCTATTGCATGTTCATCTGAACTTGAACCCAGGCCTACTTGGAGAAGTGTTTGTGTGCCGATTTCCAGAAACTGCGAAGGGCTACAGCAATGATAACTCTCTCAGTGGTAAGGGAGAGCATTGTGTGGATTCTCAATTTGTTGTTTGAACGACAGCGTCAAAGCTGCACAGAGAGAATCAGGTCTCTGTGTCTCTATGTTGGCTATGCAGCTTCCCACACAGAGATGTCCCCGTTGGAGCCAAGAACATTCCCCATAGAGTGAGGTTCACTAGAGCACTCCTAGAGAGCAAAGACTTATCCATGCGGTTTTCCCTTCCCCTGTGCGTGTGGGTCTCCGGAATCGGCCCCTGCTCCGTGGAAACAGCCTCTGAGAAAAGATCTCCAAGAACCTCTTATCCCCCAGGCTGGGAAGCGGAGTTTGCAGGAGGTGGGATAAGCAAGCTTCCTTCGGCAAGAAGAGACAGCCAACCGGCCTGTGTTTGGAAGCCTATATTTGCAAGGAATGGGTTAGTTTCTCCTGACCGAGACCGCCAGATGTGCTGAGAAGATAGAAATTCCAGAGGCAGGGTCGAGGTTCCTGACTGCCCTTTGCCAGCCTTGCAAAGACATTCCCAGATTCTAACGTTATTTTCCATGAAGGAGCAGGCATCGGGAATATGTCAGACTTGACTGGCGCCTTACTGGCCTCAGCTCAGCTACTGCCTTTCCATTCAAACAAGGACAAGGGCCTACTTGGTGAAGGGTAAGGGTCAGCTTCTTTCCAAACTGCCAAGGACTACAGCAATGAGACCTCTGTCAAGGTGAGGGAAGCCTATGCGGATGGATTCTTAGCAGGTGCTTTGCCACAAAGCATCAGCACCCACGGAGAGAATCAGACTCCCTTTGCCACTATGTTGGGTGTGTAGCTTCATGCACAGAGGTGTCTCTGTAGAAGCCAAGAATGTTCCTGAGAGATGAGGTTCACTAGAGCTCTCCTACAGAGCATAGACCTGTCCATGTGGTTTTGTCTTCCCCTGTGAGTTGGGCCCCCGAGGTCCGACCCAGCTCCAGGGAAACAGCCCCTGAGAAAAAATCTCCAGGAACAGCTTTGCGCCCAGGCTGGGAAATGCAGTTCACAGGAGGCAAGGCAAGCGAGCCTCCTGCAGGGAAAAAGAGGCCTTACTGCTCCTGGACGATCAGGCTGCAAGAGTGTGTGAGACCTCACTTGTGCCTTACTGGCCTCAGCTCCGCCGTTTCCTGTTGTTCCGAGCTAGGACCCAGGCCTACTTGGAGAAGGGTTAGGGTGCGGATTTCTACAAACTGTCAAGGACGACAGCAATGAGAATTCTCTTAGCAGTAAGGGAGAGCATTGTATGGATTCTCAAGCTGTTGTTTGAATGACAGCTTCAAAGCTACACAGAGAGAATCAGGCTCTCTGTTCCCCTATTTTGGCTGTGCAGCTTCACACACAGAATTTGACTCTGTTGGAGCCAGAAATATTCCTGAAAGACTTAGGCTCACCAAAGCTGTCCTCCAGAGCAAAGACATTGGATGTGGTTTTGCCTTCCCTTGCCAGTATGGGTCCCCTAGCTTGGCCCCAGCTCCGGGGATACAGCCTCTGAAAAAAATCTTCCAAGAAGCGATTTTTCCTCCAGGCTGTTAAGCGGAATTCGCAGTTTGCAAGTTAAGGAAGCCTGCTTCGTGGAAGAGCAAGCAGCCAACTGGCCCTGTGTTAGGAAGCCTGTATTTGAAAGGAATGGGTTAGCTTCTACAGCGGGAGAACCTCAGATCTGCTCAGGGGGCTGAAATACTAGAGTCAGGGTCGAGGTTCTCCCTTGTCCTTTGCGCACCTTGCAAAGACATTCCTAGCTTCTAGCATTAGTGTCCCTGTAGTAGCAGGCTGCAGGAGCGTGTGATAAATGACTGCCGCGTTCCTGTCCTCAGCTCCGCTATTGACTTTCTATTCGAACTAGAACCCAGGCCTACTTTGAGAGGGGTTAGGGTCCAGTGTTTCCAAACTGCCAAGGGCTACGGCAATGCGAGCTCTGTCAGAGGTAAGAAAAGAGCAATTGGTTGGATTCTTCAGCTGCTGCGTGGCTGCACAGCTTCCGCGCTGCATGGAGAGCGTGAGGCTCCTTGTGGCCCTATTTTGGGTACGCAGCAACATGCACACAGAATGTCTGTGTTCACTTATGTACAGGCTTATGTACACTAGAGCTCTCCTACAGAGCAAAGACCACTCAGTGGGCTCCAAGAGATACCTGTCGCGGCTCGAGAAGAGAGTGGAGTCCTTTGCTTCCCCTCGAGATGAGGCCTGACTCTCCGGGTGAGTATGGAATGCAACCCCAAATCCCTGTCGCCTATGGAGAGGAACATTAAGTCCTGGATACAAGCCTAGATGAGGTCTAGTTTGCCCTTCAGTGAATGGAGCCCAATCCACAGCTCTCCCTGGCAACTCGAATGGAAGATTAGACTTCCTGGGCCAACGCAAGAGGAAGCCTGAATTCCCCGTCGTAACTCGAGAATCCCACCGCAACTCGAGAAAATCCACGTGCTTCCCTCGTCATCGCAAGATGAGGCCCTTTGTCCGCTACAGCATCTCAAGAGAAGTCCCACGTTCCATCCTGAAGTGCGAAACGGTACTTGGCACCCTTGATGCGACCCCAAAAGTTCCGCGACATACCAGACTCACTCAAGGGGAACACCGAGGTTCCCGGCACCATTTCATCTGACCCCTTCTCCTCTCCTGATTGCGACAGGAGGGTCGACTCCCCTTCTCTGTCTGCAAGGGGTTCCCGACCTTCCGGGCGCACCTCAGGATGAGGCCGGTCTCATGAGGAAGTTCGAGACGTAGCCTCGTGGGTGGTGCCACATGCCGAAAGACCCCAATTTCATGGTCCACTCTTGAAAAGAACCCGATGCCAGCACACCTCTTTGAAGGAAAAACTGTGGATGAAGGCACAACACGAAGGGGCACTGACACCCGCGTGCATCGTCCAGAAAAACCCGCAGGTCCCACAGACATTTCGACAAGTGGCCTGTCACCCTGTAAACAACTCGAAAGGCAAACGAAGGTCCATTCCTCAACAGAAGACTAGGTGTGACTCTCTTGTCCCTACTCTGCAGGGACCATGGGATCCGAGTCAGAAACGGAGAGGAAGCCTGAGGTTCCTGCGTCCACTCGAGATGAGGCCCTCTTCCATTGCACCACACCCAGTGGAGTCCCGAGAGGCCCCTACCAACTCCACAGTATCCCTGAGTTCTCAGAGGCACAATGAGAAGCTCCCTGAGGTCACAGGCACAAGTCGAGGGAACCCTGGGTTTTCTGCCATGACTCGAGAAAGACCTCGAGAGTGCTTCAAAATGTGTTGAGTCGCGATTCCCCTACCATGACTCGAGAGCCATGACACGCGCCCCCTCTTCCCGCGCATGGAGACCTGACTAACCTGGCACTGCACGAGAGGCTCCCTGAGATCCTCATCGTACCTCGTGAGGAAACCCACACTGCCGCGGGAGCTCGAGGAAACACATGAGACACCCTGGTCATCGCGAGATGAGGGCCTTATATTCCTGCATGGCCTGGAGAGCAATCCCGGGTCCTCTCTCCAAACGGAAGAGGAGTCTGTTCAATTGAGGCCGCTCAGGGGGTTCCAAGAGACCCGCGTCGCGACTCGAGAGGAGAGCGCAATTCTTGGCTTTCCCTCGAGACGAGGCCTGACTCCCCGGGGGAGCCTGGAATGCAACCCCGAGATCCCTGCCTTCCCTGGAGAGGAATATTAGGTCCCGGACACACGCCTAGGTGAGGTTTCTTGGGCCCTGCAGTGACTCGAGCGCAACCCCCAGCTTTCCCTCGCAACTCGAGGCGAAGATTGGGCTTCCCAGGGCCAACCCAAGAGGAAGACTGAGATCCCCGTCGTAAATCGAGATTCCCGCAGCAACTCGAGAAAAACCACGGGGTTCCCACCTCTTGGCAAGATGAGGCCCTTGCCCGAGACGGCGTCTCAAGGGAAGTCCCCTGTTCCGCCCTGAAGGGCGAAACGGTCCCTGACAGCCTTCCTGCGACCCCCAAGTTCACCGACACGCCGGGTTCCCTCGAGGGGAACATCGAGGGTCCCGGCACCGCTTCATCTGAGCCCCTTCTCCCATCCGGATCGCGACAGGAGAGTCGATTCCCCTGCGTGGTCTGGAAGGGGTTCCCGGCCTTCCAGGCGCACCTCAGGATGAGGCCGGCCTCACGAGGAAATTCGAGACGAGCCACGTGGGTGGTGCCACATGCCGAACGCCCCCAATTCCCGGGTCCGCTCTTGAGAAGGACCCGAGGCCCGGACCCCTCTTCAAAGGCAACCCTGTGGGTGAAGGCACAACACGAAGGTGCACTGCCACCCCCGTGCATCGTCCGCAGAGGCCCGCGGGTTCCACACACAGCTCGACGAGGGACCTGAGACCCCCTGAGCAACTCGAGAGGCCAGCGGGATTCCCTTCCTCAGACAAGACGAGGCCTGACTCTCCTGTCCCAACTCTGCAGGGACCCTGCGGTCAGAGTCCGAAAAGGAGAGGAAGCCTGAGGCTCCTGCCTCCCCTCGAGGTGAGGCCCTCTTCCGTTGCGCCAGACCCAGTGCAGTCCCGAGAGGCCCCGCCAATTCCTCAGGATCCCTAGCCTCTCAGAGGCACCCTGGGAAGTTCCCTAAGGTCCCCGGCAGAAGGCGAGGGAAACGAGGGTTTCCCGCCGCCCCCCGAGAAAGACCTCGAGAGTCCTTCTTCAACGCGTCTCGAGGCCCTAGTCCCCTCCCGTGACTCGAGAGCCATGACGCGCTCCCCCTTGCCACGCGCATGGAGTCCTGACTTCCCTGGCGCCGCACGAGAGGCTACCTGAGATCCCCGTCGTGCCTCGGGAGAAACCCCACACTGGCGCCGCAGCTCGAGAAAACCCACGAGACACCCCCGTTATCGTGAGATGAGGGCCATCATTAACTGCATGGCCTGGAGGGCAATCCCGAGTCGTCTCTCCAAACTCCACGGGAGGCTTGACTCACTAAGGCTACCCAGTGCGCTCAATAGGTACCCGTCGCGACTCGAGAGGAAAGCGGAATACTTTGCTTCCCCTAGAAACAAGGCCGGACTTCCTGGGTGAGTCTGGAATGCCACTCCGACATCCCTGTCACCCCTGGAGAGGAATATTCGGTCCTGGACACAAGCCTAGATATGGTCTATTTTGCCCCGCAGTGACTTGAGTGGGATCCCAGCTCACCCTCGCAACTCGAATGGAAAATTGGACTTCCATGGGCCAACACAGGAGGAAATCTGAATTCCCCGTCGAAACTCGAGACTCCCGCCGCAATGCGAGCAAAAGCACGTGGTTCACTCGTCATCCCAAGATGACGCCCTGGCCCGCTACAGCGTCTCAAGTGAAGTCCCACGTTCCGTCTTGAAGTGCGAAATGCTACTTTTCACCCTTGATGCAACCCCAAAAGTTCCCCGACACACCGTTCTCACCGAGGGGAACACCGAAGTTCCCAGCACCACTTCATCTGATCACTTTCTCCCCTCCTGATCACGACAGGAGGGTAAATTCCCCTGCTTTGTCTGGAAGGAGTTCCCGCCCATCCCGGCGCACCTAAGGATGAGGCCTTTCTCAGGAGGAAATTCGAGACGTAAGCTCGTGGGTGGTGCCACATGCCGAAAGACCCCGATGGTGCGGTCCAATCTGGATAAGAACCCGATGCCCGGACACCACTTCGAAGGCAACCCTGTGGATGAAGGCACCACAGAAGGGTTACTAAAACTCCCGTGCATCTTCCAGAAAAACCCACAGGTTCTACACACAGCTCGACAAGTGGAATGTCACCCCGTGAACAACTCTATAGGCAAGCGGAGTTCGATTCCTCCACACAAGATGAGGCCTGACTCTCCTGTCCCAACTCTTCAGGGACCCTGCCATCCGAGTTAGAAATGGAGAGGAAACCTGAGGTTCCTGTCTCAACTCGAGGTGAGGCCCTCTTCCATTGCCCCAAACCCAGATGAGTCGCGAGAGGCCCCTCCCAACTCCACAGTATCCCTGAATTCTCAGAGGCACCTTGAGAATCTACCTGAGGTCACCGGCACAAGTCAAGGGAACCCAGGGTTTCCTGCTGCGACCCGAGAAAGACCTTGAGAGTCCTTCAGCGCGTCTTGAGGCCCGATTCCCCTACCATGACTCGAGAGCAAAGACCCGCTCCCCATCGCCATGCGCATGGAGACCTGACTTCCCTGACGCCTGAAGAGAGTCTCCCTGAGCTCCCCGTCGTACCTCTTCGGAAACCCCATTCAGGCACTGCAGCTCGAGAAAACCCACGATACGCCCCCGTCATCACGAGATGAGGGACTTCTTTCCTGCCTGGCATGGAGAGCAAAACCGAGTCCTCTCTCCAGACTCCACAGGAGGCTTGACTCTCTTTAGGCCTCTCAGTTGGCTCCAAGAGATACCTGTCAGGACTTGAAGGGAGAGAGGAGTCCTTTGCTTCCCCTCGAGATGAGGCCTGACTCCCCGTGTGAGTCTGGAATGCAACCCCGAGTTCCTGTCGCACCTGGAGAGGAAAACTCGGTCCTGGACACAAGCCTAGATGAGGTCTATTTTGCACTGCAGTTACTAGAGAGCAATCGCCAGCTCTCCCTTGCAAATCGAATTGAAGATTGGACTTCCCTGGGCCAATACAATTGGAAGCCTGAATTCGACATCGTAACTCGAGAATCCCGCCGAAACTCGAGAAAATCCACGTGGTTCCCCCATCAGCGCTAGATGAGGCCCTTGCCCGCTACAGCGACTCAAGAGAAGTCCCACGTTCTGTCTTGAAGTGCGAAACGGTACTTGGCACCCTTGATGCAATCTCAAAATTCCCCGACATACCGGTCTCACTCGAAAGGAACACCGAGGTTCCCGGAACCACTTCATTTGAGCTCCTTCTGCCCTCGTGATCGCGACAGGAGTGTCGATTCCCCTGCTATGTCTGGAAGGCGTTCCCGACCTTTCCAGCGCGCCTAAGGATGAGGCAGGTCTCAGGAGGAAATTCGAGACATAGCCTCGTGGGTGGTGCCACAAGCCGAAAGACCCCGATTTCCCGGTCTACTCTTGATAAGAACGCGACGCCCTGACACCTTTACGAAGGAAAACCTGTGGATGAAAGCACAACACGAAGGGGCACTGACACCCCCGTTTATCATCCAGAAAAACCCGCAGGTTACAAACACAGTTCACCAAGTGGTCTGTCACCCCGTGAACAACTCGACAGGCAAGTGGAGTTCCATTCCTCCACACAAGGCGAGACCTGATTTTCTGTACCAACTCTGCAGGGAAACTGCGATCCGAGTCAGTACCGGCGCAAGGAAACCCAGGAGAGGAAACATGAGGTTCCTGCCTCCACTCGAGATGAGGCTCTCATCCATTGCACCAAACCCAGTGGAGTCCAGAGAGGCTCCTCCCAACTCCACAGTACCCCTGACTTCTCAGAGGCACCCGGAGAAGCTCCATGAGGTCACCGGCACATGTCGAGGGAACCCAGGGTTTCCTGCCACAATGCGAAAAAGACCTCGAGAGTCCTACTTCAACATGTCTTGAAGCCCGAATCTGCTTCCATGGCTCTATAGAAATGACACGCACCCCCTCGCCACGCACATGGAGACCTGACTTCCCTGGCGCCATAAGAGAGGCTCCCTGAGCTCCCTGTTGTACCTCGTGAGAAACCCCACACTGACGTCGCAGCTTGAGAAAACTCACCATACGCCCCTGTCATCGCGAGATGAGGGCCTTCTTTTCCTGCATGGCCTGGAGAGGAATACCGAATCCTCTTTTCAAACTCCACAGGAGGCTTGACTCCCTTTAGGCCACTTAGTGGGCTCCAAGAGATACCCATCGCGACTCGAGAGGAGAATTGTGTCCTTTGCTTCCCCTTGAGACAAGGCCTTACTCACCAGGTGGGTCTGGAATGCAACCCCGAGATCCCTGTCTCCCCTGGAGAGGAACATTAGGTCCTGGAAACAAGCCTAGATGAGGTCTCTTTTGCCCTTCTGTAACTCGAGAGCAATCCCCCGCTCTCCCTGACAACTCGAATGGAAGATTGGACTTCCCTGGGCCAACACAAGAGGAAGCCTGAATTCCCCTTCGTAACTCGAGAATCCCACCGCAACTCGAGAAAAAGCACTTGGTTCCCTCGTCATCGCAAGATGAGGCCCTTGCCCGCTACAGCTTCTCAAGAAAAGTCCCACGTTCCATCTTGAAGTGCAAAACGATACTTGATGTGACCCCAAAAGTTCCCCGAAATATCGGTCTCACTCGAGGTGAACACCAAGGTTCCCGGCACCAGTTTATCTGAGCCCCTTCTCCCCTCCTGTTCGTGATAGGAGGGTCACTTCCCCTGCTTTGTTTGTAAGGGGTTCCCGACCTTCATGGGGCACTTCAGGATGAGGCCGGTCTCACGAGGAAATTCGAGACGTAGCTCGCGGGTGGTGCCACATGCCAAAAGACTATGATTTCCCGGTACGCTCTTCATAAGAACCCGATGCCTGGACACCTCTTCGAAGGCAACCCTGTGGATGAAGGCACAACACAAAGGGGCACTGACACCCTCGTGCATCGTCCGGAAAAACCCGCAGGTTCCACATACAGCTCAACAAGTGGCTTGTCACCCCTGAAGAACTCGAGAGGCAAGTGGGGTTTCATTCCTCTACACAAGACGAGGCCTGACTCTCCTGTCCCAACTCTGCAGGGACTTTGCGATCCGAATCAGACCAGCGCCAGTGAAGTCACGAGAAGAACGCTGAGGTTCCTGCCTCCACTCGAGATTAGGACCTCTTCCATTGCACGAAAACCAGTGGAGTCCCGAGAGACGCGTCCCAGCTCCACAGTATCGTTGACTTCTCAGAGGCACCCTGAGAAGCTCCCTGAGGTCACCAGCACAATTCGTGTGAACCCAGGGTTTACTGCCGCCACCATAGAAAGAACTCAAGAGTCCTTCTTCAACGCATTTTGAGGCCTGATTCCCCTACCATGACTCGAGGGCAATGACGCGCTCCCTCTGCTACACTCATGAAGCCCTGACTTCCCTGGCGCCACACGAGAGGCTCCCTGAACTCCCCGTCATACCTCGTGAGAAACCCCACACTGGCGCCGCAGATAGAGAAAACCCACGAGATGCCCCCGTTTTCGCGACATGACGGCCTTCTTTTCTAGCATGGCCTGGAGATCAATCCCGAGTCCTCTCTCCAAACTCCACAGTAGGCTTGACTCCCTTTTGGTCACTCAGTGGACTCCAAGACATACCCGTCGCGAGTCGAGAGAAGAGTGGAGTCTTTTCCTTCCCCACAAGGCGAGGCCTGACTCCTCGGGTGAGTCTGATATGCGAACCGGAGATCCCTGTCGCCCCGGAGAGAAACATTAGGTCCTGGACACAAGCCTAGATGAGGTCTCTTTTTTCCTGCAGTGACTCGAGAGCAATCCCCAACTCTCCCTCGCAACTCAAATGGAAGACTGGACTTCCCTGGGCCAACAGAAGAGGAAGCCTGAATTTCCCGTTGTAACTCAAGAATCCCGCCACAACTCGAGAAAAACCACATCGTTCCCTATTCATTGCAAGATGCGGCCATTGCCGCTACAGCGTCTCAAAAGAAGTCTTACGTTCCATCTTGAAGTGCGATACGGTACTTGGCACCTTTGATGCGACCCCAAAAGTTCCCCAACACACTGGTCTCACTGGAGGGGAACACCGAGGTTCCCGGCATCACCTCATCTGTGCCCCTTCTCCCCTCCTGATCGAGACAGGAGGGTCGATTCCCCTGCTTTGTCTGCAAGGGGTTCCGACCTTCCCGGCGCACCTCAGGATTAGGCCGGTCTCACGAGGAAATTCGAGACAAACCACGTGGGTGGTGCCACATGCCGAACGCCCCCGATGCCCCGGTCCGCTCTTGAGAAGGCCCTGAGGCCCGGACCCCTCTTCGAAGGCAACCCTGTGGGTGAAGGCACAACACGAAGGGGTACTGACATCCCCATGCATAGTACGGAAAAACACGCAGATTCCAAACACAGATTGACAAGTGTCCTGTCATCCCTTGAAGAACTAGAGAGGCATGCGGAGTTCCTTTCCTCCACACAAGAGAAGGCCTGACTCTCCTTTCCCAACTCTGCAGGGACCGTGCGATCGGAGTCAGAAATGCAGATGAAACCTGACGTTCCTGCATCAACTCGAAATGAGGCCCTGTTCCATTGTGCCATACCCAATGGAGTCCCGAGAGGCCCCTCCCAAATCCACAGTATCCCTGATTCTGAGAGGCACCCTCAGAAGTTCTCTGCGGTCACTGGCACAAGTCGAGTGAACCCAGGGTTTCCTGCTGCATTCTGAGCAAGACCTCGAGAGACCTTCTTTACCGCATCTTGAGGCCCGATACCCTACCATGACTGGAGAGCAATGACGCATTCCCCTCGCCACGCCCATTGAAACCTAACTTCCCTGGCGCCACACGAGAGGCTCCCTGCGCTCCCCGTCCTACCTCATGAAAACCCCACACTGGCACCGCCGCTCGAGAAAACTCACGAGACGCCCCCATCATCGTAAGATGAGGGCCTTCTTTTCCTACACGACCTAGAGAGCAATCCCGAGTCCACTCTCCAAACTCCACTGGAGGCCTGACTCCCTTTAGGCCACTCAGTAGCCTCCAAGAGATACACGTCGCTACTCTAGAGGACAGCGGAGTCCGTTGCTTCCCCTCGAGCAGAGGCCTGACTACTTGGGTGAGACTGGAATGGGATCCCGAGATCCGTGTCGCCCCTGTAGAGGAAAACTCGGTCCTGGACACAAGCCTAAATGAGGTCTTTTTTGTCCTGCATTGACTCAAGTGCAATCCCCAGCTCTCCCTCCCAACTCGAATGGATGATTGGACTTCCCTGGGCCAACACAAGAGGAAGCCTGTATTCCCCGTTGTAATTCGAGAATCCCACGGCAACTGGAGAAAAACAACGTGGCTCCTCCGTCATCGAAATATGAGGCCCCTGTCAGCTATAGCGTCTCCAGGGAAGTCCCATGTTCCGTCTTGAAGTGTGAAACGGTAGTTGGCACCCTTGATGCAACCCCCAAATTTCCCTGACACCCCGGTCTCACTCGAGGAGAACATGGAGGTTCCCAGCACCGCTTCAGCTGAGCCTCTTCTCCCCTCCTGATGGCGACAGGAGGGTCGATTCCCCTGCTTTGTCTGGAAGGGGTTCCCAGACTTCCCGGCGAACCTCAGGATGAGGCCAGTCTCACGAGGGAAGTCGAGACGTAGCCTCGTGGGTTGTGCCACATGCCGAAAGACCCCGATTTCCTGGTCCGCTATTGATAAGATCCCGATGCCTGGTCACCTCTTCGAAGGTAACCCTGTGGATGAAGGCACAACACGAAGGGGCACTGACACCCCTGTGCATCGTCCCCCAAAACCGCAGGTTCCACTTACAACTCGACAGGTGGCCTGTCATCCCATGAACAACTCGAGAGGCAAGCGGAGTTCCATTACTCCACACAAGACGAGGTCTGACTCTCCTGTCCCAACTCTGCAGGGACCCTGCTATCCGAGTCAGAAATGGAGAGGAACCCTGACGTTACTGCCTCAATCCGAGATTAGGTCCTCTTCAATTGCACCAGTCCCTGTGAAGTCCCGAGAAGCTCCTCTCAACTCCACAGTATCCCTGACTTCTCAGAGGAACCCCGCTAAGCTCCCTGAGGTCATGGGCACAAGTCGAGGGAACCCAGGGTTTCCTGCCATACCCCGAGAAAGACCTCGAGAGTTCTTCTTCGAAGCGTCTTGAGGCTCGATTCCCCTACCATGACTCGAGAGCAATGAGGCGCTCCCCCACGCCACGTCCATGGAGACCTGACTTCCGTGGCACCACAGGAGTCTCCCTGAGCTCCCCGTCCTATCTCGTGAGAAACCCCAACCAGGCACTGCACCTTGAGAAAACCCACGAGACGCCCCCGTCATCGCGAGATGAGGGCCTTCTTTTCCTGCATGGCCTAGAGAGCAATCCCGAGTCCTCTGTCCAAACTCCACAGGAGGCTTAACTCCATTTAGGCCACTCTTGGGCTCCAAGGGATACCCGTCGCGACTCGAGAGGAGAGCGGAGTCCATTCATTCCCTTCGAGACGAGGCCTGACTCCCCGGGTGAGTCTGGAATGCAACCCCGAGATCCCTGTCGCCCCTGGAGAGAAAAACTCGGTCCTGGACACAAACCTAGATGAGCTCTATTTTGCCCTGCAGTGACTCGAGAGCAATCTCCAGCTCTCACTTGCAACTCGAATGGAAGATTGGACTTCCCTGGGCCAACACAAGAAGAAACCTGTATTCCCCATCGTAACTCAAGAATCCTGCCGCAACTCGAGAAAAAACACGTGGGTCCCCCGTCAGCGCTAGATGAGGCCCTTGCCCACTACAGCGTCTAAAGAGAAGTCCCAGGTTCCGTCTTGAAGTGCGAAACGGTACTTGGCACCCTTGATTCAACGCGAAAAGGTACCCGACTTTCACTCAAGGAGAGCACCAAGGTTCCCGGCACTACTTCATCTGAGCCCTTTCTCTCCTCCTGATCCCGAAAGGAGGGTCGATTCCCCTGCTTTGTTTGGAAAGGGTTCCCGGACTTTCCTGCACGCCTCAGGATGAGGCCGGTCTCACGAGGAAATTCGAGATGTAGCCTCGTGGGTGGTGCAACATGCTGAAAGAACCCAATTTCCCGGTCCGCACTTGAGGAGAACCCGATGCCCTGACACCTCTTCGAAGGCAACCCTGTGGATGAAGGCACAACAGGAAGGAGCACTGACGCCCCCGTGCATCTCCGAAAAACCTGCAGGTTCCACACACATCACGAAAAGTGGTGTCATCCTTGAACAACTTGAGATGTAAGCGGAGTTCCATTCCTCCGCAGAACACGAGACCTGACACTCCTGAGCAAACTCAACAGGGACCCTGCGATCTGAGTCAGATCCGGCCTCCAGGAAGTCAGGAGCAGAACCCTGAGGTTCCTGCCTCAACTCGAGATGAGGCCCACTTCCATTGCACCAAACCCAGAGGAGTCCCGAGAGGCCTCTCCCAAATCCACAGTATCCCTGACTTCTCAGAGGCACCCTGAGACGCTCCCTGAGGTCACCGGCACAAGTCAAGGGAACCCAGGGTTTCCTGCCGCAACCCTAGAAAGACATCGAGAGTTCTTTTTCTACCCGTCATGAGGCCCGATTCCCCTACCCTGACTTGAGAGCAATGACGCGCTCCCCCTTGCCCCGCCAATGGAGACCTGACTTCCCTGTTGCCACACGAGAGGCTACCTGAACTCCCCGTCGTACCTCGTGAGAAACCCCACACTGGCGCCGCAGCTCGAGAAAACACACGAGACGCCCCCGTCATCTCGAGATGTGGGCCTTCTTTTCCTGCATGGCCTGGAGAGCAATCCCGAGTCCTCTCTCCAAACTGAAGAGGAGGGTTGACTCCCTTTAGACCACTCAGTGGGCTCCAAGAGATACGCGTCGCTACTCGAGAGGAGAGCCGAGTCCTTTGCTTCCCCTCGAGACGAGGCCTAACTCCCTGGGTGAGTCTGTAATGCAAACCCGAGATCCCTGTCGCCCTTGGAGAGGATCATTGGGTCCTGAACACAAGGCTAGATGAGGTCGCTTTTGCCCTGCAGTAACTCGAGAGCACTCCCCAGCTTTCCCTCGCAACCCGAATGGAAGATTGGACCTCCCTGGGCCAACACAAGAGGAAGCCTGAATTCCCAGTAGTAATTCGAGAATTCCACCTCAACTTGAGAAAAACCACGTGGTTTCCCCTTCATTGCAAGATGAGGCCCTTGCCCGCTCCAGCGTCTCAAGAGTAGTCCCACGTTCTGTCTTCAAGTGTGAAATGATATTTGGCACCCTTAATGCTACCCCAAAAGTTCCCCGACATACGGGTCGCACTAGAGGGGAACACCGAGGTTCCTGGCACCACTTCATCTGAGCCCCTTCTCCCCTCCTGATTGCGAAAGGAGGGTCGATTCCCCTGCTTTGTCTGCAAGGGGTTCCCAACCTTCTCCACGCACCTCAGATGAGGCTGTCTCATGAGGAAATTCGAGACGTAGCCTCGATGGTGGTGCCACATGCCGAAAGACCGCGATTTCCCGATCCGCTCTTGATAAGAACGCGATGCCCAGACACCTATTCGAAGATAGTGTGGATGAAGGCACAACACGAAGGGGCACTGACACCCCCGTGCATCGTCCGGAAAAGACCGCAGGTTACTCATACAGCTCAACAAGTGCCTGTCACCCAGTGAACAACTCGAGAGGCAAGCGGAGGTCCATTCCTGCACACAAGACAAGGCCTGACTCACCTCTCCCAACTATGCAGGGGGCTGCAATTGGAATCAGAAATGGAGAGGAACCCTGAGGTTCCTGCCTCCCCTCGAGATGAGGCCCCCTTCCATTTCACCAAACCCAGTGGAGTCCCGAGAGGTCTTTCCCAAGTCCACAGTATCCCTGACTTCTCAGAGGCACCCGGAGAATCTCCCTGAGGTCACCGGCACAAGTCGAGGGAACTCAGGTATTCTTGCCAAGACCCGAGAGAGATCTTGAGAGTCCTTCTTCAACGCGTCTAGAGGCCTGATTCCCCTACCATGACTCGAGAGCAATGACGCGCTCCCCCTTGCCACACGCATCGAGACCTAACTTCCCTGGCGCCACACAAGAGGCTCCCTGAGCTCCCCGTCGTACCTCCTGAGAAACCAACACAGGCGCTGCAGCTCGGTAAAACCACTGAGACCCCCCCCCCCGTCATCGTGAGATGAGGGCCTTCTTTTCCTGCATGTCCTGGAGTGCAATCCCGAGTCCTCTCTACAAACTCCAGAGGAGGCTTGACTCCCTTTAGTCCACTCAGTGGGCTCCAAGAAATACCCGTCGCGACTCGAGAAGAGAGATAAGTCCTTTGTTTCCCCTCGAGACGACGCCTGACTCCTGGGTGAGTCTGGAATGCAACCCCAAGATCCCAGTCACCCCTTGAGAGGAACATTAGGTCCTAGACACAAGCATTGATGAGGTCTCATTTGCCCTGAAGTGACTCGAGAGCAATCCCCTGCTGTCCCTCGCACCTCGAATGGAAGAATGGACTTCCCTGGGACAACACAAGAGGAAGCCTGAATTCCCCGTCGTAATTCGAAAATCCCGCCGCAACTCGAGAAAAACCACGTGGTTCCCCCGTCATCGCAAGATGAGGCCCTTGCCAGCTACAGCGTCTCAGGAGAAGCCCCACGTTCCATCTTGAAGTTTAAAACGATAATTGGCAACCTTGATGTTACCACAAAAGTTCCCCGACACCCTGGTCTCACTCGAGGGGAACACCAAGGTTCGGTGCACCGCTTGTTCTGAGCCCCTTATCCCCTCCTGATCGCGATGGGAGGGTCGATTACCCTGCTTTGTCTGGAAGGGGTTCCGGACCTTCCCGGCGCACCTCAGGATGAGGCCGGTCTCACGAGGAAATTCAAGACGTAGCCTTGTGGTTGGTGCCACACGCCGAAAGACCCCGATTTCCCTGTCTGCTCTTGATAAGAACCCAATGCTAGGACACCTCTTCGAAGGCAATCCTGTGGACGAAGGCACAAAACGAAGGGGTCTGACACCCTCCTGCATCGTTGGAAAAGCCCACAAGTTCCACATACAGATCGACAAGTGGCCTGTCACCCCGTGAACAACTCGAGAGGCAAGAGGAGTTAAATTCCTCCACACAAGACGAGGCCTGACTCTCCTGTCCCAACTCTGCATGGACACTGAGATCCGATTCAGAAATGGAGAGGAACCATGAGGTTCCTGCCTCAACTCGAGATAAGGCCCTCTTCTACTGCACCAAACCCAGTGGAGTTCGGAGCGGCCCCTCCCAACTGCACAGTATCCCTGACTTCTCAGAGGCACCCTGAGAAGCTCCCTGAGGTCACGGGCATAAGTCGAGGGAACCCAGGGTTTACTGCCGTAACCTGAGAAAAATCTCGAGAGTCCTTCTTCACGCGTCTTGAGGCCCGATTCCCCTACCATGACTGGAGAAAAATGACGCGCTCCCCCTCGCCACGCGCATGAAGATCTGACTTCCCCGGCACCACATGAGAGTCTCCCTGAGCTCCCCATCATACCTCGTGAGAAACCCCACACTGGCGCCGCAGCTCGAGAAAACCCACGAGACGCCCCTGTCATGGTGAAATGAGGGCCTTCTTTCCTGCATGACCTGAAGAGCAATCCCGAATCCTCTCTCCAAACTCCAAAGGAGGCTTGACTCCCTTTAGGTCACTCAGTGGGCTCCAAGAGATACGTGTCGATACTCAGGAGGAGAGCGGTGTCCATTGCTTCCCCTCGAGATGAGGCCTGACTACGAGGGTGAGTCTGGAATGCAACCCTGGATCCCTGTCGCCCCTGGAGAGGAACCTTAGGTCCTGGACAAAAGCCTAGAGGAGGTCTCTTTGGCCCTGCAGTGACTCAAGCACAACCCCTAGCTTTCCCTTGCAACTCGAATGGAAGATTGGCCTTTCTGAGCCAACACAAGAGGAAGCCTGAATTTCCAGTTGTAATTTGAGAAACCCGCCGCAACTCGAGAAAAATCACGTGGTTCCCTGTATTGCAAGATGAGGCCCTTGCCCCCTACAGCGTCTCAAGAGAAGTCTCACATTCCGTCTTGAAGTGCAAAACAGTACTTGGCACCCTTGATGCGACCCCAAAAGTTCCCCTATATACCGATCTCACTAGAGGGGACACTGAAGTTCCCGGAACCACTTCATCTGAGGCCTTTCTCCTCTCATGATCGCGATAGGAGGGTCGATTCCACTGCTTTGTCTCGAAGGGGTTCCCGACCTTCCCGGCGCACCTCAGGATGAGGCCGGTCTCACGAGGAAATTCGAGAGGTAGCCTCGAGGGCCATACTACATGCCGAAAGACCCCGATTCCATGGTCCACTTTTGATCAAAACCAGACTCCTGGACACCTCTTCGAAGGCAAGCCTGTGGATGAAGGCACAACACGTAGGGGCACTGACACCCCGTGCATCTTCCGGAAAAACCCGCAGGTTCTCACACAGCTCCACAAGTGGTCTGTCACCTCGTGAACAACTCGAGAAGCAAGCGGAGTTCCATTCCTCCACACAAGACGATGCCTGACTCTCCTGTCACAACTCTAGGGACCTTGCGCACCGAGTCAGAAATGGAGAGGAAGCCTGAGGTTCCTGCCTCCACTCAAGACGAGGCCTTTTCCATTGCCGCAAAACCAGAGGAGTCCCGAGAGGCCCGTCCCAAATCCACAGTATGCCTGACTTCTCAGAGGCACCCTGAGAAGCTCCCTAAGGTCACCGGCAGAAGTCGGCGGAACCCAGGGTTTCCTGCCCCAACCTGAGAAAGACCTTGAGAGTCCTGCTTTAACGTATCTTGAGGCCCGATTCCCGTACCATATCTCGAGAGCAATGACGCGCTCCCCCTTGCCATGCGCATGGAGACCTGACTTCCCTGGCGCCACACGAAAGGCTCTCTGAGCTTCCCGTCGCACCTCGTCAGAAACCGCACACTGGCACCGCAGCTCGAGAAAACCAACAAGACGCCCCTGTCATCCCGAGATGAGGATCTTCTTTTCCTGCATGGCCTGGAGAGCAATCCCGAGTCCTCTCTCCAAACTCCACAGGGGGCTTGACTCCCTTTAGGCCACTCAGTGGGCTCCAAGAGACACCTGTGGCGACTCGAGAGGAGAGCGGGGTCCTTTGCTTCCCCTCGAGTCGAGCTCGGACTCCCAGGACGCGTCTGGAATGCAAACCCGAGATCGCTGTCTGCCCTGGAGAGGAATATTAGGTCCTGGACACAAGCCTAGATGAGGTCTCTTTTGCCCTGCAGTGACTCAAGAGCAAACCCCAGCTCTCCCTCGAAACTCGAATGGAAGTTTGGACTTCCCTGGGCCAACACAAGAGGAAGCCTGAATTCCCCGTCGTAACTCGAGAATCCCGCCGCACCTTGAGAAAAACCACGTGATTCCCCCGTCATCCCAAGATGAGGCCCTTGCCCTCTACAGCGTGTCAAGTGAAGCCCCAAGTCCGTATTGAAGTGCAAAACGGTACTTGGCACCCTTGAAGCGACCCCAAAAGTTTCCCGACACACCGGTTCCACTCGAGGGGAACACCGAGGTTCCCGGCATGACTTCAACTGAGCCCTTTCACTCCTCCTGATCGCGACAAGATGGTCGATTCCCCTGCTTTGTCTGGAAGGGGTTCCCGATCTTCATGGCGCACCTCAGGATGACACCAGTCTAACGAAGAAATTCGAGACGTAGCCTCATGGATGGTGCCACGTTCTGAAAGACCCCGATTTCCTGCTCCGCTATTGATAAGAACCCGATGTCCAGACACCTCTTTGAAGGCAACCCTGTGGATGAAGGCACAACACGAAGGGGCACTGACCCCCTCATGCATCTTACGGAAAAAACCGAAGGTTCCACTCACAGCTCGACAAATGGTCTGTTATCCTGTGAACAACTCGAGAGGCAAGTGGAGTTCCATTCGTCCACACAAGACGAGGCCTGACTCTCCTGTCCCAATTCTTCAGGGACCCTGTGGTCGGAGTTTTAAATGGAGAGGAACCCTTAGGTTCCTGCCTCAACTCGAGATGAGAACCTTTGCCATTGCACCAAACCCAGTGGAGTTCCGAGAGCCCCTCCCAAGTCCACAGTATGCCTGACTTCTCAGAGGCACCCTGAGAAGCTCCCTAGGTCACCGGTACAAGTCGAGGGAACCCAGGGTTTCCTGCCACAACCTGAGAAAGACCTTGAGACTCCTTCTTCAACGCGTCTTGAGTCCCGATTTCCCTACCATGACTCGAGAGCATTTATGGGCTCCCCCTCATCACACGCATAGACACCTGACTTTCCTGGCGCCACACGAGAGGCTCCCTGAGATCCCCGTTGTACCTCGTGAGAAAATTCATACTTGCGCCCCAACTCGAGAAAACCCACAAGACGCCCCCGTCATTGTGAGCTGAGGGCCTTCTCTTCCTGTATGGCCTGGAGAGCAATCCCGAGTCCTCTCTCCAACTCCACAGGAGGCTTGACTCCCTGGAGGCCACTCAGTGGGCTCCAAGAGATACCTATCGTGACCCAGGAGGATATCAGAATCCTTTGCTTCCCCTCGAGCCGAGGCCTGACTCACTGGGTGAGTCTGGAATGCGTCCCCGTAATCCCTATCGCCCCTGGAGAGGAACATTAGGTCCTGGACACAAGCCTAGATGAGGTCTATTTTGACCTGCCGTGACTCGAGAGCAATTCCCACCCAGCTCTCTCTGGCAACCCGAATGGAAGAATGGACTTCCCTGGGCCAACAGAAGAGGAAGCCTGAATTCCCCGTCGTAAGTCAACAATCCCATCGCAACTCGAAAAAAACCACGTGGTTTCCCCTTCATCACAAGATGAGGCCCTTGCCCACCACAGCGTCTCAAGAGAAGTCCCACGTTTCGTCTTGAAGTTTGAAACAGTATTTGGCAAGCTTCATGAGACCCCAAAAGTTCCCTGACATACCAGTCTCACTCAAGGGGAACACCGAGGTTCCCGGCACCACTTCATCTGAGCCCCTTCTCCCCTCCTGATCGCGACAGTAGGGTCGATTAACCTGCTTTGTCTGGAAGGCTTTCCCGACCTTCCAGGGGCACCTCAGCATGAGGCCCGTCTCACGAGGAAATTCGAGATGTAGCCTCGTGTGTGGTGCCGCATTCCAAAAGACCCCGATTTCCTGGTCTGCTCTTGATAAGAACCCGATGCCCGCACACCACTTCGAAGGCAACCCTGTGGATGAAAGCACATCACGAAGGGGCACTGACACCACCGTGCATTGTCTGGAAAAAACCGCAGGTTCCACACACAGCTCGACAAGTGGCCTGTCACTCCTTGAACAACTTGAGAGGCAAGCGGAGTTCCATTCCTCCACACAAGACGAGGCCTGACTCTCCTGTCCCAACTCTGCAAGGACCCTGCGATCTGAGTCCGAAATGGAGAGGAACCCTGAGGTTCCTTCCTGATCTCAAGATTAGGCCCTCTTCCATTGCAGCAAACCCAGTGGAGTCCCAAGAGGCCTCTCCCAGCTCCATAGTATCCCTGACTTCTCAGAGGCACCCTGAGAAGCTACCTGAGGTCACAGGCACAAGTCGAGGGAACCCAGGGTTTCCTGCCGCAACCCGAGAAAGACCTCGAGCGTCCTTTTTCATTGTGTTGAGCCCTGATTCCTCTACCATGACTCGAGAGCAATGACGTGCGCCCCCTCGCCACTCGTATGGAGACTTGACTTCCCTGACACCACACGAGAGGCTCCCTGAGCTCCCGGTCGTACCTTGTGAGAAACCCCACACTGGCACCGCAGCTCCAGAAAAACCACGAGACTCCCCCGACATCGCGAGATGAGGGCCTTCTTTTCCTGCATGGCCTGGAGAGCAATCCCGCGTGCTCTCTCCAAACTCCACAAGATAGGAGCCAAGATTGCTGAGGAGTAGGACGGGGAGAACTCTTTTCCCCCCCAAACAATTTCATCAAAAGAGCATTTAAACGTCGAGTAAATTCCACAATACAACTTATGAATGCTGCCAGAGGACATCAGGCACCCAGAAAAGCAACCCAACTCTTGGAAAGTAGGTAGGAAAAAGTATAAAAGACAAAAAAAGAGACAAAAGAGGGAGGGAGGGATTTCCGTCCCGGGAAGATAGTCTTAAAAAGAGAAAAGTTTCCAAACACCAGGAAAGCTTTTCACTGCCAAATCTTTGCCAAGCTTTGGAAGCACAAAGGGCAACATAAGGGGGATAAAAATAAATAAACAATTAAAACTCGCAGATTGCAAGCCCTACGGTAACTCCCCCAGCCGCGAAGCAGTGCAGACGCCTGCTCACACCATTAGCAAGCAGGGGCTGGGCAGGGAGGCGCGGCGCGGGCTGCATCGCTTAGAGTAAGAATCTGGCCTGAATACCATGAGCGCTATCTGAACGAAATAACTTGGGCTAGCAAACCAGACTCTGGGATATCTACCACGCAAAAAGCCAGCCCTAACCTAAGACACCGCCAGGCCCGCGCACGGAACAAAGGACTGAACAGAGATAGCCGGCTGCAGACCTTCCCCCTCCGGTGACAGGCAGCCAGAGCCGGAAGGGGGCAATTGCAGCCCCAGAGAGACATTATCTATAAAACTGTAAGCAGGCTTCTTTGCTAACTAAAACTTCTTGGGGATCTGGACGGTCAACATCTGCCTGAGAAAGTGCGCCTGTTTTACACCCAGATAACCGAGTGGCGGGGAGGCGATAAGTCACAACATTGGCGCTTGCCAAACACCTCATCACCTGAGCTGCTCGGACCTGGGAAGAGCACAAAACGCAGGCCGAACTGAGTCTGTGCCTCTGAGGACTACCCGAGTGCCTGAACCTGAGCGGCTTGGACCTGGGAGGTGCATGCAGCCCAGGGCCAGCCTCGGATTGTTCCCGGTGGAACAACCTAGAGCCCGAGCAGTGTGGGCAGGAAGGCTACATGCGCCGTGAGCGGGGGCAGACCCAGTGTGGCTGAGGCACTGCGAACGCACGCCAGTGTTATTTGTTTGCAGCATCACTCCCTCCCTCCCTCCCCACAGCGCAACTGAACAAGTGAGCCTAAAAAAAAAAGTGTCCTCCACCGTCCCCTTTGTGTCAGGGCGTAAACCAGACACTGAAGAGACCAGCAAACAAAAGAAGCTATAACAGAGGGAAACGCCTTGGAAGCTACAGGCAATAGATTAAAACCCTGTGGTTATTAGGACTACATAGGAAGGCGCCTATAGATCTTGAGAAATATAAGTCGGACCAAGGAACTAGCCAAAAATGAACCGAACCCACGATACAACAAAACCAGAGAAAGTCCTAGATATATTTTTATGATCATTCTTTCTTTTTTTTAATTTTTTTAATTTTAAGTCCTCTATTGTTCATTTAATTATCACTTTTATAACCTATTACTTTGCAAAAAAAAGACCCTATTTTTTTCTTCTTCAGCAAACTTCATATATATATATTTATATATATATATAATAATTTTTTGACCTTGTATTTTTGTTTTGTTTTTTTTTCTTCTTTTCTTTAACATTGTATTTTTGAAATTCCAAACTGTACTCTAGATTTTTAATTTATGCTTTTTGATATTTGATATCAATTTTGTACCTGTAGTTTCTTGATAATTTTTGCGACCTTGTTTGTTTTTCTTTGTTCGTTTTTTCTCTCTTTCTTTTCCTTCTTCTTTTCTTTAACATCGTATTTTTGAAATTCCAAACTCTACTCTAGATTTTTAATTTTTGCTTTTTGATATTAGTTATCAATTTTGTACCTGTATTTTCTTGATAATTTTTGCGACCTTGTTTGTTTTTCTTTGTTCGTTTTTTCTCTCTTTCTTTTCCTTCTTCTTTTCTTTAACATCGTATTTTTGAAATTCCAAACTCTACTCTAGATTTTTAATTTTTGCTTTGATGTATTTGTTACCAATTTTGTACCTTTAAGAACCCAATCTTCAGTACCCATTTTTCACTAGGGAGCGAGATTACTGGCTTGACTGCTCTCTCTCCCTTTGGACTCTCCTTTTTCTCCACCAGGTCGCCTGTGTCTCCTCCCTAACCCCTCTCTACTCTACCCAACTCTGTGAATTTCTGTGTATTCCAGACGGTGGAGAACACTTAGGGAACTGATTACTGGCTGGATCTGTCTCCCTCCTTTGCATTCCCCCCTTTTATCCTTCTGGCCACCTCTGTCTCCTTCCTCCTTCTTCTCATCTCTGTATAACTCTGTGAACATCTCTGAGCGGTCCAGTTGTGGAGTGCACATAAGGAAGTGACTACTGGCCAGCCCACTCTCTCCACTATTGATTCCACCTGATCTCATTTGGGTCACCTCTAACTCCCTCCTCCCTCTTCTCTTCTCCATGTAATGCTGTGAACCTTTCTGAGTGACCCTCACAGTAGAGAAACTTTTCTTCTTTAACGTAGATGTTTTATCAATGGTGCTGTATAGAAGGAGAAGTTTTGAAACTACTGTAAAAGTAAGACAGATAACAGGAAGCAGGAGGCTTAAGTCCAAACCCTGACTCCAGGGAACTCCTGACTCCAAGGAACATTAATTGACAGGAGCTCATCAAATGCCTCCATACCGACACTGAAATCAAGCACCACACAAGGGCCAACAAGTTCCAGGGCAAGACATACCAAGCCAATTCTCCAGCAACAAAGGAACGCAGCCCTGAGCTTCAAGATACAGGCTGCCCAAAGTCACCCCAAAACCACAAACATCTCATAACTCATTACTGGACACTTCATTGCACTCCAGAGAGAAGAAATACAGCTCCACCCACCAGAACATGGACACAAGCTTCCCTAACCAGGAAACCTTGACAAGACACCTGTACAAACCCACACACAATGAGGAAATGCCAGAGTAAAGAACTCCACAAACTGCCAGAATACAGAAAGGACACCCCAAACTCAGCAATTTAAACAAGATGAGACAGAGGAATACCCAGCAGATAAAGGAACAGGATAAATGCCCACCAAACCAAACAAAAGAGGAAGAGATAGGGAATCTACCTGATAAAGAATTCCGAGTAAGGATAGTGAAATGGATCTAAAATCTTGAAATTAAAATGGAATCACAGATAAATAGCCTGGAGACAAGGATTGAGAAGATGCAAGAAAGGTTTAACAAGGACCTAGAAGAAATAAAAAAAGAGTCAATATATAATGAATAATGCAATAAATGAAACAAAAAACACTCTGGAGGCAACAAATAGTAGAATAACAGAGGCAGAAGATAGGATTAGTGAATTCGAAGATAGAATGGTAGAAATAAATGAATCAGAGAGGATAAATGAAAAACGAATTAAAAGAAATGAGCACAATCTCAGAGACCTCCAGGACAATATTAAACGCTACAACATTCGAATCATAGGGGTCCCAGAAGAAGAAGACAAAAAGAAAGACCGTGAGAAAATACTTGAGGAGATAATAGTTGAAAACTTCCCTAAAATGGGGAAGGAAATAATCACTCAAGTCCAAGAAACCCAGACAGTCCCAAACAGGATAAAGCCAAGGCGAAACCCCCCAAGACACATATTAATCACATTAACAAAAATCAAACACAAAGAACAAATATGAAAAGCAGCAAGGGAAAAACAACAAATAACACACAAGGGAATTGCCATAAGGATAACAGCTAATCTTTCAATAGAAACTCTTCAAGCAAGGAGGGAATGGCAAGACATACTTAAAATGATGAAAGAAAATAACCTACAGCCCAGATTATTGTACCCAGCAAGGATCTCATTCAAGTATGAATGAGAAATCAAAAGCTTTTCAGACAAGCAAAAGCTGAGAGAATTCTGCACCACCAAACCAGCTCTCTAACAAATACTAAACAGGAAATACAAAAACGGTGTATAAATTCGAACCCCAAACAATAAAGTAAATGGCAATGGGATCATACTTATCAGTAATTACCTTAAACGTAAATGGGTTGAATGCTCCAACCAAAAGACAAAGACTGGCTGAATGGATACAAAAACAAGACCCCTACATATGTTGTCTACAAGAGACCCACCTCAAAACAGGGGATACATACAGACTGAAAGTGAAGGGCTGGAAAAAGATTTTCCATGCAAATAGGGACCAAAAGAAAGCAGGAGTAGCGATACTCATGTCAGATAAAATAGACTTTAAAACAAAGGCTGTGAAAAGAGACAAAGAAGGTCACTACATAATGATCAAAGGATCAATCCAAGAAGAAGATATAACAATTATAAATATATATGCACCCAACGTGGGAGCACCACAGTATGTAAGACAAATGCTAACAAGTATGAAAGGAGAAATTAACACTAACACAATAATAGTTGGAGATTTTAATACCCCACTCACACCTATGGATAGATCAACTAAACAGAAATTTAACAAGGAAACACAAACTTTAAATGATACAATAGACCAGTTAGACCTAATTGATATCTATAGGACATTTCATCCCAAAACAATGAATTTCAACTTTTTCTAAAGTGCACATGGAACCTTCTCCAGGATAGATCACATCCTGGGCCATAAAGCTAGCATTGGTAAATTCGAAAAAATAGAAATCATTCCAAGCATCTTTTCTGACCACAATGCAGTAAGATTAGATCTCAATTACAGGAGAAAAACTATTAAAAATTCCAACATATGGAGGCTGAACAACACGCTGCTGAATAACCAACAAATCACAGAAGAAATCAAAAAAGAAATCAAAATTTGCATAGAAACGGATGAAAATGAAAACACAACAACCCAAAACTTGTGGGACACGGTAAAAGCAGTCCTAAGGGGAAAGTTCATAGCAATACAGGCACACCTCAAGAAACAAGAAAAAAGTCAAATAAATAAACTAACTCTACACCTAAAGCAACTAGAAAAGGAAGAAATGAAGAACCCCAGGGTTAGTAGAAGGAAAGAAATCTTAAAAATTAGAGCAGAAATAAATGCAAAAGAAACAAAAGAGACCATAGCAAAAATCAACAAAACCAAAAGCTGGTTCTTTGAAACGATAAATAAAATTGACAAACCATTAGCCAGACTCATCAAGAAACAAAGGGAGAAAAATCAAATCAATAAAATTAGAAATGAAAATGGAGAGATCACAACAGAAAACACAGAAATACAAAGGATCATAAGAGACTACTATCAACAATTATATGCCAATAAAATGGACAACGTGGAAGAAATGGACAAATTCTTAGAAAAGTACAACTTTCCAAAACTGGACCAGGGAAGAAATAGAAAACCTTAACAGACCCATCACAAGCACGGAAATGGAAACTGTAACCAAAAATCTTCCAGCCAACAAAAGCCCAGGTCCAGACGGCTTCACAGCTGAATTCTACGAAAAATTTAGAGAAGAGCTAACACCTATCCTGCTCAAACTCTTCCAGAAAATTGCAGAGGAAGGTAAACTTCCAAACTCATTCTATGAGGCCACCATCAGCCTAATACCAAAACCTGACAAAGACCCCACAAAAAAAGAAAACTACAGGCCAATATCACTGATGACAGATGCAAAAATCCTTAACAAAATTCTAGCAATCAGAATCCAACAACACATTAAAAAGATCATACACCATGACCAAGTGGGCTTTATCCCAGGGATGCAAGGATTCTTCAATATCCGCAAATCAATCAATGTAATACACCACCTTAACAAATTGAAAAATAAAAACCATATGATTTTCTCAATAGATGCAGAGAAAGCCTTTGACAAAATTCAACATCCATTTATGATAAAAACTCTCCAGAAAGCAGGAATAGAAGGAACATACCTCAACATAATAAAAGCTATATATGACAAACCCACAGCAAACATTATCCTCAATGGTGAAAAATTGAAAGCATTTCCTCTAAAGTCAGGAACTAGACAAGGGTGCCCACTTTCACCATTACTATTCAACATAGCTTTGGAAGTTTTGGCCACAGCAATCAGAGCAGAAAAAGAAACAAAAGGAATCCAAATTGGAAAAGAAGAAGTGAAACTCTCACTGTTTGCAGATGACATGATCCTCTACATAGAAAACCCTAAAGACTCCACCAGAAAATCACTAGAACTAGTCAATGACTATAGTAAAGTTGCAGGATATAAAATCAACACACAGAAATCCCTTGCATTCCTATACACTAATAATGAGAAAACAGAAAGAGAAATTAAGGAAACAATTTCATTCACCATTGCAACGGAAAGAATAAAATACTTAGGAATATACCTACCTAAAGAAACTAAAGACCTATATATAGAAAACTATAAAACACTGGTGAAAGAAATCAAAGAGGACACTAATAGGTGGAGAAATATACCATGTTCATGGATTGGAAGAATCAATATAGTGAAAATGAGTATACTACCCAAGGCAATTTATAGATTCAATGCAATCCCTATCAAGCTACCAACAGTATTCTTCACAGAGCTAGAACAAATAATTTCACAATTTGTATGGAAATACAAAAAACCTCGAATAGCCAAAGCGATCTTGAGAAAGAAGAATGGAACTGGAGGAATCAACCTACCTGATTTCAGGCTCCGCTACAAAGCCACAGTTATCAAGACAGTATGGTACGGGCACAAAGACAGAAATATAGATTAGTGGAACGAAATAGAAAGCCCAGAGATAAATCCACACACATATGGACACCTTATCTTTGACAAAGGAGGCAAAAATATACAATGGATTAAAGACAATCTCTTTAACAAGTGGTGCTGGGAAATCTGGTCAACCACTTGTAAAAGAATGAAACTAGAACACTTTCTAACACAATACACAAAAATAAACTCAAAATGGATTAAAGATCTAAACGTAAGACCAGAAACTATAAAACTCCTAGGGGAGAACATAGGCAAAACACTCTCTGAAATACATCACAGCAGGATCCTCTATGACCCACCTCCCAGAATATTGGAAATAAAAACAAAAATAAACAAATGGGACCTAATTAACCTTAAAAGCTTCTGCACATCAAAGCAAACTATTAGCAAGGTGAAAAGACAGCCTTCGGAATGGGAGAAAATAATAGGAAATGAAGCAACTGACAAACAACTAATCTCAAAAATATACAAGCAACACCTACAGCTCAACTCCAGAAAAATAGATGACCCAATCAAAAAATGGGCCAAAGAACTAAATAGACGTTTCTCCAAAGAAGACATACAGATGGCTAACAAACACATGAAAAGATGCTCAAAATCACTCATTATCATAGAAATGCAAATCAAAACCACTATGAGGTACCATTTCACGCCAGTCAGAATGGCTGCAATCCAAAAGTCTACAAATAATAAATGCTGGAGAGGGTGTGGAGAAAAGGGAACCCTCTTACACTGTTGGTGGGAATGCAAACTAGTACAGCCACTATGGAGAACAGTGTGGAGATTCCTTAAACAACTGGAAATAGAACTGCCTTATGATCCAGCAATCCCACTGCTGGGCATACACACTGAGGAAACCAGAAGGGAAAGAGACACGTGTACCCCAATGTTCATCGCAGCACTCTTTCTAATAGCCAGGACATGGAAGCAACCTAGATGTCCATCAGCAGATGAATGGATAAGAAAGCTGTGGTACATATACACAATGGAGTATTACTCCGCCATTAAAAAGAACAGAATCAATCAGTTCTAATGAGGTGGATGAAACTGCAGCCTATTATACAGAGTGAAGTAAGCCAGAAAGAAAAACACCAATACAGTATACTAACGCATATATATGGAACTTTGAAAGACGGTAACAATAACCCTGAGTACGAGACAGCAAAAGAGACACTGATGTATAGAAGAGTCTTATGGACTCTGTGGGAGAGGGAGAAGGTGGGAAGATTTGGGAGAATGGCATTGAAATATGTAAAATATCATGTATGAAAAGAGTTGCCAGTCCAGGTTTGATGCATGACACTGGATGCTTGGGGCTAGTGCACTGGGACGACCCAGAGGGATGCTATGGGGGGGAGGAGGGAGGAGGGTTCAGGATGGGGAGCACATGTATACCTGAGGCGGATTCATTTTGATATTTGGAAAAACTAATACAATTATGTAAAGTTTAAAAATAAAATAAAATTAAAAAAAAATCCACAGGAGGCTTGACTCCCTTTAGGCCACTCAGTGGTCTCCAAGAAATACCCGTCGGGACTCGAGAGCAGAGCAGAGTCCTTTCCTTCCTCTCGAGATAAGGCCTGACTCCTCGGGTGCGTCTAAAATGCAACCTCGAGATCTCTGTCGCCCCTGGAGAGGAACATTAGGTCCCGGACACAAGCTTAGATGAGGTCTCTTTTGCCCTGAAGTGACTCGAGAGCAATCCCTAGCTCTCTCTCGCAACTCTAATGGAAGATTGGACTTCCCTGGGCCAACACAAGAGGAAGCCTGAATTCCCCATCATAACTCAAGAATCCCGCCGAAACTCGAGAAAAACCACATGGTTACCCCGTCATCGCAAGATGAGGCCCTTGCCCGCTACAGCGTCTAAAGAGAAGTCCCAGGTTTCTTCTTGAAGTGTTTTCACACTTCAAGTGTGAAAACTTGGCACCCTTGATGCAATTACAAAAGTTCCCCAACACCCTGGTCTCTCTCGAGGGGAACACCGAGGTTCCCGGTACGACTTCATCTGAGCCACTTCTCCCCTCCTGATTGCGACTGGAGGGTCGACTCCCGTGCTTTGTCTGGAAGGGGTTCCCAACCTTCCCGGCGCACCTCAGGATGAGGCCGGACTAACAAGAATATTTGAGACGTAGCTTCATGGGTGGTAACACATGCTGAAAGACCCCGATTCCCCGGTCCGCTCTTGATAAGAACCCGATGCCCGGACACCTCTTCAAAGGCAACCCTGTGGAAGAAGGCACAACACGAAGGGGCACTGACACCCTCGTGCATCGTCCGGAAAAACCCGCAGATTCCAAACACAGTTCGACAAGTTGCCTGTCACCCCATGAATAACTCGAGAGGCAAGCGGAGTTCCATTCCTCCTTACAAGACGAGGCCTGACTCTCCTGTCCCAACTCTGCAGGGACCCTGCGATCAGAGTCAGAAATGGAGATGAACCTTGAGGTTCCTGCCTCCACTCGAGATGAGGCCCTCTTCTATTGCACCAAACCCAGTGGAGTCCCGAGAGGGCCCTCCCAACTCCAGGGTATCCCTGACTTCTCAGAGGCACACTGAGAAGCTCCCTGAGGCCACCGGCACTAGTCGAGGGAACCCAGGGTTTACTGCCGTGACCCAAGAAACACCTTGAAAGTCCTTCTTTAACGGTTCTTGAGGCCCGATACACCTTCCATGACTCCAGAGCAATGACGCGCTCCCCCTCGCAATGCGCATGGAGACCTGACTTCCCAAGCGCCACATGAGAGGCTCCCTGAGCTCCCCGTAGTACCTCATGAGAAACCCCACACTGGCGCTGCAGCTCGAGAAAACCCACGAGACGCCCCCTTCATCGCGAGATGATGGCCTTCTTTTCCTGCATGGCCTGGAGAGCAATCCCGAGTCCTCTCTCCAAACTCCACAGGAGGCTTGACTCCCTTTAGGCCACTCAGTGGGCTCCAAGAGATACCCGTCGCAACTCGAGAGGAGAGCGGAGTCCTTCGCTTCCCCTCGAGACAAGGACTGACTCCCCGGGTGCATCAGGAAAGCAACCCCGAGATCCCTGTCCCCCCTGGAGACGAACATTATGTCCTGGACACAAGCCTAGATAAGGTCTCTTTTGCCCTGCAGTAACTCAAGCGCAATCCCTAGCTCTCCCTCGCAACTCGAATGGAAGACTGGACTTCCCTGAGCCAACACAAGAGGAAGCCTGAATTTCCTGACCTAACTCGAGAATCCCGCCACAACTCGAGAAAAACGACGTGGTTAACCCGTCACCACAAGATGAGGCCCTTGCCAGCTACAGCGTCTCAAGAGAAGTCTCACGTTCCGTCTTGAAGTTTGAAACGGTACTTAGCACCTTTGATGTGACTCCAAAAGTTCCCCGACATCCCAGTTTCACTCGAGGGGAACATCGAGGTTCCCGGCACCACTTCATCTGAGCCCCTTCTCCCCTCCTGATCGGGACAAGAGGGTCGATTCACTTGCTTTGTCTGAAAGGGTTACCGACCTTCCTGGTGCACCTCAGGTTGAGGTCCGTCTCAAGAAGAAATTCGAGACGTAGGCTTGTGGGTAGTGCCACATGCCGAAAGACCCTGATTTCCTGGTCTGCTCTTGATAAGAACCTGAAGGCTGGATACCTCTTCGAAGGCAACCCTGTGTATGAAGGCAAAAAACAAAGGGGAACTGACACCTCCATGCATCGTCCAGATAAAACCGCAGGTTCCACACACAGCTCGACAAGTGGCCTGTTATCTGGTGAACAACTCGAGAGTCCAGTGGAGTTCCATTCCTCCACACAAGACGAGGCCTGACTCTCCTGTCCTAACTCTGTAGGGACTCTGTGTTCAGAGTCAGAAATGGAGAGCAACCCTGAGGTTCCTGCTTCAAATCGAGATGAGGCCCTCTTCTGACAAGGTCCAGCCTCGGCTGGTCCAGGGTTTTCGAAGGGGAGACAGAGTAGGCGACCTATTGATTTATTTATCAAAGATATAAAGAGTAATAGAATGAGGATAGCTCAGTAGGAAAATTTAGTGGAGAAAAGAAGCTGAGTAGCTTGGTTTATGCGGAAAATCAGTATAACCCGTGACACCAGGTTAGCTCTTACCACGGAGGCCGCAGTCTCCCTCTCGAAGAGCGAAAAGTGCCCCACCTTAGACATCTTCTTAAGTGGTCTTCGAAGCCCAGGCAAATAAATGGTCGCAGAGGATATCCGCGCTCCAGATGGACACTCATCTGAAAATTGAGGGGAAGAATGACATTAGGAGACTAAGCGTTGGCAATCAAGGCCTGTAGCTTTAGTTTCAACAGGGGTTTTTATACCCTAAGTTACACATAGAGGATAATGGGGATGCAAAGTCAGCAGCCTTTGATCCTTATCAAAAACCAGGGTTTCTTTCCTGCAAATGTATCATATACAAATGGTTTAGGTGATTTACATCATCTTCTAGCTAGAAGACCTATTAACATTTTATGACTCTTGACAAAGACTTATCAACCGTAAGACTTATTTTCTCTAAGAGTAATTATTTTAAGGTTTGGCCCCATCTTTCGAAGATAAAATTGCATTCCTATAGGGCAGATATGTAATGGGTTTACAACAAAGGAAAGAATTTATTACCTTAAGGGTCTAAAGTTAGTAACACCAAGGCCACTACTTATTTCTTCTACATACCAACTATATTAATTAATACACATTCAATTATACAATTCAGGGGATGTGGAAACTTGGCAACAAGCATTGGTTCATCAATGAAATCTTTTACTAGTTTTATTCTGACAGTTTCTAACTCTCTGAGAGGCTCTAAGCTATTTGAATATCTTAAACTTCCCGTGCCTCTCGAGGCTTGGAGACTGTAAACAATTGTATGCATTGCTGTAGGAGTCCGGGTAAACTTGTCAGGCGAGTTAGAAAACCATCTGAGGGGTTTGGATTTAAACACTACTAATTGCCCAGGAACATTATTAGTTGGAGCTGTAAGTTAGCTCTTTGACAGAAAGAGTGAGATGGTGGTGGGGGACAGCCCCCAGTAAAGTCAGAGGTGAGAGCACAAAGCAATAAAGTAGACAGACACTGGTTTTGGGGGGTAGATGCTCAAGAATATCCAGGAGGACTCCCGAGGCTCGATCCCGCCTTTGTGTATGCCCAGCCTCCTTCCTCATGACCTTTGTCACGAGTGGAATGTCTCTCGCCGGCTCCCGGCATCTCCCCGTTTTTTATTTCTTAAAACAGCCAGATGTAGCTCAGTCGCGAGCCTCTGGATACTCTGCCGAAGAATCCTGACAATACAAGGAAGAATGATTATGAGAAGCAGAATTAAAGCAGCCACCGCAGCATAGCTAAAGACATTAGACAGAATATTCTTTCCTGAGATGTAGTTAGGGAAAGTATGGAAGAAATCATTTGCTGTTCCAGCAGCAGTAAAATCTAATCGGGAGTGCTCCATGGTTGCTATTTGATAGTGAAGTTTCCCTACGTCTCAACCAATGTCAGAGCTGTTCCAGATACCTGAAATATGGTTTTTAATCTTTTCCCATTCAAAATCTGTCTCATTTACTTTCAGGGGTGTTCCACATATCCACCGATAGTCAGCATGACAAGACAATGCCATTTTCACCTTTAAAGCCTGCAATTCAGTCCCAATATGTATTACTGCTTCCTCTAGGGCGTCTACCCTCATTTCTAATTTTCTCTCTATAGCTTCCTGTGTTGCCAATGTTAAAGAAACATTTTTGGACATAGAATCAACATATTGAGCAGTATGTACTTGTTGAGTCAATGATATTGCTGCCACAGTAACAGAAGTGATTGCACTTATCAAAGCTGCTGTTCCCAAGATAAGTAAGCCCACAAACCGTCGTGTTTGCATTAAATCCTGTAGTTGTTGTAATACAGCAAGACCATAATTCAATAAGTGGTTACATCATAAGATAAGGTGGATGTTGTAGCATTACAAAGGAGCAAACATTATATTGAGGGTTTAAACAAGATGAACCAGGGAGCAGCTGTGGGCGTCAGCCCGGAGGAGCAGTGTCCCCAGCATCAGGAGGCAGAACGCGAGCGGCAGGCTGTGGGCCAAGGCGCCTATGGTGGGCGGAGGGGCAGGGTTCGTGGTTTAGGGCTAGCCGCCACCGCTTGGGCTCAGGGCGGTCCCCTCTCGCCGGTGGGGCCACGCTGGTCTGGACGGCACTCCGCGGGTGCGCTTTCCTCTCTGGCCCTCACTCGCTGCACAGACTTCTTTGCTCTAGGTCACGGGGTGCAGCGAGGTGGGTGCGAGGCGCTGCTGGTGGCACGGAGGCGAGAGCTGGCTGGGGGAGGGGGAGCGAGCGAGTGCGCGCGCCGCAAACCTGGTCTTTGGGGAATGTGACATGACGAATTTGTCTGAGATCCAAACCGGAGAATCTGCATTCTGTAGAAATATACAAGCATACCCTCTCCCACAAGTTAGCAACACATCTGGCCTTTTTCACTCTCCCGTAAGGAGGCCTTTTTACTTGACCAGGGGCCGAGTCGTAGCCTGTAATTCAGGCATCTAGTGTCTCATCATTGTAGTCTGCCCCTGTGTGTTTACGTTTAAGTGATTAATTACAATTGGAACATAACTTCACTATTTGTCTAGCTGTTTCCCTATGGATATGTTAATTTAGGTCTAATGTTTAGTTTAGGTCTCTGTATAAATTTAAGTAATAAATGTATAACCTCCTTATCTCATTTTGGTATACAGGTATACAGATAGACCTAAATGCAAAATGCATTTATATATGTATTTATATATGGCAACAAGTATAAAGTTATTGACATATAATATATATAAATCAATATACTTGAATTAATCTTTATAATTAATATATTAATTAATATATATTACAACAATACAACACATACACAGCTAATACCAACCAACACAAACCAATATACTGTAATAATACATGTCACACATTTATAATTATACAGTATATAGAACATTTATCATCACAGCACATCAATCCATACCAATTAATATCAGCCACACACACATTATATTCTGCCATATATATTTAATTATACAGTATATATATATGTGTGTGTATATAGTATACATATTAATTTATATACAAATTAATTAAGTATAGATCTATAAATAGAATTAGGTGTACCTTTATTATATTTTATTTATACCCATACCTAATTAGGCAAACTGTAATTAGGCAAATACATTTATATTATGTGTTTATAACAATATATAAAGTATTGTTAAATGTACCACCTGTACAGCATCTCCACCCCACATACCACTTTCTCTAATCCCACCAACTCATTTTCAGTATTATGTGTTGGCCAGGAGCTGGGCCAGTCTTTCCCAGCAATGTTAAGAGACGTCTGTTCCTGTGTCTAATAGCCCTGGCGTTTTATTCTCTTGAATTAAAAGATCTTTTAAAGGCCTTGGAACTGTAATTTCCTGCACCCAAAAGGCTAGATCACTAGATCCAAATGTTTTGTGGCTCTTAGATTGAGAAGTCAAGTTTTTCCTTGTCTGATAGTAAGGTAAAAGTAAAAGCTGTGTTACTCTTTGACCTTTATTAATTTGTACAGTTTTGATAGGCAGTGAGATCAAGACTTTAATTTCTCAATATCATCAGAATCTACTACACCATGCACCAGCGAAATTTCTTTTCTTTCTTTTTTTTTAATTTAATTTTTTTTTAAAAGAAAGCGAGCTACGCCCCAGGACAAATCTTACAATGTCCTCAGATAGGGGGCCAGCCACTCCGGTTGGAATTGGAGTAAGTGGCACATCAGGGGTTAATATTGTTATTAAATCTCCTTGCCTTTTCGCTTTTCTCCTAGCCTGGGTGAGACCCCCCTGAGGGAGTTTTCTCCAAGGAGCACGCTCTGAATATTGTGTACTAAAAGCTCCTTTGTTAAAAAACTTTTTATCTTCCTCAGTCTTAGGCAACACTTTGGGAGGCTTTGGGGGCAAAGTGGGGAACTCCTGGGTCCTGGGAGGCACAATCGAAGGCGGTGGTGGTCTCCTTAATTCAGAAAGTGGTGGATAAGTTTTTTAAAGGTTTGTGCAGAGGGGGAGGGAGCTCGCCAGGGCTCTCGGCCGCAGCGTCCTGTAAGCCCTCTCCTTCCTCGGGAGGTAGACCACTTTCTCCCTCCTTTTTTTTTTTCAATGGCAGAAAATATGATCTGTGCAGTAAATGGAGACTCACCACCATCCACCTCTATAGCCTCCCCCATAGGCTATTTAACAGCCTCGTGACGGAGGTCCAGGACATTTCTAATCATATTCCACAGTCAATAAATATTTGTCTATTCTTAGATGCAGAGAAATCCATTTTTAATTTTTTTTTAATTTTAGAGAATATTTTTATTTATTTTGTAACCTCTTTACCCTGGCTAAACTGCAGAGGGGACTAGAAAAGAAGCCTCAAGGTGAGGATCAAGTTCATCCTTGGGACTAGAGAAAATCCTTCTCCGGGAAACTCCTAGCGGTGGCCCTTTACCCCGACATGGAGGAGGAGGCATAGGGGGATGGGAGCGTCCCGAAGTTTTCCTCTTCTGTTCCGGAGATCCTTTAACTGTTTGGTAACTAAATCTTACGAACTGTCTGATCGGGGATGTTTCCCTCAACCTCCTAGGAGCGGATGGTCTGATTAGGGATGTTTTCTTAAACTTTTAGGAGCATCTTTAGCTAAAAAAAAAAAAAAAAACAACAATCCTCATCAGAATGGCATCGAGCTGCTGTTTCCTCTAAACCTTTTTCAAATTGAGGGGAGAGCTGATCTTTCTTTTCATCCCTATCTTTTACATGCTCATTGGCAGTCATAGCGGCTAGCCATTCATTTAGCTGTCGATAGCTAGGTATAGCCTCTTCATTTTCACTTTTCTTTATAACAGGTACCTTTTCAGATTTGCTTTTTTGTTTAACAGGTACTTTTCCAACTTTACTTTCCTCTTTAACAGGTACCTTTTCAAATTCATGAGCTGGATCTAAAACATCTCTAGTCATATTCCACAGAGGAAAGGTGTAAGTAGGGATTTTTTCCAAACCTTGCTGAGCACAATAAGCTCTTAGCTGTTTTCCTAGTTTTTTCAAGATATCTAGGTTAACAGTGCCTTGTTGTAGAAACCAAGGGCAGTGGTCTTGTACAAATGTAAAAAAATGATTGAATGGAAGATGTTTTAACCTTGATTCTTCTTTTACTTAATAACTGTAAAATTACTCCTATAAAGAGCTGTCTTTCATTTGATTCAGTGTTGCCCATGTCAGAAAATTAAGGATAGTAAAAGATTTTGCTTTTAGCTATCTAAAGATTAGGCCCTTTTTGTCAGCCTTTTTAGAAACCGTTTTTTCTCTCTAACTCTTCAACACTTCCCACTCCTCTCGCCCTGTCTATTCTACAGGGGGATCTGCAGCCCCCTAAGTGGGATCCTATCTGTCCCGAAAACTGAACACTGGGGGAATGGGGTTGGGGATTTACCTTCGAAATGCCTGTCTCGGGCGCCACCTGCAGAGGTCCAGCCCCAGCTGATCCAGGGTACTTGAAGGGAAGATGGAGTAGGCGACCTATTTATATATTTATTTATTCATCAAAGATATACAGAGTAATAGAATGAGGATAGCTCAGTAGGAAAATTCAGTGGAGAAAAGCAGCTGAGTAGCTTGGTTTACACGGAAAATCAATATAACCCATGACACCAGGTTAGCTCTGACCACGGAGGCTGCAAGTGCCCTCTAGAATAGAGGAAGTTGCCCCACCTTAGACACCTTATCGAGTAGGTCTTCGAAGCCCAGGCAAATAAATGGTCGCAGAGGATATCCGCGCTCCAGATGGACACTCATCTGAAAATTGAGGGGAATAATGACATGGGGAGACCAAGCGTTGGCGAGCAAGGCCCGTAACTTTATTTTCAACACAGGTTTTAATACCCTAAGTTACACATAGAGGATAATAGGGGATGCAAAGTCAGCAGTCTTTAATCCTTATCAAAAACCAGGGTTTCTTTTCTGCAGATTTATCGTATAAAAATGGTTTAGATGATTTACATCATCTTCTGGCCAGAAGACCTATTAACATTTTATGACTCTTGACAAAGACTTATCAACCATAAGAGTTATTTTCTCTAAGAGTAATTGTTTAAGGTTTGGCGCCATCTTGCGAAGATAAAATTGCATTCCTATAGGGAGGATGTGTAATGGGTTTACAACAAAGAAAAGAATTTATTACCTTAAGGGTCTAAAGTTACTAACATCAAGGCCAGTACTTATTTTTTCTACATACCAACTATATTAATTAGCACACATTCAAGGATACAATTCAGGGGATGTGGAAACTTGGCAAAAAGGATTGGTTCATCAATGAAATCTTTTACTAGTTTTATTCTGACAGTTTCTAACTCTCTGAGAGGCTCTAAGCTATTTGAATATCTTAAACTTCCCGTGCGTCTCGAGGCTGGGAGACTGTACACAATCGTATGCATAGCTGTAGGAGACCGGGTAAACTTGTCAGGCGAGTTAGAAAACCATCTGAGGGGTTTGGATTTAAACACTACTAATTGCCCAGGAACATTATTAGTTGGAGCTGTAAGTTAGCTCTTTGACAGAGAGAGTGAGATGGTGGTAGGGGACATCCCCAGTAATGTCAGAGGTGAGAGAACAAAGCCATAAAAAAGGCAGACTTTGGTTTTTGTGGGTAGATGCTCAAGAATATACGGGGGAACTCCCGGAGGCTCGATCCCGCCTTTGCGTATGCCGAGACTCTTTCCTCATGACATTTGTCACGAGTGGAATGTCTCTCGCTGGCTCCTGGCAATCTTCCATTGCACCAAACGCAGTGGAGTCCCGAGAGGCCCCTCCCAACACCACAGTATCAGTGTCTTCTCAGAGGCACCCTGAGCAACTCCCTGAGGTCACCGGCACAAGTCGAGGGAACACAGGGTCTCCTGTCGCAACCCGAGAAAGACCTCAAGAGTCCGTCTTCAACGCGTCTTGAGGCCGGATTCCCCTACCATGACTCGAGAGCAATGACACGCTCCCCCTCGCCATGCGCATGGACACCTGACTTCACTGGCGCCACATGAGAGGCTCCCTGAGCTCCCCGTCATACCTCGTGAGAAACCCCACACTGGTGCCGCAGCTCGGGAAAACCCACGAGACGCCACCGTCATCGCGAGATTGGGGACTTCTTTTCCTGCCTGACCTGGAGAGCAATCCCTGGTCCTTTCTCCAAACTTCACAGGAGGCTTTACTCCCTTTAGGCCACTCAATGGGCTCCAAGAGATACCTGTCGCGACTTGAGAGGAGAGCAGAGTACTTTGTTTCCCCTCGAGATGAGGCCTTACCTCGGGTGAGTCTGGAATGCAACCCCGAGATCCCTGTTGCCCCTGGAGAGGAACATTATGTCCTGGACAAAAGCCTAGATGAGGTCTATTTTGCCCTACAGTGACTCGAGAGCAACACCCATCTCTCCCTCGCAATTCGAATGGAAGATTGGTCTTCACTGGGCCAACACAAGAGGAAGTCTGAATTTCCCGTTGTAACTCGAGAATCCCGCCGCAACTCTTAAAAACCACGTGGTTCCCCATTCATCGCAATATGAGGCCTTTGCCCGCTACAGAGTCTCAAGAGAAGTCCCATGTTTCGTCATAAAGTTCGAAATGCTACTTGGCACCCTTGATGCGACCCCAAAAGTTCCCCAATATACCGGTCTCACTCCAAGGGAACACCGAAGTTCCTGGCACCACTTCATTTGAGCCCCTTCTCCGCTCCTGATCACGGCAGGAAGGTCGATCCCCCTGCTTTGTCTAGAAGGGGTTCCCGACCTTCATGGCGCACCTCAGGATGAGGTCAGTCTCACGAAGAAATTCGAGAAGTAGCCTCGTGTTGGTGCCACGTGCCGAAAGACCACGATTTCTCGGTCTTGCTCTTGATAAGAACCCGATGCCCGCACACCTCTTCTAAGGCAACCCTGTGGATGAAGGCACTACACGAGGGGGCACTGGCAACCCTGTTCATCGTCCGGAAAATCCCACAGGATCCACATACAGCTCCACAACTGGCCTGTCACCCCTTAAACAATGAGAGAGGAAAGCGGAGTTCCCTTCCTCAGACAAGACGAGGCCTGAGAATCCAATCCCAACTCTGCAGGCACGCTTCGATCTGAGTCAGAAATGGAGAGGAAACCTGAGGTTCCTGCCTCAACCCGAGATGAGGCCCTCTTCCATTAAAACAAACCCAGTGGAGTCCCGAGAGGCCCCTCCCATCTCCACAGTATCCCTGACTTCTCATAGGCATTCTGATAAGCTCCTTGAGGCCACCGGCAAACGTCGAGGGAAATAAGGGTTTCCTGCCACAATCGAAGAAAGACCTCGAGAGTCCTTCTTCAATGCGTCTTGAGGTCAGATTCCCCTACCATGGCTCGAGAGCAATAACGCACTCCCCCTCGCCATGCACATGGAGACCTGACTTCCCTGGCGCCACATGAGAGGCTCCCTGAGCTCCCTGACGTAACTCGTGTGAAACCCCACACTGGCGCCGCAGCTCGAGAAAACCCACAAGACCCCTCCGTCATCGCGAGATGAGGGCCATCTTTTCCTGCATGGCCTGGAGAGCAGTCCCAAGTCCTCTCTCCAAACTTCACAGGAGGCTTGACTCCCTTTAGGCCACAAAGTGGGCTCCAAGAGGTGCCCGTCGCGACTCGAAAGGAGAGCAGAGTCCTTTGCTTCCCTTCGACACGAGGCCTGACTCCCTGGGTGAGTCTGGAATGCAAACCTGAGATCCCTGTGGCCCTTGGAGAGGAACATTAGGTCCTGGACACAAGCCTAGATGAGGTCTCCTTTGCCCTGCAGTGACTCGAGCGCAACCCCCAGCTCTCGCTTGCAACTCGAATGGATGATTGGACTTCCCTTGCCCAACACAAGAGGAAGCCTGAAATCCCCGTCGTAACTCGAGAATCCCGCCGCAACTCGAGAAAAACCACGTGGCTCCCCCGTCATCGCAAGATGAGGCCCTTGGCCGCTACAGCGTATCAAGAGAAGTCCCACGTTCCATCCTGAAGTACAAAACGGTACTTGGCACCCTTGATGCGACCCCCAAAGTTCCCTGACATACCGGTCTCACTTGAGGGAAACACCAAAGTTCACGGCACCACTTCCTGTGAGCCCCTTCACCCCTCCTGATCGCAACAGGAGGGTCGACTCCCATGCTTTGTCTGCAAGGGGTTCCCGACGTTCACCGCGAACCTCTGGATGAGGCCGGTCTCATGAGGAAATTCGAAAAGTAGCCTCATGGTTGGTGCCACATGCTGAAAGATCCCGAATTCCCGGTCCACTCTAGATAAGAACCTGACGCCCGGACATCTCTTCGAAGGCAACCCTGTGGATGAAGGCACAACACGAAGGGACACTGACATCCCCATGCATCGTCTGGAAAAACCCGCCGATTCCACTCACAGCTCCAAATGTGGACTGTCACCCCGTGAACAACTCGAGAGGCAAGTGAAGTTGCATTCCTTCACACAAGACGAGGCCTTACCCTCCTGGCCCAACTCTTCAGGGACCCTGCGATCGGAGTCAGAAATGGAGAGGAACCCTGAGGTTCCTGCCTCAACTAGAGAAGAGGCCCTCTTCCATTGAACCAAACTCAGTGGTGTCCCGAGAGGCCCCTCCCAACACCACAGTATCCCTGAATTCTCAGAGGCTCCCTGAGAAGCTACCTGAGGTCACTGGCACAAGTCGAGGGAACCCAGAGTTTCCTGAAGTAACCCGAGAAAGACTTGGAGAGTCCTTTTTCAACGTCTCTTGATGCCCGATTCCCCTACCATGACTCCAGAGCAAGGACACGCTCCCCTTGCCACAAGCAGGAAAACTGACTTCCCTAGTACCACACAAGAGGCTCCCTGAGTACCCCATCGTACCTCGTGAGAAAACACACAGTGGCGCCGCAGTTCGAGAAAAACCACAAGATGCCCCCGTCAAGGAGAGATGGGGGCCTTCTTTTCCTGCCTGACCTGGAGAGCAATCCCTGGTCCTCTCTCCAAACTTCACAGGAGGATTGACTCCCTTTAGGCCACTCAGTTGGGTCCAAGAAATACCCGGTGCGACTCGAAAGGAGAGCGGAGTCCTTTGCTTCCCTCGAGACGAGGCCTGACTCCCCTGGTGAGTTTGGAATGCAACCCCGAGATCCCTGTGGCCCCTGGAGTGGAACATTATGTCCTAGACACAAGCCTAGATGAGGTCTATTTTGCCCTACAGTGACTCGAGAGCAACCTCCATCTCTCCCTCACAATTTGAATGGAAGATTGGTCTTCCCACGGTCAACACAAGAGGAAGTCTGAATTTCCCATCGTAATTCGAGAATTCAGCCTCAAGTCTTAAAAACCATGTGGTTCCCCCTTCATTGCAATATGAGGCCCTTGCCAGCTAGAGTCTCAAGAGAAGTCCCACGTTCCATCTTAAAGTTCGAAATGCTACTTGGCACCCTTGATGCGACCCCAAAGTTCCCCAACATACCGGTCTCACTCCAGGGGAAGACCGAAATTCCCGGCGTCTCCAGGGAAGTCCCATGTTCCGTCCTTAAGTGTGAAACGGTACTTGACACCCTTGATGAGACCGCAAAATTTCGCTGACACGCTGGGTGCCTCGAGGGGAACACCGAGGGTCCCGGCACCACTTCATCTGAGCCCCTTCTCCCCTCCTGATCGCGACAGGAGAGTCGATTCCCCTGCTTTCTCTGGAAGGGGTTCCCGGCCTTACTGGTGCACCTCAGGATGAGGCCGGTCTCAGGAGGAAATTCGAGACTAGCCATGTGTGAGGTGCCACGTGCCGAACGACCCCGATTTTCCGGTCCGCTCTTGATAAGAACCCGATGCCCGGACACCTCTTCGAAGGCAACCCTGTGAGTGAAGGCACAACACGAAGGGGCACTGACACCCCCGTGCATCATCCGGAAAAACCCGCAGGGTCTACACACAGCTCGACAAGGGGCCTGAGACTCCCGGAACAACTCGAGAGGCAACCAGAATTCCATTCCTCAGACAAGACGAGGCATGACTCTCCTGTCCCAACACTGCAGGGACCGTGCAGTCGGAGTCAGAATCGGAGAGGAAGCCTGAGGTTCCTGCCTCCCCTCGAGATGAGGCCGTCTTCCATTGCGCCGAACCCAGCAGAGTCCCGAGAGGCCCTGCCAACTCCACAGCATCCCTCACCTCTCAGAGTCACCATGGGAAGTTCCCTATAGTCCCCTGCAGAAGTCGAGGGAAACGAGGGTTTCCCGCCGCCACCCGAGAAAGACCTCGAGAGTCCTTCTTCAACGCGTCTTGAGGCCCTAGTCACTTCCCATGACTCGAGAGTGATGACCAGCTCCCCCTCGCCATGCGCATGGAGACATGAGTTCCCTGGCACCGCACGAGAGGCTCCCTGAGGTCCTTGTCGTGCCTCGTGAGAAAACCCCCATGGGAGACGCAGCCTGAGGAAACCCATGAGACGCCCCCGTCATCGCTAGATGAGGGCCTTCTATTCCTGCCTGGCCTGGAGAGCAATCTCGAGTCCTCTCTCCAAACTGAAGAGGAGGCTCGACACCCTTGAGTCCACTCATTGGGCTCCAAGAGATCCGTGTCGCGACTTGAGAGGAAAGCGGAGTCCTCTGCTTCCCCTCGAGGCGAGGCCTGACTCCCTGGGGGAGTCTGGAATGGAAACCCGAGATCCCTGTCTTCCCTTGAGAGGAATATTAGGTCCTGGACACACGCCTCGATGAGGTCTCTTTGGCCCTGTAGTGACTCGAGCAGAACCCCCAGCTTTCCCTCGCAACTCCAGGGGAAGATTGGGCTTCCCAGGGCCAACCCAAGAGGAAGCCTGAAATCCCCGTCGTTTTCTAGAATCCAGACTCAACTCGAGAAAAACGACGTGGTTCCAACGTCTTCACAGAATGAGGCCCTTGCCCGCTACAGCGTCCCCAGGGAAGTCACATGTTCCGTCCTGAAGTGGGAAACGGTACTTGGCTCCCTTGTTGCGACCCCTAAAGTTCCCTGAAATGCCGGGTTCCCTCGAGTGGAACACCTAGAGTCCCGGCCCCACTTCATCTGAGCCCCATCTCCCCACCTGATCACGACAGGAGAGTCGATTCCCCTTCTTTGTGTGGAAGGTGTTCCCGGCCTTCCCGGCGCACCTCAGGATGATGCTGGTCTCACGAGGAAATTCGAGATGAGCCACGTTGGTGCTGCCACATGCCGAACGACCCCGATTTCCTGGTCCGCTCTTGAAATGAACCCGATGCCCGGACACCTCTTTGAAGGCAACCCTGTGGGGGAAGGCACAAAATGAAGGGGCAATGACACCCCTGTGCATCTTCTGGAAACACCCGCAGGTTCCACACACAGCTCGACAAGGGGCCTGAAACCCACTGAACGACTCAAGAGGCAAGCAGAGTTCCATTACTCAGACAAGACGAGGCCTGACTCTCCTGTCCCAACCCTGCAGGGACCCTGCGGTCGGAGTCAGAAATGGAGAGGAAGCCTGAGGTTCCTGCCTCCAATCGAGATGAGGCCCTCTTTCATTTCGTCAAACCTAGTCGAGTCCCGAGAGGCCCCTCTAACTCCTCAGTATCCCTCACCTCTCAGAGGCACCTGGGAAGTTCCCTAAGGTCCCCGATAGAGGTCGAGGGAAATAAGTGTTTCCCGCCCCTACCCAAGAAAGACCTCGAGAGTCCTTCTTAAATGCGTCTTGAGGCCCTAGTCCCTCCCATGACTCCAGAGCAATGACGCGATCTGCCTGGCCACACGCAGGGAGGCCTGACTTCTCTGGCGCCGCACGAGAGGCTCCCTGAGCTCCCCATCATATCTCGTGAGAAACCCAACACTGACGCCGCAGCTCGAGAAAACCCATGAGATGCTCCCGTCATCAAGAGAGGAGGGCCATCTTTAACTGAATGGTATGCAGATCAAGCGTGAACCTTCTGTCCAAGCTACACAGGACGCTTGACTCCCTTTAGGCCACTCATTGGGCTCCAAGAGTTACACGTCGTGACTCGAGAGGATAGTGGAGTCCTTTGCTTCCACTCGAGACGAGGCGTGACCCACCGGGTGAGACTGGAATGCGACCCCGATATCCCTGTTGCCCCTGGAGAGGAACACTACGTCCTGGACCCAAGCCTAGATGAGGACTCTTTGCCCTGAAGTGACTCGAGAGCAACCCACAGCTCTCTGTGACAAGTTGAATGGAAGATTGGACTTCCTGGGCCAACACAAGAGGAAGCCTGAATTCCCCGTCGTAACTCGAGAATCCCGCCGCATCTAGAGAAAAACCACGTGTTTCCCTTGTCATCGCAATATGAGGCCCTTGCCCGCTAGAGCATTTCCAGAGAATTCCCACGTTCCGTCTTGAAGTGCGAAACTGTACTTGGCACCCTTGATGCGACCTCAAAAGTGCCGTGACATACCGGTCTCACTCGAGGGGACCACCGAGGTTCCCGGCACCACTTCATCTGAGCCCCTTCTCCCCTTCTGATCGTGACCGGTGGATCGATTCCCCTGCTTTGTCTGCAAGGGGTTCCCTGCCTTCCCGACGAACCTCAGGATGAGGCCGGTCTCCCGAGGAAATTCGAGACGTAGCCTCGTGGGTGGTACCACATGCTGAAAGACCCCAATTTTCTGGTACGCTCTTGAAAAGAACCCGACGCCCGGACACCTCTTTGAAGGCAACCCTTTGGATGAAGGCACAACACGAAGGGGCACTGACACCCCCGTGCATCGTCTGGAAAAACCCGCAGGTTCCACACACAGCTCAACAAGTGGCCTGTCACTCCGTGAACAACTCGAAAGGCAAGCGGAGATCCATTCCTCCACAGAAGACGAGGCGTGACTCTCTTGTCCATACTCGGCAGGTACTCTGCGACCCGAGTCAGAAATGGAGAGGACCCCTGAGGTTCTTGCCTCCATTCGAGATGAGGCCCTCTTCGATTGCACCAAACCCAGTTGAGTAACGAAAGGCCCCTCCCAAATCCACAGTGTCCCTGACTTCTCAGAGGCACCCTGAGAAGTTGCCTGAGGTCACCGACACAAGTCGAGGGAACCCAGGGTTCCCTGCCGCAACCCGAGAAAGACCTCGAGAGTCCTTCTTCAATGCGTCTTGAGGCCCAATTCGCCTACTATGACTCGAGAGCAATCACGCACTCCCCTTCACCACACGCACGGAGACCTGACTTCCCTAGCACCACACGAGAGGCTCTCTGAGTTCCCCGTCGTACCTCGTGAGAAATCTGATACTGGCGCCGCAGCTGGAGAAAACCCACAAGACGCCCCCGTCATCGCGAGATGAGGGCCTTTTTTCCTGCATGGCCAGGAAAACAATCCCGAGTCATCTCTCCAAACTCCATAGGAGGCTTCACTCCCTTTACGCCACGCAGTGGGCTCCAAGAGATACCCGTCGCGACTCGACAGGAGAGCGGAGTCCTTTTTTTCCCCTCAAGACGAGGCCTGACTCTCCGGGTGAGTCGAGAATGCAACCCTGAGATCCCTGTCGGCCCAGTAGTGGAACACTAGGTCCTGGACACAAGCGTAGATGAGGTCTATTTTGCCCTGCAGTGACTGGAGAGCAATCCCCAGTTCTAACTCGCAACTCGAAAGGAATACTGGATTTTCCTGGCGCCACACAAGAGGCTCCCTGAGATCCCCGTGGTACTTCATGAGACACCCCACACTGGTGCCGCAGCTCGAGAAAACCCACGAGACGCCACCGTCATCTCGAGATGAGGGCCTCCTTTTCCTGCATGGCCTGGAGTCCAATCCCGAGTCCTCTCTCCAAACTCCACAGGAGGCTTGACTCCCTTTAGTACACACATTGGGCTCCAACAGATACCCATCGCGACTCGAGACGAGAGCGGAATTCTTTGCTTACCCTCGAGGTGAGAACTGACTCCCCGGATGAGTCTGGAATGCAAACCCGAGATCCCTGTCGCCCCTGGAGAGCAACGTTAGATCCTGGACACAAGCCTAGATTAGGTCTCTTTTGCCCTGCAGTGACTCTAGTGCAATCCCCAGCTCCCCCTCGCAACCCGAATGGAAGATTGGATTTCAAGGCCAACAAGAGGAAGCCTAAATTCCCGGTCATAACTCGAGAATCCCGCCGCAACTCGAGCAAAACCACGTGGTTCTCCCGTCATCGCAAGATGAGGCCCTTGCCCACTACAGCGTTTCAAAAGATGTCCCAGGTTCCGTCTTGAAATGCGAAACGGTACTTGGCACCCTTGATGCGACCCCAAAAGTCCCCCAACACGCCAGTCTCACTCAAGGGGAACACCGAGGTTCCCGGCACCACTTCATTTAAGCCCCTTCTCCCCTCCTGATGGTGACCGGTGGGTCGATTCCCCGGCTTTGTCTGCAAGGGGGCCCGACCTTCCCTGCACAACTCAGGATGAGGCCGGTCTCATGGGGAAATTCGATACGTAGCTTTGTGGGTGGTGCCACTTGCCGAAAGACTCCAATTTCCCGGTCCGCTCTTGATAAGAATCCGATGCTCGGACACCTCTTGGAAGGCAGCCTTGAGTATGAAGGTACAACACGAAGGGGCACTAACACACCTGTGCATCATCCGGAAAAACGGGCAGGTTACATACACAGCTCGACAAGTGGCCTGTCACCTCGAGAACAACTCGAGAGGCAAGAGGAGTCCCATCCTCCAGAAAAGACGAGGCCTGACTCTCCTTTACCAACATGCAGGGACCTTGCGATCTGAGTCAGAAATGGAGAGGAACACTGAGGTTCCTGCTTCAACTCGAGATGAGTCCCTCTTACATTCCACCAAATGCAGAGGAGTCTCGAGAGGCCCCTCCAAACTGCACAGTATCCCTGACTTCTCAGAGGCACTCTGAGAAGCTCCCTGAGGTCGCAGGCACAAGTCAAGGGAACCCTGGGTTTTATGCAGTAACCCGAGAAAGACCTCGAGAGTCCTTCTTCAACCCGTCTTGAGGCCCGATTACCCTACCATGACTCGAGAGCAATGACGAACTCCCCCTAGCCATCTCATGGGGACCTGACTTCCCTGGAGCCACACGAGAGGCTCCCTGAGCTCCCTCTCGTACCTCGTCAGAAACCCGGCACTAGCGCGGCAGTCTAGAAAACCCACGAGACGCCGCCGTCATCGCGAGATGAGGGCCTTCTTTTCCTGCATGGCCTGGAGAGGAATCCCGAGTCCTCTATCCAAACAGCACAGGAGGCTTGACTCCCTTTAGGGCACACAGTGGGCTCCAAGAGATACCCATCGCGACTCAAAAGGACAGCGGAGTTCTTTGCTTCCCCTCGAGACGAGGCCTGATTCCCCAGGTGAGTCTGGTATGCAACCCCCAGATCCCTGTCGCCCCTAGGGACGAACATTAAGTCCTGGACACAAGCCTAGATGAGGTCTATTTTGCCCTGCAGTGACTCGTGGACAATCCCCAGCTCTCCCTTGAAACTCGAATGGAAGATAGGACTTCCCTGGGCCAACACATGAGGAAGACTGTGTTCCCCGTCGAAACTCGAGAATCCCGCCACAACTCGAGAAACGCCACGTGGTTTCCCCGTCATCGCAAGATGAGGCCCTTGCCCCCTACAGCGTCTCAAGAGAAGTCCCACGTTCCGTCTTGAAGTGCGAAACGGTATAGGCACCCTTGATGCGACCTCAAAAGTTCCTCGACACACCGGTCTGACTCGAGGAGAACACCGAGGTTCCCGGCACCACTACATCTGGGCCCCTTCTCCCCTCCTGATCGTGACAGGAGGGTTGATTCCCCTGTTTTGTCTTGAAGGGGTTCCCGCCTTTCCCGGTGCATCTCAGGATGAGGCCGGTCTCACGAGGATATTCGAGACATAGCCACGTGGATGGTGACACATGCCGAAAGACCCCGATTTCCCGGTTCACTCTTGATAAGATCCCAATGCCCGGACACCTCTTTGAAGATAACCCTTTTGATGAAGGCACAACACGAAGGGGCACTGACACCCCCGGGTATCATCCGGAGAAACCCTCAGGTACCACACAGAGCTCGAGAAGTGACCTGTCACCCCATGAACAACTGGAGAGGCAAGCAGAGTTCCATTCCTCCACACAAGACGAGGCCTGACTCTCCTGTTCGAACTCTGCAGCGAAACTGCGATCCGAGTCAGATCTGGCCCAGGGGAAGTCAGGAGAGGAAACATGAGTTTCCTGCCTCCACTCGAGATGAGGCCCTCTTCCATTGCACCGAACCCAGTGGAGTCCCGAGAGGCCCCTCCCAACTGCACAGTATCCCTGACTTCTCAGAGGCACCCTTAGACCTTCCTGAGATCACCGGCACAAGTCGAGGGAACCAAGGGTTTCCTGCCCCAACCCGTAAAAGACCTCGAGAGTCCTTCTTCAACGCGTCTTGAGGTGCGATTCCCCTACCATGACTCGAGAGCAATGACACGCTCCCCCTAGCCACGCGCATAGAAACCTGACTTCCCTGGCGCCACAGGAGAGGCTCCCTGAGCTCCCCATTATACCTCGTGAGCAACACCACACTGGAGCCACAGCTCGAGAATACACACGAGATGCCCCAGTCCTCACGAGATGAGGGCCTTCTTTTCCTGTATGGCCTGGAGAGCAATCCTGAGTCCTCTCTCCAAACTCCACAGGAGGCTTGACTCATTTTAGGCCACACAGTGAGCTCCAAGATATACCCGTCGCGACTCGAGAGGAGAGCGGTGTCCTTGGCTTCCCCTCGAGACGAGGCCTAATTCCCAGGGTGAGTCGAGAATGCAATGCCGAGATCGCTGTCGCCCCAGCAGAGGAACATTAGGTCCTGGACACAAGCCTAGATGAGGTCTATTTGGCCCTGCAGTGTCTCGAGAGCAATCCCCAGTTCTAACTCGCAATTTGAATGAAAACTGGACTTCCCTGGGCCAGTTGAAGAGGAATCCTGAATTCCCCGTCGTAACTCGAGAATCCCGCCCCAACTCAAGAAAAACCACGTGGTTCCCCCGTCATCGAAAGATGAGGCCCTTGCCCGCTACAGCGTCTCAAGAGAAGTCCCACGTTCTGTATTGAAGAGCGAAAAGTTACTTGGAACCCTTGATGCGACCCCAAAAGTTCCCCGACATACCAGTCTCACTTGAGGAGAACACCGAGGTTCCCGGCACCACTTCATCTGAGACTCTTCTCCCCTCTTGATCGCGACAGGAGGTTCGATTCCCCTGCTTTGTCTGGAAGGCGTTCCCGACCTTCCTGGCGCACATCAAGATGAGGCCAGTCTCACGAGGAAATTCGAGACATAGCCTCATGGGTTGTGCGACATGCCAAAAGACCCCGATTCCCTGGTCCGCTCTTGATAAGAACCCGATGGCAGAACCCAACTCGAAGGCAATCCTGTGGATCAAGGCACAACACGAAGGGGCAGTGACACCCCGGTGCATCGTCCAGAAAAACCAGCAAGTTCCACATACAAATCGACAAGTGGCCTGTCACCCCATGAACAACGCGAGAGTCAAGCGGAGTTCCATTCCTCCACACAAGACGAGGCCTGACTCTCCTGTCCCAACTCTGCAGGGACTCTGGGATCCGAGTCAGATCTGGCGCATTCGAAGCCAGGAGAGGAACCCTGAGGTTCCTGCCTCAACTTGTCATGAGGCCCTCTTCCATTGCACCAAACCCAGTGGAGTTCCGAGAGGCCCCTCCCAACTCCACAGTGACCCTGACTTCTCAGAGGCACGCTGAGAAGCTTCCTGAGGTCACTGGCACAAGTCGATGGAACCCAGGGTTTCCTGCTGCAACCCAAGAAAGGCCTTGAGAGTCCTTCTTTAACACGTCTTCAGGCCCAATTCCCCTACCATGACTCGAGAACAATGACGGGCTCCCTCTCACCACGTGCATAGAGACCTGACTGCCCTGGCACCACGTGAGAGGCTCACTGAGCTCCCAGTCTTACTTCGTGAGAAACCCCACACTAGCGCCACAGCTCGAGAAAACCTACGAGACGCCCCAGTCATTGGGAGATGAGGGCCTTCATTTCCTGCATTGCCTGGAGAGCAATCCCATGTCCTCCCTCCAAACACCAGAGGAGGTTTGACTCCCTTTAAGCCACTCAGTGGGCTCCAAGACATACCCGTCCGACTCGAGAGGAGAGCAGAGTCCTTTGCTTCCCCTCGAGACGAGGCCTGACTCCAAGGTGAGTCTGGAATGCAACCCCGAGATTTCTGTCGAGTCTTGAGATGAACATTAGGTCCTGCACACAAGCCTTGGTGGGGTCTCTTTTGCCTTCAGTGACTAGAGCGCACCTCCAGCTCTTCCTCGAATCTCGAATGGAAGATAAGACTTTTGTGGGCCAACACAAGAGGAAGCATGAATTCCCTGTGGTAACTCAAATATCCCACCGCAACTCGAGAAAAACCAAGTGGTTCCGCAGTCATTCCAAGATGAGGCCCTTGCCCGCTGGAGCACCCCAAGAGAAGTCCAACGTTCCATTTTGAAGAGTGAAACGGTACTTGGAACGCTTTATGCGACCCCAAAAGTTACCCGACATACCTGTCTCACTTGAGGGAAACACCGAGGTTCCCAGCAGCACTTCATCTGAGCCACTTCTCCCCTCCTGGTCGCCACAGGAGGGTCGATTCCTCTGCTTTGTCTGGAAGAGTTTCATGACCTTCGCGGCACACCTCAGGATGAGGCCGGTTTCATGAGGAAATTCGAGACAACCCACGTGGGTGCTGCCAAATGCTGAACGACCCCGATTTCCCAGTCCGCTCTTCATAAGAACCCGATGTCCGGACACCTCTTCGAAGGCAACCCTGTGGATGAAGGCACAAATCGAAGGATCACTGACACCCCCGTGCATCGTCTGGAAAAACCTGCAGATTCCACACACAGTTTGACAAGGGGCCTGAAACCCGATGAACAACTCGAGAGGCAAGCGTAGTTCCATTCCTCAGAAAAGACGTAGCCTGACTCTCCTGTCCCAACTCTGCAGGGACCCTTCAGTCTGAGTCCGAAACAGAGAGGAAGTCTGAGGTTCCTGCCTCCCCTCGAGATGAGGCCCTCTTCCATTGCAACAAACCCAGCGGAGTCCCGAGAGGCCCCGCCAACTCCACAGTATCCATCAACTCTCAGAGACACCCTGGGAAGTTCCCTAAGGTCCCCGGCAGAAGGCGAGGGAAATGACTTTTCCCGACACAACCCGAGAAAGACCTCGATAGTCCCTCTTCAACGCGTCTCGAGGCCCTAGTCCCCTCCCGTGACTCGAGAGCCATGACGCGCTCCCCCTCGCCATGCGCAGGGAGACCTGACTTCCCTGGCGCCGCACGAGAGGCTACCTGAGATCCTCGTCATGCCCCGCGAGAAAACCCCCAAGGGCGCCGCAGCTCGAGGAAACCCCTGAGACTCCCCCGTCCTCACGAGGTGAAGGGCCTTCTTTTCCTACATGGCCTGGAGAACAATCCCGAGCCCTCTCTCCAAAATGAAGAGGAGGCTTGACTCCACTGAGGCCACTAGGGGGCTCCAAGAGATCCGCGTCGCGACTCGGGAGGACAGCGGAGTCCTTGGCTTCCCCTCGAGACGAGGCCTGGCACCCCGGGGGATCCTGGAATGCAACCCCGAGATCCCTGCCTTCCCTGGATAGGAACATTAGGTCCTGGACACACGCCTAGATGAGGTCTCTTTGGCCCTGCAGTGACTCAAGGCAGCCCCCAGCTTTCCCTCGCCACTCGAATGGAGGACGGGGCTTCCCAGGGCCAACAGAGGAGGAAGCCTGTAATCCCCGTCGTCACTCGAGAATCCCACCGCAAATCGAGAAAAAACACGTGGTTTCAACGTCTTCGCAAGATGAGGCCCTTGCCCACTACGGCGTCTCAAGGGAAGTCCCATGTTCCGCACTGAAGTGCGAAACGGTACCTGACACCCTTCGTACGACACCCAAAAGTTCCCTGACACGCCGGGTTCCCTCGAGGGGAACACCGAGAGTCCCGGCACAGCTTCATCTGAGCCCCTTCTCCCCTCCTGATCGCGACAGGAGAGGCGATTCCCCTGCGTGGTCCAGAAGGGGTTCCCGGCCTTCCCGGCGCACCTCAGGATGAGGCCGGTCTCACGGGGAAATTCGAGACGAGCCACGTGGGTGGTGCCACATGCCGAACGCCCCCGATTCCCCGGTCCGCTCTTGAGAAGGACCCGAGGCCCGGACCCCTCTTCGAAGGCAACCCTGTGGGTGAAGGTACCACTCGAAGGGGCACTGACACCCCCGTGAGTCGTCCGGAAAAACCCGCGGTTTCCACACACAGCTCGACGAGGTGCGTGAGACACCCTGAGCAATTCGAGAGGCAAGCGGAGTTCCCTTCCTCAGACAAGACGAAGCCTGACTCTCCTGTCCCAACTCTGCAGGGACCCTGTGGTTGGAGTCCGAAAAGGAGAGGAAGCCTAATTTTCCTGTCTCCCCTCGAGATGAGGCCCTCTTCCATTGCGCCAAGCCCAGCGGAGTCCCGAGAGGCCCCACCAACTCCACAGCATCCCTCACCTATCAGAGGCACCATGGGAAGTTCCCTCAGGTCCCTGGCAGAAGTCGAGGGAAATGAGGCTTTCCCGCCGCAACCCCAGAAAGACCTCGAGTGTCCTTCTTCAACGCGTCTGGAGGCCCTAGTCCTCTCCCATGACTCGAGAGCCATGACGCGCTCCCCCTCGCCACGCGCACAGAGACCTGACTTCCCTGGAACCGCACGAGAGGCTCCCTGAGATCCTCGTCTTGCCTCGTGAAAAACCCCCACGGGCGCCGCAGCTCGAGGAAACCCCTGAGAAGCCCCCATCCTCGCGAGGTGAGGGCCTTCTTTTCCTGCCTGACCCAGACCTCAATCCTGAGTCCTCTCTCCAAACTGAAGAGAAGGCCTGACTCCCTTGAGGCCACTCAGTGGGCTCCAAGAGATCTGCGTCGTGACTTGAGAGGAGAGCGGCATCCTTTGCTTGCCCTCGAGGCTAGGCCTGACTCCCCGGGGGAGTCTGGAACGCCACCCTGAGATCCCTGTCTTCCCTTGAGAGGAACGTTAAGTCCCGGACACAGGCCTAGATGAGGTCTCTTTGGCCCTGCAGTGACTCGAGTGCAACCCCAAGCTTTCCCTCGCAACTCGAATGGAAGATTAGGCTTCCCGGGGCCAACACAAGAGGAAGCCTGAAATCCCCGTCGTAACTCTAGAATCCCGCCGCAACTCGAGAAAATCCACATGGTTCCAACGTCTTCGCAAGATGAGGCCCTTGCCCGCTACGGCGTCTCAAGGGAAGTCCCAGGTTCTGTCCTGAAGTGCGAAATGGTACCTGACTCCTTTCATGCAACCCCCAAAAGTCCCCCACACGCCGGTTTCTCTCGAGGGTAACACCGAGGGTTCCAGCCCCACTTCATCTGAGCCCCTTCTCCCCTCCTGATGGCGACAGGAGAGTCGATCCCCCTGCGTTGTCTGGAAGGGTCCCCGGCCTTCCCAGCACACCTCAGGATGAAGCCGGCCTCACTAGGAAATTTGAGACTAGCCCCGTGGGTGGTCCCACATGCCGAAAGACCCCGATTTCCCGGTCCGCTCTTAAAAAGAACCCGAGGCCCAGACACCTCTTCGAAGGCAACCCAGTGGGTGAAGGCACAACACGAAGGGGCACTGTCACCGTCGTGCATTTCCGGAAATACCCGCAGGTTCCACACACAGCTCAACAAGGGGCCTGAGACCCCCTGAGCACCTCGAGAGGCAAGCGGAGTTCCCTTCCTCAGACAAGACGATTCCTGACTCTCCTGTCCCAACTCTGCAGGGACCCTGCGGTCGGAGTCCGAAACGGAGAGGAAGCCTGAGGTTCCTGCCTTCCCTGGAGATGAGGCCCTCTTCCATTGCGCCAAACCCAGCGGAGTCCTGAGAGGCCCCGCCAACTCCACAGCATCCCTCATCTGTCAGAAGCACACTGGGAAGTTCCCTAAGGTCACCGGTAAACTTTTATTGCACAAGGTCCCCATGAAAAGGCCCACGCAGCAGGACAGCCACAGATTCTCTCTGCCATTAAAGGGCAGTAAGGTGCCCTCCCCTCTTCTTTGCTGCCTCGGCGGCCACCAGGGTGCAATTCGCATACCCTTCCCTTTCCCATCCTAGCAGGTGCTCCAGGGCCCGCTGGCCTACAAAGTGCCAGAAGCAGGGCTGGGCCAGCCGGCCAGAATTCAGGGTTCTGTCCCTTGAACTTCCAGCGGACACTAGGCTGCTTGGGAAAACCGCGCAGACTCTGAGGATTTTCAGCAGAGGGGTGGAGTGGTAAAGGCCTTGACCCCAAAGACGAGGCCTTCCTGCGACCGCCAGGTTGGGGAGCTCTGAGACTGTGCCAACACAGGGCGGAATACATGGTTCCCTGCTCCACGCAGTCCCCGTTCCCTTACCTGTGTTCCACACCCCTCCGCTGTGGCCAATGGATGCCGATCCTTGGGGATCCAGGAGTTCACGAAATGGGCATTCCCAGCCGCAATGGCGACCCCCAACAGCACATCTGGAAAGCCCTCCCCCACCCCTGCCAGGAGCCGACCCCAGCTGCGAACGGACCCCCACCCTGCCCCGCGCCGCCAGGTTTCGTCTCGGCCCTGCCGGGCTCCCGGCGGGTTCCCAGCCATATTGGCGACCCCCGGGAGCACAACAGGGACCGACCCCCCACCCACAGCGAGCGGAATCACGACCTGTGCAGCCCAGGTTTACCCCACCCTGGCTGCGCTCCCGGCGCGTTTCCAGCCGCAGTGGCCATCTCCGAGAGCACAACTGGGAAGCCCTCCCCTACCCCCGCCAGGAGCCGACACCCGCCCTGCGCCGCCCGGGGCGCCCCACCCCTGCCGCGCTCCAGGGGCGCTGACCACCTTCACCAGCGGCTCTCGGTGAGCCCCGTCCCCACGCCCGGTTCCAGGAGAGGCTCTCGGACCTCGCTGCTGCCGCCAGGTCAAACATGAGGACAATACATACACCCCACAGAGACAATCCAAGCTGTCTATGATTTAGGGATAAAACGAGGACTACAGAAAGGCAAGATGACCTGACCTAGGAGGGCCATGATATTCTATAGAACCAGACAAATTTGGTTACCAAGGAAACTTTTTTCCTTGGAACCCGGAAAGCTGGTTCTTTGCATATGCAATGACCAACAATTAGCTTGTTACCCAAGCCTGCCTTACTGCCACCTCCATCCCCCCACTCCCCAGAAGACTGGCTCAAAGAAATATTTTAAATCTCAGGCGGAAACCTGGAAGATGGCTTGTCTGTCTGTTTGGATTAAGGTATGTGTCAGTGTGAGCCTTGTGTTTTTTGATAATATTGCTCAAGTTCTGTGTTCTGATTTCAATGGTCTCAAGACAAGGCAGCCCTTCCAAATCAAACTGCTGGAAATACAAGAAAACATTGACCTAAATGAATGTCAGAGTCCCGTGAACTGGGAACTAGTCAATATTAAATATCTAGTATTTTTGGTTTTGCTCCTCCATTATAGACATGTCTAAGAGTCAACAACATTAAGCACAACATGTTCATAGTGCCTAGGTTTCTTTTGAGGTAAAAATTGCTCTATTGTTATATCTGTCACAAGCTTGTCAGCAAGAAACTACCTGGAAACGACAACAACAAAAGTAAAAAATGTAAATGTGATATGAGCTTTTAGACAAACTCTTTACAATAATTATACTCTAAAATATCTGCCTCTCATAGTCTTGATTGAAGGCAGAGGAGAAGGGGGTGACAAGGGTACGATGGTTGGATGGCAGCACTGACTCGATGGACATGAGTTTGAGCAAGCCCCTGGAGCTGGTGACAGACACGGAAGCCTGGCGTCCTTCAGGCCACGGGGTCCCAGAGTCAGACACGACTGAGCAACTGAACTGAACTGAACTAACAAACGTTTCTCCAGGTGTTTTGGTTACCCGAGTTTCTATCCTTGTGACGACAGTGTATTGAATAGCTAGGTCATTTCCAAATAAATGAAAGTTCTGAAACATTCACGACTTGAAATGACCTCCCTTTTACACAGAAACAAAAGAGTTTTTTGACTCTCCATGAATAGTGTCTGGCACCATCCTGACATGTTAAATGTAAGAAAGCAATTGTTTTGTTTTGTTTTGTTCTGTTCTTGGGGGTGGGGGGAGGGGGGCGGGCTATAGCCAATGCCAATATAAAGGTCAGTTCTTGGTTGCTGAAGGGAAATGTATGACTTGTTATATCAAGAAAGTATGTGGAATGCAATGGCACTTGAGGAAGGAAAACGAAGTAGTTCTGTCTTACAGGTGGCAGTTTCAGGATGGGAGAAGCAAAGGAATGGGTACAGAATGGGATAAGGAGGTTGTAGGGAAAGTGGACCCCCAGAAAAGAGTTCTGTGCCTAGCACAAGTTTTCTTGAGATGTCGAACTGCCTTTGCTAATGGAGTTTAAGTTTCTTTACCTCTTAAGTGATCTCTTCTAGGTTGACCTAGAACAGAAATCTTTTGTTAGCTTTGGCTAAGTGGAGAAGTAGTGTTTCACGGTGACATATGTGATCCTTCCTGACTGTTTGCAGCCCTTTTGATATCGATGCCTTGCTTCTGCTGCTGCTGCCGCCGCCGCTGCTGCTAAGTCGTTTCAGTCGTGTCCGACTCTGTGCGACCCCATAGACGGCAGCCCACGAGGCCCCGCAGTCCCTGGGGTTCTCTAGGCAAGAACACTGGAGTGGGTTGCCATTTCCTCCTCCCATGCATGAAAGTGAAAAGTGAACGTGAAGTCGCTCAGTGGTGTCCGACTCTTAACCACCCCATGGACTGCAGCCTACCAGGCTCCTCCATCCATGGGATTTTCCACGCAAGAGTACTGGAGTGGGGTGCCATTGCCTTCTCCCATATCTATGCACAAGCCTGCGTAAATAATTGACTTCTAGCTAGCTTTGGGATGCCAATGACCATCCACCCTTACCAGGCAACAGAGAAGAGAAAAACACTTACCACAGGAGGTCCTGGTAAGGAACAAGGAACTGACAAGCTCCCGCCAACCAGGATTCTGCAGAGGTCAACAAGAGGTCAGTAAGAGATGGAAGACTGCAGTCCAGAGGTCCTAGCAACTTCCATCTTGCAGCAGAGACCCAGCATAGTCAAAACGAATTCAATGTTGCAAAAAATAAGTAAACAAATAAAGGACAGAAGTCCTTTGAACACATGACTGAGATTAGGGGTGAGGCAGTACATGTACGGTGCCCGGAAAATCTTAAAGTATGAGAAAGGAAAGAATTTAAAGACAACTATCAAGCTGTCCGAACTGATAAAAACGAAAGATTACACAGTTTTTTCTGTATATATTAGCAGATAATAATCTGAAAAGGAATTTAAAAAAATTCCCTTTCAATAATGTCAACATGAATACAACACTTTGCCATGGATGTAACGAGGATGACAAGACTGGCACACTGGAACTTATACACCCTGGCTGAAAACTATCCTGAATACATGGACAGATATTCCATAACAATGGAAAGACTTAAGATGGCAATACCATGGAATGCATCTTCAATCTGAAATGAAGATTTGATATGATTTGATCGCTCAGAGCTTTTGTGTCATCAATTGTTATTAAAGTATAAATGAGATAGAGAAAGCTGCTGACTTAGACTTGAGGCGGGGTGTACGCCCTGCTGGTCTCTAGCCAGATATTCTACAGGCACTAGCAGTCAGCTAAGGAAAGAAAGGCACTGTCTCAGGGAATGGCACCAGGCCCCTCCCCCACGACATGCCTTGAGGTCACATTGGCAGCAGGTGAGTCATCCTGGGCCAAAAACTGATTGACATGAATCTTGAAGAAAGGCAGTATTCCAGGCAAATATATCATTTCCTTAACATAGATTAGGAGAACAAGGTACGAGGAAAACATACTGTTTTGTTCAAGTCGCTTCTGAGCCTATTGGGGGAACCGACCTGAAGCCAGAGTCCAGCAGATATACATAGGATATTTACATCGCTTAAGACAAACATTTCCTCAGGAACAAATGCATTGCTTAGCTCAAGGTTTGTCTGCGAAATTCTTACACATCAGTAGATGGCTCCGAGCTGGGTTTCTATACACAAGAACATGAATGCAAAGGACAAGTCTGCACAGCCCATCTGCCCCCCTCCCCCACAGCCAGCAGCATTTCCAAGTGACCTCCTAAGGCCTTCCCCAAAATACAGGGGCACCTCTGGGTTTCCTGTTTCAAGCTCTTCGAACACTTTTCTTAAAAAAAAAAAAAAATCCTGCACACTTCTTGATAGAATGCCACAGTGCAAGGAAAACAGGCCTTCAATACTTAAACCTCCCTGTGCCAAACACTTGGGGCTTGGTTTTGTTTTGTTTTGTTTTTTAATTACACCACCGCATAATTTAAACTTTTCACAATTTCTAATTATTCAGTACCAAAACACCAAACTTTTATTGCACAAGGTCCCCATGAAAAGGCCCACGCATCAGGACAGCCACAGATTCTGCCATGAAAGGGCAGCAAGGTGCCCTCCCCACTTCTTTGCTGCCTGGGCGGCCACCAGGGTTTGAAATCCATGCACCCTACTAACTTTCTAGGGTGCAATTCGCGGACCCTTCCCTTTCTCATCCTAGCAGGTGCTCCAGGGCCCGCTGGCCTACAAAGTGCCAGAAGCAGGGCTGGGCCAGCCGGCCAGAGTTCAGGGTTCTGTCCCTTGGACTTCCAGGGGACACTAGGCTGCTTGGGAAAACCGTGCAGACTGAGATTTTTCAGCAAAGGGGTGGAGCGGTAAAGGCCTTGACACCAAGGGCGAGGCCTTTCTGCAACCGCCAGGTTGGGGAGCTCCGAGAATGTGCCAACAGAGGGCGGAATACGTGGTTCCCTGCTCCAAGCAGTCCCAGTTCTCTGATCTGTGGCCCGCAGCCCTCCGCTGCACCCACTAGATGTGGATCCTTGGGGACACATTAGCATAGGAAATGGGCGTTCCTAGCCGCAGTGGCGACCCCGGAGAGCACAACTGGGACCGAACCCCCACCCACAGCCAACTAAATCTCGACCCGCGCAGCCCAGGTTTACCCCGCCCTGGGTGCGCTCCCGGCGCGTTTCCAGCCTCAGTGGCCACCACCGAGAGCACAACTGGGAAGCCCACCCCCACCCCCGCCAGGAGCCGAACCCCGCTCCGCGCCACCAGGGTTCACCCGCCCCTGCCGCACTCCCAGCGCGTTTCCAGCTGCAGTGGGGACCCCCGAGAGCACAACTGTTACCACCCCCCACCCCCTCCCGACTGGAACCCCGACCCGCGCAGCCTGGGATCGCCCCGCCCCTGGCGCGCTCCCGGCGCATTGCCCACTTCCACCAGGGGCTCCCGGTGAGCCCTGTCCCCACGCCCGGTTCCAGGAGAGGCTCTCGGACCTCGCTACTGCCGCCAGGTCAAACACGAGGACAATACATCCACCCCACAGAGACAATCCAAGCTGTCTATGATTTAGGGTTCAAACGAGGACTACAGAAAGGAAAGATGTCCTGACCTAGGAGGGCCATGAGAGTCTATAGATCCAAACAAAATTGGGTACCAAGGAAGCTTTTTTCCTTGGAACCCGGAAAGCTGGTTCTTTGCATATGCAATGACCAACAATTAGCTTGTTACCCAAGCCTGCCTCGCTGCCACCCCCACTCCCCCCCCCCCACTTCCCAGGAAAATGGCTCAAAGAAATATTTTAAATCTCAGGCGGAAAACTGGAAGATGTCTTGTCTGTCTGTCTGGATTAAGGTGTATGTCAGTGTGAGCCTTGTGTTTTTTGATAATATTGCTCAAGTTATGAGTTCTGATTTCAATGGTCTCAAGACAAGGCAGCCCTTCCAAATCAAACTGCTGGAAATACAAGAAAACATTGACCTAAATGAATGTCAGAGTCCCGTGAACTGGGAACTAGTCAATATTAAATATCTAGTATTTTTGGTTTTGCTCCTCCACTATAGACATGTCTAAGAGTCAACAACATTAAGCACAACATGTTCATAGTGCCTAGGTTTCTTCTGAGGTAAAAATTGCTCTATTGTTATATGTGTCACAAGCTTGTCAGCAAGAAAGTACCTGGAAACAGCAACAACCAATGTAAAAAATGTAAATGTGATATGAGCTTTTAGATAAACTCTTAACAATAATTATACTCTAAAATATCTGCCTCTCATAGTCTTGATTGAAGGCAGAGGAGAAGGGGATGACAGAGGATAAGATGGTTGGATGGCATCACTGACTCGATGGACATGAGTTTGAGCAAGCCCCTGGAGTTGGTGATGGACACGGAAGCCTGGCGTCCTGCAGGCCACGGGGTCACAAAGAGTCAGACTCGACTGAGTAACTGAACTGAACTGAACTTACAATCGTTCCTCCAGGTGTTTTGGTTACCTGAGTTTCTATCCTGGTGCTAAACTAAGTGATGACAGTGTATTGAATAGCTAGGTCACTTCCAAATAAATGAAACTTCTTAAACATTCACGACTTGAAAGGACCTCCCTTTTACACAGAAACAAAAGAGATTTTTGACTCTGCATGAATAGTGACTGGCACCATCCGAACATATTAAATGTAAGAAAGCAATTTTTTTGTTTTGTTTTGTTTTGTTCTGTTCTTGCAGGAAGCGGGGTGGGCGCTATTATCACTGATAGGTATGCTCACCAATCTATCAAATGCCAATATAAGAGTGAGTTCTTGGTTGCTGAAGGGAAATGTATGACTTGTTATTACAAGAATGTATGGAATGCAATCACACTTTAAGAAGGAAAACGAAGTAGTTCTGTCTTACAGGTGGCATTTTCAGGACGGGAGAAGCAAAGGAATGGGTACAGAATGGGATAAGGAGGTTGTAGGGAAAGTAGGCCCCCAGAAAAGAGTTTTGTGCCTAGCACAAGTTTTCTTGAGATGTTGAACTGCCTTTGCTAATGGAGTTTAAGTTTCTTTACCTCTTAAGTGATCTCTTCTAGGTTGACCTAGAACAGAAATCTTTCGTTAGCTTTGGCTAAGAGGAGAAATATTGTTTCACGATGACATATGTGATCCTACCTGACTGTTCTCATCCCCTTTGATATCTATGCACTGCTGCTGCTGCTGCTGCAGCTGCTAAGTGGTTCAGTTGAGGCCGACCCTGTGCCACGCCATAGATGGCAGCCCACCAGGCCCCGCAGTCTCTGGGGTTCTCTAGGCAAGAACACTGGAGTGGGTTGCCATTTCCTCCTCCTATGCATGAAAGTGAAAAGTGAAAATGAAGTCGCTCAGTGGTGTCCGACTCTTAGCCACCCCATGGACTGCAGCCTACCAGGCTCCTCCGTCCTTGGGATTTTCCAGGAGTGGGGTGCCATTGCCTTCTCCCATATCTGTGCACAAGCCTGCCTAAATAATTGACTTCTAGCCAACTTTGGGATGCCCATGACCACCCACCCTTACCAGGCAACAGAGAAGAGAAAAACACTTACCACAGGAGGTTCTGATAAGGAACAAGGAACTAACAAGCTCCCACCTACCAGGAATCTGCAGAGGTCAACAAGAGGTCAGCAAGAGATGAGAGACTGCAGTCCAGAGGTCCTAGCTACTTCCATCTAGCAACAAACACCCAGCATAGTCAAAACGATTTCAATGTTAAAGAATAAATAAATAAATAAAAGGACAGAAGTTCTTTGAACACATGTCTGAATTTAGGGGTGAGGCATTACATATGTGTCCCAGGATAATCTTAAAGTGTCAGAAAGTAAAGAAATTAAAGAGAACTATCAAGCTGTCCAAACTGATAAAAATGAATGATTACACAGTTTTATCTGTATACATTAGCAGATAATAATCTGAAAAGGAATTTTAAAAAATTCCCTTTCAATAATATCAACATGAATAAAACACTTTGCCATGGATGTAACGAGGATGACAAGACTGGCACACTGGAAATTATACACCCTGGCTGAAAACTATCCTGAATACATGGACAGATATTCCATAACGATGGAAAGACTTAAGATGGCAATACCATGGAATGCATCTTCAATCTGAAATGAAGATTTGATATGATTTGATCGCTCAGAGCTTTTGTGCCATCAAGTGTTATTAAAGTATGAAAGAGATAGAGAAAGCTGCTGACTTAGACTCAAGGCGGGGTGGGGGGGGTAGTAAGAGTACCCCCTGCTGGTCTTTAGCCAGATATTCTACAGGCACTAGCAGTCAGCTAAGGAAAGAAAGGAACTGTTTCAGGGAATGGCACCAGGCCCCTCCCCCACGACATGCATTGAGATAATATTGGCAGCAGGTGAGTCATCCCGGGCCAAAACTTGATTGACATGAATCTTGAAGAAAGGCAGTATTGCAGGCAAATATATCATTTCCTTAACATAGATAAGGAGAACAAGCTAGGAGGAAAACATGCTGTTTTGTTCAAATCGCTTATGAGCCTTTTTGGGGAACCGACCTGAAGCCAGAGTCTAGAGGAAATACATAGGATATTTACATCGCTTAAGACAAACATTTTCTTAGGAAAAAATGCATTGCTTAGCTCAAGGTTTGTCTGCGAAATTCTTACACATCAGGAGATGGCTCCGAGCTGGGTTTCCACACACAAGAACATCCATGCAAAGGACAAGCCTGCACAGCCCATCTGCCCCTCTCCCACACAGCCAGCAGCATTTCCAAGTGACCTCCTAAGGCCTTCCCCAAAATACAGGGGCACCTCTGGGTTTCCTGTTTCCCTCACATTGAACACTTTTCTTAAAAAAAAAAAAAATCCTGCACACTTCTTGATAGAATGCCACAGTGCAAGGAATACAGTCCTTCAATATTTAAACCTCCATTTGCAAAACACTTGGAGCTTGGTTTTGTTTTGTTTTGTTTTTTAATTACACCACCACATAATTTAAAGCTTTTACACGTTCTAATTATTCAGTTCCAAAACACCAAACTTTTATTGCACAGGGTCCTCATGAAAAGGCCCACGCAGCTGGACAACCACAGATTCTGCCATGAAAGGGCAGCAAGGTGCCCTCCCCCCTTCTTTGCTGCCTGGGCGGCCACCAGGGTTTGAAATCCATGCACCCTACTAACTTTCTAGGGTGCAATCCATGGACCCTTCCCTTTCCCATCCCAGCAGGTGCTCAAGGGCCCGCTGGCTTACAAAGTGCCAGAAGCAGGGCTGGGCCAGCCGGCCAGAGTTCAGTGTTCTGTCCCTTGGACTTCCAGCGGACACTAGGCTGCTTGGAAAAACCGCGCAGACTCTGAGATTTTTCAGCAGAGGGGTGGAGCGGTAAAGGCCTTGACCCCAAAGGCAAGGCCTTTCTGCGACCGCCAGGTTGGGGAGCTCCGAGAATGTGCCAACAGACGGCGGAATACTTGGTTCCCTGCTCCACGCAGTCCCAGTTCCCTTACCTGTGGTCCGCAGCCCTCCGCTGCACCCACGGGATGGCGATCCTTGGGGACCCAGGAGCGGACGAAATGGGCGTTCCCAGCCGCAGTTGCAACCCCCGAGAGCGCAACTGGGAACCCCTCCCCATCCCCCCCGTGAGCCGACCCCGCCCCGCTCTGCCAGGGTTAGCCCCGCCCCTGCCGCGCTCCCTGCGGGTTCCCAGCCGCAGTGGCGACCCCGGGAGCACAACTGGGACCGACCCCCACCCAAAGCCATCTGAATCTCGACCCCCGCAGCCCGGGTTTACCCAGTCCCGGGTGCGCTCCCGGCGAGTTTTCAGCCTCAGTGTCCACCTCTGAGAGCACAACTGGGAAGCCCGCCCCCACCCCCGCCAGAAGCCGACCCCCGCCCCACGCCGCCTGCGTTCGCCCCGCCCCTGCACGGTCCAGGTACCTTCCCAGCTTCTAGCGTTCACGCCCGGGTAGGAGCAGGATGTAGGAGTATGGGAGATGTGTCTGGAGCCTGACAGCCTCAGCTCCGCTCTGGCCTGCCCTTTGGACCTAGGAGCCAGGCCAACTTGCAGAGGGCTTAGGGCCCCATTGTATGCAAACTACCAAGGCCTACCGCAAGGAGAGCTCTGTCCGAGGGAAGGGAAGTGCCCCAGGCTGCGTTCCCAAGCTGTTGCTTGGCAATGCAGACTCAGCGGTAAACGGAGGGAATCAGGCTCTCTGTAGCCGCAGCTTCACACACAGGTGTGTCTCCGTAGGAATCAAGAAAGATCCTGACAGGGTGAGGTTCATTAGAGCTATACTAAAGAGCAAAGGCTTGTCCATGTGGTCTTGCCTTCCCCTGTGCCTTTGGGTCTCCAGGCTCGGCCCCAGCTCCGTGGAAACAACCCCTGAGAAAATATCTTCAAGATACGCTTTTCCCAGTGTCTGGGAACCGGGGTTCGTAGGAGGAGAGAAAAGCACGCCTCCATCGGGAACAAAAATGCAGCCCACCTGCCTGTGTTTTGAAGCCTCTATTTGGAAGGAATGGGTTAGCTTCTCCTAAAGGAGACCTCCAGATCTGCTCAGAAGTCGGTAATTCCAGAGGCAGGGTACTGTTTCCTGACTGCCCTTTGCTAGCCTTGCAAAGATATTCCTAGATTCTAGAGTTATTTTCCATGAAGGAGCAGGCTTTGGGAATGTGTCAGACGGGACTGGCTCCTTATTGACCTCAGCTCAGCTATTGCCTTTCCATTCAAACTAGGACAAGGCCCTAGTTTATGAAGGGTAAGGGTCTTCTTCTTTGCAAACTGCCAAGGGCTACAGCAATGAGACCTCTGTCAAGGTGAGGGACGCCTAAGAGGATGGATTCTCAAGCAGGTGCTTTGCCACAAAGCATCAGCACCCCATGGAGAGAATCAAGCTCCCTGTGCACCAAAGTTGGGAGTGTAGCTTCACACACAGAGTTGTCTCTATAGGAGCCAAGAATGTTCCTGAGAGATTAGATTCACTAAACCTCTCCTACAGAGCATAGACCTGTCAATGTGGTTTTGCCTTCCCCTGTGAGTTGGGTCCTCGAGGTCCGCCACACCTCCGGGGAAACTGTCCCTGAGAAAAGATCTCCAGGAACCGCTTCGCCGAGGCTGGGAAATGCTGTTCACAGGAAGTAAGGCAAGCGAATCTCCTGCAGAGTAAAAGAGGCCTTACAGTCCCTGGAGGAGCAGGCTGCCAGAGTGTGTGAAACCTGACTGTTGCCTTACTGGCCTCAGCTCCGCCATTGCCTGTTCATCCGAGCTAGCACCCAGGCCTACTTGGAAAAGCGTTTGGGTGCAGATTTCTACAAAGTGCCAAGGGCTACAGCAGTGAGAATTCTCTCAGTGGTAAGGGAGAGCATTTTATGGATTCTCAAGCTGTTTTCTGAATGACAGCATCAAAATGAACAGAGAGAATCAGGCTCTCTGTGCCCCTATGTTAGGTACGCAGCTTCACACACAGAGGTGTCTCTATAGGAGCCAAGAATGCTCCTGAGAGATGAGGTGCACTAGAGGTCTGCTACAGAGCATAGACCTGTCCATGTGGTCTTGCCTTCCCCTGTGCCTTTGGGCCCCGGGCTCGGCCCCAGCTCCGTGGAAAGAACCCCTGAGAAAATATCTTCAAGATACGCTTTTCCCAGAGGCTGGGAACTGGAGTTCATAGGAGGAGAGAAAAGCAAGCCTCCTTCGGGCACGAAATGCAGCCAACCTGCCTGTGTTTTGAAGCCTCTATTTGGAAGGAATGGGTTAGCTTCTCCTAAAGGAGACCTCCAGATCTGCTCAGAAGTCGGTAATTCCAGAGGCAGGGTGCTGGTTCCTGACTGCCCTTTGCCAGCCTTGCAAAGACATTCCAAGATTCTAGAGTTATATTCCATGAAGGAGCAGGCTTCGGGAATGTGTCAGAGGGGACTGGCTCCTTATTGGCCTCAGCTCAGCTATTGCCTTTCCATTCAAACTAGGACAAGGGCCTAGTTTATGAAGTGTAAGGGTCTTCTTCTTTGAAACTGCCAAGGGCTACAGCAATGAGACTTCTGTCAAGGCGAGGGAAGCCTAAGAGGATGGATTCTCAAGCAGGTGCTTTGCTACAAAGCATCAGCACCCCACGGAGAGAACCAAGATCCCTGTTCCCCAATGTTGGGAGTGTAGCTTCACACACAGAGTTGTCTCTATAGGAGCCAAGAATGTTCCTGAGAGATTAGGTTCACTAAACCTCTCCTACAGAGCATAGACCTGTCCATGTGGTTTTTCCTTCCCCTGTGAGTTGGGTCCCCGAGGTCCACCACACCTCCGGGGAAACTGTCCCTGAGAAAAGATCTCCAGGAACGGCTTCGCTGAGGCTGGGAAACGCTGTTCACAGGAAGTAAGGCAAGCGAATCTCCTGCAGAGAAAAAGAGGCCTTACTGTCCCTGGAGGAGCAGGCTGCCAGAGTGTGTGAAACCTGACTGTTGCCTTGCTGGCCTCAGTTCCACCATTGCCTGTTCCTCCGAACTAGGACCCAGGCCTATTTGGAGAAGCGTTTGGGTGCGGATTTCTACAAAGTGCCAAGGGCTACAGCAGTGAGAATTCTCTCAGCGGTCAGGGAGAGCATTTTATGGATTCTCAAGCTGTTTTCTGAACGACAGGGTCAAAATGAACTGAGAAAATCAGGCTCTCTGTGCCCCTATGTTAGGTACGCAGCTTCACACACAGAAGTGTCTCTATAGGAGCCAAGAAAGTTCCTGAGAGATGAGGTTCACTAGAAGTCTGCTACAGAGCATAGACCTGTCCATATGGTTTTGCCTTGCCCTGTGAGTTGGGTCCCTGAGGTCCGCCCCAGCTCAGGGGACGGAGCCACTGAGAAAAGATCTCCAGGGACCGCTATTCCCCCAGGCTGGCAAACGCAGTTCACAGGAGGTAACACAAGCGAGCCTCCTGCAAGGCACAACAGGCCTTAGTCTCCCTGGACGATCAGGCTGCAAGAGTGTGTGAGACCTGACTGGTGCCTTACTGGCCTCAGCTCCGCCATTGCATGTTCCTCTGAACTAGGACCCAGGCCTACTAGGAGAAGGGTTTGGGTATGGATTTCTAAATACTGCCAAGGGGTATAGCAATGAGAACTGTGTCACGGGTAAGGAAGAGCATTGTATGGATTTTCAAGCTGTTGTTTGAACGACAGCTTCAAAGCTGCACAGAGAGAATCAGACTCTGTGTCTCCATGTTCGGTACACAGCTTCACAGACAGGGGTGTCTCCATAGGAGACAAGAACGTTCCTGACAGAGTGAGGTTCACTAGAGCTCTCCTAGAGAGCAAAGACTTGTCCATGTGGTTTTTCTTCCCCTGTGCGTTTGGGGCTCCAGGCTCGGCCCCAGCTCCGTGGAAACAACCCCTGAGAAAAGATCTTCAAGATCCGCTTTTCCCAGAGGCTGGGATGTGGGGTTCATAGGAGGCGGGAAAAGCAGGCCTCCTTCAGAGAGCAAGAGGCAGCCAAGCGGCCTGCGTTTGGAAGCCTCTATTTGGAAGAATGGGTTAGCTTCACCTAAGGGAGACCTCCAGATCTGTTCAGAAGTCGGTAATTCCAGAGGCAGTGTGCAGGGTCCTGACTGCCCTTTGCCAGCCTTGCAAAGACATTCCTAGATTCTACAGTTATCTTCCTGAAGAAGCAGGCTTTGGGAATATGTCAGATTTGACTGGCGCCTTATTGGCCTCAGCTCAGCTATTGCCTTTCCATTCAAAGTAGGACAAGGCCCTACTTTATGAAGGGTAAGGGTCTTCTTCTTTCCAAACTGCCGAGGGCTACAGCAATGAGACCTCCGTAAATGCGAGGGAAGCATAAGCGGATGGATTATCAGGAAGGTTCTTTGCCACCAAGCATCAGCACCCCACGGAGAGAATCGGGCTCCCTTTGCCCCTATGTGGGGTGTGTAGATTCACACACAGTGGTGTCTCTACAGGAGCCAAGAATGTTCCTGAGAGATGAGGCTCACAAGAGCTCTCCTACAGAGTGCTCACCTGTACATGTGGTTTCGCCTTCCCCTGTGAGTTGGGTGCCCGAGGTCCACCCCAGCTCCGAGAAAACAGCCTCTGAGAAAAGATCTCCAGGAACCGCTTTTCGCCCAGGCTGGGAAAAGCTGTTCACAGGAAGTAAGGCAAGTGAGCCTCCTGCAGAGAAAAAGAAGCCTTACTGTCCCTGGAGGAGCAGGCTGCCAGAGTGTGTGAAAACTGACTGGTGCCATACTGGTCTTAGCTCCGCCATTGCTTGTTCCTCCGAACTGGGACTCAGGCCTACTTGGAGAAGGGTTTAGGTGCAGATTTCTACAAACTGCCAAGGGCTACTGCAATGAGAACTCTCTCAGAGGTAAGGGCGAGAATTGTATGGATTCTCAAGCTGTTTTCTGAACGACAGCATTAAACCTGCACAGAGAGAATCAGGCTCTCTGCCGCCATGTTGGGTACGCAGTTTCACACACAGAGGTGTCCGCATAGGAGCCAAGAACGTTCGTCAAAGACTGAGGTTCACTAGAGCTCTCTTAGAGAGCAAAGACTTGTTCATGTGGTTTTGCCTTCCCCTGTATGTGTGGGTCTCTGGGCACAACCCCAGCTCCGTGGAAACAACCCCTGAGCAAAGATCTCCAAGATCTGCTTTTCCCCCATGCTGGGAACCAGGGATCATAGGAGGCAGGAAAAGCAAGCCTCCTTCAGGCAAGAAGAGGCAGCCAACTAGCCTGTGTTTGGAAGCCTCTATTTGCAAGGAATGGGTTAGCTTCTCCAGAAGGAGACCTCCAGATCTGCTCAGAAGATAGAAATTCCAGAGGCAGGGTCGAGGTTCCTGACTGCCCTTTGCCAGCCTTGCAAAGACATTCCTAGATTCTAGCAATATTTTCCATGAAGGAGCAGGCATCGCGAATATGTCAGAGTTGACGGGTGCCTTACTGGCCTCAGCTCAGCTATTGCCTTTCCTTTCAAACTAGGATCAGGGCCTACTTGGTGAAGGGTAAGGGTCTACTTCTTTCCCAACTGCCAAGAGACACAGCAATGAGACCTCTGTCAAGGCGAGGGAAGCGTAAGCGGATGGATTCTCAAACAGGTGCTTTGCCACAAAGCATCAGCACCCCACGGAGAGAATCAGGCTCCCTGTGCCCCTATGTTCGGTGTGTAGCTTTACACACAGAGGTGTCTCTGTACGAGCCAAGAATGTGCCTAAGAGATGAGACACACTAACGTCTCCTACAGAGCATAGACCTGTCCATGTGGTTTTTCCTTCCCCTGTGAGATGGGTCCCCGAGGTCCACCCCAGCTCTGGGGATAGAGCCCCTGAGAAAAGATCTCCAGGAACCGCTTTTTGCCCAGGCTGGGAAACGCAGTTCACAGGAGGCAAGGCAAGCGAGCCTCCTGCAGGGAAAAATAGGCCTTACTGTCCCTGGAGGAGCAGGCTGCCAGAGTGTGTGACACCTGACTGGTGCCTTATTGACCTCAGCTCCGCCACTGCATGGCCATCCAAACCAGGACCCAGGCCTACTTGGAGAAGGGTTTGGGTGCGGATTTGTAAAAACTGCCAAAGGCTACAGCAATGAGAAGTCTCTCAGAGGTAAGGGAGAGCATTCTATGGATTCTCAAGCTGTTGTTTGAACGACAGCTTCAAAGCTGCAAAGAGAGAATCAGGCCCTGTGTGCCCCCTTGTTGGGTACACAGCTTCACACACAGGGGTGTCTCCATAGGAGTCAAGAACGTTCCTGACACAGTAAGTTTCACTTAGAGGTCTCCTGGAGAGCAAAGACTTGTCCATGTGGTTTTCCTTCCCCTGTGCGATTGGGTCTCTGGTCTCGGCCCCAGGTCCATGGAAACAACCCATGAGAAAATATCTTGAAGATCCGCTTTTCCCAGAGGCTGGGAACAGGGCTTCATAGGATGCGAGAAAAGCAGGCCTCCTTCGGGCGCGAAAAGGCAGCCAACTGGCCTGTTTGGAAGCCTCTATTTGGAAAGAATGGGTTAGCTTCTCCTAAAGGAGACCTCCAGATCTGCTCAGAAGTCGGTAATTCCAGAGGCAGGGTGCTGGTTCCTGACTGCCCTTTGTCAGCCTTGCAAAGACATTCCCAGATTCTAGAGTTATTTTCCATGAAGGTGAAGGCTACGGGAGTATGTCAGACTTGGCAGGCACCTTATTGGCCTCAGCTCAGCTATTACCTTTCCATTCAAACTAGGACAAAGGCCTACTTTATGAAGGGTAAGGGTCTTCTTCTTTCCAAACTGCCAAGGGCTACAGCAATGGGACCTCTTTCAAGGCGAGGGAAGCCTAAGTGGATGGATCATCAAGCAGGTGCTTTGCCACAAAGCATCAGCACCCCACGGGGAGAATCAGGCTCCATTTGCCCCTATGTTGGGTGTGTAGCTTCACATACAGAGGTGTCTCTATAGGAGGCCAGAATGTTCCTGAGAGATGAGGTTCACTAGAGCTCTCCTACAGAGCATAGACCTGTCCATGTGCTTTTGCCTTCCCCTGTGAGTTGGGTCCTCGAGGTCCTCCCCAGCTCCGGGGAAGGAGCCCCTGAGATAAGATCTCCAGGGACCTCTTTTCCCCCAGGCTGGGAAATGCAGCTCACAGGAGGGAAGTCAAGTGAGCCTCCTGCAGGGAAAAAGAGGGCTTACTGTCCCTGGACGATCAGGCTGCAGAGTGTGTGAGACCTGACTGGTGCCTTACTGGCCTCAGCTCCGCCATTGCATGTTCCTCCGAACTAGGACCCAGGACTACTTGGAGAAGGGTTTGGGTGCGGATTTCTAAAAACTGCCAAGGGCTACAGCAATGAGAACTCTGTCACGGGTAAGGAAGAGCATTGTATGGATTTTCAAGGTGTTTTTTGAACGACATTTTTAAAGCTACACAGAGAGAATCAGGCTCTCTGTGCCCCCATGTTGGGTACGCAGCTTCGCACACAGGGGTGTCTCCATATGAATCAAGAATGTTCGTGACAGAGTGAAGTTCACTAGAGCTCTCCTAGAGAGCAAAGACTTGTACATGTGGTTTTTCTTCCCCTGTGAGTTTGGGTCTCCAGGCTTAGCCCCAGCTCCGTGGAAACAACCCCTGAGAAAAGATCTTCAAGACCCGCTTTTCCCAGAGCCTGGGAAGCTGGGTTCATAGCAGGCAGGAAAAGCAAGCCTCCTTCGGGCACGAAGAGGCAGCCGACCGGCCTGTTTTTGGAAGTCTCAATATGGAAGGAATGAGTTAGATTCTCCTAAAGGAGACCTCCAGATCTGCTCAGAAATCAGTAATTCCAGAGGCAGGGTGCAGGCTCCTGACTGCCCTTTGCCAGCCTTGCAGAGACATTCCTAGATTCCAGCGTTATTTTCCATGAAGGAGCAGGCTTCGGGAATATGTCAGACTTGACTGGCGCCTTATTGGCCTCAGCTCAGCTCTTGCCTTTCCTTTCAAACTAGGACAAGGGCCCACTTTATGAAAGGTAACGGTCCTCTTCTTTCCAAACTGCCAAGGGCTACAGCAATGAGACCTCTGTCAAGGCGAGGGAAGCGTAAGCTGATGGATTCTCAAGCAGGTGCTTTGCCACAAAGCATCAGCACCCCACGGAAAGAATCTGGCTCCCTTTGCCCCTATGTTGCGTGTGTAGCTACACACACAGAGGTGTCTCGATAGGAGCCAAGAATGTTCCTGAGAGAGGAGGTTCACTGTTGGGGGCCAGAGTGAGGCACTCCGCCCATGGCAAAGGTCATGAGGAAGGAGGCTCGACATACGCAAAGGCGGGATCGAGCCTCAGGAGTCCCCCTGGAAATTCTCGAGCATCTACCCCCATCACCAGAGCCTGCCTACCTTACTATTTTGTGCTCTCACCTACACCTCTGACTTTATGGGGGGCTGTCCCCCACCACCTCTTTCGGAGAAGGAGTTAACCTAGAGCTCCAGTTGATAAAAACCCCTGGGTGTGACAAGAGTGTTTTAACCTACAAACTCCTCTGAACGTTCTCTAGCCTGCCTGACAGGCTTGTCCGGCCACATGTGATTGCTCACAGCCTCCCAACCATGAGAGGCACGAGATGCTTTAAACCTTCTAAAAACAGGTTCCTTAGAAAAGTTAGAAAATTATTAGTATAAGTATAATGGGCTGATTAGAAATCATATTGGTGAAGGGTTTTTCATTTGTTGAGCTGATGTTTACTGCTAAGTCTCCACATCCCCTGCCCTTATACACATTAATGAATATATAGAAGAAATAAGTATTAACCTTTGATATAAATCACGTTAGACCTTAGGCTAAGTAAATTCTTTCCTTAACTAAAACCCACTACACCCTCACCCTATAGGAATGTAACTTTATTTGGGTGGCGTCTGTTTTAAGAATAATCACCCCTGGAGAAATAAGTGTCCTGGTTGACTGACCGCTGTCACAAGGAGAGGGTCGTAAATTGTCAGCAGGCCCCCCGGCCAGAAGATGATGTAACACCCCTAAGACCTCTGTATACTTTTGTATGAAGCACCTAACTTTGATAAAAGTCAGGACTGCTGACCCCACGTGACTTTTGCATAACATCTCAGTGTATAAAAGTAGACCATGGAAAATAAAGAATTGGGATCAGTTTCTCGAAATACTGGTCTCCCCATGTCTCTCTCTCTCTCTCTCACTCTGGTTGAGTCTCCATCTGGAGCGCGGAACCCACCAAGCTTACTAATTTTGCCTGGGCTTCTAAGATCCGACCGGGGAGGCCTCAGTGTCTCCTCTCCTTCGGGAGAACGGAAGGACGCCTGCGGCCTACGTAAGTGGTGCAAGCTTCTTGTCTTGAAGTTTTATTGGTCCCCCACGTAAACCAAGCTACTCAGCCTCTTTTCTCCACTGAATTTTCCTACTGAGCTATCCTCATTTTATTACTCTTTATATCCTTAATTAACGTTTAATTAAGCAGTTGTTCCCTGGCCCTCGCCTACGCCGTCTCTGCTTCGAATACCCTGGATCAGCTGGGGCTGGACCCCGGCAGTTCACTAGAGATCTCCTACAGAGCATAGACCTGTCCATTTGGTTTTGCCTTCCCCTGTGAGTTGGGTCCCCGAGGTCCGCCCCAACTCCGGGGAAACAGCCCCTGAGAAAAGATCTCCAGGAACTGCTTTCCGCCCAGGCTGGGAAACGCTGTTCACAGGAAGTAAGGCAAGCGAGCCTCCTGAAGGGAAATAGAGGCCTTACTGTCCCTGGAGGAGCAGGCTGCCAGAGTGTGTGACACCTGACTGGTGCCTTACTGGCCTCAGCTCCGCTATTGCATGTTCATCTGAACTTGAACCCAGGCCTACTTGGAGAAGTGTTTGTGTGCCGATTTCCAGAAACTGCGAAGGGCTACAGCAATGATAACTCTCTCAGTGGTAAGGGAGAGCATTGTGTGGATTCTCAATTTGTTGTTTGAACGACAGCGTCAAAGCTGCACAGAGAGAATCAGGTCTCTGTGTCTCTATGTTGGCTATGCAGCTTCCCACACAGAGATGTCCCTGTTGGAGCCAAGAACATTCCGCATAGACTGAGGTTCACTAGAGCTCTCCTAGAGAGCAAAGACTTATCCATGCGGTTTTCCCTTCCCCTCTGCGTGTGGGTCTCCGGGATCGGCCCCTGCTCCGTGGAAACAGCCTCTGAGAAAAGATCTCCAAGAACCTCTTATCCCCCAGGCTGGGAAGCGGAGTTCGCAGGAGGTGGGATAAGCAAGCTTCCTTCGGCAAGAAGAGACAGAAAACCGGCCTGTGTTTGGAAGCCTATATTTGCAAGGAATGGGTTAGTTTCTCCTGACCGAGACCGCCAGATGTGCTGAGAAGATAGAAATTCCAGAGTCAGGGTCGAGGTTCCTGACTCCCCTTTGTCAGCCTTGCAAAGACATTCCCAGATTCTAACGTTATTTTCCATGAAGGAGCAGGCATCGGGAATATGTCAGACTTGACTGGCGCCTTACTGGCCTCAGCTCAGCTATCGCCTTTCCGTTCAAACTAGGACAAGGGCCTACTTGGTGAAGGGTAAGGGTCAGCTTCTTTCCAAACTGCCAAGGACTACAGCAATGAGACCTCTGTCAAGGTGAGGGAAGCCTATGCGGATGGATTCTTAGCAGGTGCTTTGCCACAAAGCATCAGCACCCACGGAGAGAATCAGACTCCCTTTGCCACTATGTTGGGTGTGTAGCTTCATGCACAGAGGTGTCTCTGTAGAAGCCAAGAATGTTCCTGAGAGATGAGGTTCACTAGAGCTCTCCTACAGAGCATAGACCTGTCCATGTGGTTTTGTCTTCCCCTGTGAGTTGGGCCCCCGAGGTCCGACCCAGCTCCAGGGAAACAGCCCCTGAGAAAAAATCTCCAGGAACAGCTTTGCGCCCAGGCTGGGAAATGCAGTTCACAGGAGGCAAGGCAAGCGAGCCTCCTGCAGGGAAAAAGAGGCCTTACTGCTCCTGGACGATCAGGCTGCAAGAGTGTGTGAGACCTCACTTGTGCCTTACTGGCCTCAGCTCCGCCGTTTCCTGTTGTTCCGAGCTAGGACCCAGGCCTACTTGGAGAAGGGTTAGGGTGCGGATTTCTACAAACTGTCAAGGACGACAGCAATGAGAATTCTCTTAGCAGTAAGGGAGAGCATTGTATGGATTCTCAAGCTGTTGTTTGAATGACAGCTTCAAAGCTACACAGAGAGAATCAGGCTCTCTGTTCCCCTATTTTGGCTGTGCAGCTTCACACACAGAATTTGACTCTGTTGGAGCCAGAAATATTCCTGAAAGACTTAGGCTCACCAAAGCTGTCCTCCAGAGCAAAGACATTGGATGTGGTTTTGCCTTCCCTTGCCAGTATGGGTCCCCTAGCTTGGCCCCAGCTCCGGGGATACAGCCTCTGAAAAAAATCTTCCAAGAAGCGATTTTTCCTCCAGGCTGTTAAGCGGAATTCGCAGTTTGCAAGTTAAGGAAGCCTGCTTCGTGGAAGAGCAAGCAGCCAACTGGCCCTGTGTTAGGAAGCCTGTATTTGAAAGGAATGGGTTAGCTTCTACAGCGGGAGAACCTCAGATCTGCTCAGGGGACTGAAATACTAGAGTCAGGGTCGAGGTTCTCCCTTGTCCTTTGCGCACCTTGCAAAGACATTCCTAGCTTCTAGCGTTAGTGTCCCTGTAGTAGCAGGCTGCAGGAGCGTGTGATAAATGACTGCCGCGTTCCTGTCCTCAGCTCCGCTATTAACTTTCTATTCGAACTAGAACCCAGGCCTACTTTGAGAGGGGTTAGGGTCCAGTGTTTCCAAACTGCCAAGGGCTACGGCAATGCGAGCTCTGTCAGAGGTAAGAAAAGAGCAATTGGTTGGATTCTTCAGCTGCTGCGTGGCTGCACAGCTTCCGCGCTGCAAGGAGAGCATGAGGCTCCTTGTGGCCCTATTTTGGGTATGCAGCAACATGCACACAGAATGTCTGTGTTCACTTATGTACAGGCTTATGTACACTAGAGCTCTCCTACAGAGCAAAGACCACTCAGTGGGCTCCAAGAGATACCTGTCGCGACTCGAGAAGAGAGTGGAGTCCTTTGCTTCCCCTCGAGATGAGGCTTGACTCCCCGGGTGAGTATGGAATGCAACCCCAAATACCTGTCGCCTATGGAGAGGAACATTAAGTCCTGGATACAAGCCTAGATGAGGTCTAGTTTGCCCTTCAGTGAATGGAGCCCAATCCACAGCTCTCCCTGGCAACTCGAATGGAAGATTAGACTTCCTGGGCCAACACAAGAGGAAGCCTGAATTCCCCGTCGTAACTCGAGAATCCCACCGAAACTCGAGAAAAACCACGTGCTTCCCTCGTCATCGCAAGATGAGGCCCTTTGTCCGCTACAGCATCTCAAGAGAAGTCCCACGTTCCATCCTGAAGTGCGAAACGGTACTTGGCACCCTTGATGCGACCCCAAAAGTTCCGCGACATACCAGACTCACTCAAGGGGAACACCGAGGTTCCCGGCACCACTTCATCTGACCCCTTCTCCTCTCCTGATTGCGACAGGAGGGTCGACTCCCCTTCTCTGTCTGCAAGGGGTTCCCGACCTTCCGGGCGCACCTCAGGATGAGGCCGGTCTCATGAGGAAGTTCGAGACGTAGCCTCGTGGGTGGTGCCACATGTCGAAAGACCCCAATTTCACGGTCCACTCTTGAAAAGAACCCGATGCCAGCACACCTCTTTGAAGGAAAACCTGTCGATGAAGGCACAACACGAAGGGGCACTGACACCCGCGTGCATCATCCAGAAAAACCCGCAGGTCCCACAGACATTTCGACAAGTGGCCTGTCACCCTGTAAACAACTCGAAAGGCAAACGAAGGTCCATTCCTCAACAGAAGACTAGGTGTGACTCTCTTGTCCCTGCTCTGCAGGGACCATGGGATCCGAGTCAGAAACGGAGAGGAAGCCTGAGGTTCCTGCGTCCACTCGAGATGAGGCCCTCTTCCATTGCACCACACCCAGTGCAGTCCCGAGAGGCCCCTACCAACTCCACAGTATCCCTGAGTTCTCAGAGGCACAATGAGAAGCTCCCTGAGGTCACAGGCACAAGTCGAGGGAACCCTGGGTTTTCTGCCATGACTCGAGAAAGACCTCGAGAGTGCTTCAAAATGTGTTGAGTCGCGATTCCCCTACCATGACTCGAGAGCCATGACACGCGCCCCCTCTTCACGCGCATGGAGACCTGACTAACCTGGCACTGCACGAGAGGCTCCCTGAGATCCTCATCGTACCTCGTGAGGAAACCCACACTGCCGCGGCAGCTCGAGGAAACACATGAGACACCCCGGTCATCGTGAGATGAGGGCCTTATATTCCTGCATGGCCTGGAGACCAATCACGAGTCCTCTCTCCAAACTGAAGAGCAGGCTGGAATCCGTTGAGGCCGTTCAGGGGGCTCCAACAGATCTTTGTCTCGACTCGAGAGGAGAGCGGAGTCCTTGGCTTCCCCTCAAGACGAGGTCTGACTCCACGGGGGAGCCTGGAATGCAACCCCGAGATGCCTGCTTTCCCTGGAGAGGAATAGTAGGTCCGGGACACACGCCTAGGTGAGGTCTCTTCGGCCCTGCAGTGACTCGAGCACAACCCCCAGATTTCCCTTGCAACTCGAGGGGAAGATTGGGCTTCCCAGGGACAACCCAAGAGGAAGGCTGAGATCCACATTGTAACTCGAGAATCCCGCCGCAACTCGAGAAAAACCACGTGGTTCCCAACTCTTGGCAAGATGAGACCCATTCCCGCGACGGCGTCTCAAGGGAAGTCCCCTCTTCCGCCCTGAAGGGCGGAAAGGATCCTGCCAGCCTTCATGCGACCCCCAAAAGTTCCCCGACACGCCGGGTTCCCTCGAGGGCAACACCGAGGGTCCCGCAACCGCTTCCTCTGAGCCCCTTCTCCCCTCCTGATCGCGACAGGAGAGGCGATTCCCCTGCGTGGTCTGGAAGGGGTTCCAGGCCTTCCCGGGGCACCTAAGGATGAGGCCGGTCTCACGAGGAAATTCGAGACGAGCCACGTGGGTGGGGCCACATGCCGAACGAACCCGATACCCCGCTCCGCTCTTGAGAAGGACCCGCGGCCCGGACCCCTCTTCGAAGGCAACCCTGTGGGTGAAGGCACAACACGAAGGGGCACTGCCACCCCCGTGCATCGTCCGCAAAGACCCGCGGGTTCCACACACAGCTCGACGAGGGGCCTGAAACCCCCTGAGCAACTCGAGAGGCCAGCGGGGTTCCCTTCCTCAGACAAGACGAGGCCTGACTCTCCTGTCCCAACTCTGCAGGGACCCTGCGGTCGGAGTCCGAAACGGAGAGGAAGCCTGAGGTTCCTGCCTCCCCTCGAGGTGAGGCCCTCTTCCGTTGCGCCAGACCCAGCGGAGTCCCGAGGGGCCCCCCCACCTCCACAGGATCCCTCGCCTCTCAGAGGCACCCTGGGAAGTTCCCTAAGGTCCCCGACAGAAGGCGAGGGAGACGAGGGTTTCCCGCCGCCCCCCGACAAAGACCTCGAGAGTCCTTCTTCAACGCGTCTCGAGGCCCTAGACCCCTCCCGTGACTCGAGAGCCATGACGCGCTCCCCCTCGCCACGCGCATGGAGACCTGACTTCCCTGGCGCCGCGCGAGAGGCTCCCTGAGATCCTCGTCGTGCCTCGGGAGAAAACCCCCACGGGTGCTGCAGCTCCAGGAAACCCCTGAGACGCCCCCATCCTCGCGAGCTGAGGGCCTTCTTTTCCTGCATGGCCTGGAGAGCAATCCCGGGTCCTCTCTCCAAACGGAAGAGGAGGCTGGACTCTCTTGAGGCCGCTCAGGGGGCTCCAAGAGACCCGCGTCATGACTCGAGAGGAGAGCGGAGTCCTTGGCTTCCCCTCGAGACGAGGCCTGACTCCCCGGGGGAGCCTGCAATGCAACACCGAGATCCCTGCCTTCCCTGGAGAGGAATATTAGGTCCCGGACACACGCCTAGGTGAGGTCTCTTCGGCCCTGCAGTGACTCGAGCGCAACCCCCAGCTTTCCCTCGCAACCCGAGGGGAAGATTTGGCTTCCCAGGGCCAACCCAAGGGGAAGGCTGAGATCCCCGTCGTAACTCGAGAATCCCGCCGCAACTCGAGAAAAACCACGTGGTTCCCACCTCTTGGCAAGATGAGGCCCTTGCCCGCGACGGCGTCTCAAGGGAAGTCCCCTGTTCCGCCCTGAAGGGCGAAACGGTCCCTGACAGCCTTCCTGCGACCCCGAAAATTCCCCCGACACGCCGGGTTCCCCTGAGGGGAACACCGAGGGTCCCGGCACCGCTTCCTCTGAGCCCCTTCTCCCCTCCTGATGGCGACAGGAGAGGCGATTCCCCTGCGTGGTCTGGAAGGGGTTCCCGGGCTTCCCGGCGCACCTCAGGATGAGGCCGGTCTCACGAGGAAATTCGAGACGAGCCACGTGGGTGGGGCCACATGCCGAACGCCCCCGATTCCCCAGTCCGCCCTTGAGAAGGACGCGAGGCCCGGACCCCTCTTTGAAGGCAACCCTGTGGGTGAAGGCACAACACGAAGGGGCACTGCCACCCCCGTGCATCGTCCGCAAAGACCCGCGGGTTCCACACACAGCTCGACGAGGGGCCTGAGACCCCCTGAGCAACTCGAGAGGCCAGCGGGGTTCCCTTCCTCAGACAAGACGAGGCCTGACTCTCCTGTCCCAACTCTGCAGGGACCCTGCGGTCGGAGTCCGAAACGGAGAGGAAGACTGAGGTTCCTGCCTCCCCTCGAGGTGAGGCCCTCTTCCGTTGTGCCAGACCCAGCGGAGTCCCGAGGGGCCCCGCCACCTCCACAGGATCCCTCGCCTCTCAGAGGCACCCTGGGAAGTTCCCTAAGGTCCCCGGCGGAAGGCGAGGGAAACGAGGGTTTCCCGCCGCCCCCCGAGAAAGACCTCGAGAGTCCTTCTTCAACGCGTCTCCAGGCCCTAGTCCCCTCCCGTGACTCGAGAGCCAGGACGCGCTCCCCCTCGCCACGCGCATGGAGACCTGACTTCCCTGGCGCCGCACGAGAGGCTCCCTGAGATCCTCGTCGTGCCTCGGGAGAAAACCTCCACGGGCGCCGCAGCTCGAGGAAACCCCTGAGACGCCCCCGTCCTCGCGAGCTGAGGGCCTTCTTTTCCTGCATGGCCTGGAGAGCAATCCCGGATCCTCTCTCCAAACGGAAGAGGAGGCTGGACTCCCTAGAGGCCGCTCAGGGGGCTCCAAGAGACCCGCGTCGCGACTCGAGAGGAGAGCGGAGTCCTTGGCTTCCCCTCGAGACGAGGCCTGACTCCCCGGGGGAGCCTGGAATGCAACCCCGAGATCCCTGCCTTCCCTGAAGAGGAATATTAGGTCCCAGACACACGCCTAGGTGAGGTCTCTTCGGCCCTGAAGTGACTCGAGCGCAACCCCCAGCTTTCCCTCGCAACCCGAGGGGAAGATTGGGCTTCCCAGGGCCAACCCAAGGGGAAGGCTGAGATCCCCGTGGTAACTCGAGAATGCCGCCGCAACTAGAGAAAAACCACGTGGTTCCCACCTCTTGGCAAGATGAGGCCCTTGCCCGCGACGGCGTCTCAAGGGAAGTCCCCTGTTCCGCCCTGAAGGGCGAAACGGTCCCTGACAGCCTTCCTGCGACCCCCAAAAGTCCCCCGACACGCCGGGGTCCCCCGAGGGGAACACCGAAGTTCCCGGCACCGCTTCCTCTGAGCCCCTTCTCCCCTCCTGATCGCGACAGGAGAGGCGATTCCCCTGCGTGGTCTGGAAGGGGTTCCCGGCCTTCCCGGCGCACCTCAGGATGAGGCCGGTCTCATGAGGAAATTCGAGACGAGCCACGTGGGTGGGGCCACATGCCGAACGCCCCTGATTCCCCGGTCCGCCCTTGAGAAGGACCCGAGGCCCGGACCCCTCTTCGAAGGCAACACTGTGGGTGAAGGCACAACACGAAGGGGCACTGCCACCCCCATGCATCGTCCGCAAAGACCCGCGGGTACCACACACTGCTCGACGAGGGGCCTGAGACCCCCTGAGCAACTCGAGAGGCCAGCGGGGTTCCCTTCCTCAGACAAGACGAGGCATGACTCTCCTGTCCCAACTCTGCAGGGACCCTGCGGTCGGAGTCCGAAACGGAGAGGAAGCCTGAGGTTCCTGCCTCCCCTCGAGGTGAGGCCCTCTTCCGTTGCGCCAGACCCAGCGGAGTCCCGAGGGGCCCCGCCACCTCCACAGGATCCCTCGCCTCTCAGAGGCACCCTGGGAAGTTCCCTAAGGTCCCCGGCGGAAAGCGAGGGAAACGAGGGTTTCCCGCCGACCCCCGAGAAAGACCTCGAGAGTCCTTCTTCAACGCGTCTCGAGGCCCTAGTCCCCTCACGTGACTCGAGAGCCAGGACGCGCTCCCCCTCGCCACGCGCATGGAGACCTGACTTCCCTGGCGCCGCACGAGAGGCTCCCTGAGATCCTCGTCGTGCCTCGGGAGAAAACCCCCACGGGCGCCGCAGCTCGAGGAAACCCCGGAGACGCCCCCGTCCTCGCGAGCTGAGGGCCTTCTTTTCCTGCATGGCCTGGAGAGCAATCCCGGGTCCTCTCTCCAAACGGAAGAGGAGGCTGGACTCCCTAGAGGCCGCTCAGGGGGCTCCAAGAGACCCGCGTCGCGACTCGAGAGGTGAGCGGAGTCCTTGGCTTCCCCTCGAGACGAGGCCTGACTCCCCGGGGGAGCCTGGAATGCAACCCCGAGATCCCTGCCTTCCCTGAAGAGGAATATTAGGTCCCGGACACACGCCTAGGTGAGGTCTCTTCGGCCCTGCAGTGACTCGAGCGCAACCCCCAGCTTTCCCTCGCAACCCGAGGGGAAGATTGGGCTTCCCAGGGCCAACCCAAGGGGAAGGCTGAGATCCCCGTCGTAACTCGAGAATGCCGCCGCAACTAGAGAAAAACCACGTGGTTCCCACCTCTTGGCAAGATGAGGCCCTTGCCCGCGACGGCGTCTCAAGGGAAGTCCCCTGTTCAGCCCTGAAGGGCGAAACGGTCCCTGACAGCCTTCCTGCGACCCCCAAAAGTCCCCCGACACGCCGGGGTCCACCGAGGGGAACACCGAGGTTCCCGGCACCGCTTCCTCTGAGCCCCTTCTCCCCTCCTGATCGCGACAGGAGAGGCGATTCCCCTGCGTGGTCTGGAAGGGGTTCCCGGCCTTCCCGGCGCACCTCTGGATGAGGCCGGTCTCACGAGGAAATTCGAGACGAGCCACGTGGGTGGGGCCACATGCCGAACGCCCCCGATTCCCCGGTCCGCCCTTGAGAAGGACCCGAGGCCCGGACCCCTCTTCGAAGGCAACCCTGTGGGTGAAGGCACAACACGAAGGGGCACTGCCACCCCCGTGCATCGTCCGCAAAGACCCGCGGGTTCCACACACAGCTCGACGAGGGGCCTGAGACCCCCTGAGCAACTCGAGAGGCCAGCGGGGTTCCCTTCCTCAGACAAGACGAGGCCTGACTCTCCTGTCCCAACTCTGCAGGGACCCTGCGGTCGGAGTCCGAAACGGAGAGGAAGCCTGAGGTTCCTGCCTCCCCTCGAGGTGAGGCCCTCTTCCGTTGCGCCAGACCCAGCGGAGTCCCGAGGGGCCCCGCCACCTCCACAGGATCCCTCGCCTCTCAGAGGCACCCTGGGAAGTTCCCTAAGGTCCCCGGCAGAAGGCGAGGGAAACGAGGGTTTCCCGCCGCCCCCCGAGAAAGACCTCGAGAGTCCTTCTTCAACGCGTCTCGAGGCCCTAGTCCCCTCCCGTGACTCGAGAGCCAGGACGCGCTCCCCCTCGCCACGCGCATGCAGACCTGACTTCCCTAGCGCCGCACGAGAGGCTCCCTGAGATCCTCGTCGTGCCTCGGGAGAAAACCCCCACGGGCGCCGCAGCTCGAGGAAACCCCTGAGACGCCCCCGTCCTCGCGAGCTGAGGGCCTTCTTTTCCTGCATGGCCTGGAGAGCAATCCCGGGTCCTCTCTCCAAACGCAAGAGGAGGCTGGACTCCCTTGAGGCCGCTCAGGGGGCTCCAAGAGACCCGCGTCGCGACTCGAGAGGAGAGCGGAATCCTTGGCTTCCCCTCGAGACGAGGCCTGACTCCCCGGGGGAGCCTGGAATGCAACCTCGAAATCCCTGCCTTCCCTGGAGAGGAATATTAGGTCCCGGACACACGCCTAGGTGAGGTCTCTTGGGCCCTGCACTGACTCGAGCGCAACCCCCAGCTTTCCCTCTCACTCGAGGGGAAGATTGGGCTTCCCAGGGCCAACCCAAGAGGAAGCCTGAGATCCCCGTCGTAACTCGAGAATCCCGCCGCAAGTCGAGGAAAACCACGTGGTTCCAACGTCTTTGCAAGATGAGCCTCTTGCCCGCTATGGCGTCTCAAGGGAAGTCCCAGTTTCCGTCCTGAAGTGCGAAACAGTACCTGACACTTTTCATGCGACCCACAGAAGTTCCCCGACACACCGGGTTCCCTCGAGGGAAACACCGAGGGTCCCGACAGCACTTCATCTGAGCACCTTCTCCCCTCCTGATGGCGACAGGAGTGTTGATTCCCCTGCGTGGTCTGGAAGGGATTCCCGGCCTTTCAGGCGCATCTCAGGATGAGGCAGTCCGCACGAGGAAATTCGAGATGAGCTACGGGGGTGGTGCCACATGCCGATCGACCTCGATTTCCCGGTCCACTCTTGAGAAGAACCCGTTGCACGGACACCTCTTCAAAGGCAACCCTGTAGGTGAAGGCACAACACGAAGGGGCACTGACACTCCCGTGCATCGTCCAGAAACACCCGTGGGTTCCACACACAGCTCGAAAAGGGGCCTGAGACCCCCTGAGCAACTCGAGAGGCAAGCGGAGTTCCCTTCCTCAGACAAGACGAGGCCTAACTCTCCGCTCCCAACTCTGCAGGGACCCTGAGGTCGGAGGGTCGGAGTCAGAAACAGAGAGGAAGCCTGAGGTTCCTGCCTCTCCTCGAGGTGAGGCCCTCTTCCATTGCTCCAACCCCAGCGGAGTCCAGAGAGGCCCCGCTAACTCCACAGCATCCCTCACCTCTCAGAGGCACCCTGGGAAGTTCCCTCATGTTCCAGGCAGAAGTCGAGGGAAATGAGGGTTTCCCGCCACCACTCAAGAAAGACCTCGATAGTCCTTCTTCAAAGTGTCTTGATGCCCTTGTCCCCTCTCTGGACTAGAGAGCAATGATGCGCTCCCCCTCGCCTCGCGCATGCAGACCTGGCTTCCCTGGCACCGCACGAGAGGCTCCCTGAGATCCTCCTCGTGCCTCGGGAGAAAACCCCCACGGGTGCCGCAGCTCGAGGAAACCCCTGAGACGCCCCCGTCCTCGCGAGCTGAGGGCCTTCTTTTCCTGCCTGGCCTGGAGAGCAATCCCGAGTCCTCTCTTCAAACTGAAGAGTAGGATGGATTCCCTTGAGGCGACTCAGTGGGCTCCAAGAGATCCGTGTCGCGGCTCGAGAGGAGAGCGCAGTCCTTTGCTTCCCCTCGAGGCGAGGCCTCACTCCCCGAGGGAGTCTGGAGTGCAATCCCGAGATCCTTGTCTTCCCTTGAGAGGACTATTAGGTCCTGGACACACGCCTAGATGAGGTCTCTTTGGCCTTGCAGTGATTCGAGCACAACATCCAGCTTTCCCTCGCAACTCGAAGGGAAGTTTGGGCTTCCCAGGGCTAACACAAGAGGAAGCCTGAAATCCCCGTCGTAACTCGAGAATCCCGCCGCAACTCGAAAAAAACCACGTGGTTCCTTCGTCTTCGCAACATGAGGCCCTTGCCCGCCACAGTGTCTCAAAAGAAGTCCCACGTTCCTACTGAAGTGCAAAACGGTACTTGGCACCCATGATGGCACCCCCAAAGTTCCCCAACATACAGGCCTCACTCGAGGGTAACACCCATGTTCCCCGCACCACATCATTTGAGCCCCTTCTCCCCTCCTGATTGCAACAGGAGTGTCTTTTCTCCTGCTTTGTGTGGAAGGGGTTACCGATCTTCCCAGCGCACATCAGGATGAGGCCGGTCTTACGAGGAAATTGGAGATGTAGCCTCGTGGGTGGTGCCACATGCGGAAAGACCCCATTTCCCGGTCAGCTATTAATAAGAACCCGATGCCCGTACACTTCTTGGAATGCATCCCGTAGGATGAAGGCACAACAAGGAGGGACCCTGAACACCCGTGCATCTTTTGGAAAATTCTGCAGGTTCCACATACAGCTCGACAAGTGACCTGTTACCTCGTGAACAACTCGAGAGGCAAGCTAAGTTTCATTTCTCCACAGAATACGAGGCCTGACTCTCCTGTCCCAACTCTGCAGGAATCCTGAGATCGGAGTCTGAAATGGAGAGGAACCCTGAGGTTCCTTCCTCAACACGAGATGAGGCCCTCTTGTATTATACCACACCCAGTGGAGTCCCGAGAGGCCCCTCCCAACTCCACAGTATCAGTGTCTTCTCAGAGGCACCCTGAGCAACTCCCTGAGGTCACCGGCACAAGTCGAGGGAACACAGGGTATCCTGCCGCAACCCGAGAAAGACCTCAAGAGTCCGTCTTCAACGCGTCTTGAGGACGGATTCCCCTACCATGACTCGAGAGCAATGACACGCTCCCCCTCGCCATGCGCATGGACACCTGGCTTCCCTGGCGCCACATGAGAGGCTCCCTGAGCTCCCCGTCATACCTCATGAGAAACCCCACACTGGCGCCACAGCTCGGGAAAACCCACCGTCATCGCGAGATTGGGGACTTCTTTTCCTGCCTGACCTGGAGAGCAATCCCTGGTCTTTTCTCCAAACTTCACAGGAGGCTTTACTCCCTTTAGGCCACTCAATGGGCTCCAAGAGATACCTGTCGCGACTTGAGAGGAGAGCAGAGTACTTTGTTTCCCCTCGAGACGAGGCCTTACCTCGGGTGAGTCTGGAATGCAACCCCGAGATCCCTGTTGCCCCTGGAGAGGAACATTATGTCCTGGACAAAAGCCTAGATGAGGTCTATTTTGCCCTACAGTGACTCGAGAGCAACACCCATCTCTCCCTCGCAATTCAAATGGAAGATTGGTCTTCATTGGGCCAACACAAGAGGAAGTCTGAATTTCCCGTTGTAACTCGAGAATCCCGCCGCAACTCTTAAAAACCACGTGGTTCCCCATTCATCGCAATATGAGGCCTTTGCCCGCTACAGAGTCTCAAGAGAAGTCCCATGTTTCGTCATAAAGTTCGAAATGCTACTTGGCACCCTTGATGCGACCCCAAAAGTTCCCCAATATACCGGTCTCACTCCAAGGGAACACCGAAGTTCCTGGCACCACTTCATTTGAGCCCCTTCTCCCCTCCTGATCACGGCAGGAAGGTCGATCCCCCTGCTTTGTCTAGAAGGCGTTCCCGACCTTCATGGCGCACCTCAGGTTGAGGCCAGTCTCACGAAGAAATTCGAGACGTAGCCTCGTGTTGGTGCCACGTGCCAAAAGACCCCGATTTCTCGGTCTTGCTCTTGATAAGAACCCAATGCCCGGACACCTCTTCTAAGGCAACCCTGTGGATGAAGGCACTACACAAGGGGGCACTGGCAACCCTGTTCATTGTCCGGAAAACCCCGCAGGATCCACATACAGCTCCACAACTGGCCTGTCACCCCTTAAACAATGAGAGAGGAAAGCGGAGTTCCCTTCCTCAGACAAGACGAGGCCTGAGTATCCAATCCCAACTCTGCAGGCACGCTTCGATCTGAGTCAGAAATGGAGAGGAAACCTGAGGTTCCTGCCTCAACCCGAGATGAGGCCCTCTTCCATTAAAACAAACCCAGTGGAGTCCCGAGAGGCCCCTCCCATCTCCACAGTATCCCTGACTTCTCATAGGCATTCTGAGAAGCTCCTTGAGGCCACCGGCAAAAGTCGAGGGAAATAAGGGTTTCCTGCCACAACCGAAGAAAGACCTCGAGAGTCCTTCTTCAATGTGTCTTGAGGTCAGATTCCCCTACCATAGCTCGAGAGCAATAATGCGCTCCCCCTCGCCACGCACATGGAGACCTGACTTCCCTGGCGCCACACGAGAGTCTCCCTGAGCTCCCCGTCGTACCTCGTGTGAAACCCCACACTGGCGCCGTAGCTCGAGAAAACACACAACATCCCTCCGTCATCGCGAGATGAGGGCCATCTTTTCCTGCATGGCCTGGAGAGCAGTCCCAAGTCCTCTCTCCAAACTTAACAGGAGGCTTGACTCCCTTTAGGCCACAAAGTGGGCTCCAAGAGGTGCCCGTCGCGACTCGAAAGGAGAGCGGAGTCCTTTGCTTCCCTTCGACATGAGGCCTGACTCCCTGGGTGAGTCTGGAATGCAAACCTGAGATCCCTGTGGCCCTTGGAGAGGAACATTAGGTCCTGGACACAAGCCTACATGAGGTCTCCTTTGCCCTGCAGTGACTCGAGCGCAACCCCCAGCTCTCCCTCGCAACTCGAATGGATGATTGGACTTCCCCTGCCCAACACAAGAGGAAGCCTGAAATCCCCGTCGTAACTCGAGAATCCCGCCGCAACTCGAGAAAAACCACGTGGCTCCCCCGTCATCGCAAGATGAGGCCCTTGGCCGCTACAGCGTATCAAGAGAAGTCCCACGTTCCATCCTGAAGTACAAAACGGTACTTGGCACCCTTGATGCGACCCCCAAAGTTCCCTGACATACCGGTCTCACTCGAGGGAAACACCCAAAGTTCACGGCACCACTTCCTGTGAGCCCTTTCACCCCTCCTGATCGCGACAGAAGGGTCGATTCCCATGTTTTGTCTGCAAGGGGTTCCCGACGTTCCCCTCGAACCTCCGGATGAGGCCGGTCTCATGAGGAAATTCGAAAAGTAGCCTCATGGTTGGTGCCATATGCTGAAAGATCCCAAATTCCCGGTCCACTCTAGATAAGAACCTCACGATCGGACATCTCTTCGAAGGCAACCCTGTGGATGAAGGCACAACACGAAGGGACACTGACATCCCCATGCATCGTCTGGAAAAACCTGCAGATTCCACTCACAGCTCCAAATGTGGACTGTCACCTCGTGAACAACTCGAGAGGCAAGTGAAGTTGCATTCCTTCACACAAGACGAGGCCTTACTCTCCTGTCCCAACTCTTCAGGGACCCTGCAATTGGAGTCAGAAATGGAGAGGAACCTTGAGGTTCCTGCCTCAACTAGAGAAGAGGCCCTCTTCCATTGAACCAAACTCAGTGGTGTCCCGAGAGGCCCCTCCCAACACCACAGTATCCCTGAATTCTCAGAGGCTCCCTGAGAAGCTACCTGAGGTCACTGGCACAAGTCGAGGGAACCCAGAGTTTCCTGAAGTAACCCGAGAAAGACTTGGAGAGTCCTTTTTCAACGTCTCTTGATGCCCGATTCCCTTACCATGACTCCAGAGCAAGGACGCGCTCCCCTCGCCACAAGCAGGAAAACTGACTTCCCTAGTACCACACAAGAGGCTCCCTGAGTACCCCATCGTACCTCGTGAGAAAACTCACAGTGGCGCCGCAGTTCGAGAAAAACCACAAGATGCCCCCGTCAAGGAGAGATGGGGGCCTTCTTTTCCTGCCTGACCTGGAGAGCAATTCCTGGTCCTCTCTCCAAACTTCACAGGAGTATTGACTCCCTTTAGGCCACTCAGTTGGGTCCAAGAAATACCCGTTGCGACTCGAGAGGAGAGCGGAGTCCTTTGCTTCCCTGGAGACGAGGCCTGACTCCCCGGGTGAGTTTGGAATGCAACCCCGAGATCCCTGTCGCCCCTGGAGTGGAACATTTTGTCCTAGACACAAGGCTAGATGAGGTCTATTTTGCCCTACAGTAATCGAGAGCAACCTCCATCTCTCCCTCACAATTTGAATGGAAGATTGGTCTTCCCACGGTCAACACAAGAGGAAGTCTAAATTTCCCATCGTAATTCGAGAATTCAGCCTCAAGTCTTAAAAACCATGTGGTTCCCCCTTCATCGCCATATGAGGCCCTTGCCAGCTAGAGTCTCAAGAGAAGTCCCACGTTCCATCTTAAAGTTCGAAATGCTACTTGGCACCCTTGATGCGACCCCAAAGTTCCCCAACATACCGGTCTCACTCCAAGGGAACACTGAAATTCCCGGTGTCTCCAGGGAAGTCCCATGTTCCGTCCTTAAGTGCGAAACGGTACATGAAACCCTTGATGCGACCGCAAAAGTTCCCCGATACGCTGGATTCCCTCGAGGGGAACACCGATGGTCCCGGCACCACTTCATCTGAGCCCCTTCTCCCTTCCTGATCGTGACAGGAGAGTCGATTCCCCTGCGTGGTCTGGAAGGGGTTCCCGGCCTTCCTGGCGCACCTCAGGATGAGGCCGGTCTCAGGAGGAAATTCGAGACTAGCCACGTGTGAGGTGCCACGTGCCGAACGACTCCGATTTTCCGGTCCGCTCTTGATAAGAACCCGATGCCCGGACACCTCTTCGAAGGCAACCCTGTGGGTGAAGGCACAACACGAAGGGGCACTGACACCCCCGTGCATCATCCGGAAAAACCCGCAGGGTCTACACACAGCTCGACAAGGGGCCTGAGACTCCCGGAACAACTCGAGAGGCAACCAGAATTCCATTCCTCAGACAAGACGAGGCATGACTCTCCTGTCCCAACTCTGCAGGGACCGTGCAGTCGGAGTCCGAAACCGAGAGGAAGCCTGAGGTTCCTGCCTCCCCTCGAGATGAGGCCCTCTTCCATTGCGCCGAACCCAGCAGAGTCCCGAGAGGCCCTGCCAACTACACAGCATCCCTCACCTCTCAGAGGCACCCTGGGAAGTTCCCTAAGGTCCCCTGCAGAAGTCGAGGGAAACGAGGGTTTCCCGCCGCAACCCGAGAAAGACCTCGAGAGTCCTTCTTCAACGCCTCTTGAGGACCTAGCTGCTTCCCATGACTCGAGAGTGATGACCAGCTCCCCCTCGCCATGCGCATGGAGACCTGACTTCCCTGGCGCCGCACGAGAGGCTCCCTGAGGTCCTCGTCGTGCCTCGTGAGAAAACCCCCATGGGCGCAGCAGCCTGAGGAAACCCATGAGATGCCCCCGTCATCGCGAGATGAGGGCCTTCTTTTCCTTCCTGGCCTGGAGAGCAATCCCGAGTCCTCTCTCCAAACTGAAGAGGAGGCTCGACACCCTTGAGTCCACTCAGTGGGCTCCAAGAGATCCGTGTCGCGACTTGAGAGGAAAGCGGAGTCCTTTGCTTCCCCTCCAGGCGAGTCCTGACTCCCCGGGGGAGTCTGGAATGGAAACCCGGGATCCCTGTCTTCCCTTGAGAGGAATATTAGGTCCTGGACACACGCCTCGATGAGGTCTCTTTGGCCCTGTAGTGACTCGAGCAGAACCCCCAGCTTTCCATCGCAACTCCAATTGAAGATTGGGCTTCCCAGGGCCAACCGAAGAGAGACCTGAAATTCCTGTCGTTTTCGAGAATCCCGATGCAACTCAAGAAAAACGACGTGGTTCCAACGTCTTCACAGGATGAGGCCCTTGCCCACTACAGCGTCTCCAGGGAAGTCCTATGTTCCGTCCTGAAGTGGGAAACGGTACTTGGCTCCCTTGATGCGAGCCCTAAAGTTCCCTGAAACGCCGGGTTCCCTCGAGTGGAACACCGAGGGTCCCGGCACCACTTCATCTGAGCCCCATCTCCCCTCCTGATCGCGACAGGAGAATCGATTCCCCTACTTTGTGTGGAAGGGGTTCCCGGCCTTCCCGGTGCACCTCAGGATGATGCTGGTCTCACGAGGAAATTCGAGATGAGCCACATGCAGAATGACCCCGATTTCCCGGTCCGCTCTTGAAATGAACCCGATGCCCGGACACCTCTTTGAAGGTAAACCTGTGGGGGAAGGCACAAAATGAAGGGGCACTGACACCCCCATGCATCTTCTGGAAACACCCGCAGGTTCCACACACAGCTTGTCAAGGGCCCTGAGACCCCCTGAAAGACTCGAGAGGCAAGCAGAGTTCCGTTACTCAGACAAGACGAGGCCTGACTCTCCTGTCCCAACTCTGCAAGGCCCCTGCGGTCGGAGTCAGAAATGGAGAGGAAGCCTGAGGTTCCTGCCTCCAATCGAGATGAGGCCCTCTTTCATTTCGTCAAACCTAGTGGAGTCCCGAGAGGCCCCTCTAACTCCTCAGTATCCCTCACCTCTCAGAGGCACCTGGGAAGTTCCCTAAGGTCCCCTGTAGAGGTCGAGGGAAACGAGTGTTTCCCGCCCCAACCCAAGAAAGACCTTGAGAGTCCTTCTTAAATGCCTCTTGAGGCCCTAGTCCCTCCCATGACTCGAGAGCAATGACGCGATCAGCCTGGCCACACGCATGGAGTCAGGCTTCTCTGGCGCCACACAAGAGGATCCCTGAACTCCCCATCATATCTCGTGAGAAACCCCACACTGGCGCCGCAGCTCGAGAAAACCCATGGGACGCCCCTGTCATCACGAGAGGAGGGCCATCTTTAACTGCATGGTATGCAGATCAAGCGTGAACCTTCTGTCCAAGCTACACAGGACGCTTGACTCCCTTTAGGCCACTCATTGGGCTCCAAGAGTTACACGTCGCGACTCGAGAGGATAGTGGAGTCCTTTGCTTCCACTCGAGACGAGGCGTGACCCACCGGGTGAGACTGGAATGTGACCCCGATATCCCTGTCACCCCTGGAGAGGAACATTACGTCCTGGACCCAAGCCTAGATGAGGACTCTTTGCCCTGAAGTGACTCGAGAGCAACCCCCAGCTCTCTCTGACAAGTTGAATGGAAGATTGGACTTCCTGGGCCAACACAAGAGGAAGCCTGAATTCCCCGTTGTAACTCAAGAATCCCGCCTCAACTCGAGAAAAACCACGTGTTTCCCTCGTCAACGCAATATGAGGCCCTTGCCCGCTACAGCATCTCCAGAGAATTCCCACGTTCCGTCTTGAAGTGCGAAACTGTACTTGGCACCCTTGATGCGACCTCAAAAGTGCCGTGACATACCGGTCTCACTCGAGGGGACCACCGAGGTTCCCGGCACCACTTCATCTGAGCCCCTTCTCCCCTTCTGATTGCGAGCAGTGGGTCGATTCCCCTGCTTTGTCTGCAAGGGGTTCCCGACCTTCCCGGCGCACCTCAGGATGAGGCCGGTCTCCCGAGGAAATTCGAGACGTAGCCTCGTGGGTGGTACCACATGCTGAAAGACCCCAATTTTCCGGTACGCTCTTGAAAAGAACCCGATGCCCGGACACCTCTTTGAAGGCAACCCTGTGGATGAAGGCACAACACGAAGGGGCACTGACACCCCCGTGCATCATCCGGAAAAACCCGCAGGTTCCACACACAGCTCAACAAGTGGCCTGTCACTCCGTGAACAACTCGAAGGGCAAGGGGAAATCCATTCCTCCACAGAAGACGAGGCGTGACTCTCTTCTCCATACTCTGCAGGTACCCTGCGACCCGAGTCAGAAATGGAGAGGACCCCTGACATTCCTGCCTCCATTCGAGATGAGGCCCCCTTCGATTGCACCAAACCCAGTTGAGTAACGAAAGGCCCCTCCCAAATCCACAGTGTCCCTGACTTCTCAGAGGCACCCTTAGAAGTTGCCTGAGGTCACCGACACAAATCAAGGGAACCCAGGGTTCCCTGCCGCAACCCGAGAAAGACCTCAAGAGTCCTTCTTCAATGCGTCTTGAGGCCCAATTCGCCTACTATGACTCGAGAGCAATCACGCACTCCCCTTCACCACACGCACGGAGACCTGACGTCCCTAGCACCACACGAGAGGCTCTCTGAGCTCCCCGTTGTACCTCGTGAGAAATCTGATACTGGCGCCGCAGCTGGAGAAAACCCACGAGATGCCCCCGTCATCGCGAGATGAGGGCCTTTTTTCCTGCATGGCCAGGAAAACAATCCCGAGTCATCTCTCCAAACTCCATAGGAGGCTTCACTCCCTTTACGCCACGCAGTGGGCTCCAAGAGATACCCGTCGCGACTCGACAGGAGAGCGGAGTCCTTTTTTTCCCCTCAAGACGAGGCCTGACTCTCCGGGTGAGTCGAGAATGCAACCCTGAGATCCCTGTTGGCCCAGTAGTGGAACACTAGGTCCTGGACACAAGCGTAGATGAGGTCTATTTTGCCCTGCAGTGACTGGAGAGCAATCCCCAGTTCTAACTTGCAACTTGAATGGAATACTGGATTTTCCTGGCGCCACAGAAGAGGCTCCCTGAGATCCCCGTGGTACTTCATGAGACACCCCACACTGGCGCCACAGCTCGAAAAAACCCACGAGACGCCACCGTCATCTCGAGATGAGGGCCTTCTTTTCCTGCATGGCCTGGAGTCCAATCCCGAGTCCTCTCTCCAAACTCCACAGGAGGCTTGACTCCCTTTAGTACACACATTGGGCTCCAAGAGATACCCATCGCGACTCGAGACGAGAGCGGAATTCTTTGCTTACCCTCGAGGTGAGAACTGACTCCCCGGATGAGTCTGGAATGCAAACCTGAGATCCCTGTCGCCCCTGGAGAGCAACGTTAGATCCTGGACACAAGCCTAGATTAGGTCTCTTTTGCCCTGCAGTGACTCTAGCGCAATCCCCAGCTCCCCCTCGCAACCCGAATGGAAGATTGGATTTCAAGGCCAACAAGAGGAAGCCTAAATTCCCGGTCATAACTCGAGAATCCCGCCTCAACTCGAGCAAAACCACGTGGTTCTCCCGTCATCGCAAGATGAGGCCCTTGCCCGCTACAGCGTTCCAAAGATGTCCCAGGTTCCGTCTTGAAATGCGAAACGGTACTTGGCACCCTTGATGCGACCCCAAAAGTCCCCCAACACGCCGGTCTCACTCAAGGGGAACACCGAGGTTCCCGGCACCACTTCATTTAAGCCCCTTCTCCCCTCTTGATCGTGACCGGTGGGTCGATTCCCCTGCTTTGTCTGCAAGGGGGCCCGACCTTCCCTGCACAACTCAGGATGAGGCCGGTCTCATGGGGAAATTCGATACGTAGCTTTGTGGGTGGTGCCACTTGCTGAAAGACTCCAATTTCCCGGTCCGCTCTTGATAAGAATCCGATGCTCGGACACCTCTTGGAAGGCAGCCTTGAGTATGAAGGTACAACACGAAGGGGCACTAACACACCTGTGCATCATCCGGAAAAACGGGCAGGTTACACACACAGCTCGACAAGTGGCCTGTCACCTCGAGAACAACTCGAGAGGCAAGAGGAGTCCCATCCTCCAGAAAAGACGAGGCCTGACTCTCCTGTACCAACATGCAGGGACCTTGCGATCTGAGTCAGAAATGGAGAGGAACACTGAGGTTCCTGCTTCAACTTGAGTTGAGTCCCTCTTACATTCCACCAAATGCAGAGGAGTCTCGAGAGGCCCCTCCAAACTGCACAGTATCCCTGACTTCTCAGAGGCACTCTGAGAAGCTCCCTGAGGTCGCAGGCACAAGTCAAGGGAACCCTGGGTTTTATGCAGTGACCCGAGAAAGACCTCGAGAGTCCTTCTTCAACCCGTCTTGAGGCCCGATTACCCTACCATGACTCGAGAGCAATGACGAGCTCCCCCTAGCCATCTCATGGGGACCTGACTTCCCTGGCGCCACACGAGAGGCTCCCTGAGCTCCCTCTCGTACCTCGTCAGAAACCCGGCACTAGCGCGGCAGTCTAGAAAACCCACGAGACGCCGCCATCATCGCGAGATGAGGGCCTTCTTTTCCTGCATGGCCTGGAGAGGAATCCCGAGTCCTCTATCCAAACACCACAGGAGGCTTGACTCCCTTTAGGGCACACAGTGGGCTCTAAGAGATACCCATCGCGACTCAAAAGGACAGCGGAGTTCTTTGCTTCCCCTCGAGACGAGGCCTGATTCCTCGGGTGAGTCTGGTATGCAACCCCAAGATCCCTGTCGCCCCTAGGGACGAGCATTAAGTCCTGGACACAAGCCTAGATGAGGTCTATTTTGCCCTGCAGTGACTCGAGAGCAATCCCCAGCTCTCCCTTTAAACTCGAATGGAAGATAGGACTTCCCTGGCCCAACACATGAGGAAGACTGTATTCCCCGTCGAAACTCGAGAATCCCGCCACAACTCGAGAAACGCCACGTGGTTCCCCCGTCATCGCAAGATGAGGCCCTTGCCCCCTACAGCGTCTCAAGAGAAGTCCCACGTTCCGTCTTGAAGTGCGAAACGGTATTGGCACCCTTGATGCACCCTCAAAAGTTCCTCGACACACCAGTCTGACTCGAGGAGAACACGGAGGTTCCCGGCACCACTACATCTGGGCCCCTTCTCCCCTCCTGATCATGACAGGAGGGTCGATTCCCCTGTTTTGTCTTGAAGGGGTTCCCACCTTTCCCGGGGCATCTCAGGATGAGGGCGGTCTCACGAGGATATTCGAGACATAGCCACGTGGATGGTGACACATGCCGAAAGACCCCGATTTCCCGGTCCGCTCTTGATAAGATCCTGATGCCCGGACACGTCTTTGAAGATAACCCTTTTGATGAAGGCACAACACTTAGGGGCACTGACACCCCTGGGTATCGTCCGGAGAAACCCTCAGGTACCACACACAGCTCGAGAAGTGACCTGTCACCCGTGAACAACTGGAGAGGCAAGCAGAGTTCCATTCCTCCACACAAGACGAGGCCTGACTCTCCTGTTCGAACTCTGCAGCGAAACTGCGATCCGAGTCAGATCTGGCCCAGGGGAAGTCAGGAGAGGAAACATGAGTTTCCTGCCTCCACTCGAGATGAGGCCCTCTTCCATTGCACCGAACCCAGTGGAGTCCCGAGAGACCCCTCCCAACTGCACAGTATCCCTGACTTCTCAGAGGCACCCTTAGACCTTCCTGAGATCACCGGCACAAGTCGAGGGAACCAAGGGTTTCCTGCCCCAACCCGTAAAAGACCTCGAGAGTCCTTCTTCAACACGTCTTGAGGTGCGATTCCCCTACCATGACTCGAGAGCAATGACGCGCTCCCCCTAGCCACGCGCATAGAAACCTGACTTCCCTGGCGCCACAGGAGAGGCTCCCTGAGCTCCCCATTATACCTCGTGAGAAACACCACACTGGAGCCGCAGCTCGAGAATACCCACGAGACGCCCCAGTCCTCACGAGATGAGGGCCTTCTTTTGCTGTATGGCCTGGAGAGCAATCCTGAGTCCTCTATCCAAACTCCACAGGAGGCTTGACTCATTTTAGGCCACACAGTGAGCTCCAAGATATACCCGTCGCGACTTGACAGGAGAGCGGTGTCCTTGGCTTCCCCTCGAGACGAGGCCTGACTCCCCGGGTGAGTCGAGAATGCAATGCTGAGATCGCTTTCGCCCCAGCAGAGGAACATTAGGTCCTGGACACAAGCCTAGATGAGGTCTATTTGGCCCTGCAGTGTCTCGAGAGCAATCCCCAGTTCTAACTCACAATTCGAATGAAAACTGGACTTCCCTGGGCCAGTTGAAGAGGAAGCCTGAATTCCCGGTTGTAACGAGAATCCCGCCCCAACTCAAGAAAAACCACGTGGTTCCCCCGTCATCGAAGGATGAGGCCCTTGCCCGCTACAGCGTCTCAAGAGAAGTCCCACGTTCCGTATTGAAGAGCGAAAAGTTACTTGGAACCCTTGATGCGACCCCAAAAGTTCCCCGACATACCAGTCTCACTTGAGGAGAACACCGAGGTTCCCGGCACCACTTCATCTGAGACTCTTCTCCCCTCTTGATCGCGACAGGAGGTTCGATTCCCCTGCTTTGTCTGGAAGGCGTTCCCGACCTTCCTGGCGCACATCAAGATGAGGCCAGTCTCACGAGGAAATTCGAGACATAGCCTCGTGGGTGGTGCGGCATGCCAAAAGACCCCGATTCCCTGGTCCGCTCTTGATAAGAACCCGATGGCAGAACCCAACTCGAAGGCAATCCTGTGGAACAAGGCACAACACGAAGGGGCAGTGACACCCCAGTGCATCGTCCAGAAAAACCCGCAAGTTCCACATACAAATCGACAAGTGGCCTGTCACCCCATGAACAACGCGAGAGTCAAGCGGAGTTCCAGTCCTCCACACAAGACGAGGCCTGACTCTCCTGTCCCAACTCTGCAGGGACTCTGCGATCCGAGTCAGATCCGGCGCATTCGAAGCCAGGAGAGGAACCCTGTGGTTCCTGCCTCAACTTGTCATGAGGCCCTCTTCCATTGCACCAAACCCAGTGGAGTTCCGAGAGGCCCCTCCCAACTCCACAGTGACCCTGACTTCTCAGAGGCACGCTGAGAAGCTTCCTGAGGTCACTGGCACAAGTCGATGGAACCCAGGGTTTCCTGCTGCAACCCAAGAAAGACCTCGAGAGTCCTTCTTTAACACGTTTTCAGGCCCAATTCCCCTACCATGACTCGAGAACAATGACGGGCTCCCTCTCACCACGTGCATAGAGACCTGACTGCCCTGGCCCCACATGAGAGGCTCACTGAGCTCCCAGTCTTACTTCGTGAGAAACCCCACACTAGCGCCACAGCTCGAGAAAACCTACGAGACGCCCCAGTCATCGGGAGATGAGGGCCTTCATTTCCTGCATTGCCTGGAGAGCAATCCCGTGTCCTCCCTCCAAACACCAGAGGAGGTTTGACTCCCTTTAAGCCACTCAGTGGGCTCCAAGACATACCCGTCCGACTCGAGAGGAGAGCAGAGTCCTTTGCTTCCCCTCGAGACGAGGCCTGACTCCAGGGTGAGTCTGGAATGCAACCCCGAGATTCCTGTCGCCCCTTGACATGAACATTAGGTCCTGCACACAAGCCTTGGTGGGGTCTCTTTTGCCTTCAGTGACTAGAGCGCACCTCCAGCTCTTCCTCGAATCTCGAATGGAAGATAAGACTTTTGTGGGCCAACACAAGAGGAAGCATGAATTCCCTGTGGTAACTCAAATATCCCACCGCAACTAGAGAAAAACCAAGTGGTTCCCCAGTCATTCCAAGATGAGGCCCTTGCCCGCTGGAGCACCCCAAGAGAAGTCCCACGTTCCAATTTGAAGAGCGAAACGGTACTTGGAACGCGTTATGCGACCCCAAAAGTTACCCGACATACCTGTCTCACTTGAGGGAAACACCGAGGTTCCCAGCAGCACTTCATCTGAGCCACTTCTCCCCTCCTGATCGCCACAGGAGGGTCAATTCCTCTGCTTGTCTGGAAGGGTTTCATGACCTTCGCGGCACACCTCAGGATGAGGCCGGTTTCATGAGGAAATTCGAGACTAGACACGTGGGTGGTGCCAAATGCTGAACGACCCCGATTTCCCAGTCCGCTCTTCATAAGAACACCATGCCCGGACACCTCTTCGAAGGCAACCCTGTGGATGAAGACACAAAACGAAGGGTCACTGACACCCCCATGCATCGTCTGGAAAAACCTGCAGATTCCACACACAGTTTGACAAGGGGCCTGAAACCCCATGAACAACTCGAGAGGCAAGCGGAGTTCCATTCCTCAGAAAAGACATAGCCTGACTCTCCTGTCCCAACTCTGCAGGGACACTACGATCAGAGTCAGAATTGGAGAAGAAGCCTGAGGTTCCTGCCTCCACTCGAGATGAGGCCCTCTTCCATTGCGACAAACACAGTGGAGTCCCGAGAGGCCCCGCCAAATCCACAGCGTCCCTCACCTCTCAGAGGCACCCTGGGAAGTTTCCTCAGGTCCCCGGCAGAAGTCGGGGGAAATGAGGGTTTCACGCTGCAACCCGAGAAAGACCTCGAGAGTCCTTCTTCAATGCGTCTCGAGGCCCTAGTCCCCTCCCATGACTCGAGAGCCATGACGCACTCCCCCTCGCCACGCGCATGGAGACCTGACTTCCCTGGCGCCGCACGAGAGGCTCCCTGAGATCCTCGTCGTGCCTCGGGAGAAAACCCCCACGGGCGCCGCAGCTCGAGGAAACCCCTGAGACGCCCCCGTCCTCGCGAGCTGAGGGCCTTCTTTTCCTGCATGGCCTGGAGAGCAATCCCGGGTCCTCTCTCCAAACTGAAGAGGAGGCTGGACTCCCTTGAGGCCGCTCAGGGGGCTACAAGAGACCCGCGTCGCGACTCGAGAGGAGAGCGGAGTCCTTGGCTTCCCCTCGAGACGAGGCCTGACTCCCCGGGGGAGCCTGGAATGCAACCCCGAGATCCCTGCCTTCCCTGGAGAGGAATATTAGGTCCTGGACACACGCCTAGCTGAGGTCTCTTCGGCCCTGCAGTGACTCGAGCGCAACCCCCAGCTTTCCCTCGCAACCCGAGGGGAAGATTGGGCTTCCCAGGGCCAACCCAAGGGGAAGGCTGAGATCCCCGTCGTAACTCGAGAATGCCGCCGCAACTCGAGAAAAACCACGTGGTTCGCACCTCTTGGCAAGATGAGGCCCTTGCCCGCGACGGCGTCTCAAGAGAAGTCCCCTCTTCCGTCCTGAAGGGCGAAACGGTCCCTGACAGCCTTCCTGCGACCCCCAAAAGTCCTCCGAAACGCCGGGGTCCCCCGAGGGGAACACCGAGGGTCCTGGCACCGCTTCATCTGAGCCCCTTCTCCCCTCCTGATCGCGACAGGAGAGGCGATTCCCCTGCGTGGTTTGGAAGGGGTTCCCGGGCTTCCCGGCGCACCTCAGGATGAGGCCGGTCTCACGAGGAAATTCGAGACGAGCCACGTGGGTGGGGCCACATGTCGAACGCCCCCGATTCCCCGGTCCGCTCTTGAGAAGGACCCGAGGCCCGGACCCCTCTTCGAAGAGAACCCTGTGGGTGAAGGCACAACACGAAGGGGCACTGCCACCCCCGTGCATCGTCCGCAAAGACCCGCGGGTTCCACACACAGCTCGACGAGGGGCCTGAGACCCCTGAGCAACTCGAGAGGCCAGCGGGGTTCCCTTCCTCAGACAAGACGAGGCCTGACTCTCCTGTCCCAACTCTGCAGGGACCCTGCGGTCGGAGTCCGAAACGGAGAGGAAGCCTGAGCTTCCTGCCTCCCCTCGAGGCGAGGCCCTCTTCCGTTGCGCCAGACCCAGCGGAGTCCCGAGGGGCCCAGCCACCTCCACAGGATCCCTCGCCTCTCAGAGGCACCCTGGGAAGTTCCCTAAGGTCCCCGGCAGAAGGCGAGGGAAACGAGGGTTTCCCGCCGCCCCCCGAGAAAGACCTCGAGAGTCCTTCTTCAACGGATCTCGAGGCCCTAGTCCCCTCCCGTGACTCGAGAGCCAGGACGCGCTCCCCCTCGCCACGCGCATGGAGACCTGACTTCCCTGGCGCCGCACGAGAGGCTCCCTGAGATCCTCGTCGTGCCTCTGGAGAAAACCCCCACGGGCGCCGCAGCTCGAGGAAACCCCTGAGACGCCCCCGTCCTCGCGAGCTGAGGGCCTTCTTTTCCTGCATGGCCTGGAGAGCAATCCCAGGTCCTCTCTCCAAACGCAAGAGGAGGCTGGACTCCCTTGAGGCCGCTCAGGGGGCTCCAAGAGACCCGCGTCGCGACTCGAGAGGAGAGCGGAGTCCTTGGCTTCCCCTCGAGACGAGGCCTGACTCCCCGGGGGAGCCTGGAATGCAACCCCGAGATCCCTGCCTTCCCTGGAGAGGAATATTAGGTCCCGGACACACGCCTAGGTGAGGTCTTTTTGGCCCTGCAGTGACTCGAGCGCAACCCCCAGCTTTCCCTCGCAACCCGAGGGGAAGATTGGGCTTCCCAGGGCCAACCCAAGGGGAAGGCTGAGATCCCCATCGTAACTCGAGAATCCCGCCGCAACTCGAGAAAAACCACGTGGTTCCCACCTCTTGGCAAGATGAGGCCCTTGCCCGCCACGGCGTCTCAAGGGAAGTCCCCTGTTCCGCCCTGAAGGGCGAAACGGTCCCTGACAGCCTTCCTGCGACCCCCAAAAGTCCCCCGACACGCCGGGTTCCCTCGAGGGGAACACCGAGAGTCCCGGCACCGCTTCCTCTGAGCCCCTTCTCCCCTCCTGATCGCGACAGGAGAGGCGATTCCCCTGCGTGGTCTGGAAGGGGTTCCCGGCCTTCCCTGCGCACCTCAGGATGAGGCCGGTCTCACGAGGAAATTCGAGACGAGCCACGTGGGTGGTGCCACATGCCGAACGCCCCCGATTCCCCAGTCCGCCCTTGAGAGGGACCCGAGGCCCGGACCCCTCTTCGAAGGCAACCCTGTGGGTGAAGGCACAACACGAAGGGGCACTGCCACCCCCGTGCATCGTCCGCAAAGACCCGCGGGTTCCACACACAGCTCGACGAGGGGCCTGAGACCCCCTGAGCGACTCGAGAGGCCAGCGGGGTTCCCTTCCTCAGACAAGACGAGGCCTGACTCTCCTGTCCCAACTCTGCAGGGACCCTGCAGTCGGAGTCCGAAACGGAGAGGAATTCTGAGGTTCCTGTCTCCCCTCGAGGTGAGGCCCTCTTCCATTGCACCAAACCCAGATGAGTCGCGAGAGGCCCCTCCCAACTCCACAGTATCCCTGAATTCTCAGAGGCACCTTGAGAATCTACCTGAGTTCACCGGCTCTAGTCCAGGGAACCCAGGGTTTCCTGCTGCGACCCGAGAAAGTCCTTTAGAGTCCTTCGGCGCGTCTTGAGGCCCGATTCCCCTACCATGACTCGAGAGCAAAGACCCGCTCCCCATCGCCATGCGCATGGAGACCTGACTTCCCTGACTCCTGAAGAGAGTCTCCCTGAGCTCCCCGTCTTACCTCTTCGGAAACCCCATTCAGGCACCGCAGCTCGAGAAAACCCACGATACGCCCCCGTCATCACGAGATGAGGGACTTGTTTCCTGCCTGGCATGGAGAGCAAAACCGTGTCCTCTCTCCAGACTCCACAGGAGGCTTGACTCTCTTTAGGCCTCTCAGTTGGCTCCAAGAGATACCTGTCAGGACCTGAAGGGAGAGCAGAGTCCTTTGCTTCCCCTCGAGACGAGGCCTGACTCCCCGTGTGAGTCTGGAATGCAACCCCGAGTTCCTGTCACACCTGGAGAGGAAAACTCGGTCTTGGACACAAGCCTAGATGAGGTCTATTTTGCACTGCCGTTACTAGAGAGCAATCGCCAGCTCTCCCTCGCAAATCGAATGGAAGATTGGACTTCCCTGGGCCAATACAATTGGAAGCCTGAATTCAACATCATAACTCGAGAATCCCGCCGAAACTCGAGAAAATCCACGTGGTTCCCCCATCAGCGCTAGATGAGGCCCTTGCCCGCTACAGCGACTCAAGAGAAGTCCCACTTTCTGTCTTGAAGTGCGAAACGGTACTTGGCACCCTTGATGCAATCTCAAAATTCCCCGACATACCGGTCTCACTCGAAAGGAACACCGAGGTTCCCGGAACCACTTCATTTGAGCTCCTTCTCCCCTCGTTATCGCGACAGGAGTGTCGATTCCCCTGCTATGTCTGGAAGGGGTTCCCGACCTTTCCAGCGCGCCTAATTATGAGGCAGGTCTCACGAGGAAATTCGAGACATAGCCTCGTGGGTGGTGCCACAAGCCGAAAGACCCCGATTTCCCGGTCTGCTCTTGATAAGAACGTGATGCCTTGACACCTTTACGAAGGAAAACCTGTGGATGAAAGCACAACACGAAGGGGCACTGACACCCCCGTGCATCGTCCAGGAAAACCCGCAGGTTACAAACACAGTTCAACAAGTGGTCTGTCACCCCGTGAACAACTCGACAGGCAAGTGGAGTTCCATTCCTCCACACAAGACGAGACCTGATTTTCTGTACCAACTCTGCAGGGAAACTGCGATCCGAGTCAGTACCAGCGAAAGGAAACCCAGGAGAGGAAACATGAGGTTCCTGCCTCCACTCGAGATGAGGCTCTCATCCATTGCACCAAACCCAGTGGAGTCCAGAGAGACCCCTCCCAACTCCACAGTACCCCTGACTTCTCAGAGGCACCCGGAGAAGCTCCATGAGGTCACCGGCACATGTCGAGGGAACCCAGGGTTTCCTGCCACAATGGGAAAAAGACCTCAAGAGTCCTACTTCAACGTGTCTTGAAGCCCGAATCTGCTTCCATGGCTCTATAGAAATGACACGCACCCCCTCGCCACGCACATGGAGACCTGACTTCCCTGGCGCCATAAGAGAGGCTCCCTGAGCTCCCTGTCGTACCTCGTGAGAAACCCCACACTGACGCCGCAGCTTGAGAAAACTCACCATACGCCCCTGTCATCGCGAGATGAGGGCCTTCTTTTCCTGCATGGCCTGGAGAGGAATCCCGAATCCTCTTTCCAAACTCCACAGGAGGCTTGACTCCCTTTAGGCCACTTAGTGGGCTCCAAGAGATACCCGTCGCGACTCGAGAGGAGAATTGAGTCCTTTGCTTCCCCTCGAGACAAGCCCTGACTCACCAGGTGGGTCTGGAATGCAACCCCGAGATCCCTGTCTCCCCTGGAGAGGAACATTAGGTCCTGGAAACAAGCCTAGATGAGGTCTCTTTTGCCCTTCTGTAACTCGAGAGCAATCCCCCGCTCTCCCTGACAACTCGAATGGAAGATTGGACTTCCCTGGGCCAACACAAGAGGAAGCCTGAATTCCCCTTCGTAACTCGAGAATCCCGCCGCAACTCGAGAAAAAGCACTTGGTTGCCTCGTCATCACAAGATGAGGCCCTTGCCCGCTACAGCTTCTCAAGAAAAGTCCCACGTTCCGTCTTGAAGTGCAAAACGATACTTGACACCCTTGATGTGACCCCAAAAGTTCCCCGAAATATCGGTCTCACTCGAGGTGAACACCGAGGTTCCTGGCACCAGTTTATCTGAGCCCCTTCTCCCCTCCTGTTCGTGATAGGAGGGTCACTTCCCCTGCTTTGTTTGTAAAGGGTTCCCGACCTTCACGGGGCACTTCAGGATGAGGCCAGTCTCACGAGGAAATTCGAGACGTAGCTCGCGGGTGGTACCACATGCCAAAAGACTATGATTTCCCGGTACGCTCTTGATAAGAACCCGATGCCTGGACACCTCTTCGAAGGCAACCCTGTGGATGAAGGCACAACACAAAGGGGCACTGACACCCTCGTGCATCGTCCGGAAAAACCCGCATGTTCCACATACAGCTCAACAAGTGGCTTGTCACCCCTGAAGAACTCGAGAGGCAAGTGGGGTTTCATTCCTCTACACAAGACGATGCCTGACTCTCCTGTCCCAACTCTGCAGGGACTTTGCGATCCGAATCAGACCAGCGCCAGTGAAGTCACGAGAGGAACGCTGAGGTTCCTGCCTCCACTCGAGATTAGGACCTCTTCCATTGCTCGAAACCCAGTGGAGTCCCGAGGGACGCGTCCCAGCTCCACAGTATCCCTGACTTCTCAGAGGCACCCTGAGAAGCTCCCTGAGGTCACCAGCACAATTCGAGTGAACCCAGGGTTTACTGCCGCCACCATAGAAAGAACTCAAGAGTCCTTCTTCAACGCATTTTGAGGCCTGATTCCCCTACCATGACTCGAGGGCAATGACGCGCTCCCTCTGCTACACTCATGAAGCCCTGACTTCCCTGGTGCCACACGAGAGGCTCCCTGAGCTCCCCGTCATACCTCGTGAGAAACCAAACACTGGCGCCACAGATAGAGAAAACCCACGAGACGCCCCCATTTTCGCGACATGACGGCCTTTTTTCTAGCATGGCCTGGAGAGCAATCCCGAGTCCTCTCTCCAAACTCCACAGTAGGCTTGACTCCCTTTTGGTCACTCAGTGGACTCCAAGACATACCCGTCGCGACTCGAGAGGAGAGCGGAGTCTTTTCCTTCCCCTCGAGGCGAGGCCTGACTCCTCGGGTGTGTCTGATATGTGAACCGGAGATCCCTGTCGCCCCTGGAGAGAAACATTAGGTCCTGGACACAAGCCTAGATGAGGTCTCTTTTTTCCTGAAGTGACTCGAGAGCAATCCCCAATTCTCCCTCGCAACTCGAATGGAAGACTGGACTTCCCTGGGCCAACAGAAGAGGAAGCCTGAATTTCCCGTTGTAACTCAAGAATCCCGCCACAACTCGAGAAAAACCACGTCGTTCCCTATTCATCGCAAGATGCGGCCATTGCCGCTACAGCATCTCAAAAGAAGTCTTACGTTCCATCTTGAAGTGCGATACGGTACTTGGCACCTTTGATGCGACCCCAAAAGTTCCCCAACACACTGGTCTCACTGGAGGGGAACACCGAGGTTCCCGGCATCACCTCATCTGTGCCCCTTCTCCCCTCCTGATCGAGACAGGAGGGTCGATTCCCCTGCTTTGTCTGCAAGGGGTTCCGACCTTCCCGGCGCACCTCAGGATGAGGCCGGTCTCACTAGGAAATTCGAGACGTAGCCTGGTGGGTGGTGCCACATGCGGAAAGACCCCGATTTCCCGGTCCACTCTTAATAAGAACCCGATGCCAGGACACCTCTTCGAAAGCAAACCTGTGGATGAATGCACAACACGAAGGGGTACTGACATCCCCATGCATAGTACGGAAAAACACGCAGATTCCAAACACAGATCGACAAGTGTCCTGTCATCCCTTGAAGAACTAGAGAGGCATGCGGAGTTCCGTTCCTCCACACAAGAGAAGGCCTGACTCTCCTTTCCCAACTCTGCAGGGACCGTGCGATCGGAGTCAGAAATGTAGATGAAACCTGACGTTCCTGCATCAACTCGAAATGAGGCCCTCTTCCATTGCGCCATACCCAGTGGAGTCCCGAGAGGCCCCTAAAACTCCACAGTATCCCTGATTCTCAGAGGCACCCTCAGAAGCTCTCTGCGGTCACTGGCACAAGTCGAGTGAACCCAGGGTTTCCTGCTGCATTCTGAGAAAGACCTTGAGAGTCCTTCTTTACCGCGTCTTGAGGCCCGATACCCTACCATGACTGGAGAGTAATGACGCATTCCCCTCGCCACGCCCATTGAAACCTAACTTCCCTGGCGCCACACGAGAGGCTCCCTGCGCTCCCCGTCCTACCTCATGAAAACCCCACACTGGCACCGCCGCTCGAGAAAACTCACGAGACGCCCCCATCATCGTAAGATGAGGGCCTTCTTTTCCTACATGACCTAGAGAGCAATCCCGAGTCCACTCTCCAAACTCCACTGGAGGCCTGACTCCCTTTAGGCCACTCAGTAGCCTCCAAGAGATACACGTCGCTACTCTAGAGGAGAGCAGAGTCCGTTGCTTCCCCTCGAGCCGAGGCCTGACTACTTGGGTGAGTCTGGAATGGGATCCCGAGATCCGTGTTGCCCCTGTAGAGGAAAACTCGGTCCTGGACACAAGCCTAAATGAGGTCTTTTTTGTCCTGCATTGACTCAAGTGCAATCCCCAGCTCTCCCTCTCAACTCGAATGGATGATTGGACTTCCCTGGGCCAACACAAGAGGAAGCCTGTATTCCCCATTGTAATTCGAGAATCCCGCGGCAACTGGAGAAAAACAACGTGGCTCCTCCGTCATCGAAATATGAGGCCCCTGTCAGCTATAGCGTCTCCAGGGAAGTCCCATGTTCCGTCTTGAAGTGTGAAACGGTACTTGGCACCCTTGATGCGACCCCCAAATTTCCCTGACACCCCGGTCTCACTCGAGGAGAACATGGAGGTTCCCAGCACCGCTTCAGCTGAGCCTCTTCTCCCCTCCTGATGGCGACAGGAGGGTCGATTCCCCTGCTTTGTCTGGAAGGGGTTCCCAGACTTCGCGGCGAACCTCAGGATGAGGCCAGTCTCACGAGGGAAGTCGAGACGTAGCCTCGTGGGTTGTGCCACATGCCGAAAGACCCCGATTTCCTGGTCCGCTATTGATAAGATCCCGATGCCCGGTCACCTCTTCGAAGGTAACCCTGTGGATGAAGGCACAACACGAAGGGGCACTGACACCCCTGTGCATCGTCCCCCAAAACCGCAGGTTCCACATACAACTCGACAGGTGGCCTGTCATCCCGTGAACAACTCGAGAGGCAAGCGGAGTTCCATTACTCCACACAAGACGAGGTCTGACTCTCCTGTCCCAACTCTGCAGGGACCCTGCTATCCGAGTCAGAAATGGAGAGGAACCCTGACGTTACTGCCTCAATCCGAGATTAGGTCCTCTTCAATTGCACCAGTCCCTGTGATGTCCCGAGAAGCCCCTCTCAACTCCACAGTATCCCTGACTTCTCAGAGGAACCCCGCTAAGCTCCCTGAGGTCATGGGCACAAGTCGAGGGAACCCAGGGTTTCCTGCCACACCCCGAGAAAGACCTCGAGAGTTCTTCTTCGAAGCGTCTTGAGGCTTGATTCCCCTACCATGACTCGAGAGCAATGAGGCGCTCCCCCACGCCACGTCCATGGAGATCTGACTTCCGTGGCACCACAGGAGTCTCCCTGAGCTCCCCGTCCTATCTCGTGAGAAACCCCAACCAGGCACTGCACCTTGAGAAAACCCACGAGACGCCCCTGTCATCGTGAGATGAGGGCCTTCTTTTCCTGCATGGCCTAGAGAGCAATCCCGAGTCCTCTCTCCAAACTCCACAGTAGGCTTAACTCCATTTAGGCCACGCTTGGGCTCCAAGGGATACCCGTCGCGACTCGAGAGGAGAGCGGAGTCCATTCATTCCCTTCGAGACGAGGCCTGACTCCCCGGGTGAGTCTGGAATGCAACCCCGAGATCCCTGTCGCCCCTGGAGAGAAAAACTCGGTCCTGGACACAAACCTAGATGAGCTCTATTTTGCCCTGCAATGACTCGAGAGCAATCTCCAGCTCTCACTTGCAACTCGAATGGAAGATTGGACTTCCCTGGGCCAACACAAGAGGAAACCTGTATTCCCCATCGTAACTCAAGAATCCTGCCGCAACTCGAGAAAAAACACGTGGGTCCCCCGTCAGCGCTAGATGAGGCCCTTGCCCACTACAGCATCTCAAGAGAAGTCCCAGGTTCCGTCTTGAAGTGCGAAACGGTACTTGGCACTCTTGATGCAACCAGAAAAGTTACCCGACTTTCACTCAAGGAGAGCACCGAGGTTCCCGGCACTACTTCATCTGAGCCCTTTCTCTCCTCCTGATCCCGAAAGTAGGGTCGATTCCCCTGCTTTGTTTGGAAAGGGTTCCTCAACTTTCCTGCGCGCCTCAGGATGAGGCCGGTCTCACGAGAAAATTCGAGACGTAGCCTAGTGGGTGGTGCAACATGCTGAAAGACCCCAATTTCCCGGTCCGCACTTGAGGAGAACATGATGCCCGGACACCTCTTCGAAGGCAACCCTGTGGATGAAGGCACAACAGGAAGGAGCACTGACGCCCCCGTGCATCTCCGAAAAACCCGCAGGTTCCACACACATCACGAAAAGTGGTGTTATCCTTGAACAACTTGAGATGTAAGCGGAGTTCCATTCCTCCGCAGAACACGAGACCTGACACTCCTGAGCAAACTCAACAGGGACCCTGCGATCTGAGTCAGATCCGGCCTCCAGGAAGTCAGGAGCAGAACCCTGAGGTTCCTGCCTCAACTCGAGATGAGGCCCACTTCCATTGCACCAAACCCAGAGGACTCCCGAGAGGCCTCTCCCAAATCCACAGTATCCCTGACTTCTCAGAGGCACCCTGAGACGCTCCCTGAGGTCACCGGCACAAGTCAAGGGAACCCAGGGTTTCCTGCCGCAACCCTAGAAAGACATCGAGAGTTCTTTTTCAACCCGTCATGAGGCCCGATTCCCCTACCCTGACTTCAGAGCAATGACGCGCTCCCCCTTGCCCCGCCCATGGAGACCTGACTTCCCTGTTGCCACACGAGAGGCTACCTGAACTCCCCGTCGTACCTCGTGAGAAACCCCACACTGGCGCCACAGCTCGAGAAAACCCACGAGACGCCCCCGTCATCTCGAGATGTGGGCCTTCTTTTCCTGCATGGCCTGGAGAGCAATCCCGAGTCCTCTCTCCAAACTGAAGAGGAGGGTTGACTCCCTTTAGACCACTCAGTGGGCTCCAAGAGATACGCGTCGCAACTCGAGAGGATAGCCGAGTCCTTTGCTTCCCCTCGAGACGAGGCCTAACTCCCCGGGTGAGTCTGTAATGCAAACCCGAGATCCCTGTCACCCTTGGAGAGGATCATTGGGTCCTGAACACAAGGCTAGATGAGGTCGCTTTTGCCCTGCAGTAACTCGAGAGCACTCCCCAGCTTTCCCTCGCAACCCGAATGGAAGATTGGACCTCCCTGGGCCAACACAAGAGGAAGCCTGAATTCCCAGTAGTAATTCGAGAATTCCACCTCAACTTGAGAAAAACCACGTGGTTCCCCCGTCATTGCAAGATGAGGCCCTTGCCCGCTCCAGCGTCTCAAGAGTAGTCCCACGTTCTGTCTTCAAGTGCGAAATGATATTTGGCACCCTTAATGCTACCCCAAAAGTTCCCCGACATAGGGGTCGCACTAGAGGGGAACACCGAGGTTCCTGGCACCACTTCATCTGAGCCCCTTCTCCCCTCCTGATCGCGAAAGGAGGGTCAATTCCCCTGCTTTGTCTGCAAGGGGTTCCCGACCTTCTCCACGTACCTCAGATGAGGCTGTCTCACGAGGAAATTCGAGACGTAGCCTGGTGGGTGGTGCCACATGCGGAAAGACCCCGATTTCCCGGTCCACTCTTAATAAGAACCCGATGCCAGGACACCTCTTCGAAAGCAAACCTGTGGATGAATGCACAACACGAAGGGGTACTGACATCCCCATGCATAGTACGGAAAAACACGCAGATTCCAAACACAGATCGACAAGTGTCCTGTCATCCCTTGAAGAACTAGAGAGGCATGCGGAGTTCCGTTCCTCCACACAAGAGAAGGCCTGACTCTCCTTTCCCAACTCTGCAGGGACCGTGCGATCGGAGTCAGAAATGTAGATGAAACCTGACGTTCCTGCATCAACTCGAAATGAGGCCCTCTTCCATTGCGCCATACCCAGTGGAGTCCCGAGAGGCCCCTAAAACTCCACAGTATCCCTGATTCTCAGAGGCACCCTCAGAAGCTCTCTGCAGTCACTGGCACAAGTCGAGTGAACCCAGGGTTTCCTGCTGCATTCTGAGAAAGACCTTGAGAGTCCTTCTTTACCGCGTCTTGAGGCCCGATACCCTACCATGACTGGAGAGCAATGACGCATTCCCCTCGCCACGCCCATTGAAACCTAACTTCCCTGGCGCCACACGAGAGGCTCCCTGCGCTCCCCGTCCTACCTCATGAAAACCCCACACTGGCACCGCCGCTTGAGAAAACTCACGAGACGCCCCCATCATCGTAAGATGAGGGCCTTCTTTTCCTACATGACCTAGAGAGCAATCCCGAGTCCACTCTCCAAACTCCACTGGAGGCCTGACTCCCTTTAGGCCACTCAGTAGCCTCCAAGAGATACACGTTGCTACTCTAGAGGAGAGCAGAGTCCGTTGCTTCCCCTCGAGCCGAGGCCTGACTACTTGGGTGAGTCTGGAATGGGATCCCGAGATCCGTGTTGCCCCTGTAGAGGAAAACTCGGTCCTGGACACAAGCCTAAATGAGGTCTTTTTTGTCCTGCATTGACTCAAGTGCAATCCCCAGCTCTCCCTCGCAACTCGAATAGATGATTGGACTTCCCTGGGCCAACACAAGAGGAAGCCTGTATTCCCCATTGTAATTCGAGAATCCCGCGGCAACTGGAGAAAAACAACGTGGCTCCTCCGTCATCGAAATATGAGGCCCCTGTCAGGTATAGCGTCTCCAGGGAAGTCCCATGTTCCGTCTTGAAGTGTGAAACGGTACTTGGCACCCTTGATGCGACCCCCAAATTTCCCTGACACCCCGGTCTCACTCGAGGAGAACATGGAGGTTCCCAGCACCGCTTCAGCTGATCCTCTTCTCCCCTCCTGATGGCGACAGGAGGGTCGATTCCCCTGCTTTGTCTGGAAGGGGTTCCCAGACTTCGCGGCGAACCTCAGGATGAGGCCAGTCTCACGAGGGAAGTCGAGACGTAGCCTCGTGGGTTGTGCCACATGCCGAAAGACCCCGATTTCCTGGTCCGCTATTGATAAGATCCCGATGCCCGGTCACCTCTTCGAAGGTAACCCTGTGGATGAAGGCACAACACGAAGGGGCACTGACACCCCTGTGCATCGTCCCCCAAAACCGCAGGTTCCACATACAACTCGACAGGTGGCCTGTCATCCCGTGAACAACTCGAGAGGCAAGCGGAGTTCCATTACTCCACACAAGACGAGGTCTGACTCTCCTGTCCCAGCTCTGCAGGGACCCTGCTATCCGAGTCAGAAATGGAGAGGAACCCTGACGTTACTGCCTCAATCCGAGATTAGGTCCTCCTCAATTGCACCAGTCCCTGTGATGTCCCAAGAAGCCCCTCTCAACTCCACAGTATCCCTGACTTCTCAGAGGAACCCCGCTAAGCTCCCTGAGGTCATGGGCACAAGTCGAGGGAACCCAGGGTTTCCTGCCACACCCCGAGAAAGACCTCGAGAGTTCTTCTTCGAAGCGTCTTGAGGCTTGATTCCCCTACCATGACTCGAGAGCAATGAGGCGCTCCCCCACGCCACGTCCATGGAGATCTGACTTCCGTGGCACCACAGGAGTCTCCCTGAGCTCCCCGTCCTATCTCGTGAGAAACCCCAACCAGGCACTGCACCTTGAGAAAACCCACGAGACGCCCCCGTCATCGTGAGATGAGGGCCTTCTTTTCCTGCATGGCCTAGAGAGCAATCCCGAGTCCTCTCTCCAAACTCCACAGTAGGCTTAACTCCAGTTAGGCCACGCTTGGGCTCCAAGGGATACCCGTCGCGACTCGAGAGGAGAGCGGAGTCCATTCATTCCCTTCGAGACGAGGCCTGACTCCCCGGGTGAGTCTGGAATGCAACCCCGAGATCCCTGTCGCCTCTGGAGAGAAAAACTCGGTCCTGGACACAAACCTAGATGAGCTCTATTTTGCCCTGCAGTGACTCGAGAGCAATCTCCAGCTCTCACTTGCAACTCGAATGGAAGATTGGACTTCCCTGGGCCAACACAAGAGGAAACCTGTATTCCCCATCATAACTCAAGAATCCTGCCGCAACTCGAGAAAAAACACGTGGGTCCCCCGTCAGCGCTAGATGAGGCCCTTGCCCACTACAGCATCTCAAGAGAAGTCCCAGGTTCCGTCTTGAAGTGCGAAACGGTACTTGGCACCCTTGATGCAACCAGAAAAGTTACCCGACTTTCACTCAAGGAGAGCACCGAGGTTCCCGGCACTACTTCATCTGAGCCCTTTCTCTCCTCCTGATCCCGAAAGTAGGGTCGATTCCCCTGCTTTGTTTGGAAAGGGTTCCTCAACTTTCCTGCGCGCCTCAGGATGAGGCCGGTCTCACGAGAAAATTCGAGACGTAGCCTAGTGGGTGGTGCAACATGCTGAAAGACCCCAATTTCCCGGTCCGCACTTGAGGAGAACCCGATGCCCGGACACCTCTTCGAAGGCAACCCTGTGGATGAAGGCACAACAGGAAGGAGCACTGACGCCCCCGTGCATCTCCGAAAAACCCGCAGGTTCCACACACATCACGAAAAGTGGTGTTATCCTTGAACAACTTGAGATGTAAGTGGAGTTCCATTCCTCCGCAGAACACGAGACCTGACACTCCTGAGCAAACTCAACAGGGACCCTGCGATCTGAGTCAGATCCGGCCTCCAGGAAGTCAGGAGCAGAACCCTGAGGTTCCTGCCTCAACTCGAGATGAGGCCCACTTCCATTGCACCAAACCCAGAGGACTCCCGAGAGGCCTCTCCCAAATCCACAGTATCCCTGACTTCTCAGAGGCACCCTGAGACGCTCCCTGAGGTCACCGGCACAAGTCAAGGGAACCCAGGGTTTCCTGCCGCAACCCTAGAAAGACATCGAGAGTTCTTTTTCAACCCGTCATGAGGCCCGATTCCCCTACCCTGACTTCAGAGCAATGACGCGCTCCCCCTTGCCCCGCCCATGGAGACCTGACTTCCCTGTTGCCACACGAGAGGCTACCTGAACTCCCCGTCGTACCTCGTGAGAAACCCCACACTGGCGCCACAGCTCGAGAAAACCCACGAGACGCCCCCGTCATCTCGAGATGTGGGCCTTCTTTTCCTGCATGGCCTGGAGAGCAATCCCGAGTCCTCTCTCCAAACTGAAGAGGAGGGTTGACTCCCTTTAGACCACTCAGTGGGCTCCAAGAGATACGCGTCGCAACTCGAGAGGATAGCCGAGTCCTTTGCTTCCCCTCGAGACGAGGCCTAACTCCCCGGGTGAGTCTGTAATGCAAACCCGAGATCCCTGTCACCCTTGGAGAGGATCATTGGGTCCTGAACACAAGGCTAGATGAGGTCGCTTTTGCCCTGCAGTAACTCGAGAGCACTCCCCAGCTTTCCCTCGCAACCCGAATGGAAGATTGGACCTCCCTGGGCCAACACAAGAGGAAGCCTGAATTCCCAGTAGTAATTCGAGAATTCCACCTCAACTTGAGAAAAACCACGTGGTTCCCCCGTCATTGCAAGATGAGGCCCTTGCCCGCTCCAGCGTCTCAAGAGTAGTCCCACGTTCTGTCTTCAAGTGCGAAATGATATTTGGCACCCTTAATGCTACCCCAAAAGTTCCCCGACATAGGGGTCGCACTAGAGGGGAACACCGAGGTTCCTGGCACCACTTCATCTGAGCCCCTTCTCCCCTCCTGATCGCGAAAGGAGGGTCAATTCCCCTGCTTTGTCTGCAAGGGGTTCCCGACCTTCTCCACGCACCTCAGATGAGGCTGTCTCACGAGGAAATTCGAGACGTAGCCTCGATGGTGGTGCCACATGCCGAAAGACCGCGATTTCCCGATCCGCTCTTGATAAGAACGCGATGCCCAGACACCTATTCGAAGATAGTGTGGATGAAGGCACAACACGAAGGGGCACTGACACCCCCGTGCATCATCCGGAAAAGACCGCAGGTTACTCATACAGCTCAACAAGTGCCTGTCACCCAGTGAACAACTCGAGAGGCAAGCGGAGGTCCATTCCTGCACACAAGACAAGGCCTGACTCACCTCTCCCAACTATGCAGGGGGCTGCGATCGGAATCAGAAATGGAGAGGAACCCTGAGGTTCCTGCCTCCCCTCGAGATGAGGACCCCTTCCATTTCACCAAACCCAGTTGGGTCCCGAGAGGTCTTTCCCAACTCCACAGTATCCCTGACTTCTCAGAGGCACCCGGAGAATCTCCCTGAGGTCACCGGCACAAGTCGAGGGAACCCAGGTATTCTTGCCAAGACCCGAGAGAGACCTTGAGAGTCCTTCAACGCGTCTAGAGGCCTGATTCCCCTACCATGACTCGAGAGCAATGACGCGCTCCCCCTCGCCACACGCATCGAGACCTAACTTCCCTGGCGCCACACAAGAGGCTCCCTGAGCTCCCCGTCGTACCTCCTGAGAAACCAACACAGGCGCTGCAGCTCGGTAAAACCACCGAGACCCCCCCCCGTCATCGTGAGATGAGGGCCTTCTTTTCCTGCATGTCCTGGAGTGCAATCCCGAGTCCTCTCTCCAAACTCCAGAGGAGGCTTGACTCCCTTTAGTCCACTCAGTGGGCTCTAAGAAATACCCGTCGCGACTCGAGAAGAGAGAGAAGTCCTTTGTTTCCCCTCGAGAGGACGCCTGACTCCTGGGTGAGTCTAGAATGCAACCCCAAGATCCCAGTCATCCCTTGAGAGGAACATTAGGTCCTAGACACAAGCCTGGATGAGGTTTCTTTTGCCCTGCAGTGACTCGAGCGCAACCCCCAGCTCTCCCTCGCAACTCGAATGGAAGATTGGGCTTCCCTGGGCCAACACAAGAGGAAGCCAGAAATCCCCTTCGTAACTCGAGAATCCCGCCGCAACTCGAGAAAAACCACGTGTTTCCAACGTCATCCCAAGATGAGGCCCTTGCTGCTATGGCGTCTCAAGAAAAGAACCACGTTCCGTCTTGAAGTGCGAAACGGTACTTTGCACCCTTGATGCGACACCAAATGTTCCCGGACACGCCGGTCTCACTCGACAGGAACACCGAGGTTCCCGCACCACTTCATCTGAGCACCTTCTCCCCTCCTGTTCGAGACAGGAGGGTCTATTCCCCTGCTTTGTTTGGAAGGGGTTTCCCACATTCCCAGCGCATCTAAGGATGAGGCCGGTCTCACGAGTAAATTCGAGACATAGCGTCGTGGGTGGTGTCACATGCCGAAATACCCCGATTTCCCGGCCCACTCTTGAGAAGAACCCGATGCCCGGACACCTCTTCGAAGGCAACCCTGTGGACGAAGGCACAAAACGAAGGGTCACTGACACTCCCGTGCATCATTCGGTAAAAGCCGCAGGTTCCACACACAGCTCGACAAGAGGCCTGTCATCCCATGAACAACTCGAGAGGCAAGCAGAGTTCCATTCCTCCACTCAAGACGAGGCCTGACTCTCCGGTCCCAACTCTGAAGGGACCCTGCGATCGGAGTCCGAAATGGAGAGGAACCCTGAGGTTCCTGACTCCACTCGAGATGAGGCCCTCTTCCATTACACCAAAAACAGTGGAGGCCCGAGAGGCCCCTCCCAAATCCACAGTATCGCGACTTCTCAGAGGCACCCTTAGAAGCTCCCTGAGGTCACCGGCACAAGTCGAGGGAACACAGGGTTTCCTGACGCAACCCGAGAAAGACCTCGAAAATCCTCCTTCAACGCATCTTGAATCCCGATTCCCCTACCATGACTCGAGAGCAATGACGCGTTCCCCCTCGCCACTCGCATGGAGACTTGACTTCCCTGGCGCCACACGAGAGGCTCCCTGAGCTCCCCGTCATACCTCGTGAGAAATCCCACACTGGCTCCCCAGCTCGAGAAAACCCACGAGACGCCTCCGTCATCGCGAGATGAAGGCCTTCTTTTCCTGCATGGCCTGGAGAGCAATCTCGAGGCCTCTCTTCAAACTCCACAGGAGGCCTGACTCCCTTTAGGCCACTCTGTGGGCTCCAAGAGATACCCGTTGGGACTCGAGAGGAGAGCGGAATTCTTTGCTTCCCCTATATACCAGGCCTGACTCCTCAGGTGAGTCTGGAATGCAACCCCGAGATCCCTGTCGCCCCTGGAGAGGAACATTAGGTCCTAGACACAAGCATAGATGAGGTCTCATTTGCCCTGAAGTGACTCGAGAGCAATCCCCTGCTGTCCCTCGCACCTCGAATGGAAGAATGGACTTCCCTGGGACAACACAAGAGGAAACCTGAATTCCCCGTCGTAATTCGAAAATCCCGCTGCAACTCGAGGAAAACCACGTGGTTCCCCCGTCATCGCAAGATGAGGCCCTTGCCAGCTACAGCGTCTCAGTAGAAGCCCTACGTTCCATCTTGAAGTTTAAAACGATAATTGGCAACCTTGATGTTAGCACAAAAGTTCCCCGACACCCTGGTCTCACTCGAGGGGAACACCAAGGTTCGGTGCACCGCTTGTTCTGAGCCCCTTATCCCCTCCTGATCGCGACGGGAGGGTCGATTACCCTGCTTTGTCTGGAAGGGGTTCCGGACCTTCCCGGCGCACCTCAGGATGAGGCCGGTCTCACGAGGAAATTCGAGACGTAGCCTTGTGGTTGGTGCCACACGCCGAAAGACCCCGATTTCCCTGTCTGCTCTTGATAAGAACCCAATGCTAGGACACCTCTTCGAAGGCAATCCTGTGGACGAAGGCACAAAACGAAGGGGTCTGACACCCTCCTGCATCGTTGGAAAAGCCCGCAAGTTCCACATACACATCGACAAGTGGCCTGTCACCCCGTGAACAACTCGAGAGGCAAGAGGAGTTAAATTCCTCCACACAAGACGAGGCCTGACTCTCCTGTCCCAACTCTGCATGGACACTGAGATCCGATTCAGAAATGGAGAGGAACCATGAGGTTCCTGCCTCAACTCGAGATAAGGCCCTCTTCTACTGCACCAAACCCAGTGGAGTTCGGAGCGGCCCCTCCAAACTGCACAGTATCCCTGACTTCTCAGAGGCACCCTGAAAAGCTCCCTGAGGTCACGGGCATAAGTCGACGGAACCCAGGGTTTCCTGCCGTAACCTGAGAAAAACCTCGCGAGTCCTTCTTCACGCGTCTTGAGGCCCGATTCCCCTACCATGACTGGAGAAAAATGACGCGCTCCCCCTCGCCACGCGCATGAAGATCTGACTTCCCCGGCACCACATGAGAGGCTCCCTGAGCTCCCCATCGTACCTCGTGAGAAACCCCACACTGGCGCCGCAGCTCGAGAAAACCCACGAGACGCCCCTGTCATGGTGAAATGAGGGCCTTCTTTCCTGCATGACCTGAAGAGCAATCCCGAATCCTCTCTCCAAACTCCAAAGGAGGCTTGACTCCCTTTAGGTCACTCAGTGGGCTCCAAGAGATACCCGTCGATACTCAGGAGGAGAGCGGTGTCCTTTGCTTCCCCTCGAGATGAGGCCTGACTACGAGGGTGAGTCTGGAATGCAACCCTGGATCCCTGTCGCCCCTGGAGAGGAACCTTAGGTCCTGGACAAAAGCCTAGAGGAGGTCTCTTTGGCCCTGCAGTGACTCAAGCACAACCCCTAGCTTTCCCTTGCAACTCGAATGGAAGATTGGCCTTTCTGAGCCAACACAAGAGGAAGCCTGAATTTCCAGTTGTAATTTGAGAAACCCGCCGCAACTCGAGAAAAATCACGTGGTTCCCCGTATTGCAAGATGAGGCCCTTGCCCCCTACAGCGTCTCAAGAGAAGTCTCACATTCCGTCTTGAAGTGCAAAACAGTACTTGGCACCCTTGATGCGACCCCAAAAGTTCCCCTATATACCGATCTCACTAGAGGGGACACTGAAGTTTCCGGCACCACTTCATCTGAGGCCTTTCTCCTCTCCTGATCGCGATAGGAGGGTCGATTCCACTGCTTTGTCTCGAAGGGATTCCCGACCTTCCCGGCACACCTCAGGATGAGGCCGGTCTCACGAGGAAATTCGAGAGGTAGCCTCGAGGGCCATACTACATGCCGAAAGACCCCGATTCCATGGTCCACTTTTGATCAAAACCAGACTCCTGGACACCTCTTCGAAGGCAAGCCTGTGGATGAAGGCACAACACGTAGGGGCACTGACACCCCGTGCATCTTCCGGAAAAACGCGCAGGTTCCTCACACAGCTCCACAAGTGGTCTGTCACCTCGTGAACAACTCGAGAAGCAAGCGGAGTTCCATTCCTCCACACAAGACGATGCCTGACTCTCCTGTCACAACTCTAGGGACCTTGCGCACCGAGTCAGAAATGGAGAGGAAGCCTGAGGTTCCTGCCTCCACTCAAGATGAGGCCCTTTTCCATTGCCACAAAACCAGTGGAGTCCCGAGAGGCCCGTCCCAAATCCACAGTATGCCTGACTTCTCAGAGGCACCCTGAGAAGCTCCCTAAGGTCACCGGCAGAAGTCGACGGAACCCAGGGTTTCCTGCCGCAACCCGAGAAAGACCTTGAGAGTCCTGCTTTAACGTGTCTTGAGGCCCGATTCCCGTATCATATCTCGAGAGCAATGACGCGCTCCCCCTTGCCATGCGCATGGAGACCTGAATTCCCTGGCGCCACACGAAAGGCTCCCTGAGCTTCCCGTCGCACCTCGTCAGAAACCGCACACTGGCACCGCAGCTCGAGAAAACCAACAAGACGCCCCTGTCATCCCGAGATGAGGATCTTCTTTTCCTGCATGGCCTGGAGAGCAATCCCGAGTCCTCTCTCCAAACTCCACAGGGGGCTTGACTCCCTTTAGGCCACTCAGTGGGCTCCAAGAGACACCTGTGGCGACTCGAGTGGAGAGCGGGGTCCTTTGCTTCCCCTCGAGTCGAGCTCGGACTCCCAGGATGCGTCTGGAATGCAAACCCGAGATCGCTGTCTGCCCTGGAGAGGAATATTAGGTCCTGGACACAAGCCTAGATGAGGTCTCTTTTGCCCTGCAGTGACTCAAGAGCAAACTCCAGCTCTCCCTCGAAACTCGAATGGAAGTTTGGACTTCCCTGGGCCAACACAAGAGGAAGCCTGAATTCCCCGTCGTAACTCGAGAATCCCGCCGCACCTTGAGAAAAACCACGTGATTCCCCCGTCATCCCAAGATGAGGCCCTTGCCCTCTACAGCGTGTCAAGTGAAGCCCCAAGTCCGTATTGAAGTGCAAAACGGTACTTGGCACCCTTGAAGCGACCCCAAAAGTTTCCCGACACACCAGTTCCACTCGAGGGGAACACCGAGGTTCCCGGCATGACTTCAACTGAGCCCTTTCACTCCTCCTGATCGCGACAAGATGGTCGATTCCCCTGCTTTGTCTGGAAGGGGTTCCCGATCTTCATGGCGCACCTCAGGATGACACCAGTCTAACGAAGAAATTCGAGACGTAGCCTCATGGATGGTGCCACGTTCTGAAAGACCCCGATTTCCTGCTCCGCTATTGATAAGAACCCGATGTCCAGACACCTCTTTGAAGGCAACCCTGTGGATGAAGGCACAACACGAAGGGGCACTGACCCCCTCATGCATCTTACGGAAAAAACCGAAGGTTCCACTCACAGCTCGACAAATGGTCTGTTATCCTGTGAACAACTCGAGAGGCAAGTGGAGTTCCATTCGTCCACACAAGACGAGGCCTGACTCTCCTGTCCCAATTCTTCAGGGACCCTGTGGTCGGAGTTTTAAATGGAGAGGAACCCTTAGGTTCCTGCCTCAACTCGAGATGAGAACCTTTGCCATTGCACCAAACCCAGTGGAGTTCCAAGAGCCCCTCCCAAGTCCACAGTATGCCTGACTTCTCAGAGGCACCCTGAGAAGCTCCCTAGGTCACCGGTACAAGTCGAGGGAACCCAGGGTTTCCTGCCACAACCTGAGAAAGACCTTGAGACTCCTTCTTCAACGCGTCTTGAGTCCCGATTTCCCTACCATGACTCGAGAGCATTTATGGGCTCCCCCTCATCACACGCATAGACACCTGACTTTCCTGGCGCCACATGAGAGGCTCCCTGAGATCCCCGTTGTACCTCGTGAGAAAATTCATACTTGCGCCCCAACTCGAGAAAACCCACAAGACGCCCCCGTCATTGTGAGCTGAGGGCCTTCTCTTCCTGTATGGCCTGGAGAGCAATCCCGAGTCCTCTCTCCAACTCCACAGGAGGCTTGACTCCCTGGAGGCCACTCAGTGGGCTCCAAGAGATACCTATCGTGACCCAGGAGGATATCAGAATCCTTTGCTTCCCCTCGAGCCGAGGCCTGACTCACTGGGTGAGTCTGGAATGCGTCCCCGTGATCCCTATCGCCCCTGGAGAGGAACATTAGGTCCTGGACACAAGCCTAGATGAGGTCTATTTTGACCTGCCATGACTCGAGAGCAATTCCCACCCAGCTCTCTCTGGCAACCCGAATGGAAGAATGGACTTCCCTGGGCCAACAGAAGAGGAAGCCTGAATTCCCCGTCGTAAGTCAACAATCCCATCGCAACTCAAAAAAAACCACGTGGTTTCCCCTTCATCACAAGATGAGGCCCTTGCCCACCACAGCGTCTCAAGAGAAGTCCCACGTTTCGTCTTGAAGTTTGAAACAGTATTTGGCAAGCTTCATGAGACCCCAAAAGTTCCCTGACATACCAGTCTCACTCAAGGGGAACACCGAGGTTCCCGGCACCACTTCATCTGAGCCCCTTCTCCCCTCCTGATCGCGACAGTAGGGTCGATTAACCTGCTTTGTCTGGAAGGCTTTCCCGACCTTCCAGGGGCACCTCAGCATGAGGCCCGTCTCACGAGGAAATTCGAGATGTAGCCTCGTGTGTGGTGCCGCATTCCAAAAGACCCCGATTTCCTGGTCCGCTCTTGATAAGAACCCGATGCCCGCACACCACTTCGAAGGCAACCCTGTGGATGAAAGCACATCACGAAGGGGCACTGACACCGCCGTGCATTGTCTGGAAAAAACCGCAGGTTCCACACACAGCTCGACAAGTGGCCTGTCACTCCTTGAACAACTTGAGAGGCAAGCGGAGTTCCATTCCTCCACACAAGACGAGGCCTGACTCTCCTGTCCCAACTCTGCAAGGACCCTGCGATCTGAGTCAGAAATGGAGAGGAACCCTGAGGTTCCTTCCTGATCTCAAGATTAGGCCCTCTTCCATTGCAGCAAACCCAGTGGAGTCCCGAGAGGCCTCTCCCAGCTCCATAGTATCCCTGACTTCTCAGAGGCACCCTGAGAAGCTACCTGAGGTCACAGGCACAAGTCGAGGGAACCCAGGGTTTCCTGCCGCAACCCGAGAAAGACCTCGAGCGTCCTTTTTCATTGTGTTGAGCCCTGATTCCTCTACCATGACTCGAGAGCAATGACGTGCGCCCCCTCGCCACTCGTATGGAGACTTGACTTCCCTGACACCACACGAGAGGCTCCCTGAGCTCCCGGTCGTACCTTGTGAGAAACCCCACACTGGCACCGCAGCTCCAGAAAAACCACGAGACTCCCCCGACATCGCGAGATGAGGGCCTTCTTTTCCTGCATGGCCTGGAGAGCAATCCCGCGTGCTCTCTCCAAACTCCACAAGATAGGAGCCAAGATTGCTGAGGAGTAGGACGGGGAGAACTCTTTTCCCCCCCAAACAATTTCATCAAAAGAGCATTTAAACGTCGAGTAAATTCCACAATACAACTTATGAATGCTGCCAGAGGACATCAGGCACCCAGAAAAGAACCCAACTCTTGGAAAGTAGGTAGGAAAAAGTATAAAAGACAAAAAAAGAGACAAAAGAGGGAGGGAGGGATTTCCGTCCCGGGAAGATAGTCTTAAAAAGAGAAAAGTTTCCAAACACCAGGAAAGCTTTTCACTGCCAAATCTTTGCCAAGCTTTGGAAGCACAAAGGGCAACATAAGGGGGATAAAAATAAATAAACAATTAAAACTCGCAGATTGCAAGCCCTACGGTAACTCCCCCAGCCGCGAAGCAGTGCAGACGCCTGCTCACACCATTAGCAAGCAGGGGCTGGGCAGGGAGGCGCGGCGCGGGCTGCATCGCTTAGAGTAAGAATCTGGCCTGAATACCATGAGCGCTATCTGAACGAAATAACTTGGGCTAGCAAACCAGACTCTGGGATATCTACCACGCAAAAAGCCAGCCCTAACCTAAGACACCGCCAGGCCCGCGCACGGAACAAAGGCCTGAACAGAGATAGCCGGCTGCAGACCTTCCCCCTCCGGTGACAGGCAGCCAGAGCCGGAAGGGGGCAATTGCAGCCCCAGAGAGACATTATCTATAAAACTGTAAGCAGGCTTCTTTGCTAACTAAAACTTCTTGGGGATCTGGACGGTCAACATCTGCCTGAGAAAGTGCGCCTGTTTTACACCCAGATAACCGAGTGGCGGGGAGGCGATAAGTCACAACATTGGCGCTTGCCAAACACCTCATCACCTGAGCTGCTCGGACCTGGGAAGAGCACAAAACGCAGGCCGAACTGAGTCTGTGCCTCTGAGGACTACCCGAGTGCCTGAACCTGAGCGGCTTGGACCTGGGAGGTGCATGCAGCCCAGGGCCAGCCTCGGATTGTTCCCGGTGGAACAACCTAGAGCCCGAGCAGTGTGGGCAGGAAGGCTACACGCGCCGTGAGCGGGGGCAGACCCAGTGTGGCTGAGGCACTGCGAACGCACGCCAGTGTTATTTGTTTGCAGCATCACTCCCTCCCTCCCTCCCCACAGCGCAACTGAACAAGTGAGCCTAAAAAAAAAAAGTGTCCTCCACCGTCCCCTTTGTGTCAGGGCGTAAACCAGACACTGAAGAGACCAGCAAACAAAAGAAGCTATAACAGAGGGAAACGCCTTGGAAGCTACAGGCAATAGATTAAAACCCTGTTGTTATTAGGACTACATAGGAAGGCGCCTATAGATCTTGAGAAATATAAGTCGGACCAAGGAACTAGCCAAAAATGAACCGAACCCACGATACTCACAACAAAACCAGAGAAAGTCCTAGATATATTTTTATGATCATTCTTTCTTTTTTTTAATTTTTTTAATTTTAAGTCCTCTATTGTTCATTTAATTATCACTTTTATAACCTATTACTTTGCAAAAAAAAGACCCTATTTTTTTCTTCTTCAGCAAACTTCATATATATATATTTATATATATATATAATAATTTTTTGACCTTGTATTTTTGTTTTGTTTTTTTTTCTTCTTTTCTTTAACATTGTATTTTTGAAATTCCAAACTGTACTCTAGATTTTTAATTTATGCTTTTTGATATTTGATATCAATTTTGTACCTGTAGTTTCTTTATAATTTTTGCGACATTGCTTGTTTTTGTTTGTTTGTTTTCTCTTTAGTTTTCTTCTTCCTTTTTTTTAACATTGTATTTTTGAAATTCCAAACTCTACTCTAGATTTTTAATTTTTGCTTTTTGGTATTAGTTATCAATTTTGTACCTGTATTTTCTTGATAATTTTTGCGACCTTGTTTGTTTTTCTTTGTTCGTTTTTTCTCTCTTTCTTTTCCTTCTTCTTTTCTTTAACATCGTATTTTTGAAATTCCAAACTCTACTCTAGATTTTTAATTTTTGCTTTTATGTATTTGTTACCAATTTTGTACCTTTAAGAACCCAATCTTCAGTACCCATTTTTCACTAGGGAGCGAGATTACTGGCTTGACTGCTCTCTCTCCCTTTGGACTCTCCTTTTTCTCCACCAGGTCGCCTGTGTCTCCTCCCTAACCCCTCTCTACTCTACCCAACTCTGTGAATTTCTGTGTATTCCAGACGGTGGAGAACACTTAGGGAACTGATTACTGGCTGGATCTGTCTCCCTCCTTTTCATTCCCCCCTTTTATCCTTCTGGCCACCTCTGTCTCCTTCCTCCTTCTTCTCATCTCTGTATAGCTCTGTGAACATCTCTGAGCGGTCCAGTTGTGGAGTGCACATAAGGAAGTGACTACTGGCCAGCCCACTCTCTTCACTATTGATTCCACCTCATCTCATTTGGGTCACCTCTAACTCCCTCCTCCCTCTCCTCTTCTCCATGTAACGCTGTGAACCTTTCTGAGTGACCCTCACAGTAGAGAAACTTTTCTTCTTTAACGTAGATGTTTTATCAATGGTGCTGTACAGAAGAAGTTTTGAAACTACTGTAAAAGTAAGACAGATAACAGGAAGCAGGAGGCTTAAGTCCAAACCCTGACTCCAGGGAACTCCTGACTCCAAGGAACATTAATTGACAGGAGCTCATCAAATGCCTCCATACCGACACTGAAATCAAGCACCACACAAGGGCCAACAAGTTCCAGGGCAAGACATACCAAGCCAATTCTCCAGCAACAAAGGAACGCAGCCCTGAGCTTCAAGATACAGGCTGCCCAAAGTCACCCCAAAACCACAAACATCTCATAACTCATTACTGGACACTTCATTGCACTCCAGAGAGAAGAAATACAGCTCCACCCACCAGAACATGGACACAAGCTTCCCTAACCAGGAAACCTTGACAAGACACCTGTACAAACCCACACACAATGAGGAAATGCCAGAGTAAAGAACTCCACAAACTGCCAGAATACAGAAAGGACACCCCAAACTCAGCAATTTAAACAAGATGAGACAGAGGAATACCCAGCAGATAAAGGAACAGGATAAATGCCCACCAAACCAAACAAAAGAGGAAGAGATAGGGAATCTACCTGATAAAGAATTCCGAGTAAGGATAGTGAAATGGATCTAAAATCTTGAAATTAAAATGGAATCACAGATAAATAGCCTGGAGACAAGGATTGAGAAGATGCAAGAAAGGTTTAACAAGGACCTAGAAGAAATAAAAAAAGAGTCAATATATAATGAATAATGCAATAAATGAAACTAAAAACACTCTGGAGGCAACAAATAGTAGAATAACAGAGGCAGAAGATAGGATTAGTGAATTCGAAGATAGAATGGTAGAAATAAATGAATCAGAGAGGATAAATGAAAAACGAATTAAAAGAAATGAGCACAATCTCAGAGACCTCCAGGACAATATTAAACGCTACAACATTCGAATCATAGGGGTCCCAGAAGAAGAAGACAAAAAGAAAGACCGTGAGAAAATACTTGAGGAGATAATAGTTGAAAACTTCCCTAAAATGGGGAAGGAAACACTCACTCAAGTCCAAGAAACCCAGAGAGTCCCAAACAGGATAAAGCCAAGGCGAAACCCCCCAAGACACATATTAATCACATTAACAAAAATCAAACACAAAGAACAAATATGAAAAGCAGCAAGGGAAAAACAACAAATAACACACAAGGGAATTGCCATAAGGATAACAGCTAATCTTTCAATAGAAACTCTTCAAGCAAGGAGGGAATGGCAAGACATACTTAAAATGATGAAAGAAAATAACCTACAGCCCAGATTATTGTACCCAGCAAGGATCTCATTCAAGTATGAATGAGAAATCAAAAGCTTTTCAGACAAGCAAAAGCTGAGAGAATTCTGCACCACCAAACCAGCTCTCTAACAAATACTAAACAGGAAATACAAAAACGGTGTATAAATTCGAACCCCAAACAATAAAGTAAATGGCAATGGGATCATACTTATCAGTAATTACCTTAAACGTAAATGGGTTGAATGCTCCAACCAAAAGACAAAGACTGGCTGAATGGATACAAAAACAAGACCCCTACATATGTTGTCTACAAGAGACCCACCTCAAAACAGGGGATACATACAGACTGAAAGTGAAGGGCTGGAAAAAGATTTTCCATGCAAATAGGGACCAAAAGAAAGCAGGAGTAGCGATACTCATGTCAGATAAAATAGACTTTAAAACAAAGGCTGTGAAAAGAGACAAAGAAGGTCACTACATAATGATCAAAGGATCAATCCAAGAAGAAGATATAACAATTATAAATATATATGCACCCAACGTGGGAGCACCACAGTATGTAAGACAAATGCTAACAAGTATGAAAGGAGAAATTAACACTAACACAATAATAGTTGGAGATTTTAATACCCCACTCACACCTATGGATAGATCAACTAAACAGAAATTTAACAAGGAAACACAAACTTTAAATGATACAATAGACCAGTTAGACCTAATTGATATCTATAGGACATTTCATCCCAAAACAATGAATTTCAACTTTTTCTAAAGTGCACATGGAACCTTCTCCAGGATAGATCACATCCTGGGCCATAAAGCTAGCATTGGTAAATTCGAAAAAATAGAAATCATTCCAAGCATCTTTTCTGACCACAATGCAGTAAGATTAGATCTCAATTACAGGAGAAAAACTATTAAAAATTCCAACATATGGAGGCTGAACAACACGCTGCTGAATAACCAACAAATCACAGAAGAAATCAAAAAAGAAATCAAAATTTGCATAGAAACGGATGAAAATGAAAACACAACAACCCAAAACTTGTGGGACACGGTAAAAGCAGTCCTAAGGGGAAAGTTCATAGCAATACAGGCACACCTCAAGAAACAAGAAAAAAGTCAAATAAATAAACTAACTCTACACCTAAAGCAACTAGAAAAGGAAGAAATGAAGAACCCCAGGGTTAGTAGAAGGAAAGAAATCTTAAAAATTAGAGCAGAAATAAATGCAAAAGAAACAAAAGAGACCATAGCAAAAATCAACAAAACCAAAAGCTGGTTCTTTGAAACGATAAATAAAATTGACAAACCATTAGCCAGACTCATCAAGAAACAAAGGGAGAAAAATCAAATCAATAAAATTAGAAATGAAAATGGAGAGATCACAACAGAAAACACAGAAATACAAAGGATCATAAGAGACTACTATCAACAATTATATGCCAATAAAATGGACAACGTGGAAGAAATGGACAAATTCTTAGAAAAGTACAACTTTCCAAAACTGGACCAGGGAAGAAATAGAAAACCTTAACAGACCCATCACAAGCACGGAAATGGAAACTGTAACCAAAAATCTTCCAGCCAACAAAAGCCCAGGTCCAGACGGCTTCACAGCTGAATTCTACGAAAAATTTAGAGAAGAGCTAACACCTATCCTGCTCAAACTCTTCCAGAAAATTGCAGAGGAAGGTAAACTTCCAAACTCATTCTATGAGGCCACCATCAGCCTAATACCAAAACCTGACAAAGACCCCACAAAAAAAGAAAACTACAGGCCAATATCGCTGATGACATAGATGCAAAAATCCTTAACAAAATTCTAGCAATCAGAATCCAACAACACATTAAAAAGATCATACACCATGACCAAGTGGGCTTTATCCCAGGGATGCAAGGATTCTTCAATATCCGCAAATCAATCAATGTAATACACCACCTTAACAAATTGAAAAATAAAAACCATATGATTTTCTCAATAGATGCAGAGAAAGCCTTTGACAAAATTCAACATCCATTTATGATAAAAACTCTCCAGAAAGCAGGAATAGAAGGAACATACCTCAACATAATAAAAGCTATATATGACAAACCCACAGCAAACATTATCCTCAATGGTGAAAAATTGAAAGCATTTCCTCTAAAGTCAGGAACTAGACAAGGGTGCCCACTTTCACCATTACTATTCAACATAGCTTTGGAAGTTTTGGCCACAGCAATCAGAGCAGAAAAAGAAACAAAAGGAATCCAAATTGGAAAAGAAGAAGTGAAACTCTCACTGTTTGCAGATGACATGATCCTCTACATAGAAAACCCTAAAGACTCCACCAGAAAATCACTAGAACTAGTCAATGACTATAGTAAAGTTGCAGGATATAAAATCAACACACAGAAATCCCTTGCATTCCTATACACTAATAATGAGAAAACAGAAAGAGAAATTAAGGAAACAATTTCATTCACCATTGCAACGGAAAGAATAAAATACTTAGGAATATACCTACCTAAAGAAACTAAAGACCTATATATAGAAAACTATAAAACACTGGTGAAAGAAATCAAAGAGGACACTAATAGGTGGAGAAATATACCATGTTCATGGATTGGAAGAATCAATATAGTGAAAATGAGTATACTACCCAAGGCAATTTATAGATTCAATGCAATCCCTATCAAGCTACCAACAGTATTCTTCACAGAGCTAGAACAAATAATTTCACAATTTGTATGGAAATACAAAAAACCTCGAATAGCCAAAGCGATCTTGAGAAAGAAGAATGGAACTGGAGGAATCAACCTACCTGATTTCAGGCTCCGCTACAAAGCCACAGTTATCAAGACAGTATGGTACGGGCACAAAGACAGAAATATAGATTAGTGGAACGAAATAGAAAGCCCAGAGATAAATCCACACACATATGGACACCTTATCTTTGACAAAGGAGGCAAAAATATACAATGGATTAAAGACAATCTCTTTAACAAGTGGTGCTGGGAAATCTGGTCAACCACTTGTAAAAGAATGAAACTAGAACACTTTCTAACACAATACACAAAAATAAACTCAAAATGGATTAAAGATCTAAACGTAAGACCAGAAACTATAAAACTCCTAGAGGAGAACATAGGCAAAACACTCTCTGAAATACATCACAGCAGGATCCTCTATGACCCACCTCCCAGAATATTGGAAATAAAAACAAAAATAAACAAATGGGGCCTAATTAACCTTAAAAGCTTCTGCACATCAAAGCAAACTATTAGCAAGGTGAAAAGACAGCCTTCGGAATGGGAGAAAATAATAGGAAATGAAGCAACTGACAAACAACTAATCTCAAAAATATACAAGCAACACCTACAGCTCAACTCCAGAAAAATAGATGACCCAATCAAAAAATGGGCCAAAGAACTAAATAGACATTTCTCCAAAGAAGACATACAGATGGCTAACAAACACATGAAAAGATGCTCAAAATCACTCATTATCATAGAAATGCAAATCAAAACCACTATGAGGTACCATTTCACGCCAGTCAGAATGGCTGCAATCCAAAAGTCTACAAATAATAAATGCTGGAGAGGGTGTGGAGAAAAGGGAACCCTCTTACACTGTTGGTGGGAATGCAAACTAGTACAGCCACTATAGAGAACAGTGTGGAGATTCCTTAAACAACTGGAAATAGAACTGCCTTATGATCCAGCAATCCCACTGCTGGGCATACACACTGAGGAAACCAGAAGGGAAAGAGACACGTGTACCCCAATGTTCATCGCAGCACTGTTTCTAATAGCCAGGACATGGAAGCAACCTAGATGTCCATCAGCAGATGAATGGATAAGAAAGCTGTGGTACATATACACAATGGAGTATTACTCCGCCATTAAAAAGAATAGAATGAATCAGTTCTAATGAGGTGGATGAAACTGGAGCCTATTATACAGAGTGAAGTAAGCCAGAAAGAAAAACACCAATACAGTATACTAACGCATATATATGGAACTTTGAAAGACGGTAACAATAACCCTGAGTACGAGACAGCAAAAGAGACACTGATGTATAGAAGAGTCTTATGGACTCTGTGGGAGAGGGAGAAGATGGGAAGATTTGGGAGAATGGCATTGAAACATGTAAAATATCATGTATGATAAGAGTTGCCAGTCCAGGTTTGATGCATGACACTGGTTGCTTGGGGCTAGTGCACTGGGACGACCCAGAGTGATGCTATGGGGGGGAGGAGGGAGGAGGGTTCAGGATGGGGAGCACATGTATACCTGAGGCGGATTCATTTTGATATTTGGAAAAACTAATACAATTATGTAAAGTTTAAAAATAAAATAAAATTAAAAAAAAAATCCACAGGAGGCTTGACTCCCTTTAGGCCACTCAGTGGTCTCCAAGAAATACCCGTCGGGACTCGAGAGCAGAGCAGAGTCCTTTCCTTCCTCTCGAGATGAGGTCGGACTCCTCGGGTGCGTCTAAAATGCAACCCCGAGATCTCTGTCGCCCCTGGAGAGGAACATTAGGTCCTGGACACAAGCTTAGATGAGGTCTCTTTTGCCCTGAAGTGACTCGAGAGCAATCCCTAGCTCTCTCTCACAACTCCAATGGAAGATTGGACTTCCCTGGGCCAACACAAGAGGAAGCCTGAATTCCCCATCGTAACTCGAGAATCCCGCCGAAACTCGAGAAAAACCACATGGTTACCCTGTCATCGCAAGATGAGGCCCTTGCCCGCTACAGCGTCTAAAGAGAAGTCCCAGGTTTCTTCTTGAAGTGTTTTCACACTTCAAGTGTGAAAACTTGGCACCCTTGATGCGATTCCAAAAGTTCCCCGACACCCTGGTCTCTCTCGAGGGGAACACCGAGGTTCCCGGTACGACTTCATCTGAGCCACTTCTCCCCTCCTGATTGCGACTGGAGGGTCGACTCCCGTGCTTTGTCTGGAAGGGGTTCCCAACCTTCCCGGCGCACCTCAGGATGAGGCCGGTCTAACGAGAATATTTGAGACGTAGCTTCATGGGTGGTAACACATGCTGAAAGATCCCGATTCCCCGGTCCACTCTTGATAAGAACCCGATGCCCGGACACCTCTTGAAAGGCAACCCTGTGGAAGAAGCCACAACACGAAGGGGCACTGACACCCTCGTGCATCGTCCGGAAAAACCCGCAGATTCCAAACACAGTTCGACAAGTTGCCTGTCACCCCATGAATAACTCGAGAGGCAAGCGGAGTTCCATTCCTCCTTACAAGACGAGGCCTGACTCTCCTCTCCCAACTCTGCAGGGACCCTGCGATCAGAGTCAGAAATGGAGACGAACCCTGAGGTTCCAGCCTCCACTCGAGATGAGGCCCTCTTCTATTGCACCAAACCCAGTGGAGTCCCGAGAGGGCCCTCCCAACTCCAGGGTATCCCTGACTTCTCAGAGGCACACTGAGAAGCTCCCTGAGGCCACCGGCACTAGTCGAGGGAACTCAGGGTTTACTGCCGTGACCCAAGAAACACCTTGAAAGTCCTTCTTTAACGGTTCTTGAGGCCCGATACACCTTCCATGACTCCAGAGCAATGACGCGCTCCCCCTCGCAATGCGCATGGAGACCTGACTTCCCAAGCGCCACATGAGAGGCTCCCTGAGCTCCCCGTAGTACCTCATGAGAAACCCCACACTGGCGCTGCAGCTCGAGAAAACCCACGAGACGCCCCCTTCATCGCGAGATGATGGCCTTCTTTTCCTGCATGGCCTGGAGAGCAATCCCGAGTCCTCTCTCCAAACTCCACAGGAGGCTTGACTCCCTTTAGGCCACTCAGTGGGCTCCAAGAGATACCCGTCGCAACTCGAGAGGAGAGCGGAGTCCTTCGCTTCCCCTCGAGACAAGGACTGACTCCCCGGGTGCATCAGGAAAGCAACCCCGAGATCCCTGTCCCCCCTGGAGACGAACATTATGTCCTGGACACAAGCCTAGATAAGGTCTCTTTTGCCCTGCAGTAACTCAAGCGCAATCCCTAGCTCTCCCTCGCAACTCAAATGGAAGACTGGACTTCCCTGAGCCAACACAAGAGGAAGCCTGAATTTCCTGACCTAACTCGAGAATCCCGCCACAACTCGAGAAAAACGACGTGGTTAACCCGTCACCACAAGATGAGGCCCTTGCCAGCTACAGAGTCTCAAGAGAAGTCTCACGTTCCGTCTTGAAGTTTGAAACGGTACTTAGAACCTTTGATGTGACTCCAAAAGTTCCCCGACATCCCAGTTTTACTCGAGGGGAACATCGAGGTTCCCGGCACCACTTCATCTGAGCCCCTTCTCCCCTCCTGATCGGGACAAGAGGGTCGATTCACTTGCTTTGTCTGAAAGGGTTACCGACCTTCCTGGTGCACCTCAGGTTGAGGTCCGTCTCAAGAAGAAATTCGAGACGTAGGCTTGTGGGTAGTGCCACATGCCGAAAGACCCTGATCTCCTGGTCTGCTCTTGATAAGAACCTGAAGGCTGGATACCTCTTCGAAGGCAACCCTGTGTATGAAGGCAAAAAACAAAGGGGAACTGACACCTCCATGCATCGTCCAGATAAAACCGCTGGTTCCACACACAGCTCGACAAGTGGCCTGTTATCTGGTGAACAACTCGAGAGTCCAGTGGAGTTCCATTCCTCCACACAAGACGAGGCCTGACTCTCCTGTCCTAACTCTGTAGGGACTCTGTGTTCAGAGTCAGAAATGGAGAGCAACCCTGAGGTTCCTGCTTCAAATCGAGATGAGGCCCTCTTCTGACAAGGTCCAGCCTCGGCTGGTCCAGGGTTTTCGAAGGGGAGACAGAGTAGGCGACCTATTGATTTATTTATCAAAGATATAAAGAGTAATAGAATGAGGATAGCTCAGTAGGAAAATTTAGTGGAGAAAAGAAGCTGAGTAGCTTGGTTTATGCGGAAAATCAGTATAACCCGTGACACCAGGTTAGCTCTTACCACGGAGGCCGCAGTCTCCCTCTCGAAGAGCGAAAAGTGCCCCACCTTAGACATCTTCTTAAGTGGTCTTCGAAGCCCAGGCAAATAAATGGTCGCAGAGGATATCCGCGCTCCAGATGGACACTCATCTGAAAATTGAGGGGAAGAATGACATTAGGAGACTAAGCGTTGGCAATCAAGGCCTGTAGCTTTAGTTTCAACAGGGGTTTTTATACCCTAAGTTACACATAGAGGATAATGGGGATGCAAAGTCAGCAGCCTTTGATCCTTATCAAAAACCAGGGTTTCTTTCCTGCAAATGTATCATATACAAATGGTTTAGGTGATTTACATCATCTTCTAGCCAGAAGACCTATTAACATTTTATGACTCTTGACAAAGACTTATCTACCGTAAGACTTATTTTCTCTAAGAGTAATTATTTTAAGGTTTGGCCCCATCTTTCGAAGATAAAATTGCATTCCTATAGGGCAGATATGTAATGGGTTTACAACAAAGGAAAGAATTTATTACCTTAAGGGTCTAAAGTTAGTAACACCAAGGCCACTACTTATTTCTTCTACATACCAACTATATTAATTAATACACATTCAATTATACAATTCAGGGGATGTGGAAACTTGGCAACAAGCATTGGTTCATCAATGAAATCTTTTACTAGTTTTATTCTGACAGTTTCTAACTCTCTGAGAGGCTCTAAGCTATTTGAATATCTTAAACTTCCCGTGCCTCTCGAGGCTTGGAGACTGTAAACAATTGTATGCATTGCTGTAGGAGTCCGGGTAAACTTGTCAGGCGAGTTAGAGAGCCATCTGACGTGTTTGGATTTAAACACTCCTAATTGCCCAGGAACTTTATTAATTGGAGCTGTAAGTTAGCTGTTTGACAGAAAGAGTGAGATGGTGGTGGGGGACAGCCCCCAGTAAAGTCAGAGGTGAGAGCACAAAGCAATAAAGTAGGCAGACACTGGTTTTGGGGGGTAGATGCTCAAGAATATCCGGGAGGACTCCCGAGGCTCGATCCCGCCTTTGTGTATGCCCAGCCTCCTTCCTCATGACCTTTGTCACAAGTGGAATGTCTCTCGCCGGCTCCCGGCATCTCCCCATTTTTTATTTCTTAAAACAGCCAGATGTAGCTCAGTCGCGAGCCTCTGAATACTCTGCCGAAGAATCCTGACAATACAAGGAAGAATGATTATGAGAAGCAGAATTAAAGCAGCCACCGCAGCATAGCTAAAGACATTAGAGAGAATATTCTTTCCTGAGATGTAGTTAGGGAAAGTATGGAAGAAATCATTTGCTGTTCCAGCAGCAGTAAAATCTAATCGGGAGTGCTCCATGGTTGCTATTTGATAGTGAAGTTTCCCTACGTCTCAACCAATGTCAGAGCTGTTCCAGATACCTGAAATATGGTTTTTAATCTTTTCCCATTCAAAATCTGTCTCATTTACTTTCAGGGGTGTTCCACATATCCACCGATAGTCAGCATGACAAGACAATGCCATTTTCACCTTTAAAGCCTGCAATTCAGTCCCAATATGTATTACTGCTTCCTCTAGGGCGTCTACCCTCATTTCTAATTTTCTCTCTATAGCTTCCTGTGTTGCCAATGTTAAAGAAACATTTTTGGACATAGAATCAACATATTGAGCAGTATGTACTTGTTGAGTCAATGATATTGCTGCCACAGTAACAGAAGTGATTGCACTTATCAAAGCTGCTGTTCCCAAGATAAGTAAGCCCACAAACCGTCGTGTTTGCATTAAATCCTGTAGTTGTTGTAATACAGCAAGACCATAATTCAATAAGTGGTTACATCATAAGATAAGGTGGATGTTGTAGCATTACAAAGGAGCAAACATTATATTGAGGGTTTAAACAAGATGAACCAGGGAGCAGCTGTAGGCGTCAGCCCGGGGGAGCAGTGTCCCCAGCATCAGGAGGCAGAACGCGAGCGGCAGGCTGTGGGCCAAGGCGCCTATGGTGGGCGGAGGGGCAGGGTTCGTGGTTTAGGGCTAGCCGCCACCGCTTGGGCTCAGGGCGGTCCCCTCTCGCCGGTGGGGCCACGCTGGTCTGGACGGCACTCCGCGGGCGCGCTTTCCTCTCTGGCCCTCACTCGCTGCACAGACTTCTTTGCTCTAGGTCACGGGGTGCAGCGAGGTGGGTGCGAGGCGCTGCTGGTGGCACGGAGGCGAGAGCTGGCTGGGGGAGGGGGAGCGAGCGAGTGCGCGCGCCGCAAACCTGGTCTTTGGGGAATGTGACATGACGAATTTGTCTGAGATCCAAACCGGAGAATCTGCATTCTGTAGAAATATACAAGCATACCCTCTCCCACAAGTTACCAACACATCTGGCCTTTTTCACTCTCCCGTAAGGAGGCCTTTTTACTTGACCAGGGGCCGAGTCGTAGCCTGTAATTCAGGCATCTAGTGTCTCATCATTGTAGTCTGCCCCTGTGTGTTTACGTTTAAGTGATTAATTACAATTGGAACATAACTTCACTATTTGTCTAGCTGTTTCCCTATGGATATGTTAATTTAGGTCTAATGTTTAGTTTAGGTCTCTGTATAAATTTAAGTAATAAATGTATAACCTCCTTATCTCATTTTGGTATACAGGTATACAGATATACCTAAATGCAAAATGCATTTATATATGTATTTATATATGGCAACAAGTATAAAGTTATTGACATATAATATATATAAATCAATATACTTGAATTAATCTTTATAATTAATATATTAATTAATATATATTACAACAATACAACACATACACAGCTAATACCAACCAACACAAACCAATATACTGTAATAATACATGTCACACATTTATAATTATACAGTATATAGAACATTTATCATCACAGCACATCAATCCATACCAATTAATATCAGCCACACACACATTATATTACTGCCATATATATTTAATTATACAGTATATATATATGTGTGTGTATATAGTATACATATTAATTTATATACAAATTAATTAAGTATAGATCTATAAATAGAATTAGGTATACCTTTATTATATTTTATTTATACCCATACCTAATTAGGCAAACTGTAATTAGGCAAATACATTTATATTATGTGTTTATAACAATATATAAAGTATTGTTAAATGTACCACCTGTACAGCATCTCCACCCCACATACCACTTTCTCTAATCCCACCAACTCATTTTCAGTATTATGTGTTGGCCAGGAGCTGGGCCAGTCTTTCCCAGCAATGTTAAGAGACGTCTGTTCCTGTGTCTAATAGCCCTGGCGTTTTATTCTCTTGAATTAAAAGATCTTTTAAAGGCCTTGGAACTGTAATTTCCTGCACCCAAAAGGCTAGATCACTAGATCCAAATGTTTTGTGGCTCTTAGATTGAGAAGTCAAGTTTTTCCTTGTCTGATAGTAAGGTAAAAGTAAAAGCTGTGTTACTCTTTGACCTTTATTAATTTGTACAGTTTTGATAGGCAGTGAGATCAAGACTTTAATTTCTCAATATCATCAGAATCTACTACACCATGCACCAGCGAAATTTCTTTTCTTTCTTTTTTTTTTATTTAATTTTTTTTTAAAAGAAAGCGAGCTACGCCCCAGGACAAATCTTACAATGTCCTCAGATAGGGGGCCAGCCACTCCGGTTGGAATTGGAGTAAGTGGCACATCAGGGGTTAATATTGTTATTAAATCTCCTTGCCTTTTCGCTTTTCTCCTAGCCTGGGTGAGACCCCCCTGAGGGAGTTTTCTCCAAGGAGCACGCTCTGAATATTGTGTACTAAAAGCTCCTTTGTTTAAAAAACTTTTTATCTTCCTCAGTCTTAGGCAACACTTTGGGAGGCTTTGGGGGCAAAGTGGGGAACTCCTGGGTCCTGGGAGGCACAATCGAAGGCGGTGGTGGTCTCCTTAAATCAGAAAGTGGTGGATAAGTTTTTTAAAGGTTTGTGCAGAGGGGGAGGGAGCTCGCCAGGGCTCTCGGCCGCAGCGTCCTGTAAGCCCTCTCCTTCCTCGGGAGGTAGACCACTTTCTCCCTCCTTTTTTTTTTTTCAATGGCAGAAAATATGATCTGTGCAGTAAATGGAGACTCACCACCATCCACCTCTATAGCCTCCCCCATAGGCTATTTAACAGCCTCGTGACGGAGGTCCAGGACATTTCTAATCATATTCCACAGTCAATAAATATTTGTCTATTCTTAGATGCAGAGAAATCCATTTTTAATTTTTTTTTTATTTTTAGAGAATATTTTTATTTATTTTGTAACCTCTTTACCCTGGCTAAACTGCAGAGGGGACTAGAAAAGAAGCCTCAAGGTGAGGATCGAGTTCATCCTTGGGACTAGAGAAAATCCTTCTCCGGGAAACTCCTAGCGGTGGCCCTTTACCCCGACATGGAGGAGGAGGCATAGGGGGATGGGAGCGTCCCGAAGTTTTCCTCTTCTGTTCCGGAGATCCTTTAACTGTTTGGTAACTAAATCTTACGAACTGTCTGATCGGGGATGTTTCCCTCAACCTCCTAGGAGCGGATGGTCTGATTAGGGATGTTTTCTTAAACTTTTAGGAGCATCTTTAGCTAAAAAAAAAAAAAAAAACAACAATCCTCATCAGAATGGCATCGAGCTGCTGTTTCCTCTAAACCTTTTTCAAATTGAGGGGAGAGCTGATCTTTCTTTTCATCCCTATCTTTTACATGCTCATTGGCAGTCATAGCGGCTAGCCATTCATTTAGCTGTCGATAGCTAGGTATAGCCTCTTCATTTTCACTTTTCTTTATAACAGGTACCTTTTCAGATTTGCTTTTTTGTTTAACAGGTACTTTTCCAACTTTACTTTCCTCTTTAACAGGTACCTTTTCAAATTCATGAGCTGGATCTAAAACATCTCTAGTCATATTCCACAGAGGAAAGGTGTAAGTAGGGATTTTTTCCAAACCTTGCTGAGCACAATAAGCTCTTAGCTGTTTTCCTAGTTTTTTCAAGATATCTAGGTTAACAGTGCCTTGTTGTAGAAACCAAGGGCAGTGGTCTTGTACAAATGTAAAAAAATGATTGAATGGAAGATGTTTTAACCTTGATTCTTCTTTTACTTAATAACTGTAAAATTACTCCTATAAAGAGCTGTCTTTCATTTGATTCAGTGTTGCCCATGTCAGAAAATTAAGGATAGTAAAAGATTTTGCTTTTAGCTATCTAAAGATTAGGCCCTTTTTGTCAGCCTTTTTAGAAACCTTTTTTTCTCTCTAACTCTTCAACACTTCCCACTCCTCTCGCCCTGTCTATTCTACAGGGGGATCTGCAGCCCCCTAAGTGGGATCCTATCTGTCCCGAAAACTGAACACTGGGGGAATGGGGTTGGGGATTTACCTTCGAAATGCCTGTCTCGGGCGCCACCTGCAGAGGTCCAGCCCCAGCTGATCCAGGGTACTTGAAGGGAAGATGGAGTAGGCGACCTATTTATATATTTATTTATTCATCAAAGATATACAGAGTAATAGAATGAGGATAGCTCAGTAGGAAAATTCAGTGGAGAAAAGCAGCTGAGTAGCTTGGTTTACACGGAAAATCAATATAACCCATGACACCAGGTTAGCTCTGACCACGGAGGCTGCAAGTGCCCTCTAGAATAGAGGAAGGTGCCCCACCTTAGACACCTTATCGAGTGGGTCTTCGAAGCCCAGGCAAATAAATGGTCGCAGAGGATATCCGCGCTCCAGATGGACACTCATCTGAAAATTGAGGGGAATAATGACATGGGGAGACCAAGCGTTGGCGAGCAAGGCCCGTAACTTTATTTTCAACACAGGTTTTAATACCCTAAGTTACACATAGAGGATAATAGGGGATGCAAAGTCAGCAGTCTTTAATCCTTATCAAAAACCAGGGTTTCTTTTCTGCAGATTTATCGTATAAAAATGGTTTAGATGATTTACATCATCTTCTGGCCAGAAGACCTATTAACATTTTATGACTCTTGACAAAGACTTATCAACCATAAGAGTTATTTTCTCTAAGAGTAATTGTTTAAGGTTTGGCGCCATCTTGCGAAGATAAAATTGCATTCCTATAGGGAGGATGTGTAATGGGTTTACAACAAAGAAAAGAATTTATTACCTTAAGGGTCTAAAGTTCCTAACATCAAGGCCAGTACTTATTTTTTCTACATACCAACTATATTAATTAACACACATTCAAGGATACAATTCAGGGGATGTGGAAACTTGGCAAAAAGGATTGGTTCATCAATGAAATCTTTTACTAGTTTTATTCTGACAGTTTCTAACTCTCTGAGAGGCTCTAAGCTATTTGAATATCTTAAACTTCCCGTGCGTCTCGAGGCTGGGAGACTGTACACAATCGTATGCATAGCTGTAGGAGACCGGGTAAACTTGTCAGGCGAGTTAGAAAACCATCTGAGGGGTTTGGATTTAAACACTACTAATTGCCCAGGAACATTATTAGTTGGAGCTGTAAGTTAGCTCTTTGACAGAGAGAGTGAGATGGTGGTAGGGGACATCCCCAGTAATGTCAGAGGTGAGAGAACAAAGCTATAAAAAAGGCAGACTTTGGTTTTTGTGGGTAGATGCTCAAGAATATACGGGGGAACTCCCGGAGGCTCGATCCCGCCTTTGCGTATGCCGAGACTCTTTCCTCATGACATTTGTCACGAGTGGAATGTCTCTCGCTGGCTCCTGGCAATCTTCCATTGCACCAAACGCAGTGGAGTCCCGAGAGGCCCCTCCCAACACCACAGTATCAGTGTCTTCTCAGAGGCACCCTGAGCAACTCCCTGAGGTCACCGGCACAAGTCGAGGGAACACAGGGTCTCCTGTCGCAACCCGAGAAAGACCTCAAGAGTCCGTCTTCAACGCGTCTTGAGGCCGGATTCCCCTACCATGACTCGATAGCAATGACACGCTCCCCCTCGCCATGCGCATGGACACCTGACTTCACTGGCGCCACATGAGAGGCTCCCTGAGCTCCCCGTCATACCTCGTGAGAAACCCCACACTGGTGCCGCAGCTCGGGAAAACCCACGAGACGCCACCGTCATCGCGAGATTGGGGACTTCTTTTCCTGCCTGACCTGGAGAGCAATCCCTGGTCCTTTCTCCAAACTTCACAGGAGGCTTTACTCCCTTTAGGCCACTCAATGGGCTCCAAGAGATACCTGTCGCGACTTGAGAGGAGAGCAGAGTACTTTGTTTCCCCTCGAGATGAGGCCTTACCTCGGGTGAGTCTGGAATGCAACCCCGAGATCCCTGTTGCCCCTGGAGAGGAACATTATGTCCTGGACAAAAGCCTAGATGAGGTCTATTTTGCCCTACAGTGACTCGAGAGCAACACACATCTCTCCCTCGCAATTCGAATGGAAGATTGGTCTTCACTGGGCCAACACAAGAGGAAGTCTGAATTTCCCGTTGTAACTCGAGAATCCCGCCGCAACTCTTAAAAACCACGTGGTTCCCCATTCATCGCAATATGAGGCCTTTGCCCGCTACAGAGTCTCAAGAGAAGTCCCATGTTTCGTCATAAAGTTCGAAATGCTACTTGGCACCCTTGATGCGACCCCAAAAGTTCCCCAATATACCGGTCTCACTCCAAGGGAACACCGAAGTTCCTGGCACCACTTCATTTGAGCCCCTTCTCCGCTCCTGATCACGGCAGGAAGGTCGATCCCCCTGCTTTGTCTAGAAGGGGTTCCCGACCTTCATGGCGCACCTCAGGATGAGGCCAGTCTCACGAAGAAATTCGAGAAGTAGCCTCGTGTTGGTGCCACGTGCCGAAAGACCCCGATTTCTCGGTCTTGCTCTTGATAAGAACCCGATGCCCGCACACCTCTTCTAAGGCAACCCTGTGGATGAAGGCACTACACGAGGGGGCACTGGCAACCCTGTTCATCGTCCAGAAAATCCCACAGGATCCACATACAGCTCCACAACTGGCCTGTCACCCCTTAAACAATGAGAGAGGCAAGCGGAGTTCCCTTCCTCAGACAAGACGAGGCCTGAGAATCCAATCCCAACTTTCTGCAGGCACGCTTCGATCTGAGTCAGAAATGGAGAGGAAACCTGAGGTTCCTGCCTCAACCCGAGATGAGGCCCTCTTCCATTAAAACAAACCCAGTGGAGTCCCGAGAGGCCACTCCCATCTCCACAGTATCCCTGACTTCTCATAGGCATTCTGAGAAGCTCCTTGAGGCCACCGGCAAACGTCGAGGGAAATAAGGGTTTCCTGCCACAATCGAAGAAAGACCTCGAGAGTCCTTCTTCAATGCGTCTTGAGGTCAGATTCCCCTACCATGGCTCGAGAGCAATAACGCGCTCCCCCACGCCATGCACATGGAGACCTGACTTCCCTGGCGCCACATGAGAGGCTCCCTGAGCTCCCTGACGTACCTCGTGTGAAACCCCACACTGGCGCCGCAGCTCGAGAAAACCCACAAGACCCCTCCGTCATCGCGAGATGAGGGCCATCTTTTCCTGCATGGCCTGGAGAGCAGTCCCAAGTCCTCTCTCCAAACTTCACAGGAGGCTTGACTCCCTTTAGGCCACAAAGTGGGCTCCAAAAGGTGCCCGTCGCGACTCGAAAGGAGAGCAGAGTCCTTTGCTTCCCTTCGACACGAGGCCTGACTCCCTGGGTGAGTCTGGAATGCAAACCTGAGATCCCTGTGGCCCTTGGAGAGGAACATTAGGTCCTGGACACAAGCCTAGATGAGGTCTCCTTTGCCCTGCAGTGACTCGAGCGCAACCCCCAGCTCTCGCTTGCAACTCGAATGGATGATTGGACTTCCCTTGCCCAACACAAGAGGAAGCCTGAAATCCCCGTCGTAACTCGAGAATCCCGCCACAACTCGAGAAAAACCACGTGGCTCCCCCGTCATCGCAAGATGAGGCCCTTGGCCGCTACAGCGTATCAAGAGAAGTCCCACGTTCCATCCTGAAGTACAAAACGGTACTTGGCACCCTTGATGCGACCCCCAAAGTTCCCTGACATACCGGTCTCACTCGAGGGAAACACCAAAGTTCACGGCACCACTTCCTGTGAGCCCCTTCACCCCTCCTGATTGCAACAGGAGGGTCGACTCCCATGCTTTGTCTGCAAGGGGTTCCCGACGTTCCCCGCGAACCTCTGGATGAGGCCGGTCTCATGAGGAAATTCGAAAAGTAGCCTCATGGTTGGTGCCACATGCTGAAAGATCCCGAATTCCCGGTCCACTCTAGATAAGAACCTGACGCCCGGACATCTCTTCGAAGGCAACCCTGTGGATGAAGGCACAACACGAAGGGACACTGACATCCCCATGCATCGTCTGGAAAAACCCGCCGATTCCACTCACAGCTCCAAATGTGGACTGTCACCCCGTGAACAACTCGAGAGGCAAGTGAAGTTGCATTCCTTCACACAAGACGAGGCCTTACCCTCCTGGCCCAACTCTTCAGGGACCCTGCGATCGGAGTCAGAAATGGAGAGGAACCCTGAGGTTCCTGCCTCAACTAGAGAAGAGGCCCTCTTCCATTGAACCAAACTCAGTGGTGTCCCGAGAGGCCCCTCCCAACACCACAGTATCCCTGAATTCTCAGAGGCTCCCTGAGAAGCTACCTGAGGTCACTGGCACAAGTCGAGGGAACCCAGAGTTTCCTGAAGTAACCCGAGAAAGACTTGGAGAGTCCTTTTTCAACGTCTCTTGATGCCCGATTCCCCTACCATGACTCCAGAGCAAGGACGCTCTCCCCTTGCCACAAGCAGGAAAACTGACTTCCCTAGTACCACACAAGAGGCTCCCTGAGTACCCCATCGTACCTCGTGAGAAAACACACAGGGGCGCCGCAGTTCGAGAAAAACCACAAGATGCCCCCGTCAAGGAGAGATGGGGGCCTTCTTTTCCTGCCTGACCTGGAGAGCAATCCCTGGTCCTCTCTCCAAACTTCACAGGAGGATTGACTCCCTTTAGGCCACTCAGTTGGGTCCAAGAAATACCCGGTGCGACTCGAAAGGAGAGCAGAGTCCTTTGCTTCCCTCGAGACGAGGCCTGACTCCCCGGGTGAGTTTGGAATGCAACCCCGAGATCCCTGTCGCCCCTGGAGTGGAACATTATGTCCTAGACACAAGCCTAGATGAGGTCTATTTTGCCCTACAGTGACTCGAGAGCAACCTCCATCTCTCCCTCACAATTTGAATGGAAGATTGGTCTTCCCAAGGTCAACACAAGAGGAAGTCTGAATTTCCCATCGTAATTCGAGAATTCAGCCTCAAGTCTTAAAAACCATGTGGTTCCCCCTTCATTGCAATATGAGGCCCTTGCCAGCTAGAGTCTCAAGAGAAGTCCCACGTTCCATCTTAAAGTTCGAAATGCTACTTGGCACCCTTGATGCGACCCCAAAGTTCCCCAACATACCGGTCTCACTCCAGGGGAAGACCGAAATTCCCGGCGTCTCCAGGGAAGTCCCATGTTCCGTCCTTAAGTGTGAAACGGTAATTGACACCCTTGATGACACCGCAAAATTTCGCTGACACGCTGGGTGCCTCGAGGGGAACACCGAGGGTCCCGGCACCACTTCATCTGAGCCCCTTCTCCCCTCCTGATCGCGACAGGAGAGTCGATTCCCCTGCTTTCTCTGGAAGGGGTTCCCGGCCTTCCTGGTGCACCTCAGGATGAGGCCGGTCTCAGGAGGAAATTCGAGACTAGCCATGTGTGAGGTGCCACGTGCCGAACGACCCCGATTTTCCGGTCCGCTTTTGATAAGAACCCGATGCCCGGACACCTCTTCGAAGGCAACCCTGTGAGTGAAGGCACAACACGAAGGGGCACTGACACCCCCGTGCATCATCCGGAAAAACCCGCAGGGTCTACACACAGCTCGACAAGGGGCCTGAGACTCCCGGAACAACTCGAGAGGCAACCAGAATTCCATTCCTCAGACAAGATGAGGCATGACTCTCCTGTCCCAACACTGCAGGGACCGTGCAGTCGGAGTCAGAATCGGAGAGGAAGCCTGAGGTTCCTGCCTCCCCTCGAGATGAGGCCGTCTTCCATTGCGCCGAACCCAGCAGAGTCCCGAGAGGCCCTGCCAACTCCACAGCATCCCTCACCTCTCAGAGTCACCATGGGAAGTTCCCTATAGTCCCCTGCAGAAGTCGAGGGAAACGAGGGTTTCCCGCCGCCACCCGAGAAAGACCTCGAGAGTCCTTCTTCAACGCGTCTTGAGGCCCTAGTCACTTCCCATGACTCGAGAGTGATGACCAGCTCCCCCTCGCCATGCGCATGGAGACATGAGTTCCCTGGCACCGCACGAGAGGCTCCCTGAGGTCCTCGTCGTGCCTCGTGAGAAAACCCCCATGGGAGCCGCAGCCTGAGGAAACCCATGAGACGCCCCCGTCATCGCTAGATGAGGGTCTTCTTTTCCTGCCTGGCCTGGAGAGCAATCCCGAGTCCTCTCTCCAAACTGAAGAGGAGGCTCGACACCCTTGCGTCCACTCATTGGGCTCCAAGAGATCCGTGTCGCGACTTGAGAGGAAAGCGGAGTCCTCTGCTTCCCCTCGAGGCGAGGCCTGACTCCCTGGGGGAGTCTGGAATGGAAACCCGAGATCCCTGTCTTCCCTTGAGAGGAATATTAGGTCCTGGACACACGCCTCGATGAGGTCTCTTTGGCCCTGTAGTGACTCGAGCAGAACCCCCAGCTTTCCCTCGCAACTCCAGGGGAAGATTGGGCTTCCCAGGGCCAACCCAAGAGGAAGCCTGAAATCCCCGTCGTTTTCGAGAATCCAGACTCAACTCGAGAAAAACGACGTGGTTCCAACGTCTTCACAGAATGAGGCCCTTGCCCGCTACAGCGTCCCCAGGGAAGTCACATGTTCCGTCCTGAAGTGGGAAACGGTACTTGGCTCCCTTGTTGCGACCCCTAAAGTTCCCTGAAATGCCGGGTTCCCTCGAGTGGAACACCTAGAGTCCCGGCCCCGCTTCATCTGAGCCCCATCTCCCCACCTGATCACGACAGGAGAGTCGATTCCCCTTCTTTGTGTGGAAGGTGTTCCCGGCCTTCCCGGCGCACCTCAGGATGATGCTGGTCTCACGAGGAAATTCGAGATGAGCCACGTTGGTGCTGCCACATGCCGAACGACCCCGATTTCCTGGTCCGCTCTTGAAATGAACCCGATGCCCGGACACCTCTTTGAAGGCAACCCTGTGGGGGAAGGCACAAAATGAAGGGGCAATGACACCCCTGTGCATCTTCTGGAAACACCCGCAGGTTCCACACACAGCTCGACAAGGGGCCTGAAACCCACTGAACGACTCAAGAGGCAAGCAGAGTTCCATTACTCAGACAAGACGAGGCCTGACTCTCCTGTCCCAACCCTGCAGGGACCCTGCGGTCGGAGTCAGAAATGGAGAGGAAGCCTGAGGTTCCTGCCTCCAATCGAGATGAGGCCCTCTTTCATTTCGTCAAACCTAGTCGAGTCCCGAGAGGCCCCTCTAACTCCTCAGTATCCCTCACCTCTCAGAGGCACCTGGGAAGTTCCCTAAGGTCCCCGGTAGAGGTCGAGGGAAATAAGTGTTTCCCGCCCCTACCCAAGAAAGACCTTGAGAGTCCTTCTTAAATGCGTCTGGAGGCCCTAGTCCCTCCCATGACTCCAGAGCAATGACGCGATCTGCCTGGCCACACGCATGGAGGCCTGACTTCTCTGGCGCCACACGAGAGGCTCCCTGAGCTCCCCATCATATCTCGTGAGAAACCCCACACTGACGCCGCAGCTCGAGAAAACCCATGAGATGCTCCCGTCATCAAGAGAGGAGGGCCATCTTTAACTGAATGGTATGCAGATCAAGCGTGAACCTTCTGTCCAAGCTACACAGGACGCTTGACTCCCTTTAGGCCACTCATTGGGCTCCAAGAGTTACACGTCGTGACTCGAGAGGATAGTGGAGTCCTTTGCTTCCACTCGAGACGAGGCGTGACCCACCAGGTGAGACTGGAATGCGACCCCGATATCCCTGTTGCCCCTGGAGAGGAACACTACGTCCTGGACCCAAGCCTAGATGAGGACTCTTTGCCCTGAAGTGACTCGAGAGCAACCCACAGCTCTCTGTGACAAGTTGAATGGAAGATTGGACTTCCTGGGCCAACACAAGAGGAAGCCTGAATTCCCCGTCGTAACTCAAGAATCCCGCCGCATCTAGAGAAAAACCACGTGTTTCCCTTGTCATCGCAATATGAGGCCCTTGCCCGCTAGAGCATCTCCAGAGAATTCCCACGTTCCGTCTTGAAGTGCGAAACTGTACTTGGCACCCTTGATGCGACCTCAAAAGTGCCGTGACATACCGGTCTCACTCGAGGGGACCACCGAGGTTCCCGGCACCACTTCATCTGAGCCCCTTCTCCCCTTCTGATCGTGACCGGTGGATCGATTCCCCTGCTTTGTCTGCAAGGGGTTCCCTGCCTTCCCGACGAACCTCAGGATGAGGCCGGTCTCCCGAGGAAATTCGAGACGTAGCCTCGTGGGTGGTACCACATGCTGAAAGACCCCAATTTTCTGGTACGCTCTTGAAAAGAACCCGACGCCCGGACACCTCTTTGAAGGCAACCCTTTGGATGAAGGCACAACACGAAGGGGCACTGACACCCCTGTGCATCGTCTGGAAAAACCCGCAGGTTCCACACACAGCTCAACAAGTGGCCTGTCACTCCGTGAACAACTCGAAAGGCAAGCGGAGATCCATTCCTCCACAGAAGACGAGGCGTGACTCTCTTGTCCATACTCGGCAGGTACTCTGCGACCCGAGTCAGAAATGGAGAGGACCCCTGAGGTTCTTGCCTCCATTCGAGATGAGGCCCTCTTCGATTGCACCAAACCCAGTTGAGTAACGAAAGGCCCCTCCCAAATGCACAGTGTCCCTGACTTCTCAGAGGCACCCTGAGAAGTTGCCTGAGGTCACCGACACAAGTCGAGGGAACCCAGGGTTCCCTGCCGCAACCCGAGATAGACCTCGAGAGTCCTTCTTCAATGCGTCTTGAGGCCCAATTCGCCTACTATGACTCGAGAGCAATCACGCACTCCCCTTCACCACATGCACGGAGACCTGACGTCCCTAGCACCACACGAGAGGCTCTCTGAGTTCCCCGTCGTACCTCGTGAGAAATCTGATACTGGCGCCGCAGCTGGAGAAAACCCACAAGACGCCCCCGTCATCACGAGATGAGGGCCTTTTTTCCTGCATGGCCAGGAAAACAATCCCGAGTCATCTCTCCAAACTCCATAGGAGGCTTCACTCCCTTTACGCCACGCAGTGGGCTCCAAGAGATACCCGTCGCGAATCGACAGGAGAGCGGAGTCCTTTTTTTCCCCTCAAGACGAGGCCTGACTCTCCGGGTGAGTCGAGAATGCAACCCTGAGATCCCTGTCGGCCCAGTAGTGGAACACTAGGTCCTGGACACAAGCGTAGATGATGTCTATTTTGCCCTGCAGTGACTGGAGAGCAATCCCCAGTTCTAACTCGCAACTCGAAAGGAATACTGGATTTTCCTGGCGCCACACAAGAGGCTCCCTGAGATCCCCGTGGTACTTCATGAGACACCCCACACTGGCGCCGCAGCTCGAGAAAACCCACGAGACGCCACCGTCATCTCGAGATGAGGGCCTCCTTTTCCTGCATGGCCTGGAGTCCAATCCCGAGTCCTCTCTCCAAACTCCACAGGAGGCTTGACTCCCTTTAGTACACACATTGGGCTCCAAGAGATACCCATCGCGACTCGAGATGAGAGCAGAATTCTTTGCTTACCCTCGAGGTGAGAACTGACTCCCCGGATGAGTCTGGAATGCAAACCCGAGATCCCTGTCGCCCCTGGAGAGCAACATTAGATCCTGGACACAAGCCTAGATTAGGTCTCTTTTGCCCTGCAGTGACTCTAGTGCAATCCCCAGCTCCCCCTCGCAACCCGAATGGAAGATTGGATTTCAAGGCCAACAAGAGGAAGCCTAAATTCCCGGTCATAACTCGAGAATCCTGCCGCAACTCGAGCAAAACCACGTGGTTCTCCCGTCATCGCAAGATGAGGCCCTTGCCCACTACAGCGTTTCAAAAGATGTCCCAGGTTCCGTCTTGAAATGCGAAACGGTACTTGGCACCCTTGATGCGACCCCAAAAGTCCCCCAACACGCCAGTCTCACTCAAGGGGAACACCGAGGTTCCCGGCACCACTTCATTTAAGCCCCTTCTCCCCTCCTGATGGTGACCGGTGGGTCGATTCCCCGGCTTTGTCTGCAAGGGGGCCCGACCTTCCCTGCACAACTCAGGATGAGGCCGGTCTCATGGGGAAATTCGATACGTAGCTTTGTGGGTGGTGCCACTTGCCGAAAGACTCCAATTTCCCGGTCCGCTCTTGATAAGAATCCGATGCTCGGACACCTCTTGGAAGGCAGCCTTGAGTATGAAGGTACAACACGAAGGGGCACTAACACACCTGTGCATCATCCGGAAAAACGGGCAGGTTACATACACAGCTCGACAAGTGGCCTGTCACCTCGAGAACAACTCGAGAGGCAAGAGGAGTCCCATCCTCCAGAAAAGACGAGGCCTGACTCTCCTGTACCAACATGCAGGGACCTTGCGATCTGAGTCAGAAATGGAGAGGAACACTGAGGTTCCTGCTTCAACTCGAGATGAGTCCCTCTTACATTCCACCAAATGCAGAGGAGTCTCGAGAGGACCCTCCAAACTGCACAGTATCCCTGACTTCTCAGAGGCACTCTGAGAAGCTCACTGAGGTCGCAGGCACAAGTCAAGGGAACCCTGGGTTTTATGCAGTGACCCGAGAAAGACCTCGAGAGTCCTTCTTCAACCCGTCTTGAGGCCCGATTACCCTACCATGACTCGAGAGCAATGACGAACTCCCCCTAGCCATCTCATGGGGACCTGACTTCCCTGGAGCCACACGAGAGGCTCCCTGAGCTCCCTCTCGTACCTCGTCAGAAACCCGGCACTAGCGCGGCAGTCTAGAAAACCCACGAGACGCCGCCGTCATCGCGAGATGAGGGCCTTCTTTTCCTGCATGGCCTGGAGAGGAATCCCGAGTCCTCTATCCAAACACCACAGGAGGCTTGACTCCCTTTAGGGCACACAGTGGGCTCCAAGAGATACCCATCGCGACTCAAAAGGACAGTGGAGTTCTTTGCTTCCCCTCGAGACGAGGCCTGATTCCCCAGGTGAGTCTGGTATGCAACCCCCAGATCCCTGTCGCCCCTAGGGACGAACATTAAGTCCTGGACACAAGCCTAGATGAGGTCTATTTTGCCCTGCAGTGACTCGTGGACAATCCCCAGCTCTCCCTTGAAACTCGAATGGAAGATAGGACTTCCCTGGGCCAACACATGAGGAAGACTGTGTTCCCCGTCGAAACTCGAGAATCCCGCCACAACTCGAGAAACGCCACGTGGTTTCCCCGTCATCGCAAGATGAGGCCCTTGCCCCCTACAGCGTCTCAAGAGAAGTCCCACGTTCCGTCTTGAAGTGCGAAACGGTATTGGCACCCTTGATGCGACCTCAAAAGTTCCTCGACACACCAGTCTGACTCGAGGAGAACACCGAGGTTCCCGGCACCACTACATCTGGGCCCCTTCTCCCCTCCTGATCGTGACAGGAGGGTTGATTCCCCTGTTTTGTCTTGAAGGGTTTCCCGCCTTTCCCGGTGCATCTCAGGATGAGGCCGGTCTCACGAGGATATTCGAGACATAGCCACGTGGATGGTGACACATGCCGAAAGACCCCGATTTCCCGGTTCACTCTTGATAAGATCCCAATGCCCGGACACCTCTTTGAAGATAACCCTTTTGATGAAGGCACAACACGAAGGGGCACTGACACCCCCGGGTATCATCCGGAGAAACCCGCAGGTACCACACACAGCTCGAGAAGTGACCTGTCACCCGTGAACAACTGGAGAGGCAAGCAGAGTTCCATTCCTCCACACAAGACGAGGCCTGACTCTCCTGTTCGAACTCTGCAGCGAAACTGCGATCCGAGTCAGATCTGGCCCAGGGGAAGTCAGGAGAGGAAACATGAGTTTCCTGCCTCCACTCGAGATGAGGCCCTCTTCCATTGCACCGAACCCAGTGGAGTCCCGAGAGACCCCTCCCCACTGCACAGTATCCCTGACTTCTCAGAGGCACCCTTAGACCTTCCTGAGATCACCGGCACAAGTCGAGGGAACCAAGGGTTTCCTGCCCCAACCCGTAAAAGACCTCGAGAGTCCTTCTTCAACGCGTCTTGAGGTGCGATTCCCCTACCATGACTCGAGAGCAATGACACGCTCCCCCTAGCCACGCGCATAGAAACCTGACTTCCCTGGCGCCACAGGAGAGGCTCCCTGAGCTCCCCATTATACCTCGTGAGCAACACCACACTGGAGCCACAGCTCGAGAATACACACGAGACGCCCCAGTCCTCACGAGATGAGGGCCTTCTTTTGCTGTATGGCCTGGAGAGCAATCCTGAGTCCTCTCTCCAAACTCCACAGGAGGCTTGACTCATTTTAGGCCACACAGTGAGCTCCAAGATATACCCGTCGCGACTCGAGAGGAGAGCGGTGTCCTTGGCTTCCCCTCGAGACGAGGCCTGATTCCCAGGGTGAGTCGAGAATGCAATGCCGAGATCGCTGTCGCCCCAGCAGAGGAACATTAGGTCCTGGACACAAGCCTAGATGAGGTCTATTTGGCCCTGCAGTGTCTCGAGAGCAATCCCCAGTTCTAACTCGCAATTCGAATGAAAACTGGACTTCCCTGGGCCAGTTGAAGAGGAAGCCTGAATTCCCCGTCGTAACTCGAGAATCCCGCCACAACTCAAGAAAAACCACGTGGTTCCCCCGTCATCGAAAGATGAGGCCCTTGCCCGCTACAGCGTCTCAAGAGAAGTCCCACATTCCGTATTGAAGAGCGAAAAGTTACTTGGAACCCTTGATGCGACCCCAAAAGTTCCCCGACATACCAGTCTCACTTGAGGAGAACACCGAGGTTCCCGGCACCACTTCATCTGAGACTCTTCTCCCCTCTTGATCGCGACAGGAGGTTCGATTCCCCTGCTTTGTCTGGAAGGCGTTCCCGACCTTCCTGGCGCACATCAAGATGAGGCCAGTCTCACGAGGAAATTCGAGACATAGCCTCATGGGTGGTGCGACATGCCAAAAGACCCCGATTCCCTGGTCCGCTCTTGATAAGAACCCGATGGCAGAACCCAACTCGAAGGCAATCCTGTGGATCAAGGCACAACACGAAGGGGCAGTGACACCCCAGTGCATCGTCCAGAAAAACCCGCAAGTTCCACATACAAATCGACAAGTGGCCTGTCACCCCATGAACAACGCGAGAGTCAAGCGGAGTTCCAGTCCTCCCCACAAGATGAGGCCTGACTCTCCTGTCCCAACTCTGCAGGGACTCTGCGATCCGAGTCAGATCCGGCGCATTCGAAGCCAGGAGAGGAACCCTGAGGTTCCTGCCTCAACTTGTCATGAGGCCCTCTTCCATTGCACCAAACCCAGTGGAGTTCCGAGAGGCCCCTCCCAACTCCACAGTGACCCTGACTTCTCAGAGGCACGCTGAGAAGCTTCCTGAGGTCACTGGCACAAGTCGATGGAACCCAGGGTTTCCTGCTGCAACCCAAGAAAGGCCTTGAGAGTCCTTCTTTAACACGTCTTCAGGCCCAATTCCCCTACCATGACTCGAGAACAATGACGGGCTCCCTCTCACCACGTGCATAGAGACCTGACTGCCCTGGCACCACGTGAGAGGCTCACTGAGCTCCCAGTCTTACTTCGTGAGAAACCCCACACTAGCGCCACAGCTCGAGAAAACCTACGAGACGCCCCAGTCATTGGGAGATGAGGGCCTTCATTTCCTGCATTGCCTGGAGAGCAATCCCGTGTCCTCCCTCCAAACACCAGAGCAGGTTTGACTCCCTTTAAGCCACTCAGTGGGCTCCAAGACATACCCGTCGCGACTCGAGAGGAGAGCGGTGTCCTTGGCTTCCCCTCGAGACGAGGCCTGATTCCCAGGGTGAGTCGAGAATGCAATGCCGAGATCGCTGTCGCCCCAGCAGAGGAACATTAGGTCCTGGACACAAGCCTAGATGAGGTCTATTTGGCCCTGCAGTGTCTCGAGAGCAATCCCCAGTTCTAACTCGCAATTCGAATGAAAACTGGACTTCCCTGGGCCAGTTGAAGAGGAAGCCTGAATTCCCCGTCGTAACTCGAGAATCCCGCCACAACTCAAGAAAAACCACGTGGTTCCCCCGTCATCGAAAGATGAGGCCCTTGCCCGCTACAGCGTCTCAAGAGAAGTCCCACGTTCCGTATTGAAGAGCGAAAAGTTACTTGGAACCCTTGATGCGACCCCAAAAGTTCCCCGACATACCAGTCTCACTTGAGGAGAACACCGAGGTTCCCGGCACCACTTCATCTGAGACTCTTCTCCCCTCTTGATCGCGACAGGAGGTTCGATTCCCCTGCTTTGTCTGGAAGGCGTTCCCGACCTTCCTGGCGCACATCAAGATGAGGCCAGTCTCACGAGGAAATTCGAGACATAGCCTCATGGGTGGTGCGACATGCCAAAAGACCCCGATTCCCTGGTCCGCTCTTGATAAGAACCCGATGGCAGAACCCAACTCGAAGGCAATCCTGTGGATCAAGGCACAACACGAAGGGGCAGTGACACCCCAGTGCATCGTCCAGAAAAACCCGCAAGTTCCACATACAAATCGACAAGTGGCCTGTCACCCCATGAACAACGCGAGAGTCAAGCGGAGTTCCATTCCTCCACACAAGACGAGGCCTGACTCTCCTGTCCCAACTCTGCAGGGACTCAGGGATCCGAGTCAGATCCGGCGCATTCGAAGCCAGGAGAGGAACCCTGAGGTTCCTGCCTCAACTTGTCATGAGGCCCTCTTCCATTGCACCAAACCCAGTGGAGTTCCGAGAGGCCCCTCCCAACTCCACAGTGACCCTGACTTCTCAGAGGCACGCTGAGAAGCTTCCTGAGGTCACTGGCACAAGTCGATGGAACCCAGGGTTTCCTGCTGCAACCCAAGAAAGGCCTTGAGAGTCCTTCTTTAACACGTCTTCAGGCCCAATTCCCCTACCATGACTCGAGAACAATGACGGGCTCCCTCTCACCACGTGCATAGAGACCTGACTGCCCTGGCACCACGTGAGAGGCTCACTGAGCTCCCAGTCTTACTTCGTGAGAAACCCCACACTAGCGCCACAGCTCGAGAAAACCTACGAGACGCCCCAGTCATTGGGAGATGAGGGCCTTCATTTCCTGCATTGCCTGGAGAGCAATCCTGTGTCCTCCCTCCAAACACCAGAGGAGGTTTGACTCCCTTTAAGCCACTCAGTGGGCTCCAAGACATACCCGTCCGACTCGAGAGGAGAGCAGAGTCCTTTGCTTCCCCTCGAGACGAGGCCTGACTCCAAGGTGAGTCTGGAATGCAACCCCGAGATTTCTGTCGAGTCTTGATACGAACATTAGGTCCTGCACACAAGCCTTGGTGGGGTCTCTTTTGCCTTCAGTGACTAGAGCGCACCTCCAGCTCTTCCTCGAATCTCGAATGGAAGATAAGACTTTTGTGGGCCAACACAAGAGGAAGCATGAATTCCCTGTGGTAACTCAAATATCCCACCGCAACTCGAGAAAAACCAAGTGGTTCCGCAGTCATTCCAAGATGAGGCCCTTGCCCGCTGGAGCACCCCAAGAGAAGTCCCACGTTCCATTTTGAAGAGTGAAACGGTACTTGGAACGCTTTATGCGACCCCAAAAGTTACCCGACATACCTGTCTCACTTGAGGGAAACACCGAGGTTCCCAGCAGCACGTCATCTGAGCCACTTCTCCCCTCCTGATCGCCACAGGAGGGTCGATTCCTCTGCTTTGTCTGGAAGAGTTTCATGACCTTCGCGGCACACCTCAGGATGAGGCCGGTTTCATGAGGAAATTCGAGACAACCCACGTGGGTGCTGCCAAATGCTGAACGACCCCGATTTCCCAGTCCGCTCTTCATAAGAACCCGATGTCCGGACACCTCTTCGAAGGCAACCCTGTGGATGAAGGCACAAATCGAAGGATCACTGACACCCCCGTGCATCGTCTGGAAAAACCTGCAGATTCCACACACAGTTTGACAAGGGGCCTGAAACCCGATGAACAACTCGAGAGGCAAGCGGAGTTCCATTCCTGAGAAAAGACGTAGCCTGACTCTCCTGTCCCAACTCTGCAGGGACCCTGCAGTCTGAGTCCGAAACAGAGAGGAAGTCTGAGGTTCCTGCCTCCCCTCGAGATGAGGCCCTCTTCCATTGCAACAAACCCAGCGGAGTCCCGAGAGGCCCCGCCAACTCCACAGTATCCATCAACTCTCAGAGACACCCTGGGAAGTTCCCTAAGGTCCCCGGCAGAAGGCGAGGGAAATGACTTTTCCCGACACAACCCGAGAAAGACCTCGATAGTCCCTCTTCAACGCGTCTCGAGGCCCTAGTCCCCTCCCGTGACTCGAGAGCCATGACGCGCTCCCCCTTGCCACGCGCAGGGAGACCTGACTTCCCTGGCGCCGCACGAGAGGCTACCTGAGATCCTCGTCGTGCCCCGCGAGAAAACCCCCAAGGGCGCCGCAGCTCGAGGAAACCCCTGAGACTCCCCCGTCCTCACGAGGTGAAGGGCCTTCTTTTCCTACATGGCCTGGAGAACAATCCCGAGCCCTCTCTCCAAAATGAAGAGGAGGCTTGACTCCACTGAGGCCACTAGGGGGCTCCAAGAGATCCGCGTCGCGACTCGGGAGGACAGCGGAGTCCTTGGCTTCCCCTCGAGACGAGGCCTGGCACCCCGGGGGATCCTGGAATGCAACCCCGAGATCCCTGCCTTCCCTGGATAGGAACATTAGGTCCTGGACACACGCCTAGATGAGGTCTCTTTGGCCCTGCAGTGACTCAAGGCAGCCCCCAGCTTTCCCTCGCCACTCGAATGGAGGACGGGGCTTCCCAGGGCCAACAGAGGAGGAAGCCTGTAATCCCCGTCGTCACTCGAGAATCCCACCGCAAATCGAGAAAAAACACGTGGTTTCAACGTCTTCGTAAGATGAGGCCCTTGCCCACTACGGCGTCTCAAGGGAAGTCCCATGTTCCGCCCTGAAGTGCGAAACGGTACCTGACACCCTTCGTACGACACCCAAAAGTTCCCTGACACGCCGGGTTCCCTCGAGGGGAACACCGAGAGTCCCGGCACAGCTTCATCTGAGCCCCTTCTCCCCTCCTGATCGCGACAGGAGAGGCGATTCCCCTGCGTGGTCCAGAAGGGGTTCCCGGCCTTCCCGGCGCACCTCAGGATGAGGCCGGTCTCACGGGGAAATTCGAGACGAGCCACGTGGGTGGTGCCACATGCCGAACGCCCCCGATTCCCCGGTCCGCTCTTGAGAAGGACCCGAGGCCCGGACCCCTCTTCGAAGGCAACCCTGTGGGTGAAGGTACCACTCGAAGGGGCACTGACACCCCTGTGAGTCGTCCGGAAAAACCCGCGGTTTCCACACACAGCTCGACGAGGTGCGTGAGACACCCTGAGCAATTCGAGAGGCCAGCGGAGTTCCCTTCCTCAGACAAGACGAGGCCTGACTCTCCTGTCCCAACTCTGCAGGGACCCTGTGGTTGGAGTCTGAAAAGGAGAGGAAGCCTAATTTTCCTGTCTCCCCTCGAGATGAGGCCCTCTTCCATTGCGCCAAGCCCAGCGGAGTCCCGAGAGGCCCCACCAACTCCACAGCATCCCTCACCTATCAGAGGCACCATGGGAAGTTCCCTCAGGTCCCTGGCAGAAGTCGAGGGAAATGAGGCTTTCCCGCCGCAACCCCAGAAAGACCTCGAGTGTCCTTCTTCAACGCGTCTGGAGGCCCTAGTCCTCTCCCATGACTCGAGAGCCATGACGCGCTCCCCCTCGCCACGCACAGAGAGACCTGACTTCCCTGGAACTGCACGAGAGGCTACCTGAGATCCTCATCTTGCCTCGTGAAAAACCCCCACGGGCGCCGCAGCTCGAGGAAACCCCTGAGAAGCCCCCATCCTCGCGAGGTGAGGGCCTTCTTTTCCTGCCTGACCCAGACCTCAATCCTGAGTCCTCTCTCCAAACTGAAGAGAAGGCCTGACTCCCTTGAGGCCACTCAGTGGGCTCCAAGAGATCTGCGTCGCGACTTGAGAGGAGAGCGGCATCCTTTGCTTGCCCTCGAGGCTAGGCCTGACTCCCCGGGGGAGTCTGGAACGCCACCCTGAGATCCCTGTCTTCCCTTGAGAGGAACGTTAAGTCCCGGACACAGGCCTAGATGAGGTCTCTTTGGCCCTGCAGTGACTCGAGTGCAACCCCAAGCTTTCCCTCGCAACTCGAATGGAAGATTAGGCTTCCCGGGGCCAACACAAGAGGAAGCCTGAAATCCCCGTCGTAACTCTAGAATCCCGCCGCAACTCGAGAAAATCCACATGGTTCCAACGTCTTCGCAAGATGAGGCCCTTGCCCGCTACGGCGTCTCAAGGGAAGTCCCAGGTTCTGTCCTGAAGTGCGAAATGGTACCTGACTCCTTTCATGCAACCCCCAAAAGTCCCCCACACGCCGGTTTCTCTCGAGGGTAACACCGAGGGTTCCAGCCCCACTTCATCTGAGCCCCTTCTCCCCTCCTGATGGCGACAGGAGAGTCGATCCCCCTGCGTTGTCTGGAAGGGTCCCCGGCCTTCCCGGCACACCTCAGGATGAAGCCGGCCTCACTAGGAAATTTGAGACTAGCCCCGTGGGTGGTCCCACATGCCGAAAGACCCCGATTTCCCGGTCCGCTCTTAAAAAGAACCCGAGGCCCAGACACCTCTTCGAAGGCAACCCAGTGGGTGAAGGCACAACACGAAGGGGCACTGTCACCGTCGTGCATTTCCGGAAATACCCGCAGGTTCCACACACAGCTCAACAAGGGGCCTGAGACCCCCTGAGCACCTCGAGAGGCAAGCGGAGTTCCCTTCCTCAGACAAGACGATTCCTGACTCTCCTGTCCCAACTCTGCAGGGACCCTGTGGTCGGAGTCCGAAACGGAGAGGAAGCCTGAGGTTCCTGCCTTCCCTGGAGATGAGGCCCTCTTCCATTGCGCCAAACCCAGCGGAGTCCTGAGAGGCCCCGCCAACTCCACAGCATCCCTCATCTGTCAGAAGCACACTGGGAAGTTCCCTAAGGTCACCGGTAAACTTTTATTGCACAAGGTCCCCATAAAAGGCCCACGCAGCAGGACAGCCACAGATTCTGTCTGCCATTAAAGGGCAGTAAGGTGCCCTCCCCTCTTCTTTGCTGCCTCGGCGGCCACCAGGGTGCAATTCGCATACCCTTCCCTTTCCCATCCTAGCAGGTGCTCCAGGGCCCGCTGGCCTACAAAGTGCCAGAAGCAGGGCTGGGCCAGCCGGCCAGAATTCAGGGTTCTGTCCCTTGAACTTCCAGCGGACACTAGGCTGCTTGGGAAAACCGCGCAGACTCTGAGGATTTTCAGCAGAGGGGTGGAGTGGTAAAGGCCTTGACCCCAAAGACGAGGCCTTCCTGCGACCGCCAGGTTGGGGAGCTCTGAGACTGTGCCAACACAGGGCGGAATACATGGTTCCCTGCTCCACGCAGTCCCCGTTCGCTTACCTGTGTTCCACACCCCTCCGCTGTGGCCAATGGATGTCGATCCTTGGGGATCCAGGAGTTCACGAAATGGGCATTCCCAGCCGCAATGGCGACCCCCAACAGCACATCTGGAAAGCCCTCCCCCACCCCTGCCAGGAGCCGACCCCCGCTGCGAACGGACCCCCACCCTGCCCCGCGCCGCCAGGTTTCGTCCCGGCCCTGCCGGGCTCCCGGCGGGTTCCCAGCCATATTGGCGACCCCCGGGAGCACAACAGGGACCGACCCCCCACCCACAGCGAGCGGAATCTCGACCTGTGCAGCCCAGGTTTACCCCACCCTGGCTGCGCTCCCGGCGCGTTTCCAGCCGCAGTGGCCATCTCCGAGAGCACAACTGGGAAGCCCTCCCCTACCCCCGCCAGGAGCCGACACCCGCCCTGCGCCGCCCGGGGCGCCCCACCCCTGCCGCGCTCCAGGGGCACTGACCACCTTCACCAGCGGCTCTCGGTGAGCCCCGTCCCCACGCCTGGTTCCAGGAGAGGCTCTCGGACCTCGCTGCTGCCGCCAGGTCAAACATGAGGACAATACATACACCCCACAGAGACAATCCAAGCTGTCTATGATTTAGGGATAAAACGAGGACTACAGAAAGGCAAGATGACCTGACCTAGGAGGGCCATGATATTCTATAGAACCAGACAAAGTTGGTTACCAAGGAAACTTTTTTCCTTGGAACCCGGAAAGCTGGTTCTTTGCATATGCAATGACCAACAATTAGCTTGTTACCCAAGCCTGCCTTACTGCCACCTCCATCCCCCCACTCCCCAGAAGACTGGCTCAAAGAAATATTTTAAATCTCAGGCGGAAACCTGGAAGATGTCTTGTCTGTCTGTTTGGATTAAGGTATGTGTCAGTGTGAGCCTTGTGTTTTTTGATAATATTGCTCAAGTTCTGTGTTCTGATTTCAATGGTCTCAAGACAAGGCAGCCCTTCCAAATCAAACTGCTGGAAATACAAGAAAACATTGACCTAAATGAATGTCAGAGTCCCGTGAACTGGGAACTAGTCAATATTAAATATCTAGTATTTTTGGTTTTGCTCCTCCATTATAGACATGTCTAAGAGTCAACAACATTAAGCACAACATGTTCATAGTGCCTAGGTTTCTTTTGAGGTAAAAATTGCTCTATTGTTATATCTGTCACAAGCTTGTCAGCAAGAAACTACCTGGAAACGACAACAACAAAAGTAAAAAATGTAAATGTGATATGAGCTTTTAGACAAACTCTTTACAATAATTATACTCTAAAATATCTGCCTCTCATAGTCTTGATTGAAGGCAGAGGAGAAGGGGATGACAAGGGTACGATGGTTGGATGGCATCACTGACTCGATGGACATGAGTTTGAGCAAGCCCCTGGAGCTGGTGACAGACACGGAAGCCTGGCGTCCTTCAGGCCACGGGGTCCCAGAGTCAGACACGACTGAGCAACTGAACTGAACTGAACTAACAAACGTTTCTCCAGGTGTTTTGGTTACCCGAGTTTCTATCCTTGTGACGACAGTGTATTGAATAGCTAGGTCATTTCCAAATAAATGAAAGTTCTGAAACATTCACGACTTGAAAGGACCTCCCTTTTGCACAGAAACAAAAGAGATTTTTGACTCTCCATGAATAGTGTCTGGCACCATCCTGACATGTTAAATGTAAGAAAGCAATTGTTTTGTTTTGTTTTGTTCTGTTCTTGGGGGTGGGGGGAGGGGGGCGGGCTATAGCCAATGCCAATATAAAAGTCAGTTCTTGGTTGCTGAAGGGAAATGTATGACTTGTTATATCAAGAAAGTATGTGGAATGCAATGGCACTTGAGGAAGGAAAACGAAGTAGTTCTGTCTTACAGGTGGCAGTTTCAGGATGGGAGAAACAAAGGAATGGGTACAGAATGGGATAAGGAGGTTGTAGGGAAAGTGGACCCCCAGAAAAGAGTTCTGTGCCTAGCACAAGTTTTCTTGAGATGTCGAACTGCCTTTGCTAATGGAGTTTAAGTTTCTTTACCTCTTAAGTGATCTCTTCTAGGTTGACCTAGAACAGAAATCTTTGGTTAGCTTTGGCTAAGTGGAGAAGTAGTGTTTCACGGTGACATATGTGATCCTTCCTGACTGTTTGCAGCCCTTTTGATATCGATGCCTTGCTTCTGCTGCTGCTGCCGCCGCCGCTGCTGCTAAGTCGTTTCAGTCGTGTCCGACTCTGTGCGACCCCATAGACGGCAGCCCACCAGGCCCCGCAGTCCCTGGGGTTCTCTAGGCAAGAACACTGGAGTGGGTTGCCATTTCCTCCTCCCATGCATGAAAGTGAAAAGTGAACGTGAAGTCGCTCAGTGGTGTCCGACTCTTAACCACCCCATGGACTGCAGCCTACCAGGCTCCTCCATCCATGGGATTTTCCACGCAAGAGTACTGGAGTGGGGTGCCATTGCCTTCTCCCATATCTATGCACAAGCCTGCGTAAATAATTGACTTCTAGCTAGCTTTGGGATGCCAATGACCATCCACCCTTACCAGGCAACAGAGAAGAGAAAAACACTTACCACAGGAGGTCCTGGTAAGGAACAAGGAACTGACAAGCTCCCGCCAACCAGGATTCTGCAGAGGTCAACAAGAGGTCAGTAAGAGATGGAAGACTGCAGTCCAGAGGTCCTAGCAACTTCCATCTTGCAGCAGAGACCCAGCATAGTCAAAACGAATTCAATGTTGCAAAAAATAAGTAAACAAATAAAGGACAGAAGTCCTTTGAACACATGACTGAGATTAGGGGTGAGGCAGTACATGTACGGTGCCCGGAAAATCTTAAAGTATGAGAAAGGAAAGAATTTAAAGACAACTATCAAGCTGTCCGAACTGATAAAAACGAAAGATTACACAGTTTTTTCTGTATATATTAGCAGATAATAATCTGAAAAGGAATTTAAAAAAATTCCCTTTCAATAATGTCAACATGAATACAACACTTTGCCATGGATGTAACGAGGATGACAAGACTGGCACACTGGAAATTATACACCCTGGCTGAAAACTATCCTGAATACATGGACAGATATTCCATAACAATGGAAAGACTTAAGATGGCAATACCATGGAATGCATCTTCAATCTGAAATGAAGATTTGATATGATTTGATCGCTCAGAGCTTTTGTGTCATCAATTGTTATTAAAGTATAAATGAGATAGAGAAAGCTGCTGACTTAGACTTGAGGCGGGGTGTACGCCCTGCTGGTCTTTAGCCAGATATTCTACAGGCACTAGCAGTCAGCTAAGGAAAGAAAGGCACTGTCTCAGGGAATGGCACCAGGCCCCTCCCCCACGACATGCCTTGAGGTCACATTGGCAGCAGGTGAGTCATCCTGGGCCAAAAACTGATTGACATGAATCTTGAAGAAAGGCAGTATTCCAGGCAAATATATCATTTCCTTAACATAGATTAGGAGAACAAGGTACGAGGAAAACATACTGTTTTGTTCAAGTCGCTTCTGAGCCTATTGGGGGAACCGACCTGAAGCCAGAGTCCAGCAGATATACATAGGATATTTACATCGCTTAAGACAAACATTTCCTCAGGAACAAATGCATTGCTTAGCTCAAGGTTTGTCTGCGAAATTCTTACACATCAGTAGATGGCTCCGAGCTGGGTTTCTACACACAAGAACATGAATGCAAAGGACAAGTCTGCACAGCCCATCTGCCCCCCTCCCCCACAGCCAGCAGCATTTCCAAGTGACCTCCTAAGGCCTTCCCCAAAATACAGGGGCACCTCTGGGTTTCCTGTTTCAAGCTCTTCGAACACTTTTCTTAAAAAAAAAAAAAATCCTGCACACTTCTTGATAGAATGCCACAGTGCAAGGAAAACAGGCCTTCAATACTTAAACCTCCCTGTGCCAAACACTTGGGGCTTGGTTTTGTTTTGTTTTGTTTTTTAATTACACCACCACATAATTTAAACTTTTCACAATTTCTAATTATTCAGTACCAAAACACCAAACTTTTATTGCACAAGGTCCCCATGAAAAGGCCCACGCATCAGGACAGCCACAGATTCTGCCATGAAAGGGCAGCAAGGTGCCCTCCCCACTTCTTTGCTGCCTGGGCGGCCACCAGGGTTTGAAATCCATGCACCCTACTAACTTTCTAGGGTGCAATTCGCGGACCCTTCCCTTTCTCATCCTAGCAGGTGCTCCAGGGCCCGCTGGCCTACAAAGTGCCAGAAGCAGGGCTGGGCCAGCCGGTCAGAGTTCAGGGTTCTGTCCCTTGGACTTCCAGGGGACACTAGGCTGCTTGGGAAAACCGTGCAGACTGAGATTTTTCAGCAAAGGGGTGGAGCGGTAAAGGCCTTGACACCAAGGGCGAGGCCTTTCTGCAACCGCCAGGTTGGGGAGCTCCGAGAATGTGCCAACAGAGGGCGGAATACGTGGTTCCCTGCTCCAAGCAGTCCCAGTTCTCTGACCTGTGGCCCGCAGCCCTCCGCTGCACCCACTAGATGTGGATCCTTGGGGACACATTAGCATAGGAAATGGGCGTTCCTAGCCGCAGTGGCGACCCCGGAGAGCACAACTTGGACCGAACCCCCACCCACAGCCATCTAAATCTCGACCCGCGCAGCCCAGGTTTACCCCGCCCCGGGTGCGCTCCCGGCGCGTTTCCAGCCTCAGTGGCCACCACCGAGAGCACAACTGGGAAGCCCTCCCCCACCCCCGCCAGGAGCCGAACCCCGCTCCGCGCCACCAGGGTTCACCCCGCCCCTGCCGCACTCCCAGCGCGTTTCCAGCTGCAGTGGGGACCCCCGAGAGCACAACTGTTACCACCCCCCACCCCCTCCCGACTGGAACCCCGACCCGCGCCGCCTGGGATCGCCCCGCCCCTGGCGCGCTCCCGGCGCATTGCCCACTTCCACCAGGGGCTCCCGGTGAGCCCTGTCCCCACGCTCGGTTCCAGGAGAGGCTCTCGGACCTCGCTACTGCCGCCAGGTCAAACACGAGGACAATACATCCACCCCACAGAGACAATCCAAGCTGTCTATGATTTAGGGTTCAAACGAGGACTACAGAAAGGAAAGATGTCCTGACCTAGGAGGGCCATGAGAGTCTATAGATCCAAACAAAATTGGGTACCAAGGAAGCTTTTTTCCTTGGAACCCGGAAAGCTGGTTCTTTGCATATGCAATGACCAACAATTAGCTTGTTACCCAAGCCTGCCTCGCTGCCACCCCCACTCCCCCCCCCCCCCACTTCCCAGGAAAATGGCTCAAAGAAATATTTTAAATCTCAGGCGGAAAACTGGAAGATGTCTTGTCTGTCTGTCTGGATTAAGGTGTATGTCAGTGTGAGCCTTGTGTTTTTTGATAATATTGCTCAAGTTCTGAGTTCTGATTTCAATGGTCTCAAGACAAGGCAGCCCTTCCAAATCAAACTGCTGGAAATACAAGAAAACATTGACCTAAATGAATGTCAGAGTCCCGTGAACTGGGAACTAGTCAATATTAAATATCTAGTATTTTTGGTTTTGCTCCTCCACTATAGACATGTCTAAGAGTCAACAACATTAAGCACAACATGTTCATAGTGCCTAGGTTTCTTCTGAGGTAAAAATTGCTCTATTGTTATATGTGTCACAAGCTTGTCAGCAAGAAAGTACCTGGAAACAGCAACAACCAATGTAAAAAATGTAAATGTGATATGAGCTTTTAGACAAACTCTTAACAATAATTATACTCTAAAATATCTGCCTCTCATAGTCTTGATTGAAGGCAGAGGAGAAGGGGATGACAGAGGATAAGATGGTTGGATGGCATCACTGACTCGATGGACATGAGTTTGAGCAAGCCCCTGGAGTTGGTGATGGACACGGAAGCCTGGCGTCCTGCAGGCCACGGGGTCACAAAGAGTCAGACTCGACTGAGTAACTGAACTGAACTGAACTTACAATCGTTCCTCCAGGTGTTTTGGTTACCTGAGTTTCTATCCTGGTGCTAAACTAAGTGACGACAGTGTATTGAATAGCTAGGTCACTTCCAAATAAATGAAACTTCTTAAACATTCACGACTTGAAAGGACCTCCCTTTTACACAGAAACAAAAGAGATTTTTGACTCTGCATGAATAGTGACTGGCACCATCCGAACATATTAAATGTAAGAAAGCAATTTTTTTGTTTTGTTTTGTTTTGTTCTGTTCTTGCAGGAAGCGGGGTGGGCGCTATTATCACTGATAGGTATGCTCACCAATCTATCAAATGCCAATATAAGAGTGAGTTCTTGGTTGCTGAAGGGAAATGTATGACTTGTTATTACAAGAATGTATGGAATGCAATCACACTTTAAGAAGGAAAACGAAGTAGTTCTGTCTTACAGGTGGCATTTTCAGGACGGGAGAAGCAAAGGAATGGGTACAGAATGGGATAAGGAGGTTGTAGGGAAAGTAGGCCCCCAGAAAAGAGTTTTGTGCCTAGCACAAGTTTTCTTGAGATGTTGAACTGCCTTTGCTAATGGAGTTTAAGTTTCTTTACCTCTTAAGTGATCTCTTCTAGGTTGACCTAGAACAGAAATCTTTCGTTAGCTTTGGCTAAGAGGAGAAGTATTGTTTCACGATGACATATGTGATCCTACCTGACTGTTCTCATCCCCTTTGATATCTATGCACTGCTGCTGCTGCTGCTGCAGCTGCTAAGTGGTTCAGTTGAGGCCGACCCTGTGCCACGCCATAGATGGCAGCCCACCAGGCCCCGCAGTCTCTGGGGTTCTCTAGGCAAGAACACTGGAGTGGGTTGCCATTTCCTCCTCCTATGCATGAAAGTGAAAAGTGAAAATGAAGTCGCTCAGTGGTGTCCGACTCTTAGCCACCCCATGGACTGCAGCCTACCAGGCTCCTCCATCCTTGGGATTTTCCAGGAGTGGGGTGCCATTGCCTTCTCCCATATCTGTGCACAAGCCTGCCTAAATAATTGACTTCTAGCCAACTTTGGGATGCCCATGACCACCCACCCTTACCAGGCAACAGAGAAGAGAAAAACACTTACCACAGGAGGTTCTGATAAGGAACAAGGAACTAACAAGCTCCCACCTACCAGGAATCTGCAGAGGTCAACAAGAGGTCAGCAAAAGATGAGAGACTGCAGTCCAGAGGTCCTAGCTACTTCCATCTAGCAACAAACACCCAGCATAGTCAAAACGATTTCAATGTTAAAGAATAAATAAATAAATAAATAAAAGGACAGAAGTTCTTTGAACACATGTCTGAATTTAGGGGTGAGGCATTACATATGTGTCCCAGGATAATCTTAAAGTGTCAGAAAGTAAAGAAATTAAAGACAACTATCAAGCTGTCCAAACTGATAAAAATGAATGATTACACAGTTTTATCTGTATACATTAGCAGATAATAATCTGAAAAGGAATTTTAAAAAATTCCCTTTCAATAATATCAACATGAATAAAACACTTTGCCATGGATGTAACGAGGATGACAAGACTGGCACACTGGAAATTATACACCCTGGCTGAAAACTATCCTGAATACATGGACAGATATTCCATAACGATGGAAAGACTTAAGATGGCAATACCATGGAATGCATCTTCAATCTGAAATGAAGATTTGATATGATTTGATCGCTCAGAGCTTTTGTGCCATCAAGTGTTATTAAAGTATGAAAGAGATAGAGAAAGCTGCTGACTTAGACTCAAGGCGGGGTGGGGGGGGTAGTAAGAGTACCCCCTGCTGGTCTTTAGCCAGATATTCTACAGGCACTAGCAGTCAGCTAAGGAAAGAAAGGAACTGTTTCAGGGAATGGCACCAGGCCCCTCCCCCACGACATGCATTGAGATAATATTGGCAGCAGGTGAGTCATCCCGGGCCAAAACTTGATTGACATGAATCTTGAAGAAAGGCAGTATTGCAGGCAAATATATCATTTCCTTAACATAGATAAGGAGAACAAGCTAGGAGGAAAACATGCTGTTTTGTTCAAATCGCTTATGAGCCTTTTTGGGGAACCGACCTGAAGCCAGAGTCTAGAGGAAATACATAGGATATTTACATCGCTTAAGACAAACATTTTCTTAGGAAAAAATGCATTGCTTAGCTCAAGGTTTGTCTGCGAAATTCTTACACATCAGGAGATGGCTCCGAGCTGGGTTTCCACACACAAGAACATCCATGCAAAGGACAAGCCTGCACAGCCCATCTGCCCCTCTCCCACACAGCCAGCAGCATTTCCAAGTGACCTCCTAAGGCCTTCCCCAAAATACAGGGGCACCTCTGGGTTTCCTGTTTCCCTCACATCGAACACTTTTCTTAAAAAAAAAAAAAAATCCTGCACACTTCTTGATAGAATGCCACAGTGCAAGGAATACAGTCCTTCAATATTTAAACCTCCATTTGCAAAACACTTGGAGCTTGGTTTTGTTTTGTTTTGTTTTTTAATTACACCACCACATAATTTAAAGCTTTTACACGTTCTAATTATTCAGTTCCAAAACACCAAACTTTTATTGCACAGGGTCCTCATGAAAAGGCCCACGCAGCTGGACAACCACAGATTCTGCCATGAAAGGGCAGCAAGGTGCCCTCCCCCCTTCTTTGCTGCCTGGGCGGCCACCAGGGTTTGAAATCCATGCACCCTACTAAGTTTCTAGGGTGCAATCCATGGACCCTTCCCTTTCCCATCCCAGCAGGTGCTCAAGGGCCCGCTGGCTTACAAAGTGCCAGAAGCAGGGCTGGGCCAGCCGGCCAGAGTTCAGTGTTCTGTCCCTTGGACTTCCAGCGGACACTAGGCTGCTTGGAAAAACCGCGCAGACTCTGAGATTTTTCAGCAGAGGGGTGGAGCGGTAAAGGCCTTGACCCCAAAGGCAAGGCCTTTCTGCGACCGCCAGGTTGGGGAGCTCCGAGAATGTGCCAACAGACGGCGGAATACTTGGTTCCCTGCTCCACGCAGTCCCAGTTCCCTTACCTGTGGTCTGCAGCCCTCCGCTGCACCCACGGGATGGCGATCCTTGGGGACCCAGGAGCGGACGAAATGGGCGTTCCCAGCCGCAGTTGCAACCCCCGAGAGCGCAACTGGGAACCCCTCCCCATTCCCCCCGTGAGCCGACCCCGCCCCGCTCTGCCAGGGTTAGCCCCGCCCCTGCCGCGCTCCCTGCGGGGTCCCAGCCGCAGTGGCGACCCCGGGAGCACAACTGGGACCGACCCCCACCCAAAGCCATCTGAATCTCGACCCCCGCAGCCCGGGTTTACCCAGTCCCGGGTGCGCTCCCGGCGAGTTTTCAGCCTCTGTCCACCTCTGAGAGCACAACTGGGAAGCCCGCCCCCACCCCCGCCAGAAGCCGACCCCCGCCCCACGCCGCCCGCGTTCGCCCCGCCCCTGCACGGTCCAGGTACCTTCCCAGCTTCTAGCGTTCACGCCAGGGTAGGAGCAGGATGTAGGAGTATGGGAGATGTGTCTGGAGCCTGACAGCCTCAGCTCCGCTCTGGCCTGCCCTTTGGACCTAGGAGCCAGGCCAACTTGCAGAGGGCTTAGGGCCCCATTGTATGCAAACTACCAAGGCCTACCGCAAGGAGAGCTCTGTCCGAGGGAAGGGAAGTGCCCCAGGCTGCGTTCCCAAGCTGTTGCTTGGCAATGCAGACTCAGCGGTAAACGGAGGGAATCAGGCTCTCTGTAGCCGCAGCTTCACACACAGGTGTGTCTCCGTAGGAATCAAGAAAGATCCTGACAGGGTGAGGTTCATTAGAGCTATACTAAAGAGCAAAGGCTTGTCCATGTGGTCTTGCCTTCCCCTGTGCCTTTGGGTCTCCAGGCTCGGCCCCAGCTCCGTGGAAACAACCCCTGAGAAAATATCTTCAAGATACGCTTTTCCCAGTGTCTGGGAACCGGGGTTCGTAGGAGGAGAGAAAAGCACGCCTCCATCGGGAACAAAAATGCAGCCCACCTGCCTGTGTTTTGAAGCCTCTATTTGGAAGGAATGGGTTAGCTTCTCCTAAAGGAGACCTCCAGATCTGCTCAGAAGTCAGTAATTCCAGAGGCAGGGTACTGTTTCCTGACTGCCCTTTGCTAGCCTTGCAAAGATATTCCTAGATTCTAGAGTTATTTTCCATGAAGGAGCAGGCTTCGGGAATGTGTCAGACGGGACTGGCTCCTTATTGACCTCAGCTCAGCTATTGCCTTTCCATTCAAACTAGGACAAGGCCCTAGTTTATGAAGGGTAAGGGTCTTCTTCTTTGCAAACTGCCAAGGGCTACAGCAATGAGACCTCTGTCAAGGTGAGGGAAGCCTAAGAGGATGGATTCTCAAGCAGGTGCTTTGCCACAAAGCATCAGCACCCCACGGAGAGAATCAAGCTCCCTGTGCACCAATGTTGGGAGTGTAGCTTCACACACAGAGTTGTCTCTATAGGAGCCAAGAATGTTCCTGAGAGATTAGATTCACTAAACCTCTCCTACAGAGCATAGACCTGTGAATGTGGTTTTTCCTTCCCCTGTGAGATGGGTCCCCGAGGTCCACCCCAGCTCTGGGGATAGAGCCCCTGAGAAAAGATCTCCAGGAACCGCTTTTTGCCCAGGCTGGGAAACGCAGTTCACAGGAGGCAAGGCAAGCGAGCCTCCTGCAGGGAAAAATAGGCCTTACTGTCCCTGGAGGAGCAGGCTGCCAGAGTGTGTGACACCTGACTGGTGCCTTATTGACCTCAGCTCCGCCATTGCATGGCCATCCAAACCAGGACCCAGGCCTACTTGGAGAAGGGTTTGGGTGCGGATTTGTAAAAACTGCCAAAGGCTACAGCAATGAGAAGTCTCTCAGAGGTAAGGGAGAGCATTCTATGGATTCTCAAGCTGTTGTTTGAACGACAGCTTCAAAGCTGCAAAGAGAGAATCAGGCCCTGTGTGCCCCCTTGTTGGGTACACAGCTTCACACACAGGGGTGTCTCCATAGGAGTCAAGAACGTTCCTGACACAGTAAGTTTCACTTAGAGGTCTCCTGGAGAGCAAAGACTTGTCCATGTGGTTTTCCTTCCCCTGTGCGATTGGGTCTCTGGTCTCGGCCCCAGCTCCATGGAAACAACCCATGAGAAAATATCTTCAAGATCCGCTTTTCCCAGAGGCTGGGAACAGGGCTTCATAGGATGCGAGAAAAGCAGGCCTCCTTCGGGCGCGAAAAGGCAGCCAACTGGCCTGTTTGGAAGCCTCTATTTGGAAAGAATGGGTTAGCTTCTCCTAAAGGAGACCTCCAGATCTGCTCAGAAGTCGGTAATTCCAGAGGCAGGGTGCTGGTTCCTGACTGCCCTTTCCCAGCCTTGCAAAGACATTCCCAGATTCTAGAGTTATTTTCCATGAAGGTGAAGGCTACGGGAGTATGTCATACTTGGCAGGCACCTTATTGGCCTCAGCTCAGCTATTACCTTTCCATTCAAACTAGGACAAAGGCCTACTTTATGAAGGGTAAGGGTCTTCTTCTTTCCAAACTGCCAAGGGCTACAGCAATGGGACCTCTGTCAAGGCGAGGGAAGCCTAAGTGGATGGATCATCAAGCAGGTGCTTTGCCACAAAGCATCAGCACCCCACGGGGAGAATCAGGCTCCATTTGCCCCTATGTTGGGTGTGTAGCTTCACATACAGAGGTGTCTCTATAGGAGGCCAGAATGTTCCTGAGAGATGAGGTTCACTAGAGCTCTCCTACAGAGCATAGACCTGTCCATGTGCTTTTGCCTTCCCCTGTGAGTTGGGTCCTCGAGGTCCTCCCCAGCTCCGGGAAAGGAGCCCCTGAGAAAAGATCTCCAGGGACCTCATTTCCCCCAGGCTGGGAAATGCAGCTCACAGGAGGGAAGTCAAGTGAGCCTCCTGCAGGGAAAAAGAGGGCTTACTGTCCCTGGACGATCAGGCTGCAGAGTGTGTGAGACCTGACTGGTGCCTTACTGGCCTCAGCTCCGCCATTGCATGTTCCTCCGAACTAGGACCCAGGACTACTTGGAGAAGGGTTTGGGTGCGGATTTCTAAAAACTGCCAAGGGCTACAGCAATGAGAACTCTGTCACGGGTAAGGAAGAGCATTGTATGGATTTTCAAGGTGTTTTTTGAACGACATCTTTAAAGCTACACAGAGAGAATCAGGCTCTCTGTGCCCCCATGTTGGGTACGCAGCTTCGCACACAGGGGTGTCTCCATATGAATCAAGAATGTTCTGACAGAGTGAAGTTCACTAGAGCTCTCCTAGAGAGCAAAGACTTGTACATGTGGTTTTTCTTCCCCTGTGAGTTTGGGTCTCCAGGCTTAGCCCCAGCTCCGTGGAAACAACCCCTGAGAAAAGATCTTCAAGATCCGCTTTTCCCAGAGCCTGGGAAGCTGGGTTCATAGCAGGCAGGAAAAGCAAGCCTCCTTCGGGCACGAAGAGGCAGCCGACCGGCCTGTTTTTGGAAGTCTCAATATGGAAGGAATGAGTTAGATTCTCCTAAAGGAGACCTCCAGATCTGCTCAGAAATCGGTAATTCCAGAGGCAGGGTGCAGGCTCCTGACTGCCCTTTGCCAGCCTTGCAGAGACATTCCTAGATTCCAGCGTTATTTTCCATGAAGGAGCAGGATTCGGGAATATGTCAGACTTGACTGGCGCCTTATTGGCCTCAGCTCAGCTCTTGCCTTTCCTTTCAAACTAGGACAAGGGCCCACTTTATGAAAGGTAACGGTCCTCTTCTTTCCAAACTGCCAAGGGCTACAGCAATGAGACCTCTGTCAAGGCGAGGGAAGCGTAAGCTGATGGATTCTCAAGCAGGTGCTTTGCCACAAAGCATCAGCACCCCACGGAAAGAATCTGGCTCCCTTTGCCCCTATGTTGCGTGTGTAGCTACACGCACAGAGGTGTCTCGATAGGAGCCAAGAATGTTCCTGAGAGAGGAGGTTCACTGTTGGGGGCCAGAGTGAGGCACTCCGCCCATGGCAAAGGTCATGAGGAAGGAGGCTCGACATACGCAAAGGCGGGATCGAGCCTCAGGAGTCCCCCTGGAAATCCTCGAGCATCTACCCCCATCACCAGAGCCTGCCTACCTTACTATTTTGTGCTCTCACCTACACCTCTGACTTTACGGGGGGCTGTCCCCCACCACCTCTTTCGGAGAAGGAGTTAACCTAGAGCTCCAGTTGATAAAAACCCCTGGGTGTGACAAGAGTGTTTTAACCTACAAACTCCTCTGAAGGTTCTCTAGCCTGCCTGACAGGCTTGTCCGGCCACATGTGATTGCTCACAGCCTCCCAACCATGAGAGGCACGAGATGCTTTAAACCTTCTAAAAACAGGTTCCTTAGAAAAGTTAGAAAATTATTAGTATAAGTATAATGGGCTGATTAGAAATCATATTGGTGAAGGGTTTTTCATTTGTTGAGCTGATGTTTACTGCTAAGTCTCCACATCCCCTGCCCTTATACACATTAATGAATATATAGAAGAAATAAGTATTAACCTTTGATATAAATCACGTTAGACCTTAGGCTAAGTAAATTCTTTCCTTAACTAAAACCCACTACACCCTCACCCTATAGGAATGTAACTTTATTTGGGTGGCGTCTGTTTTAAGAATAATCACCCCTGGAGAAATAAGTGTCCTGGTTGACTGACCGCTGTCACAAGGAGAGGGTCATAAATTGTCAGCAGGCCCCCCGGCCAGAAGATGATGAAACACCCCTAAGACCTCTGTATACTTTTGTATGAAGCACCTAACTTTGATAAAAGTCAGGACTGCTGACCCCACGTGACTTTTGCATAACATCTCAGTGTATAAAAGTAGACCATGGAAAATAAAGAATTGGGATCAGTTTCTCGAAATACTGGTCTCCCCATGTCTCTCTCTCTCTCTCTCACTCTGGTTGAGTCTCCATCTGGAGCGCGGAACCCACCAAGCTTACTAATTTTGCCTGGGCTTCTAAGATCCGACCGGGGAGGCCTCAGTGTCTCCTCTCCTTCGGGAGAACGGAAGGACGCCTGCGGCCTACGTAAGTGGTGCAAGCTTCTTGTCTTGAAGTTTTATTGGTCCCCCGCGTAAACCAAGCTACTCAGCCTCTTTTCTCCACTGAATTTTCCTACTGAGCTATCCTCATTTTATTACTCTTTATATCCTTAATTAACGTTTAATTAAGCAGTTGTTCCCTGACCCTCTCCTACGCCGTCTCTGCTTCGAATACCCTGGATCAGCTGGGGCTGGACCCCGGCAGTTCACTAGAGATCTCCTACAGAGCATAGACCTGTCCATTTGGTTTTGCCTTCCCCTGTGAGTTGGGTCCCCGAGGTCCGCCCCAACTCCGGGGAAACAGCCCCTGAGAAAAGATCTCCAGGAACTGCTTTCCGCCCAGGCTGGGAAACGCTGTTCACAGGAAGTAAGGCAAGCGAGCCTCCTGAAGGGAAATAGAGGCCTTACTGTCCCTGGAGGAGCAGGCTGCCAGAGTGTGTGACACCTGACTGGTGCCTTACTGGCCTCAGCTCCGCTATTGCATGTTCATCTGAACTTGAACCCAGGCCTACTTGGAGAAGTGTTTGTGTGCCGATTTCCAGAAACTGCGAAGGGCTACAGCAATGATAACTCTCTCAGTGGTAAGGGAGAGCATTGTGTGGATTCTCAATTTGTTGTTTGAACGACAGCGTCAAAGCTGCACAGAGAGAATCAGGTCTCTGTGTCTCTATGTTGGCTATGCAGCTTCCCACACAGAGATGTCCCCGTTGGAGCCAAGAACATTCCCCATAGAGTGAGGTTCACTAGAGCACTCCTAGAGAGCAAAGACTTATCCATGCGGTTTTCCCTTCCCCTGTGCATGTGGGTCTCCGGGATCGGCCCCTGCTCCGTGGAAACAGCCTCTGAGAAAAGATCTCCAAGAACCTCTTATCCCCCAGGCTGGGAAGCGGAGTTCGCAGGAGGTGGGATAAGCAAGCTTCCTTCGGCAAGAAGAGACAGCCAACCGGCCTGTGTTTGGAAGCCTATATTTGCAAGGAATGGGTTAGTTTCTCCTGACCGAGACCGCCAGATGTGCTGAGAAGATAGAAATTCCAGAGGCAGGGTCGAGGTTCCTGACTGCCCTTTGCCAGCCTTGCAAAGACATTCCCAGATTCTAACGTTATTTTCCATGAAGGAGCAGGCATCGGGAATATGTCAGACTTGACTGGCGCCTTACTGGCCTCAGCTCAGCTACTGCCTTTCCATTCATCAAGGACAAGGGCCTACTTGGTGAAGGGTAAGGGTCTGCTTCTTTCCAAACTGCCAAGGACTACAGCAATGAGACCTCTGTCAAGGTGAGGGAATCCTATGCGGATGGATTCTTAGCAGGTGCTTTGCCACAAAGCATCAGCACCCACGGAGAGAATCAGACTCCCTTTGCCACTATGTTGGGTGTGTAGCTTCATGCACAGAGGTGTCTCTGTAGAAGCCAAGAATGTTCCTGAGAGATGAGGTTCACTAGAGCTCTCCTACAGAGCACAGACCTGTCCATGTGGTTTTGTCTTCCCCTGTGAGTTGGGCCCCCGAGGTCCGACCCAGCTCCAGGGAAACAGCCCCTGAGAAAAAATCTCCAGGAACAGCTTTGCGCCCAGGCTGGGAAATGCAGTTCACAGGAGGCAAGGCAAGCGAGCCTCCTGCAGGGAAAAAGAGGCCTTACTGCTCCTGGACGATCAGGCTGCAAGAGTGTGTGAGACCTCACTTGTGCCTTACTGGCCTCAGCTCCGCCGTTGCCTGTTGTTCCGAGCTAGGACCCAGGCCTACTTGGAGAAGGGTTAGGGTGCGGATTTCTACAAACTGTCAAGGACGACAGCAATGAGAATTCTCTTAGCAGTAAGGGAGAGCATTGTATGGATTCTCAAGCTGTTGTTTGAATGACAGCTTCAAAGCTACACAGAGAGAATCAGGCTCTCTGTTCCCCTATTTTGGCTGTGCAGCTTCACACACAGAATTTGACTCTGTTGGAGCCAGAAATATTCCTGAAAGACTTAGGCTCACCAAAGCTGTCCTCCAGAGCAAAGACATTGGATGTGGTTTTGCCTTCCCTTGCCAGTATGGGTCCCCTAGCTTGGCCCCAGCTCCGGGGATACAGCCTCTGAAAAAAATCTTCCAAGAAGCGATTTTTCCTCCAGGCTGTTAAGCGGAATTCGCAGTTTGCAAGTTAAGGAAGCCTGCTTCGTGGAAGAGCAAGCAGCCAACTGGCCCTGTGTTAGGAAGCCTGTATTTGAAAGGAATGGGTTAGCTTCTACAGCGGGAGAACCTCAGATCTGCTCAGGGGACTGAAATACTAGAGTCAGGGTCGAGGTTCTCCCTTGTCCTTTGCGCACCTTGCAAAGACATTCCTAGCTTCTAGCGTTAGTGTCCCTGTAGTAGCAGGCTGCAGGAGCGTGTGATAAATGACTGCCGCGTTCCTGTCCTCAGCTCCGCTATTGACTTTCTATTCGAACTATAACCCAGGCCTCCTTTGAGAGGGGTTAGGGTCCAGTGTTTCCAAACTGCCAAGGGCTACGGCAATGCGAGCTCTGTCAGAGGTAAGAAAAGAGCAATTGGTTGGATTCTTCAGCTGCTGCGTGGCTGCACAGCTTCCGCGCTGCATGGAGAGCATGAGGCTCCTTGTGGCCCTATTTTGGGTACGCAGCAACATGCACACAGAATGTCTGTGTTCACTTATGTACAGGCTTATGTACACTAGAGCTCTCCTACAGAGCAAAGACCACTCAGTGGGCTCCAAGAGATACCTGTCGCGGCTCGAGAAGAGAGTGGAGTCCTTTGCTTCCCCTCGAGATGAGGCCTGACTCCCCGGGTGAGTATGGAATGCAACCCCAAATACCTGTCGCCTATGGAGAGGAACATTAAGTCCTGGATACAAGCCTAGATGAGGTCTAGTTTGCCCTTCAGTGAATGGAGCCCAATCCACAGCTCTCCCTGGCAACTCGACTGGAAGATTAGACTTCCTGGGCCAACACAAGAGGAAGCCTGAATTCCCCGTCGTAACTCGAGAATCCCACCGAAACTCGAGAAAATCCACGTGCTTCCCTCGTCATTGCAAGATGAAGCCCTTTGTCCGCTACAGCATCTCAAGAGAAGTCCCACGTTCCATCCTGAAGGGCAAAACGGTACTTGGCACCCTTGATGCGACCCCAAAAGTTCCGCGACATACCAGACTCACTCAAGGGGAACACCGAGGTTCCCGGCACCACTTCATCTGACCCCTTCTCCTCTCCTGATTGCGACAGGAGTGTCGACTCCCCTTCTCTGTCTGCAAGGGGTTCCCGACCTTCCGGGCGCACCTCAGGATGAGGCCGGTCTCATGAGGAAGTTCGAGACGTAGCCTCGTGGGTGGTTCCACATGCCGAAAGACCCCAATTTCACGGTCCACTCTTGAAAAGAACCCGATGCCAGCACACCTCTTTGAAGGAAAACCTGTCGATGAAGGCACAACACGAAGGGGCACTGACACCCGCGTGCATCATCCAGAAAAACCCGCAGGTCCCACAGACATTTCGACAAGTGGCCTGTCACCCTGTAAACAACTCGAAAGGCAAACGAAGGTCCATTCCTCAACAGAAGACTAGGTGTGACTCTCTTGTCCCTACTCTGCAGGGACCATGGGATCCGAGTCAGAAACGGAGAGGAAGCCTGAGGTTCCTGCGTCCACTCGAGATGAGGCCCTCTTCCATTGCACCACACCCAGTGGAGTCCCGAGAGGCCCCTACCAACTCCACAGTATCCCTGAGTTCTCAGAGGCACAATGAGAAGCTCCCTGAGGTCACAGGCACAAGTCGAGGGAACCCTGGGTTTTCTGCCATGACTCGAGAAAGACCTCGAGAGTGCTTCAAAATGTGTTGAGTCGCGATTCCCCTACCATGACTCGAGAGCCATGACACGCGCCCCCTCTTCACGCGCATGGAGACCTGACTAACCTGGCACTGCACGAGAGGCTCCCTGAGATCCTCATCGTACCTCGTGAGGAAACCCACACTGCCGCGGCAGCTCGAGGAAACACATGAGACACCCCGGTCAGCGCGAGATGAGGACCTTATATTCCTGCATGGCCTGGAGACCAATCACGAGTCCTCTCTCCAAACTGAAGAGCAGGCTGGAATCCGTTGAGGCCGTTCAGGGGGCTCCAACAGATCCTTGTCTCGACTCGAGAGGAGAGCGTAGTCCTTGGCTTCCCCTCAAGACGAGGTCTGACTCCACGGGGGAGCCTGGAATGCAACCCCGAGATGCCTGCTTTCCCTGGAGAGGAATAGTAGGTCCAGGACACACGCCTAGGTGAGGTCTCTTCGGCCCTGCAGTGACTCGAGCACAACCCCCAGATTTCCCTTGCAACTCGAGGGGAAGATTGGGCTTCCCAGGGACAACCCAAGAGGAAGGCTGAGATCCCCATTGTAACTCGAGAATCCCGCCGCAACTCGAGAAAAACCACGTGGTTCCCAACTCTTGGCAAGATGAGACCCTTGCCCGCGACGGCGTCTCAAGGGAAGTCCCCTCTTCCGCCCTGAAGGGCAGAAAGGATCCTGCCAGCCTTCATGCAACCCCCAAAAGTTCCCCGACACGCCGGGTTCCCTCGAGGGCAACACCGAGGGTCCCGCAACCGCTTCCTCTGAGCCCCTTCTCCCCTCCTGATCGCGACAGGAGAGTCGATTCCCCTGCGTGGTCTGGAAGGGGTTCCAGGCCTTCCCGGGGCACCTAAGGATGAGGCCGGTCTCGCGAGGAAATTCGAGACGAGCCACGTGGGTGGGGCCACATGCCGAACGACCCCGATACCCCGGTCCGCTCTTGAGAAGGACCCGCGGCCCGGACCCTTCTTCGAAGGCAACCCTGTGGGTGAAGGCACAACACGAACGGGCACTGCCACCCCCGTGCATCATCCGCAAAGACCCGTGGGTTCCACACACAGCTCGACGATGGGCCTGAAACCCCCTGAGCAACTCGAGAGGCAAGCGGGGTTCCCTTCCTCAGACAAGACGAGGCCTGACTCTCCTGTCCCAACTCTGCAGGGACCCTGCGGTCGGAGTCCGAAACGGAGAGGAAGCCTGAGGTTCCTGCCTCCCCTCGAGATGAGGCCCTCTTCCATTGCGCCAGACCCAGCGGAGTCCCGAGGGCCCCCCCCACCTCCACAGGATCCCTCGCCTCTCAGAGGCACCCTGGGAAGTTCCCTAAGGTCCCCGACAGAAGGCGAGGGAGACGAGGGTTTCCCGCCGCCCCCCGAGAAAGACCTCGAGAGGCCTTCTTCAACGCGTCTCGAGGCCCTAGACCCCTCCCGTGACTCGAGAGCCATGACGCGCTCCCCCTCGCCACGCGCATGGAGACCTGACTTCCCTGGCACCGCGCGAGAGGCTCCCTGAGATCCTCGTCGTGCCTCGGGAGAAAACCCCCACGGGTGCTGCAGCTCCAGGAAACCCCTGATACGCCCCCATCCTCGCGAGCTGAGGGCCTTCTTTTCCTGCATGGCCTGGAGAGCAATCCCGGGTCCTCTCTCCAAACGGAAGAGGAGGCTGGACTCCCTTGAGGCCGCTCAGGGGGCTCCAAGAGACCCGAGTCATGACTCCAGAGGAGAGCGGAGTCCTTGGCTTCCCCTCGAGACGAGGCCTGACTCCCCGGGGGAGCCTGCAATGCAACCCCGAGATCCCTGCCTTCCCTGGAGAGGAATATTAGGTCCCGGACACACGCCTAGGTGAGGTCTCTTCGGCCCTGCAGTGACTCGAGCGCAACCCCCAGCTTTCCCTCGCAACCCGAGGGGAAGATTTGGCCTCCCAGGGCCAACCCAAGGGGAAGGCTGAGATCCCCGTCGTAGCTCGAGAATCCCGCCGCAACTCGAGAAAAACCACGTGGTTCCCACCTCTTGGCAAGATGAGGCCCTTGCCCGCGTCGGCGTCTCAAGGGAAGTCCCCTGTTCCGCCCTGAAGGGCGAAACGGTCCCTGACAGCCTTCCTGCGACCCCGAAAATTCCCCCGACACGCCGGGTTCCCCTGAGGGGAACACCGAAGGTCCCGGCACCGCTTCCTCTGAGCCCCTTCTCCCCTCCTGATCGCGACAGGAGAGGCGATTCCCCTGCGTGGTCTGGAAGGGGTTCCCGGCCTTCCCGGCGCACCTCAGGATGAGGCCGGTCTCACGAGGAAATTCGAGACGAGCCACGTGGGTGGGGCCACATGACGAACGCCCCCGATTCCCTGGTCCGCCCTTGAGAAGGACGCGAGGCCCGGACCCCTCTTCGAAGGCAACCCTGTGGGTGAAGGCACAACACGAAGGGGCACTGCCACCCCCATGCATCGTCCGCAAAGACCCGCGGGTTCCACACACAGCTCGACGAGGGGCCTGAGACCCCCTGAGCAACTCGAGAGGCCAGCGGGGTTCCCTTCCTCAGACAAGACGAGGCCTGACTCTCCTGTCCCAACTCTGCAGGGACCCTGCGGTCGGAGTCCGAAATGGAGAGGAAGCCTGAGGTTCCTGCCTCCCCTCGAGGTGAGGCCCTCTTCCGTTGCGCCAGACCCAGCGGAGTCCCGAGGGGCCCCGCCACCTCCACAGGATCCCTCGCCTCTCAGAGGCACCCTGGGAAGTTCCCTAAGGTCCCCGGCGGAAGGCGAGGGAAACGAGGGTTTCCCGCCGCCCCCCGAGAAAGACCTCGAGAGTCCTTCTTCAACACGTCTCCAGGCCCTAGTCCCCTCCCGTGACTCGAGAGCTAGGACGCGCTCCCCCTCACCACGCGCATGGAGACCTGACTTCCCTGGCGCCGCACGAGAGGCTCCCTGAGATCCTCGTCGTGCCTCGGGAGAAAACCCCCACGGGCGCCGCAGCTCGAGGAAACCCCGGAGACGCCCCCGTCCTCGCGAGCTGAAGGCCTTCTTTTCCTGCATGGCCTGGAGAGCAATCCCGGGTCCTCTCTCCAAACGGAAGAGGAGGCTGGACTCCCTTGAGGCCGCTCAGGGGGCTCCAAGAGACCCGCGTCGCGACTCGAGAGGAGAGCGGAGTCCTTGGCTTCCCCTCGAGACGAGGCCTGACTCCCCGGGGGAGCCTGCAATACAACCCGAGATCCCTGCCTTCCCTGGAGAGGAATATTAGGTCCCGGACACACGCCTAGCTGAGGTCTCTTCGGCCCTGCAGTGACTCGAGCGCAACCCCCAGCTTTCCCTCGCAACCCGAGGGGAAGATTGGGCTTCCCAGGGCCAACCCAAGGGGAAGGCTGAGATCCCCGTGGTAACTCGAGAATGCCGCCGCAACTCGAGAAAAACCACGTGGTTCCCACCTCTTGGCAAGATGAGGCCCTTGCCCGCGACGGCGTCTCAAGGGAAGCCCCCTGTTCCGCCCTGAAGGGCGAAACGGTCCCTGACAGCCTTCCTGCGACCCCCAAAAGTCCCCCGACACGCCGGGGTCCCTCGAGGGGAACACCGAGGGTCCCAGCACCGCTTCCTCTGAGCCCCTTCTCCCCTCCTGATCGCGACAGGAGAGGCGATTCCCCTGCGTGGTCTGGAAGGGGTTCCCGGCCTTCCCGGCGCACCTCAGGATGAGGCCGGTCTCACGAGGAAATTCGAGACGAGCCACGTGGGTGGGGCCACATGCCGAATGCCCCCGATTCCCCGGTCCGCCCTTGAGAAGGACGCGAGGCCCGGACCCCTCTTCGAAGGCAACCCTGTGGGTGAAGGCACAACACGAAGGGGCACTGCCACCCCCGTGCATCGTCCGCAAAGACCCGCGGGTTCCACACACAGCTCGACGAGGGGCCTGAGACCCCCTGATCAACTCGAGAGGCCAGCGGGGTTCCCTTCCTCAGACAAGATGAGGCCTGACTCTCCGGTCCCAACTCTGCAGGGACCCTGCGGTCAGAGTCCGAAACGGAGAGGAAGCCTGAGGTTCCTGCCTCCCCTCGAGGTGAGGCCCTCTTCCGTTGCGCCAGACCCAGCGGAGTCCCGAGGGGCCCCGCCACCTCCACAGGATCCCTCGCCTCTCAGAGGCACCCTGGGAAGTTCCCTAAGGTCCCCGGCGGAAAGCGAGGGAAACGAGGGTTTCCCGCCGCCCCCCGAGAAAGACCTCGAGAGTCCTTCTTCAACGCGTCTCGAGGCCCTAGTCCCCTCCCGTGACTCGAGAGCCAGGACGCGCTCCCCCTCGCCACGCGCATGGAGACCTGACTTCCCTGGCGCCGCACGAGAGGCTCCCTGAGATCCTCGTCGTGCCTCGGGAGAAAACCCCCACGGGCGCCGCAGCTCGAGGAAACCTCGGAGACGCCCCCGTCCTCGCGAGCTGAGGGCCTTCTTTTCCTGCATGGCCTGGAGAGCAATCCCGGGTCCTCTCTCCAAACGGAAGAGGAGGCTGGACTCCCTAGAGGCCGCTCAGGGGGCTCCAAGAGACCCGCGTCGCGACTCGAGAGGAGAGCGGAGTCCTTGGCTTCCCCTCGAGACGAGGCCTGACTCCCCGGGGGAGCCTGGAATGCAACCCCGAGATCCCTGCCTTCCCTGAAGAGGAATATTAGGTCCCGGACACACGCCTAGGTGAGGTCTCTTCGGCCCTGCAGTGACTCGAGAGCAACCCCCAGCTTTCCCTCGCAACCGGAGGGGAAGATTGGGCTTCCCAGGGCCAACCCAAGGGGAAGGCTGAGATCCCCGTGGTAACTCGAGAATGCCGCCGCAACTAGAGAAAAACCACGTGGTTCCCACCTCTTGGCAAGATGAGGCCCTTGCCCGCGACGGCGTCTCAAGGGAAGTCCCCTGTTCCGCCCTGAAGGGCGAAACGGTCCCTGACAGCCTTCCTGCGACCCCCAAAAGTCCCCCGACACGCCGGGGTCCCCCGAGGGGAACACCGAGGTTCCCGGCACCGCTTCCTCTGAGCCCCTTCTCCCCTCCTGATCGCGACAGGAGAGGCGATTCCCCTGCGTGGTCTGGAAGGGGTTCCCGGCCTTCCCGGCGCACCTCCGGATGAGGCCGGTCTCACGAGGAAATTCGAGACGAGCCACGTGGGTGGGGCCACATGCCGAACGCCCCCGATTCCCCGGTCCGCCCTTGAGAAGGACCCGAGGCCCGGACCCCTCTTCGAAGGCAACCCTGTGGGTGAAGGCACAACACGAAGGGGTACTGCCACCCCCGTGCATCGTCCGCAAAGACCCGCGGGTTCCACACACAGCTCGACGAGGGGCCTGAGACCCCCTGAGCAACTCGAGAGGCCAGCGGGGTTCCCTTCCTCAGACAAGACGAGGCCTGACTCTCCTGTCCCAACTCTGCAGGGACCCTGCGGTCGGAGTCCGAAACGCAGAGGAAGCCTGAGGTTCCTGCCTCCCCTCGAGGTGAGGCCCTCTTCCGTTGCGCCACACCCAGCGGAGTCCCGAGGGGCCCCGCCACCTCCACAGGATCCCTCGCCTCTCAGAGGCACCCAGGGAAGTTCCCTAAGGTCCCTGGCAGAAGGCGAGGGAAACGAGGGTTTCCCGCCGCCCCCCGAGAAAGACCTCGAGAGTCCTTCTTCAACGCGTCTCGAGGCCCTAGTCCCCTCCCGTGACTCGAGAGCCAGGCCCGCTCCCCCTCGCCACGCGCATGGAGACCTGACTTCCCTGGCGCCGCACGAGAGGCTCCCTGAGATCCTCGTCGTGCCTCGGGAGAAAACCCCCACGGGCGCCACAGCTCGAGGAAACCCCGGAGACGCCCCCGTCCTCGCGAGCTGAAGGCCTTCTTTTCCTGCATGGCCTGGAGAGCAATCCCGGGTCCTCTCTCCAAACGGAAGAGGAGGCTGGACTCCCTTGAGGCCGCTCAGGGGGCTCCAAGAGACCCGCGTCGCGACTCGAGAGGAGAGCGGAGTCCTTGGCTTCCCCTCGAGACGAGGCCTGATTCCCCGGGGGAGCCTGCAATACAACCCGAGATCCCTGCCTTCCCTGGAGAGGAATATTAGGTCACGGACACACGCCTAGCTGAGGTCTCTTCGGCCCTGCAGTGACTCGAGCGCAACCCCCAGCTTTCCCTCGCAACCCGAGGGGAAGATTGGGCTTCCCAGGGCCAACCCAAGGGGAAGGCTGAGATCCCCGTGGTAACTCGAGAATGCCGCCGCAACTCGAGAAAAACCACGTGGTTCCCACCTCTTGGCAAGATGAGGCCCTTGCCCGCGACGGCGTCTCAAGGGAAGCCTCCTGTTCCGCCCTGAAGGGCGAAACGGTCCCTGACAGCCTTCCTGCGACCCCCAAAAGTCCCCCGACATGCCGGGGTCCCCCGAGGGGAACACCGAGTGTCCCAGCACCGCTTCCTCTGAGCCCCTTCTCCCCTCCTGATCGCGACAGGAGAGGCGATTCCCCTGCATGGTCTGGAAGGGGTTCCCGGCCTTCCCGGCGCACCTCAGGATGAGGCCGGTCTCACGAGGAAATTCGAGACGAGCCACGTGGGTGGGGCCACATGCCGAATGCCCCCGATTCCCCGGTCCACCCTTGAGAAGGACGCGATGCCCGGACCCCTCTTCGAAGGCAACCCTGTGGGTGAAGGCACAACACGAAGGGGCACTGCCACCCCCGTGGATCGTCCGCAAAGACCCGCGGGTTCCACACACAGCTCGATGAGGGGCCTGAGACCCCCTGAGCAACTCGAGAGGCCAGCGGGGTTCCCTTCCTCAGACAAGACGAGGCCTGACTCTCCTGTCCCAACTCTGCAGGGACCCTGCGGTCGGAGTCCGAAACGGAGAGGAAGCCTGAGGTTCCTGCCTCCCCTCGAGGTGAGGCCCTCTTCCGTTGCGCCAGACCCAGCGGAGTCCCGAGGGGCCCCGCCACCTCCACAGGATCCCTCGCCTCTCAGAGGCACCCTGGGAAGTTCCCTAAGGTCCCCGGCGGAAAGCGAGGGAAACGAGGGTTTCCCGCCACACCCCGAGAAAGACCTCGAGAGTCCTTCTTCAACGCGTCTCGAGGCCCTAGTCCCCTCCCGTGACTCGAGAGCCAGGACGCGCTCCCCCTCGCCACGCGCATGGAGACCTGACTTCCCTGGCGCCGCACGAGAGGCTCCCTGAGATCCTCGTCGTGCCTCGGGAGAAAACCCCCACGGGCGCCGCAGCTCGAGGAAACCCCGGAGACGCCCCCGTCCTCGCGAGCTGAGGGCCTTCTTTTCCTGCATGGCCTGGAGAGCAATCCCGGGTCCTCTCTCCAAACGGAAGAGGAGGCTGGACTCCCTAGAGGCCGCTCAGGGGGCTCCAAGAGACCCGCGTCGCGACTCGAGAGGAGAGCGGAGTCCTTGGCTTCCCCTCGAGACGAGGCCTGACTCCCCGGGGGAGCCTGGAATGCAACCCCGAGATCCCTGCCTTCCCTGAAGAGGAATATTAGGTCCCGGACACACGCCTAGGTGAGGTCTCTTCGGCCCTGCAGTGACTCGAGCGCAACCCCCAGCTTTCCCTCGCAACCCGAGGGGAAGATTGGGCTTCCCAGGGCCAACCCAAGGGGAAGGCTGAGATCCCCGTGGTAACTCGAGAATGCCGCCGCAACTAGAGAAAAACCACGTGGTTCCCACCTCTTGGCAAGATGAGGCCCTTGCCCGCGACGGCGTCTCAAGGGAAGTGCCCTGTTCCGCCCTGAAGGGCGAAACGGTCCCTGACAGCCCTCCTGCGACCCCCAAAAGTCCCCCGACACGCCGGGGTCCCCCGAGGGGAACACCGAGGTTCCCGGCACCGCTTCCTCTGAGCCCCTTCTCCCCTCCTGATCGCGACAGCAGAGGCGATTCCCCTGCGTGGTCTGGAAGGGGTTCCCAGCCTTCCCGGCGCACCTCCGGATGAGGCCGGTCTCACGAGGAAATTCGAGACGAGCCACGTGGGTGGGGCCACATGCCGAACGCCCCCGATTCCCCGGTCCGCCCTTGAGAAGGACCCGAGGCCCGGACCCCTCTTCGAAGGCAACCCTGTGGGTGAAGGCACAACACGAAGGGGCACTGCCACCCCCGTGCATCGTCCGCAAAGACCCGCGGGTTCCACACACAGCTCGACGAGGGGCCTGAGACCCCCTGAGCAACTCGAGAGGCCAGCGGGGTTCCCTTCCTCAGACAAGACGAGGCCTGACTCTCCTGTCCCCACTCTGCAGGGACCCTGCGGTCGGAGTCCGAAACGGAGAGGAAGCCTGAGGTTCCTGCCTCCCCTCGAGGTGAGGCCCTCTTCCGTTGCGCCAGACCCAGCGGAGTCCCGAGGGGCCCCGCCACCTCCACAGGATCCCTCACCTCTCAGAGTCACCCTGGGAAGTTCCCTCATGTTCCAGGCAGAAGTCGAGGGAAATGAGGGTTTCCCGCCACCACTCAAGAAAGACCTCGATAGTCCTTCTTCAAAGTGTCTTGAGGCCCTTGTCCCCTCTCTGGACTAGAGAGCAATGATGCGCTCCCCCTCGCCTCGCGCATGCAGACCTGGCTTCCCTGGCACCGCACGAGAGGCTCCCTGAGATCCTCCTCGTGCCTCGGGAGAAAACCCCCACGGGTGCCGCAGCTCGAGGAAACCCCTGAGACGCCCCCGTCCTCGCGAGCTGAGGGCCTTCTTTTCCTGCCTGGCCTGGAGAGCAATCCCGAGTCCTCTCTTCAAACTGAAGAGTAGGATGGATTCCCTTGAGGCGACTCAGTGGGCTCCAAGAGATCCGTGTCGCGGCTCGAGAGGAGAGCGCAGTCCTTTGCTTCCCCTCGAGGCGAGGCCTCACTCCCCGAGGGAGTCTGGAGTGCAATCCCGAGATCCTTGTCTTCCCTTGAGAGGACTATTAGGTCCTGGACACACGCCTAGATGAGGTCTCTTTGGCCTTGCAGTGATTCGAGCACAACATCCAGCTTTCCCTCGCAACTCGAAGGGAAGTTTGGGCTTCCCAGGGCTAACACAAGAGGAAGCCTGAAATCCCCGTCGTAACTCGAGAATCCCGCCGCAACTCGAAAAAAACCACGTGGTTCCTTCGTCTTCGCAACATGAGGCCCTTGCCCGCCACAGTGTCTCAAAAGAAGTCCCACGTTCCTACTGAAGTGCAAAACGGTACTTGGCACCCATGATGGCACCCCCAAAGTTCCCCAACATACAGGCCTCACTCGAGGGTAACACCCATGTTCCCCGCACCACATCATTTGAGCCCCTTCTCCCTCCTGATTGCAACAGGAGTGTCTTTTCTCCTGCTTTGTGTAGAAGGGGTTACCGATCTTCCCAGCGCACATCAGGATGAGGCCGGTCTTACGAGGAAATTGGAGATGTAGCCTCGTGGGTGGTGCCACATGCGGAAAGACCCCATTTCCCGGTCAGCTATTAATAAGAACCCGATGCCCGTACACTTCTTGGAATGCATCCCGTAGGATGAAGGCACAACAAGGAGGGACCCTGAACACCCGTGCATCTTTTGGAAAATTCTGCAGGTTCCACATACAGCTCGACAAGTGACCTGTTACCTCGTGAACAACTCGAGAGGCAAGCTAAGTTTCATTTCTCCACAGAATACGAGGCCTGACTCTCCTGTCCCAACTCTGCAGGAATCCTGAGATCGGAGTCTGAAATGGAGAGGAACCCTGAGGTTCCTTCCTCAACACGAGATGAGGCCCTCTTGTATTATACCACACCCAGTGGAGTCCCGAGAGGCCCCTCCCAACTCCACAGTATCAGTGTCTTCTCAGAGGCACCCTGAGCAACTCCCTGAGGTCACCGGCACAAGTCGAGGGAACACAGGGTATCCTGCCGCAACCCGAGAAAGACTTCAAGAGTCCGTCTTCAACGCGTCTTGAGGACGGATTCCCCTACCATGACTCGAGAGCAATGACACGCTCCCCCTCGCCATGCGCATGGACACCTGACTTCCCTGGCGCCACATGAGAGGCTCCCTGAGCTCCCCGTCATACCTCATGAGAAACCCCACACTGGCGCCGCAGCTCGGGAAAACCCACCGTCATCGCGAGATTGGGGACTTCTTTTCCTGCCTGACCTGGAGAGCAATCCCTGGTCTTTTCTCCAAACTTCACAGGAGGCTTTACTCCCTTTAGGCCACTCAATGGGCTCCAAGAGATACCTGTCGCGACTTGAGAGGAGAGCAGAGTACTTTGTTTCCCCTCGAGACGAGGCCTTACCTCGGGTGAGTCTGGAATGCAACCCCGAGATCCCTGTTGCCCCTGGAGAGGAACATTATGTCCTGGACAAAAGCCTAGATGAGGTCTATTTTGCCCTACAGTGACTCGAGAGCAACACCCATCTCTCCCTCGCAATTCAAATGGAAGATTGGTCTTCATTGGGCCAACACAAGAGGAAGTCTGAATTTCCCGTTGTAACTCGAGAATCCCGCCGCAACTCTTAAAAACCACGTGGTTCCCCATTCATCGCAATATGAGGCCTTTGCCCGCTACAGAGTCTCAAGAGAAGTCCCATGTTTCGTCATAAAGTTCGAGATGCTACTTGGCACCCTTGATGCGACCCCAAAAGTTCCCCAATATACCAGTCTCACTCCAAGGGAACACCGAAGTTCCTGGCACCACTTCATTTGAGCCCCTTCTCCCCTCCTGATCACGGCAGGAAGGTCGATCCCCCTGCTTTGTCTAGAAGGCGTTCCCGACCTTCATGGCGCACCTCAGGATGAGGCCAGTCTCACGAAGAAATTCGAGACGTAGCCTCGTGTTGGTGCCACGTGCCAAAAGACCCCGATTTCTCGGTCTTGCTCTTGATAAGAACCCAATGCCCGGACACCTCTTCTAAGGCAACCCTGTGGATGAAGGCACTACACAAGGGGGCACTGGCAACCCTGTTCATTGTCCGGAAAACCCCGCAGGATCCACATACAGCTCCACAACGGGCCTGTCACCCCTTAAACAATGAGAGAGGAAAGCGGAGTTCCCTTCCTCAGACAAGACGAGGCCTGAGTATCCAATCCCAACTCTGCAGGCACGCTTCGATCTGAGTCAGAAATGGAGAGGAAACCTGAGGTTCCTGCCTCAACCCGAGATGAGGCCCTCTTCCATTAAAACAAACCCAGTGGAGTCCCGAGAGGCCCCTCCCATCTCCACAGTATCCCTGACTTCTCATAGGCATTCTGAGAAGCTCCTTGAGGCCACCGGCAAAAGTCGAGGGAAATAAGGGTTTCCTGCCACAACCGAAGAAAGACCTCGAGAGTCCTTCTTCAATGTGTCTTGAGGTCAGATTCCCCTACCATAGCTTGAGAGCAATAATGCGCTCCCCCTCGCCACGCACATGGAGACCTGACTTCCCTGGCGCCACACGAGAGTCTCCCTGAGCTCCCCGTCGTACCTCGTGTGAAACCCCACACTGGCGCAGTAGCTCGAGAAAACACACAACATCCCTCCGTCATCGCGAGATGAGGGCCATCTTTTCCTGCATGGCCTGGAGAGCAGTCCCAAGTCCTCTCTCCAAACTTAACAGGAGGCTTGACTCCCTTTAGGCCACAAAGTGGGCTCCAAGAGGTGCCCGTCGCGACTCGAAAGGAGAGCGGAGTCCTTTGCTTCCCTTCGACATGAGGCCTGACTCCCTGGGTGAGTCTGGAATGCAAACCTGAGATCCCTGTGGCCCTTGGAGAGGAACATTAGGTCTTGGACACAAGCCTAGATGAGGTCTCCTTTGCCCTGCAGTGACTCGAGCGCAACCCCCAGCTCTCCCTCGCAACTCGAATGGATGATTGGACTTCCCCTGCCCAACACAAGAGGAAGCCTGAAATCCCCGTCGTAACTCGAGAATCCCGCCGCAACTCGAGAAAAACCACGTGGCTCCCCCGTCATCGCAAGATGAGGCCCTTGGCCGCTACAGCGTATCAAGAGAAGTCCCACGTTCCATCCTGAAGTACAAAACGGTACTTGGCACCCTTGATGCGACCCCCAAAGTTCCCTGACATACCGGTCTCACTCGAGAGAAACACCCAAAGTTCACGGCACCACTTCCTGTGAGCCCCTTCACCCCTCCTGATCGCGACAGAAGGGTCGATTCCCATGTTTTGTCTGCAAGGGGTTCCCGACGTTCCCCTCGAACCTCCGGATGAGGCCGGTCTCATGAGGAAATTCGAAAAGTAGCCTCATGGTTGGTGCCATATGCTGAAAGATCCCAAATTCCCGGTCCACTCTAGATAAGAACCTCACGATCGGACATCTCTTCGAAGGCAACCCTGTGGATGAAGGCACAACACGAAGGGACACTGACATCCCCATGCATCGTCTGGAAAAACCCGCAGATTCCACTCACAGCTCCAAATGTGGACTGTCACCCCATGAACAACTCGAGAGGCAAGTGAAGTTGCATTCCTTCACACAAGACGAGGCCTTACTCTCCTGGCCCAACTCTTCAGGGACCCTGCAATTGGAGTCAGAAATGGAGAGGAACCCTGAGGTTCCTGCCTCAACTAGAGAAGAGGCCCTCTTCCATTGAACCAAACTCAGTGGTGTCCCGAGAGGCCCCTCCCAACACCACAGTATCCCTGAATTCTCAGAGGCTCCGTGAGAAGCTACCTGAGGTCACTGGCACAAGTCGAGGGAACCCAGAGTTTCCTGAAGTAACCCGAGAAAGACTTGGAGAGTCCTTTTTCAACGTCTCTTGATGCCCGATTCCCCTACCATGACTCCAGAGCAAGGACGCGCTCCCCTCGCCACAAGCAGGAAAACTGACTTCCCTAGTACCACACAAGAGGCTCCCTGAGTACCCCATCGTACCTCGTGAGAAAACCCACACTGGCGCCGCAGTTCGAGAAAAACCACAAGATGCCCCCGTCAAGGAGAGATGGGGGCCTTCTTTTCCTGCCTGACCTGGAGAGCAATTCCTGGTCCTCTCTCCAAACTTCACAGGAGGATTGACTCCCTTTAGGCCACTCAGTTGGGTCCAAGAAATACCCGGTGCGACTCGAGAGGAGAGCGGAGTCCTTTGCTTCCCTGGAGACGAGGCCTGACTCCCCGGGTGAGTTTGGAATGCAACCCCGAGATCCCTGTCGCCCCTGGAGTGGAACATTTTGTCCTAGACACAAGCCTAGATGAGGTCTATTTTGCCCTACAGTAATCGAGAGCAACCTCCATCTCTCCCTCACAATTTGAATGGAAGATTGGTCTTCCCACGGTCAACACAAGAGGAAGTCTAAATTTCCCATCGTAATTCGAGAATTCAGCCTCAAGTCTTAAAAACCATGTGGTTCCCCCTTCATCGCAATATGAGGCCCTTGCCAGCTAGAGTCTCAAGAGAAGTCCCACGTTCCATCTTAAAGTTCGAAATGCTACTTGGCACCCTTGATGCGACCCCAAAGTTCCCCAACATACCGGTCTCACTCCAAGGGAACACTGAAATTCCCTGTGTCTCCAGGGAAGTCCCATGTTCCGTCCTTAAGTGCGAAACGGTACATGAAACCCTTGATGCGACCGCAAAAGTTCCCCGACACGCTGGATTCCCTCGAGGGGAACACCGATGGTCCCGGCACCACTTCATCTGAGCCCCTTCTCCCTTCCTGATCGTGACAGGATAGTCGATTCCCCTGCGTGGTCTGGAAGGGGTTCCCGGCCTTCCTGGCGCACCTCAGGATGAGGCCGGTCTCAGGAGGAAATTCGAGACTAGCCACGTGTGAGGTGCCACGTGCCGAACGACTCCGATTTTCCGGTCCGCTCTTGATAAGAACCCGATGCCCGGACACCTCTTCGAAGGCAACCCTGTGGGTGAAGGCACAACACGAAGGGGCACTGACACCCCCGTGCATCATCCGGAAAAACCCGCAGGGTCTACACACAGCTCGACAAGGGGCCTGAGACTCCCGGAACAACTCGAGAGGCAACCAGAATTCCATTCCTCAGACAAGACGAGGCATGACTCTCCTGTCCCAACTCTGCAGGGACCGTGCAGTCGGAGTCCGAAACCGAGAGGAAGCCTGAGGTTCCTGCCTCCCCTCGAGATGAGGCCCTCTTCCATTGCGCCGAACCCAGCAGAGTCCCGAGAGGCCCTGCCAACTACACAGCATCCCTCACCTCTCAGAGGCACCCTGGGAAGTTCCCTAAGGTCCCCTGCAGAAGTCGAGGGAAACGAGGGTTTCCCGCCGCAACCCGAGAAAGACCTCGAGAGTCCTTCTTCAACGCCTCTTGAGGACCTAGCCGCTTCCCATGACTCGAGAGTGATGACCAGCTCCCCCTCGCCATGTGCATGGAGACCTGACTTCCCTGGCGCCGCACGAGAGGCTCCCTGAGGTCCTCGTCGTGCCTCGTGAGAAAACCCCCTTGGGCGCAGCAGCCTGAGGAAACCCATGAGATGCCCCCGTCATCGCGAGATGAGGGCCTTCTTTTCCTGCCTGGCCTGGAGAGCAATCCCGAGTCCTCTCTCCAAACTGAAGAGGAGGCTCGACACCCTTGAGTCCACTCAGTGGGCTCCAAGAGATCCGTGTCGCGACTTGAGAGGAAAGCGGAGTCCTTTGCTTCCCCTCCAGGCGAGTCCTGACTCCCCGGGGGAGTCTGGAATGGAAACCCGGGATCCCTGTCTTCCCTTGAGAGGAATATTAGGTCCTGGACACACGCCTCGATGAGGTCTCTTTGGCCCTGTAGTGACTCGCGCAGAACCCCCAGCTTTCCATCGCAACTCCAATTGAAGATTGGGCTTCCCAGGGCCAACCGAAGAGAGACCTGAAATTCCTGTCGTTTTCGAGAATCCCGATGCAACTCAAGAAAAACGACGTGGTTCCAACGTCTTCACAGGATGAGGCCCTTGCCCACTACAGCGTCTCCAGGGAAGTCCTATGTTCCGTCCTGAAGTGGGAAACGGTACTTGGCTCCCTTGATGCGAGCCCTAAAGTTCCCTGAAACGCCGGGTTCCCTCGAGTGGAACACCAAGGGTCCCGGCACCACTTCATCTGAGCCCCATCTCCCCTCCTGATCGCGACAGGAGAATCGATTCCCCTACTTTGTGTGGAAGGGGTTCCCGGCCTTCCCGGCGCACCTCAGGATGATGCTGGTCTCACGAGGAAATTCGAGATGAGCCACATGCAGAATGACCCCGATTTCCCGGTCCGCTCTTGAAATGAACCCGATGCCCGGACACCTCTTTGAAGGTAAACCTGTGGGGGAAGGCACAAAACGAAGGGGCACTGACACCCCCATGCATCTTCTGGAAACACCCGCAGGTTCCACACACAGCTTGTCAAGGGCCCTGAGACCCCCTGAAAGACTCGAGAGGCAAGCAGAGTTCCGTTACTCAGACAAGACGAGGCCTGACTCTCCTGTCCCAACTCTGCAAGGCCCCTGCGGTCGGAGTCAGAAATGGAGAGGAAGCCTGAGGTTCCTGCCTCCAATCGAGATGAGGCCCTCTTTCATTTCGTCAAACCTAGTGGAGTCCCGAGAGGCCCCTCTAACTCCTCAGTATCCCTCACCTCTCAGAGGCACCTGGGAAGTTCCCTAAGGTCCCCTGTAGAGGTCGAGGGAAACGAGTGTTTCCCGCCCCAACCCAAGAAAGACCTTGAGAGTCCTTCTTAAATGCCTCTTGAGGCCCTAGTCCCTCCCATGACTCGAGAGCAATGACGCGATCAGCCTGGCCACACGCATGGAGTCAGGCTTCTCTGGCGCCACACAAGAGGATCCCTGAACTCCCCATCATATCTCGTGAGAAACCCCACACTGGCGCCGCAGCTCGAGAAAACCCATGGGACGCCCCTGTCATCACGAGAGGAGGGCCATCTTTAACTGCATGGTATGCAGATCAAGCGTGAACCTTCTGTCCAAGCTACACAGGACGCTTGACTCCCTTTAGGCCACTCATTGGGCTCCAAGAGTTACACGTCGCGACTCGAGAGGATAGTGGAGTCCTTTGCTTCCACTCGAGACGAGGCGTGACCCACCGGGTGAGACTGGAATGCGACCCCGATATCCCTGTCGCCCCTGGAGAGGAACATTACGTCCTGGACCCAAGCCTAGATGAGGACTCTTTGCCCTGAAGTGACTCGAGAGCAACCCCCAGCTCTCTCTGACAAGTTGAATGGAAGATTGGACTTCCTGGGCCAACACAAGAGGAAGCCTGAATTCCCCGTTGTAACTCAAGAATCCCGCCTCAACTCGAGAAAAACCACGTGTTTCCCTCGTCATCGCAATATGAGGCCCTTGCCCGCTAGAGCATCTCCAGAGAATTCCCACGTTCCGTCTTGAAGTGCGAAACTGTACTTGGCACCCTTGATGCGACCTCAAAAGTGCCGTGACATACCGGTCTCACTCGAGGGGACCACCGAGGTTCCCGGCACCACTTCATCTGAGCCCCTTCTCCCCTTCTGATTGCGAGCGGTGGGGCGATTCCCCTGCTTTGTCTGCAAGGGGTTCCCGACCTTCCCGGCGCACCTCAGGATGAGGCCGGTCTCCCGAGGAAATTCGAGACGTAGCCTCGTGGGTGGTACCACATGCTGAAAGACCCCAATTTTCTGGTACGCTCTTGAAAAGAACCCGATGCCCGGACACCTCTTTGAAGGCAACCCTGTGGATGAAGGCACAACACGAAGGGGCACTGACACCCCCGTGCATCATCCGGAAAAACCCGCAGGTTCCACACACAGCTCAACAAGTGGCCTGTCACTCCGTGAACAACTCGAAGGGCAAGGGGAAATCCATTCCTCCACAGAAGACGAGGCGTGACTCTCTTCTCCATACTCTGCAGGTACCCTGCGACCCGAGTCAGAAATGGAGAGGACCCCTGACATTCCTGCCTCCATTCGAGATGTGGCCCCCTTCGATTGCACCAAACCCAGTTGAGTAACGAAAGGCCCCTCCCAAATCCACAGTGTCCCTGACTTCTCAGAGGCACCCTTAGAAGTTGACTGAGGTCACCGACACAAATCAAGGGAACCCAGGGTTCCCTGCCGCAACCCGAGAAAGACCTCAAGAGTCCTTCTTCAATGCGTCTTGAGGCCCAATTCGCCTACTATGACTCGAGAGCAATCACGCACTCCCCTTCACCACACGCACGGAGACCTGACGTCCCTAGCACCACACGAGAGGCTCTCTGAGCTCCCCGTTGTACCTCGTGAGAAATCTGATACTGGCGCCGCAGCTGGAGAAAACCCACGAGATGCCCCCGTCATCGCGAGATGAGGGCCTTTTTTCCTGCATGGCCAGAAAAACAATCCCGAGTCATCTCTCCAAACTCCATAGGAGGCTTCACTCCGTTTACGCCACGCAGTGGGCTCCAAGAGATACCCGTCGCGACTCGACAGGAGAGCGGAGTCCTTTTTTTCCCCTCAAGACGAGGCCTGACTCTCCGGGTGAGTCGAGAATGCAACCCTGAGATCCCTGTCGGCCCAGTAGTGGAACACTAGGTCCTGGACACAAGCGTAGATGAGGTCTATTTTGCCCTGCAGTGACTGGAGAGCAATCCCCAGTTCTAACTTGCAACTCGAATGGAATACTGGATTTTCCTGGCGCCACACAAGAGGCTCCCTGAGATCCCCGTGGTACTTCATGAGACACCCCACACTGGCGCCACAGCTCGAAAAAACCCACGAGACGCCACCGTCATCTCGAGATGAGGGCCTTCTTTACCTGCATGGCCTGGAGTCCAATCCCGAGTCCTCTCTCCAAACTCCACAGGAGGCTTGACTCCCTTTAGTACACACAGTGGGCTCCAAGAGATACCCATCGCGACTCGAGACGAGAGCGGAATTCTTTGCTTACCCTCGAGGTGAGAACTGACTCCCCGGATGAGTCTGGAATGCAAACCTGAGAACCCTGTCGCCCCTGGAGAGCAACGTTAGATCCTGGACACAAGCCTAGATTAGGTCTCTTTTGCCCTGCAGTGACTCTAGCGCAATCCCCAGCTCCCCCTCGCAACCCGAATGGAAGATTGGATTTCAAGGCCAACAAGAGGAAGCCTAAATTCCCGGTCATAACTCGAGAATCCCGCCGCAACTCGAGCAAAACCACGTGGTTCTCCCGTCATCGCAAGATGAGGCCCTTGCCCGCTACAGCGTTCCAAAGATGTCCCAGGTTCCGTCTTGAAATGCGAAACGGTACTTGGCACCCTTGATGCGACCCCAAAAGTCCCCCAACACGCCGGTCTCACTCAAGGGGAACACCGAGGTTCCCGGCACCACTTCATTTAAGCCCCTTCTCCCCTCCTGATGGTGACCGGTGGGTCGATTCCCCTGCTTTGTCTGCAAGGGGGCCCGACCTTCCCTGCACAACTCAGGATGAGGCCGGTCTCATGGGGAAATTCGATACGTAGCTTTGTGGGTGGTGCCACTTGCTGAAAGACTCCAATTTCCCGGTCCGCTCTTGATAAGAATCCGATGCTCGGACACCTCTTGGAAGGCAGCCTTGAGTATGAAGGTACAACACGAAGGGGCACTAACACACCTGTGCATCATCCGGAAAAACGGGCAGGTTACACACACAGCTCGACAAGTGGCCTGTCACCTCGAGAACAACTCGAGAGGCAAGAGGAGTCCCATCCTCCAGAAAAGACGAGGCCTGACTCTCCTGTACCAACATGCAGGGACCTTGCGATCTGAGTCAGAAATGGAGAGGAACACTGAGGTTCCTGCTTCAACTCGAGATGAGTCCCTCTTACATTCCACCAAATGCAGAGGAGTCTCGAGAGGCCCCTCCAAACTGCACAGTATCCCTGACTTCTCAGAGGCACTCTGAGAAGCTCCCTGAGGTCGCAGGCACAAGTCAAGGGAACCCTGGGTTTTATGCAGTGACCCGAGAAAGACCTCGAGAGTCCTTCTTCAACCCGTCTTGAGGCCCGATTACCCTACCATGACTCGAGAGCAATGACGAGCTCCCCCTAGCCATCTCATGGGGACCTGACTTCCCTGGCACCACACGAGAGGCTCCCTGAGCTCCCTCTCGTACCTCGTCAGAAACCCGGCACTAGTGCGGCAGTCTAGAAAACCCACGAGATGCCGCCATCATCGCGAGATGAGGGCCTTCTTTTCCTGCATGGCCTGGAGAGGAATCCCGAGTCCTCTCTCCAAACACCACAGGAGGCTTGACTCCCTTTAGGGCACACAGTGGGCTCCAAGAGATACCCATCGCGACTCAAAAGGACAGCGGAGTTCTTTGCTTCCCCTCGAGACGAGGCCTGATTCCCCGGGTGAGTCTGGTATGCAACCCCAAGATCCCTGTCGCCCCTAGGGACGAGCATTAAGTCCTGGACACAAGCCTAGATGAGGTCTATTTTGCCCTGCAGTGACTCGAGAGCAATCCCCAGCTCTCCCTTTAAACTCGAATGGAAGATAGGACTTCCCTGGCCCAACACATGAGGAAGACTGTATTCCCCGTCGAAACTCGAGAATCCTGCCACAACTCAGGAAACGCCACGTGGTTCCCCCGTCATCGCAAGATGAGGGCCTTGCCCCCTACAGCGTCTCAAGAGAAGTCCCACGTTCCGTCTTGAAGTGCGAAACGGTATTGGCACCCTTGATGCACCCTCAAAAGTTCCTCGACACACCAGTCTGACTCGAGGAGAACACGGAGGTTCCCGGCACCACTACATCTGGGCCCCTTCTCCCCTCCTGATCGTGACAGAAGGGTCGATTCCCCTGTTTTGTCTTGAAGGGGTTCCCACCTTTCCCGGCGCATCTCAGGATGAGGGCGGTCTCACGAGGATATTCGAGACATAGCCACGTGGATGGTGACACATGCCGAAAGACCCCGATTTCCCGGTCCGCTCTTGATAAGATCCTGATGCCCGGACACGTCTTTGAAGATAACCCTTTTGATGAAGGCACAACACTTAGGGGCACTGACACCCCTGGGTATCGTCCGGAGAAACCCTCAGGTACCACACACAGCTCGAGAAGTGACCTGTCACCCCGTGAACAACTGGAGAGGCAAGCAGAGTTCCATTCCTCCACACAAGACGAGGCCTGACTCTCCTGTTCGAACTCTGCAGCGAAACTGCGATCCGAGTCAGATCTGGCCCAGGGGAAGTCAGGAGAGGAAACATGAGTTTCCTGCCTCCACTCGAGATGAGGCCCTCTTCCATTGCACCGAACCCAATGGAGTCCCGAGAGACCCCTCCCAACTGCACAGTATCCCTGACTTCTCAGAGGCACCCTTAGACCTTCCTGAGATCACCGGCACAAGTCGAGGGAACCAAGGGTTTCCTGCCCCAACCCGTAAAAGACCTCGAGAGTCCTTCTTCAACACGTCTTGAGGTGCGATTCCCCTACCATGACTCGAGAGCAATGACGCGCTCCCCCTAGCCACGCGCATAGAAACCTGACTTCCCTGGCGCCACAGGAGAGGCTCCCTGAGCTCCCCATTATACCTCGTGAGAAACACCACACTGGAGCCGCAGCTCGAGAATACCCACGAGACGCCCCAGTCCTCACGAGATGAGGGCCTTCTTTTGCTGTATGGCCTGGAGAGCAATCCTGAGTCCTCTCTCCAAACTCCACAGGAGGCTTGACTCATTTTAGGCCACACAGTGAGCTCCAAGATATACCCGTCGCGACTTGACAGGAGAGCTGTGTCCTTGGCTTCCCCTCGAGACGAGGCCTGACTCCCCGGGTGAGTCGAGAATGCAATGCTGAGATCGCTTTCGCCCCAGCAGAGGAACATTAGGTCCTGGACACAAGCCTAGATGAGGTCTATTTGGCCCTGCAGTGTCTCGAGAGCAATCCCCAGTTCTAACTCACAATTCGAATGAAAACTGGACTTCCCTGGGCCAGTTGAAGAGGAAGCCTGAATTCCCGGTTGTAACGAGAATCCCGCCCCAACTCAAGAAAAACCACGTGGTTCCCCCGTCATCGAAGGATGAGGCCCTTGCCCGCTACAGCGTCTCAAGAGAAGTCCCACTTTCCGTATTGAAGAGCGAAAAGTTACTCGGAACCCTTGATGCGACCCCAAAAGTTCCCCGACATACCAGTCTCACTTGAGGAGAACACCGAGGTTCCCGGCACCACTTCATCTGAGACTCTTCTCCCCTCTTGATCGCGACAGGAGGTTCGATTCCCCTGCTTTGTCTGGAAGGCGTTCCCGACCTTCCTGGCGCACATCAAGATGAGGCCAGTCTCACGAGGAAATTCGAGACATAGCCTCGTGGGTGGTGCGGCATGCCAAAAGACCCCGATTCCCTGGTCCGCTCTTGATAAGAACCCGATGGCAGAACCCAACTCGAAGGCAATCCTGTGGAACAAGGCACAACACGAAGGGGCAGTGACACCCCAGTGCATCGTCCAGAAAAACCCGCAAGTTCCACATACAAATCGACAAGTGGCCTGTCACCCCATGAACAACGCGAGAGTCAAGCGGAGTTCCATTCCTCCACACAAGACGAGGCCTGACTCTCCTGTCCCAACTCTGCAAGGACTCTGCGATCCGAGTCAGATCCGGCGCATTCGAAGCCAGGAGAGGAACCCTGTGGTTCCTGCCTCAACTTGTCATGAGGCCCTCTTCCATTGCACCAAACCCAGTGGAGTTCCGAGAGGCCCCTCCCAACTCCACAGTGACCCTGACTTCTCAGAGGCACGCTGAGAAGCTTCCTGAGGTCACTGGCACAAGTCGATGGAACCCAGGGTTTCCTGCTGCAACCCAAGAAAGACCTCGAGAGTCCTTCTTTAACACGTTTTCAGGCCCAATTCCCCTACCATGACTCGAGAACAATGACGGGCTCCCTCTCACCACGTGCATAGAGACCTGACTGCCCTGGCCCCACATGAGAGGCTCACTGAGCTCCCAGTCTTACTTCGTGAGAAACCCCACACTAGCGCCACAGCTCGAGAAAACCTACGAGACGCCCCAGTCATCGGGAGATGAGGGCCTTCATTTCCTGCATTGCCTGGAGAGCAATCCCGTGTCCTCCCTCCAAACACCAGAGGAGGTTTGACTCCCTTTAAGCCACTCAGTGGGCTCCAAGACATACCCGTCCGACTCGAGAGGAGAGCAGAGTCCTTTGCTTCCCCTCGAGACGAGGCCTGACTCCAGGGTGAGTCTGGAATGCAACCCCGAGATTCCTGTCGCCCCTTGACATGAACATTAGGTCCTGCACACAAGCCTTGGTGGGGTCTCTTTTGCCTTCAGTGACTAGAGCGCACCTCCAGCTCTTCCTCGAATCTCGAATGGAAGATAAGACTTTTGTGGGCCAACACAAGAGGAAGCATGAATTCCCTGTGGTAACTCAAATATCCCACCGCAACTAGAGAAAAACCAAGTGGTTCCCCAGTCATTCCAAGATGAGGCCCTTGCCCGCTGGAGCACCCCAAGAGAAGTCCCACGTTCCAATTTGAAGAGCGAAACGGTACTTGGAACGCGTTATGCGACCCCAAAAGTTACCCGACATACCTGTCTCACTTGAGGGAAACACCGAGGTTCCCAGCAGCACTTCATCTGAGCCCCTTCTCCTCTCCTGATCGCCACAGGAGGGTCGATTCCTCTGCTTGTCTGGAAGGGTTTCATGACCTTCGCGCCACACCTCAGGATGAGGCCGGTTTCATGAGGAAATTCGAGACTAGCCACGTGGGTGGTGCCAAATGCTGAACGACCCCGATATCCCGGTCCGCTCTTCTTAAGAACACCATGCCCGGACACCTCTTCGAAGGCAACCCTGTGGATGAAGACACAAAACGAAGGGTCACTGACACCCCCATGCATCGTCTGGAAAAACCTGCAGATTCCACACACAGTTTGACAAGGGGCCTGAAACCCCATGAACAACTCGAGAGGCAAGCGGAGTTCCATTCCTCAGAAAAGACATAGCCTGACTCTCCTGTCCCAACTCTGCAGGGACACTACGATCAGAGTCAGAATTGGAGAAGAAGCCTGAGGTTCCTGCCTCCACTCGAGATGAGGCACTCTTCCATTGCGACAAACCCAGTGGAGTCCCGAGAGGCCCCGCCAAATCCACAGCGTCCCTCACCTCTCAGAGGCACCCTGGGAAGTTTCCTCAGGTCCACGGCAGAAGTCGGGGGAAACGAGGGTTTCACGCTGCAACCCGAGAAAGACCTCGAGAGTCCTTCTTCAACGCGTCTCGAGGCCCTAGTCCCCTCCCATGACTCGAGAGCCATGACGCACGCCCCCTCGCCACGCGCATGGAGACCTGACTTCCCTGGCGCCGCACGAGAGGCTCCCTGAGATCCTCGTCGTGCCTCGGGAGAAAACCCCCACGGGCGCCGCAGCTCGAGGAAACCCCTGAGACGCCCCCGTCCTCGCGAGCTGAGGGCCTTCTTTTCCTGCATGGCCTGGAGAGCAATCCCGGGTCCTCTCTCCAAACGGAAGAGGAGGCTGGACTCCCTTGAGGCCGCTCAGGGGGCTCCAAGAGACCCGTGTCGTGACTCGAGAGGAGAGCGGAGTCCTTGGCTTCCCCTCGAGACGAGGCCTGACTCCCCGGGGGAGCCTGGAATGCAACCCCGAGATCCCTGCCTTCCCTGGAGAGGAATATTAGGTCCCGGACACACGCCTAGGTGAGGTCTCTTCGGCCCTGCAGTGACTCGAGCGCAACCCCCAGCTTTCCCTCGCAACCCGAGGGGAAGATTGGGCTTCCCAGGGCCAACCCAAGGGGAAGGCTGAGATCCCCGTCGTAACTCGAGAATGCCGCCGCAACTCGAGAAAAACCACGTGGTTCGCACCTCTTGGCAAGATGAGGCCTTTGCCCGCGACGGCGTCTCAAGAGAAGTCCCCTGTTCCGTCCTGAAGGGCGAAACGGTCCCTGACAGCCTTCCTGCGACCCCCAAAAGTCCCCCGAAACGCCGGGGTCCCCCGAGGGGAACACCGAGGGTCCTGGCACCGCTTCATCTGAGCCCCTTCTCCCCTCCTGATCGCGACAGGAGAGGCGATTCCCCTGCGTGGTCTGGAAGGGGTTCCCGGGCTTCCCGGCGCACCTCAGGATGAGGCCGGTCTCACGAGGAAATTCGAGACGAGCCACGTGGGTGGGGCCACATGTCGAACGCCCCTGATTCCCCGGTCCGCTCTTGAGAAGGACCCGAGGCCCGGACCCCTCTTCGAAGGCAACCCTGTGGGTGAAGGCACAACACGAAGGGGCACTGCCACCCCCGTGCATCGTCCGCAAAGACCCGCGGGTTCCACACACAGCTCGACGAGGGGCCTGAGACCCCCTGAGCAACTCGAGAGGCCAGCGGGGTTCCCTTCCTTAGACAAGACGAGGCCTGACTCTCCTGTCCCAACTCTGCAGGGACCCTGCGGTCGGAATCCGAAACGGAGAGGAAGCCTGAGCTTCCTGCCTCCCCTCGAGGCGAGGCCCTCTTCCGTTGCACCAGACCCAGCGGAGTCCCGAGGGGCCCAGCCACCTCCACAGGATCCCTCGCCTCTCAGAGGCACCCTGGGAAGTTCCCTAAGGTCCCCGGCAGAAGGCGAGGGAAACGAGGGTTTCCCGCCACACCCCGAGAAAGACCTCGAGAGTCCTTCTTCAACGCGTCTCGAGGCCCTAGTCCCCTCCCGTGACTCGAGAGCCAGGACGCGCTCCCCCTCGCCACGCGCATGGAGACCTGACTTCCCTGGCGCCGCACGAGAGGCTCCCTGAGATCCTCGTCGTGCCTCGGGAGAAAACCCCCACGGGCGCCGCAGCTCGAGGAAACCCCTGAGACGCCCCCGTCCTCGCGAGCTGAGGGCCTTCTTTTCCTGCATGGCCTGGAGAGCAATCCCGGGTCCTCTCTCCAAACGGAAGAGGAGGCTGGACTCCCTTGAGGCCGCTCAGGGGGCTCCAAGAGAACCGCGTCGCGACTCGAGAGGAGAGCGGAGTCCTTGGCTTCCCCTCGAGACGAGGCCTGACTCCCCGGGGGAGCCTGGAATGCAACCCCGAGATCCCTGCCTTCCCTGGAGAGGAATATTAGGTCCCGGACACACGCCTAGGTGAGGTCTCTTCGGCCCTGCAGTGACTCGAGCGCAACCCCCAGCTTTCCCTCGCAACCCGAGGGGACGATTGGGCTTCCCAGGGCCAACCCAAGGGGAAGGCTGAGATCCCCATCGTAACTCGAGAATGCCGCCGCAACTCGAGAAAAACCACGTGGTTCCCACCTCTTGGCAAGATGAGGCCCTTGCCCGCCACGGCGTCTCAAGGGAAGTCCCCTGTTCCGCCCTGAAGGGCGAAACGGTCCCTGACAGCCTTCCTGCGACCCCCAAAAGTCCCCCGACACGCCGGGTTCCCTCGAGGGGAACACCGAGAGTCCCGGCACCGCTTCCTCTGAGCCCCTTCTCCCCTCCTGATCGCGACAGGAGAGGCGATTCCCCTGCGTGGTCTGGAAGGGGTTCCCGGCCTTCCCTGCGCACCTCAGGATGAGGCCGGTCTCACGAGGAAATTCGAGACGAGCCACGTGGGTGGTGCCACATGCCGAACGCCCCCGATTCCCCAGTCCGCCCTTGAGAGGGACCCGAGGCCCGGACCCCTCTTCGAAGGCAACCCTGTGGGTGAAGGCACAACACGAAGGGGCACTGCCACCCCCGTGCATCGTCCGCAAAGACCCGCGGGTTCCACACACAGCTCGACGAGGGGCCTGAGACCCCCTGAGCGACTCGAGAGGCCAGCGGGGTTCCCTTCCTCAGACAAGACGAGGCCTGACTCTCCTGTCCCAACTCTGCAGGGACCCTGCAGTCGGAGTCCGAAACGGAGAGGAATTCTGAGGTTCCTGTCTCCCCTCGAGGTGAGGCCCTCTTCCATTGCACCAAACCCAGATGAGTCGCGAGAGGCCCCTCCCAACTCCACAGTATCCCTGAATTCTCAGAGGCACCTTGAGAATCTACCTGAGTTCACCGGCTCTAGTCCAGGGAACCCAGGGTTTCCTACTGCAACCCGAGAAAGACCTTTAGAGTCCTTCGTCGCGTCTTGAGGCCCGATTCCCCTACCATGACTCGAGAGCAAAGACCCGCTCCCCATCGCCATGCGCATGGAGACCTGACTTCCCTGACTCCTGAAAAGAGTCTCCCTGAGCTCCCCGTCGTACCTCTTCGGAAACCCCATTCAGGCACCGCAGCTCGAGAAAACCCACGATACGCCCCCGTCATCACGAGATGAGGGACTTGTTTCCTGCCTGGCATGGAGAGCAAAACCGTGTCCTCTCTCCAGACTCCACAGGAGGCTTGACTCTCTTTAAGCCTCTCAGTTGGCTCCAAGAGATACCTGTCAGGACCTGAAGGGAGAGCAGAGTCCTTTGCTTCCCCTCGAGACGAGGCCTGACTCCCCGTGTGAGTCTGGAATGCAACCCCGAGTTCCTGTCACACCTGGAGAGGAAAACTCGGTCCTGGACAGAAGCCTAGATGAGGTCTATTTTGCACTGCCGTTACTAGAGAGCAATCGCCAGCTCTCCCTCGCAAATCGAATGGAAGATTGGACTTCCCTGGGCCAATACAATTGGAAGCCTGAATTCGACATCATAACTCGAGAATCCCGCCGAAACTCGAGAAAATCCACGTGGTTCCCCCATCAGCGCTAGATGAGGCCCTTGCCCGCTACAGCGACTCAAGAGAAGTCCCACTTTCTGTCTTGAAGTGCGAAACGGTACTTGGCACCCTTGATGCAATCTCAAAATTCCCCGACATACCGGTCTCACTCGAAAGGAACACCGAGGTTCCCGGAACCACTTCATTTGAGCTCCTTCTCCCCTCGTGATCGCGACAGGAGTGTCGATTCCCCTGCTATGTCAGGAAGGGGTTCCCGACCTTTCCAGCGCGCCTAAGGATGAGGCAGGTCTCACGAGGAAATTCGAGACATAGCCTCGTGGGTGGTGCCACAAGCCGAAAGACCCCGATTTCCCGGTCTGCTCTTGATAAGAACGTGATGCCCTGACACCTTTACGAAGGAAAACCTGTGGATGAAAGCACAACACGAAGGGGCACTGACACCCCCGTGCATCGTCCAGGAAAACCCGCAGGTTACAAACACAGTTCAACAAGTGGTCTGTCACCCCGTGAACAACTCGACAGGCAAGTGGAGTTCCATTCCTCCACACAAGACGAGACCTGATTTTCTGTACCAACTCTGCAGGGAAACTGCGATCCGAGTCAGTACCAGCGAAAGGAAACCCAGGAGAGGAAACATGAGGTTCCTGCCTCCACTCGAGATGAGGCTCTCATCCATTGCACCAAACCCAGTGGAGTCCAGAGAGACCCCTCCCAACTCCACAGTACCCCTGACTTCTCAGAGGCACCCGGAGAAGCTCCATGAGGTCACCGGCACATGTCGAGGGAACCCAGGGTTTCCTGCCACAATGGGAAAAAGACCTCGAGAGTCCTACTTCAACGTGTCTTGAAGCCCGAATCTGCTTCCATGGCTCTATAGAAATGACACGCACCCCCTCGCCACGCACATGGAGACCTGACTTCCCTGGCGCCATAAGAGAGGCTCCCTGAGCTCCCTGTCGTACCTCGTGAGAAACCCCACACTGACGCCGCAGCTTGAGAAAACTCACCATACGCCCCTGTCATCGCGAGATGAGGGCCTTCTTTTCCTGCATGGCCTGGAGAGGAATACCGAATCCTCTTTCCAAACTCCACAGGAGGCTTGACTCCCTTTAGGCCACTTAGTGGGCTCCAAGAGATACCCGTCGCGACTCGAGAGGAGAATTGAGTCCTTTGCTTCCCCTCGAGACAAGGCCTGACTCACCAGGTGGGTCTGGAATGCAAACCCGAGATCACTGTCTCCCCTGGAGAGGAACATTAGGTCCTGGAAACAAGCCTAGATGAGGTCTCTTTTGCCCTTCTGTAACTCGAGAGCAATCCCCCGCTCTCCCTGACAACTCGAATGGAAGATTGGACTTCCCTGGGCCAACACAAGAGGAAGCCTGAATTCCCCTTCGTAACTCGAGAATCCCGCCGCAACTCGAGAAAAAGCACTTGGTTGCCTCGTCATCACAAGATGAGGCCCTTGCCCGCTACAGCTTCTCAAGAAAAGTCCCACGTTCCGTCTTGAAGTGCAAAACGATACTTGACACCCTTGATGTGACCCCAAAAGTTCCCCGAAATATCGGTCTCACTCGAGGTGAACACCGAGGTTCCTGGCACCAGTTTATCTGAGCCCCTTCTCCCCTCCTGTTCGTGATAGGAGGGTCACTTCCCCTGCTTTGTTTGTAAAGGGTTCCCGACCTTCACGGGGCACTTCAGGATGAGGCCAGTCTCACGAGGAAATTCGAGACGTAGCTCGCGGGTGGTACCACATGCCAAAAGACTATGATTTCCCGGTATGCTCTTGATAAGAACCCGATGCCTGGACACCTCTTCGAAGGCAACCCTGTGGATGAAGGCACAACACAAAGGGGCACTGACACCCTCGTGCATCGTCCGGAAAAACCCGCAGGTTCCACATACAGCTCAACAAGTGGCTTGTCACCCCTGAAGAACTCGAGAGGCAAGTGGGGTTTCATTCCTCTACACAAGACGATGCCTGACTCTCCTGTCCCAACTCTGCAGGGACTTTGCGATCCGAATCAGACCAGCGCCAGTGAAGTCACGAGAGGAACGCTGAGGTTCCTGCCTCCACTCGAGATTAGGACCTCTTCCATTGCTCGAAACCCAGTGGAGTCCCGAGAGACGCGTCCCAGCTCCACAGTATCCCTGACTTCTCAGAGGCACCCTGAGAAGCTCCCTGAGGTCACCAGCACAATTCGAGTGAACCCAGGGTTTACTGCCGCCACCATAGAAAGAACTCAAGAGTCCTTCTTCAACGCATTTTGAGGCCTGATTCCCCTACCATGACTCGAGGGCAATGACGCGCTCCCTCTGCTACACTCATGAAGCCCTGACTTCCCTGGTGCCACACGAGAGGCTCCCTGAGCTCCCCGTCATACCTCGTGAGAAACCAAACACTGGCGCCACAGATAGAGAAAACCCACGAGACGCCCCCATTTTCGCGACATGACGGCCTTCTTTTCTAGCATGGCCTGGAGAGCAATCCCGAGTCCTCTCTCCAAACTCCACAGTAGGCTTGACTCCCTTTTGGTCACTCAGTGGACTCCAAGACATACCCGTCGCGACTCGAGAGGAGAGCGGAGTCTTTTCCTTCCCCTCGAGGCGAGGCCTGACTCCTCGGGTGTGTCTGATATGTGAACCGGAGATCCCTGTCGCCCCTGGAGAGAAACATTAGGTCCTGGACACAAGCCTAGATGAGGTCTCTTTTTTCCTGAAGTGACTCGAGAGCAATCCCCAATTCTCCCTCGCAACTCGAATGGAAGACTGGACTTCCCTGGGCCAACAGAAGAGGAAGCCTGAATTTCCCGTTGTAACTCAAGAATCCCGCCACAACTCGAGAAAAACCACGTCGTTCCCTCTTCATCGCAAGATGCGGCCATTGCCGCTACAGCATCTCAAAAGAGGTCTTACGTTCCATCTTGAAGTGCGATACGGTACTTGGCACCTTTGATGCGACCCCAAAAGTTCCCCAACACACTGGTCTCACTGGAGGGGAACACCGAGGTTCCCGGCATCACCTCATCTGTGCCCCTTCTCCCCTCCTGATCGAGACAGGAGGGTCGATTCCCCTGCTTTGTCTGCAAGGGGTTCCGACCTTCCCGGCGCACCTCAGGATGAGGCCGGTCTCACTAGGAAATTCGAGACGTAACCTGGTGGGTGGTGCCACATGCGGAAAGACCCCGATTTCCCGGTCCGCTCTTAATAAGAACCCGATGCCAGGACACCTCTTCGAAAGCAAACCTGTGGATGAATGCACAACACGAAGGGGTACTGACATCCTCATGCATAGTACGGAAAAACACGCAGATTCCAAACACAGATCGACAAGTGTCCTGTCATCCCTTGAAGAACTAGAGAGGCATGCGGAGTTCCGTTCCTCCACACAAGAGAAGGCCTGACTCTCCTTTCCCAACTCTGCAGGGACCGTGCGATCGGAGTCAGAAATGTAGATGAAACCTGACGTTCCTGCATCAACTCGAAATGAGGCCCTCTTCCATTGCGCCATACCCAGTGGAGTCCCGAGAGGCCCCTCCCAACTCCACAGTATCCCTGATTCTCAGAGGCACCCTCAGAAGCTCTCTGCGGTCACTGGCACAAGTCGAGTGAACCCAGGGTTTCCTGCTGCATTCTGAGAAAGACCTTGAGAGTCCTTCTTTACCGCGTCTTGAGGCCCAATACCCTACCATGACTGGAGAGCAATGACGCATTCCCCTCGCCACGCCCATTGAAACCTAACTTCCCTGGCGCCACACGAGAGGCTCCCTGCGCTCCCCGTCCTACCTCATGAAAACCCCACACTGGCACCGCCGCTCGAGAAAACTCACGAGACGCCCCCATCATCGTAAGATGAGGGCCTTCTTTTCCTACATGACCTAGAGAGCACTCCCGAGTCCACTCTCCAAACTCCACTGGAGGCCTGACTCCCTTTAGGCCACTCAGTAGCCTCCAAGAGATACACGTCGCTACTCTAGAGGAGAGCAGAGTCCGTTGTTTCCCCTCGAGCCGAGGCCTGACTACTTGGGTGAGTCTGGAATGGGATCCCGAGATCCGTGTTGCCCCTGTAGAGGAAAACTCAGTCCTGGACACAAGCCTAAATGAGGTCTTTTTTGTCCTGCATTGACTCAAGTGCAATCCCCAGCTCTCCCTCGCAACTCGAATGGATGATTGGACTTCCCTGGGCCAACACAAGAGGAAGCCTGTATTCCCCATTGTAATTCGAGAATCCCGCGGCAACTGGAGAAAAACAACGTGGCTCCTCCGTCATCGAAATATGAGGCCCCTTTCAGCTATAGCGTCTCCAGGGAAGTCCCATGTTCCGTCTTGAAGTGTGAAACGGTACTTGGCACCCTTGATGCGACCCCCAAATTTCCCTGACACCCCGGTCTCACTCGAGGAGAACATGGAGGTTCCCAGCACCACTTCAGCTGAGCCTCTTCTCCCCTCCTGATGGCGACAGGAGGGTCGATTCCCCTGCTTTGTCTGGAAGGGATTCCCAGACTTCCCGGCGAACCTCAGGATGAGGCCAGTCTCACGAGGGAAGTCGAGACGTAGCCTCGTGGGTTGTGCCACATGCCGAAAGACCCCGATTTCCTGGTCCGCTCTTGATAAGATCCCGATGCCTGGTCACCTCTTCGAAGGTAACCCTGTGGATGAAGGCACAACACGAAGGGGCACTGACACCCCTGTGCATCGTCCCCCAAAACTGCAGGTTCCACATACAACTCGACAGGTGGCCTGTCATCCCGTGAACAACTCGAGAGGCAAGCGGAGTTCCATTACTCCACACAAGACGAGGTCTGACTCTCCTGTCCCAACTCTGCAGGGACCCTGCTATCCGAGTCAGAAATGGAGAGGAACCCTGACGTTACTGCCTCAATCCGAGATTAGGTCGTCTTCAATTGCACCAGTCCCTGTGATGTCCCGAGAAGCCCCTCTCAACTCCACAGTATCCCTGACTTCTCAGAGGAACCCTGCTAAGCTCCCTGAGGTCATGGGCACAAGTCGAGGGAACCCAGGGTTTCCTGCCACACCCCGAGAAAGACCTCGAGAGTTCTTCTTCGAAGCGTCTTGAGGCTTGATTCCCCTACCATGACTCGAGAGCAATGAGGCGCTCCCCCACGCCACGTCCATGGAGACCTGACTTCTGTGGCACCACAGGAGTCTCCCTGAGCTCCCCGTCCTATCTCGTGAGAAACCCCAACCAGGCACTGCACCTTGAGAAAACCCACGAGACGCCCCCGTCATCGCGAGATGAGGGCCTTCTTTTCCTGCATGGCCTAGAGAGCAATCCCGAGTCCTCTCTCCAAACTCCACAGGAGGCTTAACTCCATTTAGGCCACTCTTGGGCTCCAAGGGATAACCGTCGCGACTCGAGAGGAGAGCGGAGTCCATTCATTCCCTTCGAGACGAGGCCTAACTCCCCGGGTGAGTCTGGAATGCAACCCCGAGATCCCTGTCGCCCCTGGAGAGAAAAACTCGGTCCTGGACACAAACCTAGATGAGCTCTATTTTGCCCTGCAGTGACTCGAGAGCAATCTCCAGCTCTCACTTGCAACTCGAATGGAAGATTGGACTTCCCTGGGCCAACACAAGAGGAATCCTGTATTCCCCATCGTAACTCAAGAATCCTGCCGCAACTCGAGAAAAAACACGTGGGTCCCCCGTCAGTGCTAGATGAGGCCCTTGCCCACTACAGCATCTCAAGAGAAGTCCCAGGTTCCGTCTTGAAGTGCGAAACGGTACTTGGCACCCTTGATGCAACCAGAAAAGTTACCCGACTTTCACTCAAGGAGAGCACCGAGGTTCCCGGCACTACTTCATCTGAGCCCTTTCTCTCCTCCTGATCCCGAAAGTAGGGTCGATTCCCCTGCTTTGTTTGGAAAGGGTTCCCGGACTTTCCTGCGCGCCTCAGGATGAGGCCGGTCTCACGAGAAAATTCGAGACGTAGCCTAGTGGGTGGTGCAACATGCTGAAAGACCCCAATTTCCCGGTCCGCACTTGAGGAGAACCCGATGCCCGGACACCTCTTCGAAGGCAACCCTGTGGATGAAGGCACAACAGGAAGGAGCACTGACGCCCCCGTGCATCTCCGAAAAACCCGCAGGTTCCACACACATCACGAAAAGTGGTGTTATCCTTGAACAACTTGAGATGTAAGCGGAGTTCCATTCCTCCGCAGAACACGAGACCTGACACTCCTGAGCAAACTCAACAGGGACCCTGCGATCTGAGTCAGATCCGGCCTCCAGGAAGTTAGGAGCAGAACCCTGAGGTTCCTGCCTCAACTCGAGATGAGGCCCACTTCCATTGCACCAAACCCAGAGGAGTCCCGAGAGGCCTCTCCCAAATCCACAGTATCCCTGACTTCTCAGAGGCACCCTGAGACGCTCCCTGAGGTCACCGGCACAAGTCAAGCGAACCCAGGGTTTCCTGCCGCAACCCTAGAAAGACATCGAGAGTTCTTTTTCAACCCGTCATGAGGCCCGATTCCCCTACCCTGACTTGAGAGCAATGACGCTCTCCCCCTGCCCCGCCCATGGAGACCTGACTTCCCTGTTGCCACACGAGAGGCTACCTGAACTCCCCGTCGTACCTCGTGAGAAACCTCACACTGGCGCCGCAGCTCGAGAAAACCCACGAGACGCCCCCGTCATCTCGAGACGTGGGCCTTCTTTTCCTGCATGGCCTGGAGAGCAATCCCGAGTCCTCTCTCCAAACTGAAGAGGAGGGTTGACTCCCTTTAGACCACTCAGTGGGCTCCAAGAGATACGCGTCGCAACTCGAGAGGATAGCCGAGTCCTTTGCTTTCCCTCGAGACGAGGCCTAACTCCCCGGGTGAGTCTGTAATGCAAACCCGAGATCCCTGTCGCCCTTGGAGAGGATCATTGGGTCCTGAACACAAGGCTAGATGAGGTCGCTTTTGCCCTGCAGTAACTCGAGAGCACTCCCCAGCTTTCCCTCGCAACCCGAATGGAAGATCGGACCTCCCTGTGCCAACACAAGAGGAAGCCTGAATTCCCAGTAGTAATTCGAGAATTCCGCCTCAACTTGAGAAAAACCACGTGGTTCCCCCGTCATTGCAAGATGAGGCCCTTGCCCGCTCCAGCGTCTCAAGAGTAGTCCCACGTTCTGTCTTCAAGTGCGAAATGATATTTGGCACCCTTAATGCTACCCCAAAAGTTCCCCGACATACGGGTCGCACTAGAGGGGAACACCGAGGTTCCTGGCACCACTTCATCTGAGCCCCTTCTCCCCTCCTGATCGCGAAAGGAGGATCAATTCCCCTGCTTTGTCTGCAAGGGGTTCCCAACCTTCTCCACGCACCTCAGATGAGGCTGTCTCACGAGGAAATTCGAGACGTAGCCTCGATGGTGGTGCCACATGCCGAAAGACCGCGATTTCCCGATCCGCTCTTGATAAGAACGCGATGCCCAGACACCTATTCGAAGATAGTGTGGATGAAGGCACAACACGAAGGGGCACTGACACCCCCGTGCATCGTCCGGAAAAGACCGCAGGTTACTCATACAGCTCAACAAGTGCCTGTCACCCAGTGAACAACTCGAGAGGCAAGCGGAGGTCCATTCCTGCACACAAGACAAGGCCTGACTCACCTCTCCCAACTATGCAGGGGGCTGCGATCGGAATCAGAAATGGAGAGGAACCCTGAGGTTCCTGCCTCCCCTCGAGATGAGGCCCCCTTCCATTTCACCAAACCCAGTGGAGTCCCGAGAGGTCTTTCCCAACTCCACAGTATCCCTGACTTCTCAGAGGCACCCGGAGAATCTCCCTGAGGTCACCGGCACAAGTCGAGGGAACCCAGGTATTCTTGCCAAGACCCGAGAGAGATCTTGAGAGTCCTTCAACGCGTCTAGAGGCCTGATTCCCCTACCATGACTCGAGAGCAATGACACGCTCCCCCTCGCCACACGCATCGAGACCTAACTTCCCTGGCGCCACACAAGAGGCTCCCTGAGCTCCCCGTCGTACCTCCTGAGAAACCAACACAGGCGCTGCAGCTCGGTAAAACCACCGAGACCCCCCCCCCCCGTCATCGTGAGATGAAGGCCTTCTTTTCCTGCATGTCCTGGAGTGCAATCCCGAGTCCTCTCTCCAAACTCCAGAGGAGGCTTGACTCCCTTTAGTCCACCCAGTGGGCTCCAAGAAATACCCGTCGCGACTCAAGAAGAGAGAGAAGTCCTTTGTTTCCCCTCGAGAGGACGCCTGACTCCTGGGTGAGTCTAGAATGCAACCCCAAGATCCCAGTCATCCCTTGAGAGGAACATTAGGTCCTAGACACAAGCCTGGATGAGGTTTCTTTTGCCCTGCAGTGACTCGAGCGCAACCCCCAGCTCTCCCTCGCAACTCGAATGGAAGATTGGGCTTCCCTGGGCCAACACAAGAGGAAGCCAGAAATCCCCTTCGTAACTCGAGAATCCCGCCGCAACTCGAGGAAAACCACATGTTTCCAACGTCATCCCAAGATGAGGCCCTTGCTGCTATGGCGTCTCAAGAAAAGAACCACGTTCCGTCTTGAAGTGCGAAACGGTACTTTGCACCCTTGATGCGACACCAAATGTTCCCGGACACGCCGGTCTCACTCGACAGGAACACCGAGGTTCCCGCACCAATTCATCTGAGCACCTTCTCCCCTCCTGTTCGAGACAGGAGGGTCTATTCCCCTGCTTTGTTTGGAAGGGGTTCCCCACATTCCTGGCGCACCTCAGGATGAGGCCGGTCTCACGAGGAAATTCGAGACATAGCGTCGTGGGTGGTGTCACATGCCAAAATACCCCGATTTCCCGGCCCACTCTTGAGAAGAACCCGATGCCAGGACACCTCTTCGAAGGCAACCCTGTGGACGAAGGCACAAAACGAAGGGTCACTGACACTCCCGTGCATCATTCGGTAAAAGCCGCAGGTTCCACACACAGCTCGACAAGAGGCCTGTCATCCCATGAACAACTCGAGAGGCAAGCAGAGTTCCATTCCTCCACTCAAGACGAGGCCTGACTCTCCGGTCCCAACTCTGAAGGGACCCTGCGATCGGAGTCCGAAATGGAGAGGAACCCTGAGGTTCCTGACTCCACTCGAGATGAGGCCCTCTTCCATTACACCAAAAACAGTGGAGGCCCGAGAGGCCCCTCCCAAATCCACAGTATCGCGACTTCTCAGAGGCACCCTTAGAAGCTCCCTGAGGTCACCGGCACAAGTCGAGGGAACACAGGGTTTCCTGGCGCAACCCGAGAAAGAACTCGAAAATTCTCCTTCAACGCATCTTGAATCCCGATTCCCCTACCATGACTCGAGAGCAATGACGCGTTCCCCCTCGCCACTCGCATGGAGACTTGACTTCCCTGGCGCCACACGAGAGGCTCCCTGAGCTCCCCGTCATACCTCGTGAGAAATCCCACACTGGCTCCCCAGCTCCAGAAAACCCACGAGACACCTCCGTCATCGCGAGATGAAGGCCTTCTTTTCCTGCATGGCCTGGAGAGCAATCTCGAGGCCTCTCTTCAAACTCCACAGGAGGCCTGACTCCCTTTAGGCCACTCTGTGGGCTCCAAGAGATACCCGTTGGGACTCGAGAGGAGAGCGGAATTCTTTGCTTCCCCTATATACCAGGCCTGACTCCTCAGGTGAGTCTGGAATGCAACCCCGAGATCCCTGTCGCCCCTGGAGAGGAACATTAGGTCCTAGACACAAGCATAGATGAGGTCTCATTTGCCCTGAAGTGACTCGAGAGCAATCCCCTGCTCTCCCTCGCACCTCGAATGGAAGAATGGACTTCCCTGGGACAACACAAGAGGAAACCTGAATTCCCCGTCGTAATTCGAAAATCCCGCTGCAACTCGAGGAAAACCACGTGGTTCCCCCGTCATCGCAAGATGAGGCCCTTGCCAGCTACAGCGTCTCAGTAGAAGCCCTACGTTCCATCTTGAAGTTTAAAACGATAATTGGCAACCTTGATGTTAGCACAAAAGTTCCCCGACACCCTGGTCTCACTCGAGGGGAACACCAAGGTTCGGTGCACCGCTTGTTCTGAGCCCCTTATCCCCTCCTGATCGCGACGGGAGGGTCGATTACCCTGCTTTGTCTGGAAGGGGTTCCGGACCTTCCCGGCGCACCTCAGGATGAGGCCGGTCTCACGAGGAAATTCGAGACGTAGCCTTGTGGTTGGTGCCACACGCCGAAAGACCCCGATTTCCCTGTCTGCTCTTGATAAGAACCCAATGCTAGGACACCTCTTCGAAGGCAATCCTGTGGACGAAGGCACAAAACGAAGGGGTCTGACACCCTCCTGCATCATTGGAAAAGCCCGCAAGTTCCACATACAGATCAACAAGTGGCCTGTCACCCGTGAACAACTCGAGAGGCAAGAGGAGTTAAATTCCTCCACACAAGACGAGGCCTGACTCTCCTGTCCCAACTCTGCATGGACACTGAGATCCGATTCAGAAATGGAGAGGAACCATGAGGTTCCTGCCTCAACTCGAGATAAGGCCCTCTTCTACTGCACCAAACCCAGTGGAGTTCGGAGCGGCCCCTCCCAACTGCACAGTATCCCTGACTTCTCAGAGGCACCCTGAAAAGCTCCCTGAGGTCACGGGCATAAGTCGACGGAACCCAGGGCTTCCTGCCGTAACCTGAGAAAAACCTCGAGAGTCCTTCTTCACGCGTCTTGAGGCCCGATTCCCCTACCATGATTGGAGAAAAATGACGCGCTCCCCCTCACCACGCGCATGAAGATCTGACTTCCCCGGCAACACATGAGAGGCTCCCTGAGCTCCCCATCGTACCTCGTGAGAAACCCCACACTGGCGCCGCAGCTCGAGAAAACCCACGAGACGCCCCTGTCATGGTGAAATGAGGGCCTTCTTTCCTGCATGACCTGAAGAGCAATCCCGAATCCTCTCTCCAAACTCCAAAGGAGGCTTGACTCCCTTTAGGTCACTCAGTGGGCTCCAAGAGATACCCGTCGATACTCAGGAGGAGAGCGGTGTCCTTTGCTTCCCCTCGAGATGAGGCCTGACTACGAGGGTGAGTCTGGAATGCAACCCTGGATCCCTGTCGCCCCTGGAGAGGAACCTTAGGTCCTGGACAAAAGCCTAGATGAGGTCTCTTTGGCCCTGCAGTGACTCAAGCGCAACCCCTAGCTTTCCCTTGCAACTCGAATGGAAGATTGGCCTTTCTGAGCCAACACAAGAGGAAGCCTGAATTTCCAGTTGTAATTTGAGAAACCCGCCGCAACTCGAGAAAAATCACGTGGTTCCCCGTATTGCAAGATGAGGCCCTTGCCCCCTACAGCGTCTCAAGAGAAGTCTCACATTCCGTCTTGAAGTGCAAAACAGTACTTGGCACCCTTGATGCGACCCCAAAAGTTCCCCTATATACCGATCTCACTAGAGGGGACACTGAAGTTTCCGGCACCACTTCATTTGAGGCCTTTCTCCTCTCCTGATCGCGATAGGAGGGTCGATTCCACTGCTTTGTCTCGAAGGGATTCCCGACCTTCCCGGCACACCTCAGGATGAGGCCGGTCTCACGAGGAAATTCGAGAGGTAGCCTCGAGGGCCATACTACATGCCGAAAGACCCCGATTCCATGGTCCACTTTTGATCAAAACCAGACTCCTGGACACCTCTTCGAAGGCAAGCCTGTGGATGAAGGCACAACACGTAGGGGCACTGACACCCCGTGCATCTTCCAGAAAAACCCGCAGGTTCCTCACACAGCTCCACAAGTGGTCTGTCACCTCGTGAACAACTCGAGAAGCAAGCGGAGTTCCATTCCTCCACACAAGACGATGCCTGACTCTCCTGTCACAACTCTAGGGACCTTGCGCACCGAGTCAGAAATGGAGAGGAAGCCTGAGGTTCCTGCCTCCACTCAAGATGAGGCCCTTTTCCATTGCCACAAAACCAGTGGAGTCCCGAGAGGCCCGTCCCAAATCCACAGTATGCCTGACTTCTCAGAGGCACCCTGAGAAGCTCCCTAAGGTCACCGGCAGAAGTCGACGGAACCCAGGGTTTCCTGCCGCAACCCGAGAAAGAACTTGAGAGTCCTGCTTTAACGTGTCTTGAGGCCCGATTCCCGTATCATATCTCGAGAGCAATGACGCGCTCCCCCTTGCCATGCACATGGAGACCTGAATTCCCTGGTGCCACACGAAAGGCTCCCTGAGCTTCCCGTCGCACCTCGTCAGAAACCGCACACTGGCACCACAGCTCGAGAAAACCAACAAGACGCCCCTGTCATTGCGAGATGAGGGTCTTCTTTTCCTGCATGGCCTGCAGAGCAATCCTGAGTCCTCTCTCCAAACTCCACAGGGGGCTTGACTCCCTTTAGGCCACTCATTGGGCTCCAAGAGACACCTGTGGTGACTCAAGAGGAGAGCGGGGTCCTTTGCTTCCCCTCGAGTCGAGCTCTGACTCCCAGGATGCGTCTGGAATGCAACCCCGAGATCGCTGTCGGCCCTGGAGAGGAATATTAGGTCCTGGACACAAGCCTAGATGAGGTCTCTTTTGCCCTGCAGTGACTCAAGAGCAAACCCCAGCTCTCCCTCGAAACTCGAATGGAAGATTGGACTTCCCTGGGCCAACACAAGAGGAAGCCTGAATTCCCCGTCATAACTTGAGAATCCCGCCGCACCTTGAGAAAAACCACGTGATTCCCCCGTCATCCCAAGATGAGGCCCTTGCCCTCTACAGCGTGTCAAGAGAAGCCCCAAGTCCGTATTGAAGTGCAAAACGGTACTTGGCACCCTTGAAGTGACCCCAAAAGTTTCCCGACACACCGGTCCCACTCGAGGGGAACACTGAGGTTCCCGGCACGACTTCAACTGAGCCCTTTCACTCCTCCTGATCGCGACAAGATGGTCGATTCCCCTGCTTTGTCTGGAAGGGGTTCCCGATCTTCATGGCGCACCTCAGGATGACACCAGTCTAACGAAGAAATTCGAGACGTAGCCTCATGGATGGTGCCACGTTCTGAAAGACCCCGATTTCCTGCTCTGCTATTGATAAGAACCCGATGTCCGGACACCTCTTTGAAGGCAACCCTGTGGATGAAGGCACAACACGAAGGGGCACTGACCCCCTCATGCATCTTACAGAAAAAACCGAAGGTTCCACTCACAGCTCGACAAATGGTCTGTTATCCTGTGAACAACTCGAGAGGCAAGTGGAGTTCCATTCCTCCACACAAGACGAGGCCTGACTCTCCTGTCCCAACTCTTCAGGGACCCTGTGGTCGGAGTTTTAAATGGAGAGGAACCCTTAGGTTCCTGCCTCAACTCGAGATGAGAACCTTTGCCATTGCACCAAACCCAGTGGAGTTCCGAGAGCGCCTCCCAGGTCCACAGTATGCCTGACTTCTCAGAGGCACCCTGAGAAGCTCCCTGAGGTCACCGGTACAAGTCGAGGGAACCCAGGGTTTCCTGCTGCAACCTGAGAAAGACCTCGAGACTCCTTCTTCAACGCGTCTTGAGTCCCGATTTCCCTACCATGACTCGAGAGCATTTATGGGCTCCTCCTCATCACACGCATAGACACCTGACTTTCCTGGCGCCACACGAGAGGCTCCCTGAGCTCCCCGTCGTACCTCATGAGAAAACTCATACTTGCGCTCCAACTCGAGAAAACCCACAAGACGTCCCCGTCATTGACAGCTGAGGGCCTTCTTTCCTGTATGGCCTGGAGAGCAATCCCGAGTCCTCTCTCCAACTCCACAGGAGGCTTGACTCCCTGGAGGCCACTCAGTGGGCTCCAAGAGATACCTATCGCGACCCAGGAGGATATCAGAATCCTTTGCTTCCCCTCGAGCCGAGGCCTGACTCACTGGGTGAGTCTGGAATGCGTCCCCGTGATCCCTATCGCCCCTGGAGAGGAACATTAGGTCCTGGACACAAGCCTAGATGAGGTCTATTTTGACCTGCCGTGACTCGAGAGCAATTCCCACCCAGCTCTCTCTGGCAACCCGAATGGAAGAATGGACTTCCCTGGGCCAACAGAAGAGGAAGCCTGAATTCCCCGTCGTAAGTCAACAATCCCATCGCAACTCGAAAAAAACCACGTGGTTTCCCCTTCATCACAAGATGAGGCCCTTGCCCGCCACAGCATCTCAAGAGAAGTCCCACGTTTCATCTTGAAGTTTGAAACAGTATTTGGCAAGCTTCGTGAGACCCCAAAAGTTCCCTGACATACCGGTCTCACTCAAGGGGAACACCGAGGTTCCCGGCACCACTTCATCTGAGCCCCTTCTCCCCTCCTGATCGCGACAGTAGGGGCGATTAACCTGCTTTGTCTGGAAGGCTTTCCCGACCTTCCAGGGGCACCTCAGCATGAGGCCCGTCTCACGAGGAAATTCGAGACGTAGCCTCCTGTGTGGTGCCGCATTCCAAAAGACCCCGATTTCCTGGTCTGCTCTTGATAAGAACCCGATGCCCGCACACCACTTCGAAGGCAACCCTGAGGATGAAAGCACATCACGAAGGGGCACTGACACCCCCGTGCATTGTCTGGAAAAAACCGCAGGTTCCACACACAGCTCGACAAGTGGCCTGTCACTCCTTGAACAACTCGAGAGGCAAGCGGAGTTCCATTCCTCCACACAAGACGAGGCCTGACTCTCCTGTCCCAACTCTGCAGGGACCCTGCAATCTGAGTCAGAAATGGAGAGGAACCCTGAGGTTCCTTCCTGATCTCAAGATTAGGCCCTATTCCATTGCAGCAAACCCAGTGGAGTCCCGAGAGGCCTCTCCCAGCTCCATAGTATCCCTGACTTCTCAGAGGCACCCTGAGAAGCTACCTGAGGTCACAGGCATAAGTCGAGGGAACCCAGGGTTTCCTGCCGCAACCCGAGAAAGACCTCGAGCGTCCTTTTTCATTGCGTTGAGCCCTGATTCCACTACCATGACTCAAGAGCAATGACGTGCGTCCCCTCGCCACTCGTATGGAGACTTGACTTCCCTGACACCACACGAGAGGCTCCCTGAGCTCCCGGTCGTACCTTGTGAGAAACCCCACACTGGCACCGCAGCTCCAGAAAAACCACGAGACTCCCCCGACATCGCGAGATGAGGGCCTTCTTTTCCTGCATGGCCTGGAGAGCAATCCCGCGTGCTCTCTCCAAACTCCACAAGAGAGGAGCCAAGATTGCTGAGGAGTAGGACGGGGAGAACTCTTTCAGCCACACACACATTATATTACTGCCATATATATTTAATTATACAGTATATATATGTGTGTGTGTATATAGTATACATATTAATTTATATACAAATTAATTAAGTATAGATCTATAAATAGAATTAGGTATACCTTTATTATATTTTATTTATACCCATACCTAATTAGGCAAACTGTAATTAGGCAAATACATTTATATTATGTATTTATAACAATATATAAAGTATTGTTAAATGTACCACCTGTACAGCATCTCCACCCCACATACCACTTTCTCTAATCCCACCAACTCATTTTCAGTATTATGTGTTGGCCAGGAGCTGGGCCAGTCTTTCCCAGCAATGTTAAGAGACGTCTGTTCCTGTGTCTAATAGCCCTGGCGTTTTATTCTCTTGAATTAAAAGATCTTTTAAAGGCCTTGGAACTGTAATTTCCTGCACCCAAAAGGCTAGATCACTAGATCCAAATGTTTTGTGGCTCTTAGATTGAGAAGTCAAGTTTTTCCTTGTCTGATAGTAAGGTAAAAGTAAAAGCTGTGTTACTCTTTGACCTTTATTAATTTGTACAGTTTTGATAGGCAGTGAGATCAAGACTTTAATTTCTCAATATCATCAGAATCTACTACACCATGCACCAGCGAAATTTCTTTTCTTTCTTTTTTTTTTATTTAATTTTTTTTTAAAAAGAAAGCGAGCTACGCCCCAGGACAAATCTTACAATGTCCTCAGATAGGGGGCCAGCCACTCCGGTTGGAATTGGAGGAAGCGGCACATCAGGGGTTAATATTGTTATTAAATCTCCTTGCCTTTTCGCTTTTCTCCTAGCCTGGGTGAGACCCCCCTGAGGGAGTTTTCTCCAAGGAGCACACTCTGCATATTGTGTACTAAAAGCTCCTTTGTTTAAAAAACTTTTTATCTTCCTCAGTCTTAGGCAACACTTTGGGAGGCTTTGGGGGCAAAGTGGGGAACTCCTGGGTCCTGGGAGGCACAATCGAAGGCGGTGGCAGTCGCCTTAAATCAGAAAGTGGTGGATAAGTTTTTTAAAGGTTTGCGCAGAGGGGGAGGGAGCTCGCCAGGGCTCTCGGCCGCAGCGTCCTGTAAGCCCTCTCCTTCCTTGGGAGGTAGACCACTTTCTCCCTCCTTTTTTTTTTTCAATGGCAGAAAATATGATCTGTGCAGTAAATGGAGACTCACCACCATCCACCTCTATAGCCTCCCCCATAGTCTATTTAACAGCCTCGTGACGGAGGTCCAGGACATTTCTAATCATATTCCACAGTCAATAAATATTTGTCTATTCTTAGATGCAGAGAAATCCATTTTTAATTTTTTTTTAATTTTAGAGAATATTTTTATTTATTTTGTAACCTCTTTACCCTGGCTAAACTGCAGAGGGGACTAGAAAAGAAGCCTCAAGGTGAGGATCAAGTTCATCCTTGGGACTAGAGAAAATCCTTCTCCGGGAAACTCCTAGCGGTGGCCCTTTACCCCGACATGGAGGAGGAGGCATAGGGGGATGGGAGCATCCCGAAGATTTCCTCTTCTGTTCCGGAGATCCTTTAACTGTTTGGTAACTAAATCTTACGAACTGTCTGATCGGGGATGTTTCCCTCAACCTCCTAGGAGCGGATGGTCTGATTAGGGATGTTTTCTTAAACTTTTAGGAGCATCTTTAGCTTAAAAAAAAAAAATCCTCATCAGAATGGCATCGAGCTGCTGTTTCCTCTAAACCTTTTTCAAATTGAGGGGAGAGCTGATCTTTCTTTTCATCCCTATCTTTTACATGCTCATTGGCAGTCATAGCGGCTAGCCATTCATTTAGCTGTCGATAGCTAGGTATAGCCTCTTCATTTTCACTTTTCTTTATAACAGGTACCTTTTCAGATTTGCTTTTTTGTTTAACAGGTACTTTTCCAATTTTACTTTCCTCTTTAACAGGTACCTTTTCAAATTCATGAGCTGGATCTAAAACATCTCTAGTCATATTCCACAGAGGAAAGTTGTAAGTAGGGATTTTTTCCAAACCTTGCTGAGCACAATAAGCTCTTAGCTGTTTTCCTAGTTTTTTCAAGATATCGAGGTTAACAGTGCCTTGTTGTAGAAACCAAGGGCAGTGGTCTTGTACAAATGTAAAAAATGATTGAATGGAAGATGTTTTAACCTTGATTCTTCTTTTACTTAATAACTGTAAAATTACTCCTATAAAGAGCTGTCTTTCATTTGATTCAGTGTTGCCCATGTCAGAAACTTAAGGATAGTAAAAGATTTTGCTTTTAGCTATCTAAAGATTAGGCCTTTTTTGTCAGCCTTTTTAGAAACCGTTTTTTCTCTCTAACTCTTCAACACTTCCCACTCCTCTCGCCCTGTCTATTCTACAGGGGGATCTGCAGCCCCCTAAGTGGGATCCTATCTGTCCCCAAAACTGAACACTGGGGGAATGGGGTTGGGGATTTACCTTTGAAATGCCTGTCTCGGGCGCCACCTGCAGAGGTCCAGCCCCAGCTGATCCAGGGTATTCGAAGGGAAGATGGAGTAGGCGACCTATTTATATATTTATTTATTCATCAAAGATATAAAGAGTAATAGAATGAGGATAGCTCAGTAGGAAAATTCAGTGGAGAAAAGCAGCTGAGTAGCTTGGTTTACGCGGAAAATCAATATAACCCGTGACACCAGGTTAGCTCTGGCCATGGAGGCTGCAAGTGCCCTCTAGAATAGAGGAAGGTGCCCCACCTTAGACACCTTATCGAGTGGGTCTTCGAAGCCCAGGCAAATAAATGGTCGCAGAGGATATCCGCGCTCCAGATGGACACTCATCTGAAAATTGAGGGGAATAATGACATGGGGAGACCAAGCGTTGGCGAGCAAGGCCCGTAGCTTTATTTTCAACACAGGTTTTAATACCCTAAGTTACACATAGAGGATAATAGGGGATGCAAAGTCAGCAGTCTTTAATCCTTATCAAAAACCAGCGTTTCTTTTCTGCAGATTTATCGTATAAAAATGGTTTAGATGATTTACATCATCTTCTGGCCAGAAGACCTATTAACATTTTATGACTCTTGACAAAGACTTATCAACCATAAGAGTTATTTTCTCTAAGAGTAATTGTTTAAGGTTTGGCGCCATCTTTCGAAGATAAAATTGCATTCCTATAGGGAGGATGTGTAATGGGTTTACAACAAAGAAAAGAATTTATTACCTTAAGGGTCTAAAGTTACCAACATCAAGGCCACTACTTATTTTTTCTACATACCAACTATATTAATTAGCACACATTCAAGGATACAATTCAGGGGATGTGGAAACTTGGCAAAAAGCATTGGTTCATCAATGAAATCTTTTACTAGTTTTATTCTGACAGTTTCTAACTCTCTGAGAGGCTCTAAGCTATTTGAATATCTTAAACTTCCCGTGCGTCTCGAGGCTGGGAGACTGTACACAATCGTATGCATAGCTGTAGGAGACCGGGTAAACCTGTCAGGCGAGTTAGAAAACCATCTGAGGGGTTTGGATTTAAACACTACTAATTGCCCAGGAACATTATTAGTTGGAGCTGTAAGTTAGCTCTTTGACAGAGAGAGTGAGATGGTGGTGGGGGACATCCCCAGTAATGTAAGAGGTGAGAGAACAAAGCAATAAAGAAGGAGGACTTTGGTTTTTGGGGGTAGATGCTGAAGAATATACGGGGGAACTCCCGGAGGCTCGATCCCGCCTTTGCGTATGCCGAGACTCTTTCCTCATGACATTTGTCACGAGTGGAATATCTCTCGCTGGCTCCCGGCAATCTTCCATTGCACCAAACGCAGTGGAGTCCCGAGAGGCCCCTCCCAACACCACAGTATCAGTGTCTTCTCAGAGGCACCCTGAGCAACTCCCTGAGGTCACCGGCACAAGTCGAGGGAACACAGGGTATCCTGCCGCAACCCGAGAAAGACCTCAAGAGTCCGTCTTCAACGCGTCTTGAGGCCGGATTCCCCTACCATGACTCGAGAGCAAATACACGCTTCCCCTCGCCATGCGCATGGACACCTGACTTCCCTGGCGCCACATGAGAGGCTCCCTGAGCTCCCCGTCATACCTCGTGAGAAACCTCACACTGGCGCCACAGCTCGGGAAAACCCACGAGACGCCACCGTCATCGCGAGATTGGGGACATCTTTTCCTGCCTGACCTGGAGAGCAATCCCTGGTCCTTTCTCCAAACTTCACAGGAGGCTTTACTCCCTTTAGGCCACTCAATGGGCTCCAAGAGATACCTGTCGCGACTTGAGAGGAGAGCAGAGTACTTTGTTTCCCCTCGAGATGAGGCCTTACCTCGGGTGAGTCTGGAATGCAACCCCGAGATCCCTGTTGCCCCTGGAGAGGAACATTATGTCCTGGACAAAAGCCTAGATGAGGTCTATTTTGCCCTACAGTGACTCGAGAGCAACACCCATCTCTCCCTCGCAATTCGAATGGAAGATTGGTCTTCACTGGGCCAACACAAGAGGAAGTCTGAATTTCCCGTTGTAACTCGAGAATCCCGCCGCAACCCTTAAAAACCACGTGGTTCCCCATTCATCACAATATGAGGCCTTTGCCCGCTACAGAGTCTCAAGAGAAGTCCCATGTTTCGTCATAAAGTTCGAAATGCTACTTGGCACCCTTGATGCGACCCCAAAAGTTCCCCAATATACCGGTCTCACTCCAAGGGAACACCGAAGTTCCTGGCACCACTTCATTTGAGCCCCTTCTCCCCTCCTGATCATGGCAGGAAGGTCGATTCCCCTGCTTTGTCTAGAAGGGGTTCCCGACCTTCATGGGGCACCTCAGGATGAGGCCAGTCTCACGAAGAAATTCGAGACGTAGCCTCGTGTTGGTGCCACGTGCCGAAAGACCCCGATTTCTCGGTCTTGCTCTTGATAAGAACCCGATGCCCGGACACCTCTTCTAAGGCAACCCTGTGGATGAAGGCACTACACGAGGGGGCACTGGCAACCCTGTTCATCGTCCGGAAAATCCCACAGGATCCACATACAGCTCCACAACTGGCCTGTCACCCCTTAAACAACGAGAGAGGCAAGCGGAGTTCCCTTCCTCAGACAAGACGAGGTCTGAGTATCCAATCCCAACTCTGCAGGCACGCTTCGATCTGAGTCAGAAATGGAGAGGAAACCTGAGGTTCCTGCCTCAACCCGAGATGAGGCCCTCTTCCATTAAAACAAACCCAGTGGAGTCCCGAGAGGCCCCTCCCATCTCCACAGTATCCCTGACTTCTCATAGGCATTCTGAGAAGCTCCTTGAGGCCACCGGCAAACGTCGAGGGAAATAAGGGTTTCCTGCCACAACCGAAGAAAGACCTCGAGAGTCCTTCTTCAATGCGTCTTGAGGTCAGATTCCCCTACCATGGCTCGAGAGCAATAACGCGCTACCCCTCGCCACGCACATGGAGACCTGACTTCCCTGGCGCCACATGAGAGGCTCCCTGAGCTCCCTGTCGTACCTCGTGTGAAACCCCACACTGGCGCCGCAGCTCGAGAAAACACACAAGACCCCTCCGTCATCGCGAGATGAGGGCCATCTTTTCCTGCATGGCCTGGAGAGCAGTCCCAAGTCCTCTCTCCAAACTTCACAGGAGGCTTGACTCCCTTTAGGCCACAAAGTGGGCTCCAAGAGGTGCTCGTCGCAACTTGAAAGGAGAGCAGAGTCCTTTGCTTCCCTTCGACACGAGGCCTGACTCCCTGGGTGAGTCTGGAATGCAAACCTGAGATCCCTGTGGCCCTTGGAGAGGAACATTAGGTCCTGGACACAAGCCTAGATGAGGTCTCCTTTGCCCTGCTGTGACTCGAGCGCAACCCCCAGCTCTCCCTCGCAACTCGAATGGATGATTGGACTTCCCTGGCCCAACACAAGAGGAAGCCTGAAATCCCTGTCGTAACTCGAGAATCCCGCCGCAACTCGAGAAAAACCACGTGGCTCCCCCGTCATCGCAAGATGAGGCCCTTGGCCGCTTCAGCGTATCAAGAGAAGTCCCACATTCCATCCTGAAGTACAAAACGGTACTTGGCACCCTTGATGCGACCCCCAAAGTTCCCTGACATACCGGTCTCACTCGAGGGAAACACCAAAGTTCATGGCACCACTTCCTGTGAGCCCCTTCACCCCTCCTGATCGCGACAGGAGGGTCGACTCCCATGCTTTGTCTGCAAGGGGTTCCTGACGTTCCCCGTAAACCTCCGGATGAGGCCGGTCTCATGAGGAAATTCGAAAAGTAGCCTCATGGTTGGTGCCACATGTTGAAAGATCCCGAATTCCCGGTCCACTCTAGATAAGAACCTGACGCCCGGACATCTCTTCGAAGGCAACCCTGTGGATGAAGGCACAACACGAAGGGACAATGACATCCCCATGCATCGTCTGGAAAAACCCGCCGATTCCACTCACAGCTCCAAATGTGGACTGTCACCCCGTGAACAACTCGAGAGGCAAGTGAAGTTGCATTCCTTCACACAAGACGAGGCCTTACCCTCCTGGCCCAACTCTTCAGGGACCCTGCGATCGGAGTCAGAAATGGAGAGGAACCCTGAGGTTCCTACCTCAACTAGAGAAGAGGCCCTCTTCCATTGAACCAAACTCAGTGGTGTCCCGAGAGGCCCCTCCCAACACCACAGTATCCCTGAATTCTTAGAGGCTCCCTGAGAAGCTACCTGAGGTCACTGGCACAAGTCGAGGGAACCCAGAGTTTCCTGAAGTAACCCGAGAAAGACTTGGAGAGTCCTTTTTCAACGTCTCTTGATGCCCGATTCCCCTACCATGACTCCAGAGCAAGGACGTGCTCCCCTCGCCACAAGCAGGAAAACTGACTTCCCTAGTACCACACAAGAGGCTCCCTGAGTACCCCATCATACCTCGTGAGAAAACCCACAGTGGCGCCGCAGTTCGAGAAAAACCACAAGATGCCCCCGTCAAGGAGAGATGGGGGCCTTCTTTTCCTGCCTGACCTGGAGAGCAATCCCTGGTCCTCTCTCCAAACTTCACAGGAGGATTGACTCCCTTTAGGCCACTCAGTTGGGTCCAAGAAATACCCGGTGCGACTCGAGAGGAGAGCGGAGTCCTTTGCTTCCCTCGAGACGAGGCATGACTCCCCGGGTGAGTTTGGGATGCAACCCCGAGATCCCTGTCGCCCCTGGAGTGGAACATTATGTCCTAGACACAAGCCTAGATGAGGTCTATTTTGCCCTACAGTGATCGAGAGCAACCTCCATCTCTCCCTCACAATTTGAATGGAAGATTGGGCTTCCCACGGTCAACACATGAGGAAGTCTGAATTTCCCATCGTAATTCGAGTATTCAGCCTCAAGTCTTAAAAACCATGTGGTTCCCCCTTCATCGCAATATGAGGCCCTTGCCAGCTAGAGTCTCAAGAGAAGTCCCACGTTCCATCTTAAAGTTCGAAATGCTACTTGGCACCCTTGATGCGACCCCAAAGGTCCCCAACATACCGGTCTCACTTCAGGGGAACACCGAAATTCCCGGCGTCTCCAGGGAAGTCCCATGTTCTGTCCTTAAGTGCGAAACGGTACTTGACACCCTTGATGCGACCGCAAAAGTTCCCGACACGCTGGGTTCCCTCGAGGGGAACACCAAGGGTCCCGGCACCACTTCATCTGAGCCCCTTCTCCCCTCCTGATCGCGACAGGAGAGTCGATTCCCCTGCTTTCTCTGGAAGGGGTTCCCGGCCTTCCTGGTGCACCTCAGGATGAGGCCGGTCTCAGGAGGAAATTCGAGACTAGCCATGTGTGAGGTGCCACGTGCCGAACCACACAGATTTTCCGGTCCGCTCTTGAAATGAACCTGATGCTGGACACCTCTTTGAAGGCAACCCTGTGGGGGAAGGCACCAAATGAAGGGGCAATGACACCCCCGTGCATCTTCTGGAAACACCCGCAGGTTCCACACACAGCTAGACAAGGGGCCTGAGACCCACTGAACGACTCGAGAGGCAAGCAGAGTTCCATTACTCAGACAAGACGAGGCCTGACTCTCCTGTCCCAACCCTGCAGGGACCCTGTGGTCGGAGTCAGAATTGGAGAGGAAGCCTGAGGTTCCTGCCTCCCCTCGAGATGAGGCCCTCTTCCATTGCGCCGAACCCAGCAGAGTCCCGAGAGGCCCTGCCAACTCCACAGCATTCCTCACATCTCAGAGGCACCCTGGTAAGTTCCCTATAGTCCCCTGCAGAAGTCGAGGGAAACGAGGGTTTCCCGCCGTCACCCGAGAAAGACCTCGAGAGTCTTCTTCAACGCGTCTTGAGGCCCTAGTCACTTCCCATGACTCGAGAGTGATGACCAGCACCCCCTCGCCATGCGCATGGAGACATGAGTTCCCTGGCGCCGCACGAGAGGCTCCCTGAGGTCCTCGTCGTGCCTCGTGAGAAAACCCCCACGGGCGCCGCAGCCTGAGGAAACCCATGAGATGCCCCCGTCATCGCGAGATGAGGGCCTTCTTTTCCTGCCTGACCTGGAGAGCAATCCCGAGTCCTCTCTCCAAACTGAAGAGGAGGCTCGACACCCTTGAGTCCACTCAGTGGGCTCCAAGAGATCCGTGTCGCGACTTGAGAGGAAAGTGGAGTCCTCTGCTTCCCCTCGAGGCGAGGCCTGACTCCCCGGGGGAGTCTGGAATGGAAACCCGAGATCTCTGTCTTCCCTTGAGAGGAATATTAGGTCCTGGACACACGCCTCGATGAGCTCTCTTTGGCCCTGTAGTGACTCGAGCAGAACCCCCAGCTTTCCCTCGCAACTCCAGGGGAAGACTGGGCTTCCCAGGGCCAACCCAAGAGGAAGCCTGAAATCCCCGTCGTTTTCGAGAATCCAGACGCAACTCGAGAAAAACGACGTGGTTCCAACGTCTTCACAGGATGAGGCCCTTGCCCGCTACAGCGTCTCCAGGGAAGTCCCATGTTCCGTCCTGAAGTGGGAAACGGTACTTGGCTCCCTTGATGCGACCCCTAAAGTATCCTGAAACGCCGGGTTCCCTCGAGTGGAACACCTAGAGTCCCGGCCCCACTTCATCTGAGCCCCATCTCCCCTCCTGATCGCGACAGGAGAGTCGATTCCCCTTCTTTGTGTGGAAGGTGTTCCCGGCCTTCCCGGCGCACCTCAGGATGATGCTGGTCTCACGAGGAAATTCGAGATGAGCCACGTGGGTGGTGCCACATGCCGAATGACCCCGATTTCCCGGTCCGCTCTTGAAATGAACCTGATGCTGGACACCTCTTTGAAGGCAACCCTGTGGGGGAAGGCACCAAATGAAGGGGCAATGACACCCCCGTGCATCTTCTGGAAACACCCGCAGGTTCCACACACAGCTAGACAAGGGGCCTGAGACCCACTGAACGACTCGAGAGGCAAGCAGAGTTCCATTACTCAGACAAGACGAGGCCTGACTCTCCTGTCCCAACCCTGCAGGGACCCTGTGGTCGGAGTCAGAAATGGAGAGGAAGCCTGAGGTTCCTGCCTCCAATCGAGATGAGGCCCTCTTTCATTTCGTCAAACCTAGTGGAGTCCCGAGAGGCCCCTCTAACTCCTCAGTATCCCTCACCTCTCAGAGGCACCTGGGAAGTTCCCTAAGGTCCCCGGTAGAGGTCGAGGGAAACGAGTGTTTCCCGCCCCAACCCAAGAAAGACCTCGAGAGTCCTTCTTAAATGCGTCTGGAGGCCCTAGTCCCTCCCATGACTCCAGAGCAATGACGCGATCTGCCTGGCCACACGCATGGAGGCCTGACTTCTCTGGCGCCGCACGAGAGGCTCCCTGAGCTCCCCATCATATCTCGTGAGAAACCCCACACTGGCGCCGCAGCTCGAGAAAACCCATGAGACGCTCCCGTCATCACGAGAGGAGGGCAATCTTTAACTGAATGGTATGCAGATCAAGCGTGAACCTTCTGTCCAAGCTACACAGGATGCTTGACTCCCTTTAGGCCACTCATTGGGCTCCAAGAGTTACACGTCGCGACTCGAGAGGATAGTGGAGTCCTTTGCTTCCACTCGAGACGAGGCGTGACCCACCGGGTGAGACTGGAATGCGACCCCGATATCCCTGTTGCCCCTGGAGAGGAACACTACGTCCTGGACCCAAGCCTAGATGAGGACTCTTTGCCCTGAAGTGACTCGAGAGCAACCCACAGCTCTCTCTGACAAGTTGAATGGAAGATTGGACTTCCTGGGCCAACACAAGAGGAAGCCTGAATTCCCCGTCGTAACTCGAGAATCCCGCTGCAACTCGAGAAAAACCACGTGTTTCCCTCGTCATCGCAATATGAGGCCCTTGCCCGCTAGAGCATCTCCAGAGAATTCCCACGTTCCGTCTTGAAGTGCGAAACTGTACTTGGCACCCTTGATGCGACCTCAAAAGTGCCGTGACATACCGGTCTCACTCGAGGGGACCACCGAGGTTCCCGGCACCACTTCATCTGAGCCCCTTCTCCCCTTCTGATCGCGACCGGTGTGTCGATTCCCCTGCTTTGTCTGCAAGGGTTCCCTACCTTCCCGGCGAACCTCAGGATGAGGCCGGTCTCCCGAGGAAATTCGAGACGTAGCCTCGTGGGTGGTACCACATGCTGAAAGACCCCAATTTTCTGGTACGCTCTTGAAAAGAACCCGATGCCCGGACACCTCTTTGAAGGCAACCCTGTGGATGAAGGCACAACACGAAGGGGCACTGACACCCCTGTGCATCGTCCGGAAAAACCCGCAGGTTCCACACACAGCTCAACAAGTGGCCTGTCACTCCGTGAACAACTCGAAAGGCAAGCAGAGATCCATTCCTCCACGGAAGATGAGGCGTGACTCTCTTGTCCGTACTCGGCAGGTACTCTGCGACCTGAGTCAGAAATGGAGAGGACCCCTGAGGTTCCTGCCTCCATTCGAGATGAGGCCCTCTTCGATTGCACCAAACCCAGTTGAGTAACGAAAGGCCCCTCCCAAATCCACAGTGTCCCTGACTTCTCAGAGGCACCCTGAGAAGTTGCCTGAGGTCACCGACACAAGTCGAGGGAACCCAGGGTTCCCTGCCGCAACCCGAGAAAGACCTCGAGAGTCCTTCTTCAATGCGTCTTGAGGCCCGATTTGCCTACTATGACTCGAGAGCAATCACGCACTCCCCTTCACCACACGCACGGAGACCTGACGTCCCTAGCACCACACGAGAGGCTCTCTGAGCTCCCCGTCGTACCTCGTGAGAAATCTGATACTGGCGCCGCAGCTGGAGAAAACCCACGAGACGCCCCCGTCATCGCGAGACGAGGGCCTTTTTTCCTGCATGGCCAGGAAAACAATCACGAGTCATCTCTCCAAACTCCATAGGACGCTTCACTCCCTTTACGCCACGCAGTGGGCTCCAAGAGATACCCGTCGCGACTCGACAGGAGAGCGGAGTCCTTTTTTTCCCCTCAAGACGAGGCCTGACTCTCCGGGTGAGTCGAGAATGCAACCCTGAGATCCCTGTCGGCCCAGTAGTGGAACACTAGGTCCTGGACACAAGCGTAGATGAGGTCTATTTTGCCCTGCAGTGACTGGAGAGCAATCCCCAGTTCTAACTTGCAACTCGAATGGAATACTGGATTTTCCTGACACCACACAAGAGGCTCCCTGAAATCCCTGTGGTACTTCATGAGACACCCCACACTGGCGCCGCAGCTCGAGAAAACCCACGAGACGCCACCGTCATCTCGAGATGAGGGCCTTCTTTTCCTGCATGGCCTGGAGTCCAATCCCGAGTCCTCTCTCCAAACTCCACAGGAGGCTTGACTCCCTTTAGTACACACATTGGGCTCCAAGAGATACCCATCGCGACTCGAGACGAGAGCGGAATTCTTTGCTTACCCTCGAGGTGAGAACTGACTCCCCGGATGAGTCTGGAATGCAAACCCGAGATCCCTGTCGCCCCTGGAGAGCAACGTTAGATCCTGGACACAAGCCTAGATTAGGTCTCTTTTGCCCTGCAGTGACTCTAGCGCAATCCCCAGCTCCCCCTCGCAACCCGAATGGAAGATTGGATTTCAAGGCCAACAAGAGGAAGCCTAAATTCCCGGTCATAACTCGAGAATCCCGCCGCAACTCGAGCAAAACCACGTGGTTCTCCCGTCATCGCAAGATGAGGCCCTTGCCCGCTACAGCGTTTCAAAAGATGTCCCAGGTTCCGTCTTGAAATGCGAAACGGTACTTGGCACCCTTGATGCGACCCCAAAAGTCCCCCAACACGCCGGTCTCACTCAAGGGGAACACCGAGGTTCCCGGCACCACTTCATTTAAGCCCCTTCTCCCCTCCTGATGGTGACCGGTGGGTCGATTCCCCTGCTTTGTCTGCAAGGGGGCCCGACCTTCCCTGCACAACTCAGGATGAGGCCGGTCTCATGGGGAAATTCGATACGTAGCTTTGTGGGTGGTGCCACTTGCTGAAAGACTCCAATTTCCCGGTCCGCTCTTGATAAGAATCCGATGCTCGGACACCTCTTGGAAGGCAGCCTTGAGTATGAAGGTACAACACGAAGGGGCACTAACACACCTGTGCATCATCCGGAAAAAAGGGCAGGTTACATACACAGCTCGACAAGTGGCCTGTCACCTCGAGAACAACTCGAGAGGCAAGAGGAGTCCCATCCTCCAGAAAAGACGAGGCCTGACTCTCCTGTACCAACATGCAGGGACCTTGCGATCTGAGTCAGAAATGGAGAGGAACACTGAGGTTCCTGCTTCAACTCGAGATGAGTCCCTCTTACATTCCACCAAATGCAGAGGAGTCTCGAGAGGCCCCTCCAAACTGCACAGTATCCCTGACTTCTCAGAGGCACTCTGAGAAGCTCCCTGAGGTCGCAGGCACAAGTCAAGGGAACCCTGGGTTTTATGCAGTGACCCGAGAAAGACCTCGAGAGTCCTTCTTCAACCCGTCTTGAGGCCCGATTACCCTACCATGACTCGAGAGCAATGACGAGCTCCCCCTAGCCATCTCATGGGGACCTGACTTCCCTGGCGCCACACGAGAGGCTCCCTGAGCTCCCTCTCGTACCTCGTCAGAAACCCGGCACTAGTGCGGCAGTCTAGAAAACCCACAAGAGGCCGCCGTCATCGCGAGATGAGGGCCTTCTTTTCCTGCATGGCCTGGAGAGGAATCCCGAGTCCTCTCTCCAAACACCACAGGAGGCTTGACTCCCTTTAGGGCACACAGTGGGCTCCAAGAGATACCCATCGCGACTCAAAAGGACAGCGGAGTTCTTTGCTTCCCCTCGAGACGAGGCCTGATTCCCCGGGTGAGTCTGGTATGCAAGCCCGAGATCCCTGTCGCCCCTAGGGATGAACATTAAGTCCTGGACACAAGCCTAGATGAGGTCTATTTTGCCCTGCAGTGACTCGAGGGCAATCCCCAGCTCTCCCTTGAAACTCGAATGGAAGATAGGACTTCCCTGGGCCAACACATGAGGAAGACTGTATTCCCCGTCGAAACTCGAGAATCCCGCCACAACTCGAGAAACGCTACGTGGTTCCCCCGTCATCGCAAGATGAGGCCCTTGCCCCCTACAGCGTCTCAAGAGAAGTCCCACGTTCCGTCTTGAAGTGCAAAACGGTATCGGCACCCTTGATGCAACCTCAAAAGTTCCTCGACACACTGGTCTGACTCGAGGAGAACACCGAGGTTCCCGGCACCACTACATCTGGGCCCCTTCTCCCCTCCTGATCGCGACAGGAGGGTCGATTCCCCTGTTTTGTCTTGAAGGGGTTCCCGCCTTTCCCGGTGCATCTCAGGATGAGGCTGGTCTCACGAGGATATTCGAGACATAGCCTCGTGGATGGTGACACATGCCGAAAGACCCCGATTTCCCGGTTCGCTCTTGATAAGATCCCAATGCCCGGACACCTCTTTGAAGATAACCCTTTTGATGAAGGCACAACACGAAGGGGCACTGACACCCCCGGGTATCGTCCAGAAAGACCCGCGGGTTCCACACACAGCTCGACCAGGGGCCTGAAAACCCCTGACAACTCGAGAGGCAAGCGGGGTTCCCTTCCTCAGACAAGACGAGGCATGACTCTCCTGTCCCAACTCTGCAGGGACCCTGTGGTCGGAGCCGAAACGGAGAGGAAGCCTGAGGTTCCTGCCTCCCCTCGAGGTGAGGCCCTCTTCCGTTGCGCCAGACCCAGCGGAGTCCCGAGAGGCCCCGCCAACTTCACAGGATCCCTCGCCTCTCAGAGGCACCCTGGGAAGTTCCCTAAGATCCCCGGCAGAAGGCGAGGGAAACGAGGGTTTCCCGCCGCCACCCGAGAAAGACCTCGAGAGTCCTTCTTCAATGCGTCTCGAGGCCCTAGTCCCCTCCCGTGACTCGAGAGCCAGGACGCGCTCCCCCTCGCCACGCGCATGGAGAACTGACTTCCCTGGCGCCGCACGAGAGGCTCCCTGAGATCCTCGTCGTGCCTCGGGAGAAAACCCCCACGGGCGCCGCAGCTCGAGGAAACCCCTGAGACGCCCCCGTCCTGGCGAGCTGAGGGCCTTCTATTCCTGCATGGCCTGGAGAGCAATCCCGGGTCCTCTCTCCAAACTGAAGAGGAGGCTGGACTCCCTTGAGGCCACTCAGTGGGCTCCAAGAGATCCGCGTCGCGACTCGAGAGGAGAGCGGAATCCTTGGCTTCCCCTCGAGACGAGGCCTGACTCCCCGAGGGAGCCTGAAATGCAACCCCGAGATTCCTGCCTTCCCTGGAGAGGAATATTAGTTCCAGGACACACGCCTTGATGAGGTCTCTTTGGCCCTGCAGTGACTCGAGCGCTACCCCCAGATTTCCCTCGCTACTTGAATGGGAGATGGGGCTTCCCAAGGTCAACCCAAGAGGAAGCCTGAAATCCTCGTCGAAACTCGAGAATCCTGCCGCAACTCCAGAAAAACCACTTGGTTTCAACGTCTTCGCAAGATGAGGCCCTTGCCCGGTACGGCGTCTCAAGGGAAGTCCCATGTTCCGTCGTGAAGTGAGACACGGTACCTGACACCCTTCATGCGACATCCAAAAGTTCCCCGACATTCCGGGTTCACTTGAGGGGAACACCGAGAGTCCCGGCACCACTTCCTCTGAGCTCCTACTCCTCTCCTGTTCGCGACAGGAGAGTTGATTCCCCTGCGTGGTCTGGAAGGGGTTCCCGGCCTGCACGGCGCCCCTCAGGATGAGGCCAGCCTCGCGAGGAAATTCGAGACAAGCCCCGTGGCTGGTGCCCCATGTTGAACGACCCTGATTTCCCGGTCCGCAGTTGAGGAGAACCCGATGCCCGGACACCTCTTCGAAGGCCACCCTGTGAGTGAAGGAAAAACACGAAGGGGCACTGACACTCCCGTGAATCATCCGGAAACACCCGCGGTTTCCACACAGAGCTCCACGAGGGGACTGAGACTCCCTGAGCAACTCGAGAGGCAAGCGGAGTTCCCTTCCTCAGACAAGACGAGGCCTGACTCTCCTGCCCCAAAGCTGCAGGGACACTGCTGTCAGAGTACGAAACGGAGAGGAAGCCTGAGGTCCTGTCTCCCCTCGAGATGAGGCCCTCTTTGATTGCGCCAAACCCAGAGGAGTCCCGAGATGGCCCACCAACTCCACAGCATTCCTCACCTCTAAGAGGAACCCTGCGAAGTTCCCTCAGGTCACCGGGAGAAGTCGAGGGAAACGAGGGTTTCCCGCTGCAAGCCGAGAAAGACCTCGAGAGACCTTCTTCTACACGCCTTGATGCCCTAGTCCCCTCCTAGGACTCAAGAACAATGACGCGCTCCCCCTCGCCACGCTCATGGAGACCTGACTTCCCTGGCGCCGCACGAGAGGCTCCCTGAGAACCTCGTTGTGCCTCGTGAGAAAAGCCCCACGGATGCCGCAGCTCGAGGAAACCCCTGAGAAGCCCTCGTCCTCGCGAGGTGAGGGCCTTCTTTTCCTGCCTTTCCTGGAGAGCAATCCCGAGTCCTCTCTCCAAACTGAAGATTAGGCTTGACTCCCTTGAGGCCACTCAGAGGGCTCCAAGAGATCCGCGTCGTGGCTCAAGAGAAGAGCGGAGTCCTTTGCTTCCCCTCGAGGCGAGGCCTGACTCCTCGGGGGACTCTGGAGTGCAACCCCGGGATCCCTGTCTTCCCTTGAGAGTAGTACTAGGTCCTGGACACACGCCTAGATGAGGTCTCTTGGGCCCTGCAGTGACTCGAGCGCAACCCCCAGCTTTCCCTAGCAACTCGAATGGAAGATGGGGCTTCCAAGGGCCAACCCAAGAGGAAGCCTGAAATCCCCGTCGTACCTCGAGAATCCCGCCGCAACTCGAGAAAAACCACGTGGTCCCAACGTCTTCGCAAGATGGGGCCCTTGCCCGCTACGGCGTCTCAAGGGAAGTCTCACGTTCCATCCTGAGTTGCGAAACGGTACCTGACACCCTTCAAGCGACCTCCAAAATTTCCCAGACACGCCGGGTTCCCTCGAGGGGAACACCGAGGGTCCTGGCACCCCTTCATCTGAGCCCCTTCTCCCCTCCTCATCACAACAGGAGAGTCGATTCCCCTGCGTATTCTGGAAGGGGTTCCCGGCTTTCCCGGCACACCTCAGGATGAGGCCAGCCTCCCGAGGAAATTCGAGACGAGCCCCGTGGGTTGTGCCACATGCCGAACGACCCCGATTTCCCAGTCCGCTCTGGATAAGAACCCGATGCCCGGACACCTCTTCGAAGGCAACCCTGTGGGTGAAGTTACCATTCGAAGGGGCACTGACACCCCCGTGCGTCATCCGGAAAAACCCGCGGTTTCCACACACAGCTTGACGAGGTGCGTGAGACACCCTGAGCAATTCGAGAGGCAAGCGGAGTTCCCTTCCTCAGACAAGACGAGGCCTGACTCTCCTGTCCCAACTCTGCAGGGACCCTGTGGTTGGAGTCCGAAAAGGAGAGGAAGCCTAAGTTTCCTGTCTCCCCTCGAGATGAGGCCCTCTTCCATTGCGCCAAGCCCAGCGGAGTCCCGAGAGGCCCCGCCAACTCCACAGCATCCCTCACCTATCAGAGGCACCATGGGAAGTTCCCTCAGGTCCCCGGCAGAAGTCGAGGGAAACGAGGCTTTCCCACCGCAACCACAGAAAGACCTCGAGTGTCCTTCTTCAACGCCTCTGGAGGCCCTAGTCCTCTCCCATGACTGGAGAGCCATGACGCGCTCCCCCTCGCCACGTGCACAGAGACCTGACTTCCCTGGCACCGCACGAGAGGCTCCCTGAGATCCTCGTCTTGCCTCGTGAGAAAACCCCCACGGGCGCCGCAGCTCCAGGAAACCCCTGAGAAGCCCCCATCCTCGCGAGGTGAGGGCCTTCTTTTCCTGCCTGACCCAGAGCACAATCCCGAGTCCTCTCTCCAAACTGAAGAGAAGGCCTGACTCCCTTGAGGCCACTCAGTGGGCTCCAAGAGATCTGCGTCGCGACTTGAGAGGAGAGCGGCATCCTTGGCTTGCCCTCGAGGCGAGGCCTGACTCCCCGGGGGAGTCTGGAACGCCACCCTGAGATCCCTGTCTTCCCTTGAGAGGAACGTTAAGTCCCGGACACAGGCCTAGATGAGGTCTCTTTGGCCCTGCAGTGACTCGAGTGCAACCCTCAGCTTTCCCTCGCATCTCGAATGGAAGATTAGGCTTCCCGGGGCCAACACAAGAGGAAGCCTGAAATCCACTTCGTAACTCTAGAATTCCGCCGCAACTCGAGAAAATCCACATGGTCCCAACGTCTTCGCAAGATGAGGCCCTTGCCCGCTACGGCGTCTCAAGGGAAGTCCCAGGTTCTGTCCTGAAGTGCGAAACGGTACCTGACTCCTTTCATGCAACCCCCAAAAGTCCCCCACACGCCGGTTTCCCTCGAGGGTAACACCGAGGGTTCCATCCCCACTTCATCTGAGCCCCTTCTCCCCTCCTGATGGCGACAGGAGAGTTGATCCCCCTGCATTGTCTGGAAGTGTCCCCGGCCTTCCCAGCACACCTCAGGATGAAGCCGGCCTCACTAGGAAATTTGAGACTAGCCCCGTGGGTGGTCCCTCATGCCGAAAGACCCCGATTTCCCTGTCCGCTCTTGAAAAGAACCCGAGGCCCGGACACCTCTTCGAAGGCAACCCAGTGGGTGAAGGCACAACACGAAGGGGCACTGTCACCGTCGTGCATTTCTGGAAACACCCGCAGGTTCCACACACAGCTCAACAAGGGGCCTGAGACCCCCTGAGCACCTCGAGAGGCAAGCGGAGTTCCCTTCCTCAGACAAGACGATTCCTGACTCTCCTGTCCCAACTCTGCAGGGACCCTGCGGTCGGAGTCTGAAACGGAGAGGAAGCCTGAGGTTCCTGCCTTCCCTGGAGATGAGGCCCTCTTCCATTGCGCCAAACCCAGCGGAGTCCTGAGAGGCCCCGCCAACTCCACAGCATCCCTCATCTGTCAGAAGCACACTGGGAAGTTCCCTAAGGTCACCGGTAAACTTTTATTGCACAAGGTCCCCATGAAAAGGCCCACGCAGCAGGACAGCCACAGATTCTGTCTGCCATTAAAGGGCAGTAAGGTGCCCTCCCCCCTTCTTTGCTGCCTCGGCGGCCACCAGGGTGCAATTCGCGTACCCTTCCCTTTCCCATCCTAGCAGGTGCTCCAGGGCCCGCTGGCCTACAAAGTGCCAGAAGCAGGGCTGGGCCAGCCGGCCAGAATTCAGGGTTCTGTCCCTTGGACTTCCAGCGGACACTAGGCTGCATGGGAAAACCGCGCAGACTCTGAGGTTTTTCAGCAGAGGGGTGGAGCGGTAAAGGCCTTGACCCCAAAGACGAGGCCTTTCTGCGACCTCCAGGTTGGGGAGCTCTGAGACTGTGCCAACACAGGGCGGAATACATGGTTCCCTGCTCCACGCAGTCCCCGTTCCCTTACCTGTGTTCCGCACCCCTCCGCTGTGGCCAATGGATGCCGATCCTTGGGGATCCAGGAGTTCACGAAATGGGCATTCCCAGCCGCAATGGCGACCCCCAACAGCACATCTGGAAAGCCCTCCCCCACCCCCACCAGGAGCCGACCCCCACTGCGAACGGAACCCCACCCCGCCCCGCACCGCCAGGTTTCGCCCCGGCCCTGCCGGGCTCCCGGTGGGTTCCCAGCAATATTGGCGACCCCCGGGAGCACAACAGGGACCGACCCCCCACCCACAGTGAGCGGAATCTCGACCTGTGCAGCCCAGGTTTACCCCACCCTGGCTGCGCTCCCAGCGCGTTTCCAGCTGCAGTGGCCATCTCCGAGAGCACAACTGGGAAGCCCTCCCCTACCCCCGCCAGGAGCCGACACCCGCCCTGCGCCGCCCGGGTTCGCCCCGCCCCTGCCGCGCTGCAGGGGCGCTGCCCACCTTCACCAGTGGCTCTCGGTGAGCCCCGTCCCCACGCCCGGTTCCAGGAGAGGCTCTCGGACCTCGCTGCTGCCGCCAGGTCAAACATGAGGACAATACATACACCCCACAGAGACAATCCAAGCTGTCTGTGATTTAGGGATAAAACGAGGACTACAGAAAGGCAAGATGACCTGACCTAGGAGGGCCATGATATTCTATAGAACCAGACAAAGTTGGTTACCAAGGAAACTTTTTTCCTTGGAACCCGGAAAGCTGGTTCTTTGCATATGCAATGACCAACAATTAGCTTGTTACCCAAGCCTGCCTCACTGCCACCCCCATCCCCCCACTCCCCAGAAGACTGGCTCCAAGAAATATTTTAAATCTCAGGCGGAAACCTGGAAGATGTCTTGTCTGTCTGTTTGGATTAAGGTATGTGTCAGTGTGAGCCTTGTGTTTTTTGATAATATTGCTCAAGTTCTGAGTTCTGATTTCAATGGTCTCAAGACAAGGCAGCCCTTCCAAATCAAACTGCTGGAAATACAAGAAAACATTGACCTAAATGAATGTCAGAGTCCCGTGAACTGGGAACTAGTCAATATTAAATATCTAGTATTTTTGGTTTTGCTCCTCCACTATAGACATGTCTAAGAGTCAACAACATTAAGCACAACATGTTCATAGTGCCTAGGTTTCTTTTGAGGTAAAAATTGCTCTATTGTTATATGTGTCACAAGCTTGTCAGCAAGAAACTACCTGGAAACGACAACAACAAAAGTAAAAAATGTAAATGTGATATGAGCTTTTAGACAAACTCTTTACAATAATTATACTCTATAATATCTGCCTCTCATAGTCTTGATTGAAGGCAGAGGAGAAGGGGATGACAGAGGATAAGATGGTTGGATGGCATCACTGACTCGATGGACATGAGTTTGAGCAAGCCCCTGGAGCTGGTGACGGACACGGAAGCCTGGCGTCCTTCAGGCCACGGGGTCCCAAAGAGTCAGACACGACTGAGCAACTGAACTGAACTGAACTAACAAACGTTTCTCCAGGTGTTTTGGTTACCCGAGTTTCTATCCTTGTGACGACAGTGTATTGAATAGCTAGGTCATTTCCAAATAAATGAAAGTTCTGAAACATTCACGACTTGAAAGGACCTCCCTTTTACACAGAAACAAAAGAGATTTTTGACTCTCCATGAATAGTGTCTGGCACCATCCTGACATGTTAAATGTAAGAAAGCAATTGTTTTGTTTTGTTTTGTTCTGTTCTTGGGGGTGGGGGGAGGGGGGCGGGCTATAGAGAATGCCAATATAAAAGTCAGTTCTTGGTTGCTGAAGGGAAATGTATGACTTGTTATTACAAGAAAGTATGTGGAATGCAATGGCACTTGAGGAAGGAAAACAAAGTAGTTCTGTCTTACAGGTGGCCGTTTCAGGATGGGAGAAGCAAAGGAATGGGTACAGAATGGGATAAGGAGGTTGTAGGGAAAGTGGACCCCCAGAAAAGAGTTCTGTGCCTAGCACAAGTTTTCTTGAGATGTCGAACTGCCTTTGCTAATGGAGTTTAAGTTTCTTTACCTCTTAAGTGATCTCTTCTAGGTTGACCTAGAACAGAAATCTTTTGTTAGCTTTGGCTAAGTGGAGAAGTAGTGTTTCACGGTGACATATGTGATCCTTCCTGACTGTTTGCAGCCCTTTTGATATCGATGCACTGCTTCTGCTGCTGCTGCCGCCGCTGCTGCTGCTAAGTGGTTTCAGTCGTGTCCGACTCTGTGCGACAGCATAGACGGCAGCCCACGAGGCCCCGCAGTCCCTGGGGTTCTCTAGGCAAGAACACTGGAGTGGGTTGCCATTTCCTCCTCCCATGCATGAAAGTGAAAAGTGAACGTGAAGTCGCTCAGTGGTGTCCGACTATTAGCGACCCCATGGACTGCAGCCTACCAGGCTCCTCCATCCATGGGATTTTCCACGCAAGAGTACTGGAGTGGGGTGCCATTGCCTTCTCCCATATCTATGCACAAGCCTGCCTAAATCATTGACTTCTAGCTAGCTTTGGGATGCCAATGACCATCCACCCTTACAAGGCAACAGAGAAGAGAAAAACACTTACCACAGGAGGTCCTGGTAAGGAACGAGGAACTAACAAGCTCCCGCCAACCAGGATTCTGCAGAGGTCAACAAGAAGTCAGTAAGAGATGGAAGACTGCAGTCCAGAGGTCCTAGCAACTTCCATCTTGCAGCAGAGACCCAGCATAGTCAAAACGAATTCAATGTTGCAAAAAATAAGTAAACAAATAAAGGACAGAAGTTCTTTGAACACATGACTGAGATTAGGGGTGAGGCAGTACATGTACAGTGCCCGGAAAATCTTAAAGTATGAGAAAGGAAAGAAATTAAAGACAACTATCAAGCTGTCCAAACTGATAAAAACGAAAGATTACACAGTTTTTTCTGTATATATTACCAGATAATAATCTGAAAAGGAATTAAAAAAAATTCCCTTTCAATAATGTCAACATGAATACAACACTTTGCCATGGATGTAACGAGGATGACAAGACTGGCACACTGGAACTTATACACCCTGGCTGAAAACTATCCTGAATACATGGACAGGTATTCCATAACAATGGAAAGACTTAAGATGGCAATACCATGGAATGCATCTTCAATCTGAAATGAAGATTTGATATGATTTGATCGCTCAGAGCTTTTGTGTCATCAATTGTTATTAAAGTATAAATGAGATAGAGAAAACTGCTGACTTAGACTTGAGGCGGGGTGTACGCCCTGCTGGTCTCTAGCCAGATATTCTACAGGCACTAGCAGTCAGCTAAGGAAAGAAAGGCACTGTCTCAGGGAATGGCACCAGGCCCCTCCCCCACGACATGCCTTGAGGTCACATTGGCAGCAGGTGAGTCATCCTGGGGCATAAACTGATTGACATGAATCTTGAAGAAAGGCAGTATTCCAGGCAAATATATCATTTCCTTAACATAGATTAGGAGAACAAGGTACGAGGAAAGCATACTGTTTTGTTCAAGTCGCTTCTGAGCCTATTGGGGGAACCGACCTGAAGCCAGAGTCCAGCAGATATACATAGGATATTTACATCGCTTAAGACAAACATTTCCTCAGGAACAAATGCATTGCTTAGCTCAAGGTTTGTCTGCGAAATTCTTACACATCAGGAGATGGCTCCGAGCTGGGTTTCTACACACAAGAACATGAATGCAAAGGACAAGCCTGCACAGCCCATCTGCCCCCCTCCCCCACAGCCAGCAGCATTTCCAAGTGACCTCCTAAGGCCTTCCCCAAAATACAGGGGCACCTCTGGGTTTCCTGTTTCCCTCACTTCGAACACTTTTCTTAAAAAAAAAAAAAAATCCTGCACACTTCTTGATAGAATGCCACAGTGCAAGGAAAACAGGCCTTCGATACTTAAACCTCCCTGTGCCAAACACTTGGGGCTTGGTTCTGTTTTGTTTTGTTTTTTAATTACACCACCACATAATTTAAACTTTTTACAATTTCTAATTATTCAGTACCAAAACACCAAACTTTTATTGCACAAGGTCCCCATGAAAAGGCCCACGCATCAGGACAGCCACAGATTCTGCCATGAAAGGGCAGCAAGGTGCCCTCCCCCCTTCTTTGCTGCCTGGGCGGCCACCAGGGTTTGAAATCCATGCACCCTACTAAGTTTCTAGGGTGCAATCCGTGGACCCTTCCCTTTCCCATCCCAGCAGGTGCTCCAGGGCCCGCTGGCTTACAAAGTGCCAGAAGCAGGGCTGGGCCAGCCGGCCAGAGTTCAGTGTTCTGTCCCTTGGACTTCCAGGGGACACTAGGCTGCTTGGGAAAACCGTGCAGACTGAGATTTTTCAGCAAAGGGGTGGAGCGGTAAAGGCCTTGACACCAAGGGCGAGGCCTTTCTGCGACCGCCAGGTTGGGGAGCTCCGAGAATGTGCCAACAGAGGGCGGAATACTTGGTTCCCTGCTCCAAGCAGTCCCAGTTCCCTGACCTGTGGCCCGCAGCCCTCCGCTGCACCCACTAGATGTGGATCCTTGGGGACACAGGAGCATAGGAAATGGGCGTTCCTAGCCGCAATGGCGACCCCCGAGAGCACAACTGGGACCGAACCCCCACCCACAGCCATCTAAATCTCGACCCGCGCAGCCCAGGTTTACCCCGCCCCGGGTGCGCTCCCGGCGCGTTTCCAGCCACAGTGGCCACCACCGAGAGCACAACTGGGAAGCCCTCCCCCACCCCCGCCAGGAGCCGAACCCCGCCCCGCGCCACCCGGGTTCACCCCGCCCCTGCCGCACTCCCAGCGCGTTTCCAGCTGCAGTGGGGACCCCCGAGAGCACAACTGTTACCGCCCCCCACCCCCTCCCGACCAGAACCCCGACCCGCGCAGCCCGGGATCGCCCCGCCCCTGCACGGTCCAGGTACCTTCCCAGCTTCTAGCGTTCACGCCCGGGTAGGAGCAGGATGTAGGAGTATGGGAGATGTGTCTGGAGCCTGACAGCCTCAGCTCCGCTCTGGCCTGCCCTTTGGACCTAGGAGCCAGGCCAACTTGCAGAGGGCTTAGGGCCCCATTGTATGCAAACTACCAAGGCCTACCGCAAGGAGAGCTCTGTCCGAGGGAAGGGAAGCGCCCCAGGCTGCATTCCCAAGCTGTTGTTTAGTCGCCCAGACTCAGCGCTGCACAGGGGTAATCAGGCTCTCTGTGCCCGCAGCTTCACACACAGGTGTGTCTCCGTAGGAATCAAGAAAGATCCTGAGAGAGTGAGGTTCATTAGAGCTATACTAAAGAGCAAAGGCTTGTCCATGTGGTCTTGCCTTCCCCTGTGCCTTTGGGTCTCCAGGCTCGGCCCCAGCTCCGTGGAAACAACCCCTGAGAAAATATCTTCAAGATCCACTTTTCCCAGTGTCTGGGAACCGGGGTTCGTAGGAGGAGAGAAAAGCACGCCTCCATAGGGAACGAAAATGCAGCCCACCTGCCTGTGTTTTGAAGCCTCTATTTGGAAGGAATGGGTTAGCTTCTCCTAAAGGAGACCTCCAGATCTGCTCAGAAGTCGGTAATTCCAGAGGCAGGGTACTGGTTCCTGACTGCCCTTTGCTAGCCTTGCAAAGATATTCCTAGATTCTAGAGTTATTTTCCATGAAGGAGCAGGCTTCAAGAATGTGTCAGACGGGACTGGCTCCTTATTGACCTCAGCTCAGCTATTGCCTTTCCATTCAAACTAGGGCAAGGCCCTACTTTATGAAGGGTAAGGGTCTTCTTCTTTGCAAACTGCCAAGGGCTACAGCAATGAGACCTCTGTCAAGGTGAGGGAAGCCTAAGAGGATGGATTCTCAAGCAGGTGCTTTGCCACAAAGCATCAGCACCCCACGAAGAGAATCAAGCTCCCTGTGCACCAATGTTGGGAGTGTAGCTTCACACACAGAGTTGTCTCTATAGGAGCCAAGAATGTTCCTGAGAGATTAGGTTCACTAAACCTCTCCTACAGAGCATAGACCTGTCCATGTGGTTTTGCCTTCCCCTGTGAGTTGGGTCCTCGAGGTCTGCCACACCTCCGGGGAAACTGTCCCTGAGAAAAGATCTCCAGGAACCGCTTCGCCGAGGCTGGGAAATGCTGTTCACATGAAGTAAGGCAAGCGAATCTCCTGCAGAGTAAAAGAGGCCTTACAGTCCCTGGAGGAGCAGGCTGCCAGAATGTGTGAAACCTGACTGTTGCCTTACTGGCCTCAGCTCCACCATTGCCTGTTCATCCGAGCTAGCACCCAGGCGTACTTGGAAAAGCGTTTGGGTGCAGATTTCTACAAAGTGCCAAGGGCTACAGCAGTGAGAATTCTCTCAGTGGTAAGGGAGAGCATTTTATGGATTCTCAAGCTGTTTTCTGAATGACAGCGTCAAAATGAACAGAGAGAATCAGGCTCTCTCTGCCCCTATGTTAGGTACGCAGCTTCACACACAGAGGTGTCTCTGTAGTAGCCAAGAATGCTCCTGAGAGATGAGGTTCACTAGAGGTCTGCTACAGAGCATAGACCTGTCCATGTGGTCTTGCCTTCCCCTGTGCCTTTGGGCCCCGGCCTCGGCCCCAGCTCCGTGGAAACAACCCCTGAGAAAATATCTTCAAGATACGCTTTTCCCAGAGGCTGGGAACTGGGGTTCATAGGAGGAGAGAAAAGCAAGCCTCCTTCGGGCACGAAAGGCAGCCAACCTGCCTGTGTTTTGAAGCCTCTATTTGGAAGGAATGGGTTAGCTTCTCCTAAAGGAGACCTCCAGATCTGCTCAGAAGTCGGTAATTCCAGAGGCAAGGTTCTGGTTCCTGACTGCCCTTTGCCAGCCTTGCAAAGACATTCCAACATTCTAGAGTTATATTCCATGAAGGAGCAGGCTTCGGGAATGTGTCAGAGGTGAGTGGCTCCTTATTGGCCTCAGCTCAGCTATTGCCTTTCCATTCAAACTAGGACAAGGGCCTACTTTATGAAGGGTAAGGGTCTTCTTCTTTGAAACTGCCAAGGGCTACAGCAATGAGACCTCTGTCAAGGCGAGGGAAGCCTAAGAGGATGGATTCTCAAGCAGGTGCTTTACTACAAAGCATCAGCACCCCACGGAGAGAACCAAGATCCCTGTTCCCCAATGTTGGGAGTGTAGCTTCACACACAGAGTTGTCTCTATAGGAGCCAAGAATGTTCCTGAGAGATTAGGTTCACTAAACCTCTCCTACAGAGCATAGACCTGTCCATGTGGTTTTTCCTTCCCCTGTGAGTTGGGTCCCCGAGGTCCGCCACACCTCCGGGGAAACTGTCCCTGAGAAAAGATCTCCAGGAACCGCTTCGCTGAGGCTGGGATATGCTGTTCACAGGAAGTAAGGCAAGCGAATCTCCTGCAGAGAAAAAGAGGCCTTACTGTCCCTGGAGGAGCAGGCTGCCAGAGTGTGTGAAACCTGACTGTTGCCTTACTGGCCTCAGTTCCACCATTGCCTGTTCCTCCGAACTAGGACCCAGGCCTATTTGGAGAAGCGTTTGGGTTCGGATTTCTACAAAGTGCCAAGGGCAACAGCAGTGAGAATTCTCTCAGCGGTAAGGGAGAGCATTTTATGGATTCTCAAGCTGTTTTCTGAACGACAGGGTCAAAATGAACTGAGAGAATCAGGCTCTCTGTGCCCCTATGTTAGGTACGCAGCTTCACACACAGAAGTGTCTCTATAGGAGCCAAGAATGTTCCTGAGAGATGAGGTTCACTAGAAGTCTGCTACAGAGCATAGACCTGTCCATATGGTTTTGCCTTGCCCTGTGAGTTGGGTCCCCGAGGTCCGCCCCAGCTCAGGGGAAGGAGCCCCTGAGAAAAGATCTCCAGGGACCGCTATTCCCCCAGGCTGGCAAACGCAGTTCACAGGAGGTAACACAAGCGAGCCTCCTGCAAGGCACAACAGGCCTTAGTCTCCCTGGACGATCAGGCTGCCAGAGTGTGTGAGACCTGCCTGGTGCCTTACTGGCCTCAGCTCCGCCATTGCGTGTTTCTCCGAACTAGGACCCAGGCCTACTAGGAGAAGGGTTTGGGTATGGATTTCTAAATACTGCCAAGGGGTATAGCAATGAGAACTGTGTCACGGGTAAGGAAGAGCATTGTATGGATTTTCAAGCTGTTGTTTGAACGACAGCTTCAAAGCTGCACAGAGAGAATCAGACTCTGTGTCTCCATGTTCGGTACACAGCTTCACAGACAGGGGTGTCTCCATAGGAAACAAGAACGTTCCTGACAGAGTGAAGTTCACTAGAGCTCTCCTAGAGAGCAAAGACTTGTCCATGTGGTTTTTCTTCCCCTGTGCGTTTGGGGCTCCAGGCTCGGCCCCAGCTCCGTGGAAACAACCCCTGAGAAAAGATCTTCAAGATCCGCTTTTCCCAGAGGCTGGGATGTGGGGTTCATAGGAGGCGGGAAAAGCAGGCCTCCTTCAGAGAGCAAGAGGCAGCCAAGCGGCCTGCGTTTGGAAGCCTCTATTTGGAAGAATGGGTTAGCTTCCCCTAAGGGAGACCTCCAGATCTGTTCAGAAGTCGGTAATTCCAGAGGCAGGGTGCAGGCTCCTGACTGCCCTTTGCCAGCCTTGCAGAGACATTCCTAGATTCCAGCGTTATTTTCCATGAAGGAGCAGGCTTCGGGAATATGTCAGACTTGACTGGCGCCTTATTGGCCTCAGCTCAGCTCTTGCCTTTCCTTTCAAACTAGGACAAGGGCCCACTTTATGAAAGGTAAGGGTCCTCTTCTTTCCAAACTGCCAAGGGCTACAGCAATGAGACCTCTGTCAAGGCGAGGGAAGCGTAAGCTGATAGATTCTCAAGCAGGTGCTTTGCCACAAAGCATCAGCACCCCACGGAAAGAATCTGGCTCCCTTTGCCCCTACGTTGCGTGTGTAGCTACACGCACAGAGGTGTCTCGATAGGAGCCAAGAATGTTCCTGAGAGAGGAGGTTCACTGTTGGGGGCCAGAGTGAGGCACTCCGCCCATGGCAAAGGTCATGAGGAAGGAGGCTCGACATACGCAAAGGCGGGATCGAGCCTCAGGAGTCCCCCTGGAAATCCTCGAGCATCTACCCCCATAACCAGAGCCTGCCTACCTTACTACTTTGTGCTCTCACCTACACCTCTGACTTTACGGGGGGCTGTCCCCCACCACCTCTTTCGGAGAAGGAGTTAACCTAGAGCTCCAGTTGATAAAAACCCCTGGGTGTGACAAGAGTGTTTTAACCTACAAACTCCTCTGAAGGTTCTCTAGCCTGCCTGACAGGCTTGTCCGGCCACATGTGATTGCTCACAGCCTCCCAACCATGAGAGGCACGAGATGCTTTAAACCTTCTAAAAACAGGTTCCTTAGAAAAGTTAGAAAATTATTAGTATAAGTATAATGGGCTGATTAGAAATCATATTGGTGAAGGGTTTTTCATTTGTTGAGCTGATGTTTACTGCTAAGTCTCCACATCCCCTGCCCTTATACACATTAATGAATATATAGAAGAAATAAGTATTAACCTTTGATAGAAATCACGTTAGACCTTAGGCTAAGTAAATTCTTTCCTTAACTAAAACCCACTACACCCTCACCCTATAGGAATGTAACTTTATTTGGGTGGCGTCTGTTTTAAGAATAATCACCCCTGGAGAAATAAGTGTCCTGGTTGACTGACCGCTGTCACAAGGAGAGGGTCGTAAATTGTCAGCAGGCCCCCCGGCCAGAAGATGATGTAACACCCCTAAGACCTCTGTATACTTTTGTATGAAGCACCTGACTTTGATAAAAGTCAGGACTGCTGACCCCACGTGACTTTTGCATAACATCTCAGTGTATAAAAGGAGACCATGGAAAATAAAGAATTGGGATCAGTTTCTCGAAATACTGGTCTCCCCATGTCTCTCTCTCTCTCTCACTCTGGTTGAGTCTCCATCTGGAGCGCGGAACCCACCAAGCTTACTAATTTTGCCTGGGCTTCTAAGATCCGACCGGGGAGGCCTCAGTGTCTCCTCTCCTTCGGGAGAATGGAAGGACGCCTGCGGCCTACGTAAGTGGTGCAAGCTTCTTGTCTTGAAGTTTTATTGGTCCCCCGCGTAAACCAAGCTACTCAGCCTCTTTTCTCCACTGAATTTTCCTACTGAGCTATCCTCATTTTATTACTCTTTATATCCTTAATTAACGTTTAATTAAGCAGTTGTTCCCTGACCCTCGCCTACGCCGTCTCTGCTTCGAATACCCTGGATCAGCTGGGGCTGGACCCCGGCAGTTCACTAGAGATCTCCTACAGAGCATAGACCTGTCCATTTGGTTTTGCCTTCCCCTGTGAGTTGGGTCCCCGAGGTCCGCCCCAACTCCGGGGAAACAGCCCCTGAGAAAAGATCTCCAGGAACTGCTTTCCGCCCAGGCTGGGAAACGCTGTTCACAGGAAGTAAGGCAAGCGAGCCTCCTGAAGGGAAATAGAGGCCTTACTGTCCCTGGAGGAGCAGGCTGCCAGAGTGTGTGACACCTGACTGGTGCCTTACTGGCCTCAGCTCCGCTATTGCATGTTCATCTGAACTTGAACCCAGGCCTACTTGGAGAAGTGTTTGTGTGCCGATTTCCAGAAACTGCGAAGGGCTACAGCAATGATAACTCTCTCAGTGGTAAGGGAGAGCATTGTGTGGATTCTCAATTTGTTGTTTGAACGACAGCGTCAAAGCTGCACAGAGAGAATCAGGTATCTGTGTCTCTATGTTGGCAATGCAGCTTCCCACACAGAGATTTCCCCGTTGGAGCCAAGAACATTCCCCACAGACTGAGGTTCACTAGAGCACTCCTAGAGAGCAAAGACTTATCCATGCGGTTTTCCCTTCCCCTGTGCGTGTGGGTCTCTGGGATCAGCCCCTGCTCCTTGGAAACAGCCTCTGAGAAAAGATCTCCAAGAACCTCTTATCACCCAGGCTGGGAAGTGGAGTTCACAGGAGGTGGGATAAGCAAGCTTCCTTCGGCAAGAAGAGACAGCCAACCGGCCTGTGTTTGGAAGCCTATATTTGCAAGGAATGGGTTAGTTTCTCCTGACCGAGACCGCCAGATGTGCTGAGAAGATAGAAATTCCAGAGGCAGGGTCGAGGTTCCTGACTGCCCTTTGCCAGCCTTGCAAAGACATTCCCAGATTCTAACGTTATTTTCCATGAAGGAGCAGGCATCGGGAATATGTCAGACTTGACTGGCGCCTTACTGGCCTCAGCTCAGCTACTGCCTTTCCATTCAAACAAGGACAAGGGCCTACTTGGTGAAGGGTAAGGGTCTGCTTCTTTCCAAACTGCCAAGGACTACAGCAATGAGACCTCTGTCAAGGTGAGGGAAGCCTATGCGGATGGATTCTTAGCAGGTGCTTTGCCACAAAGCATCAGCACCCACGGAGAGAATCAGACTCCCTTTGCCACTATGTTGGGTGTGTAGCTTCATGCACAGAGGTGTCTCTGTAGAAGCCAAGAATGTTCCTGAGAGATGAGGTTCACTAGAGCTCTCCTACAGAGCATAGACCTGTCCATGTGGTTTTGTCTTCCCCTGTGAGTTGGACCCCCGAGGTCCGACCCAGCTCCAGGGAAACAGCCCCTGAGAAAAAATCTCCAGGAACAGCTTTGCGCCCAGGCTGGGAAATGCAGTTCACAGGAGGCAAGGCAAGCGAGCCTCCTACAGGGAAAAAGAGGGCTTACTGCTCCTGGACGATCAGGCTGCAAGAGTGTGTGAGACCTCACTTGTGCCTTACTGGCCTCAGCTCCGCCGTTGCCTGTTATTCCGAGCTAGGACCCAGGCCTACTTGGAGAAGGGTTAGGGTGCGGATTTCTACAAACTGTCAAGGACGACAGCAATGAGAATTCTCTTAGCAGTAAGGGAGAGCATTGTATGGATTCTCAAGCTGTTGTTTGAATGACAGCTTCAAAGCTACACAGAGAGAATCAGGCTCTCTGTTCCCCTATTTTGGCTGTGCAGCTTCACACACAGAATTTGACTCTGTTGGAGCCAGAAATATTCCTGAAAGACTTAGGCTCACCAAAGCTGTCCTCCAGAGCAAAGATATTGGATGTGGTTTTGCCTTCCCTTGTCAGTATGGGTCCCCTAGCTTGGCCCCAGCTCCGGGGATACAGCCTCTGAAAAAAATCGTCCAAGAAGCGATTTTCCTCCAGGCTGTTAAGCGGAATTCGCAGTTTGCAAGTTAAGGAAGCCTGCTTCGTGGAAGAGCAAGCAGCCAACTGGCCCTGTGTTAGGAAGCCTGTATTTGAAAGGAATGGGTTAGCTTCTACAGCGGGAGAACCTCAGATCTGCTCAGGGGGCTGAAATACTAGAGTCAGGGTCGAGGTTCTCCCTTGTCCTTTGCGCACCTTGCAAAGACATTCCCAGCTTCTAGCGTTAGTGTCCCTGTAGTAGCAGGCTGCAGGAGCGTGTGATAAATGACTGCCGCGTTCCTGTCCTCAGCTCCGCTATTGACTTTCTATTCGAACTAGAACCCAGGCCTCCTTTGAGAGGGGTTAGGGTCCAGTGTTTCCAAACTGCCAAGGGCTACGGCAATGCGAGCTCTGTCAGAGGTAAGAAAAGAGCAATTGGTTGGATTCTTCAGCTGCTGCGTGGCTGCACAGCTTCCGCGCCGCATGGAGAGCATGAGGCTCCTTGTGGCCCTATTTTGGGTATGCAGCAACATGCACACAGAATGTCTGTGTTCACTTATGTACAGGCTTATGAACACTAGAGCTCTCCTACAGAGCAAAGACCACTCAGTGAGCTGCAAGAGATACCTGTCGCGACTCGAGAAGAGAGTGGAGTCCTTTGCTTCCCCTCGAGATGAGGCCTGACTCCCCGGGTGAGTATGGAATGCAACCCCAAATCCCTGTCGCCTATGGAGAGGAACATTAAGTCCTGGATACAAGCCTAGATGAGGTCTAGTTTGCCCTTCAGTGAATGGAGCCCAATCCCCAGCTCTCCCTGGCAACTCGAATGGAAGATTAGACTTCCTGGGCCAACACAAGAGGAAGCCTGAATTCCCCGTCGTAACTCGAGAATCCCACCGCAACTCGAGAAAAACCACGTGCTTCCCTCGTCATCGCAAGATGAGGCCCTTTGTCCGCTACAGCATCTCAAGAGAAGTCCCACGTTCCATCCTGAAGTGCGAAACGGTACTTGGCACCCTTGATGCGACCCCAAAAGTTCCGCGACATACCAGACTCACTCAAGGGGAACACCGAGGTTCCCGGCACCACTTCATCTGAGCCCCTTCTCCTCTCCCGATTGCGACAGGAGGGTCGACTCCCCTTCTCTGTCTGCAAGGGGTTCCCGACCTTCCGGGCGCACCTCAGGATGAGGCCGGTCTCATGAGGAAGTTCGAGACATAGCCTCGTGGGTGGTGCCACATGTCGAAAGACCCCAATTTCACGGTCCACTCTTGAAAAGAACCCGATGCCAGCACACCTCTTTGAAGGAAAACCTGTGGATGAAGGCACAACACGAAGGGGCACTGACACCCGCGTGCATCGTCCAGAAAAAACCGCAGGTCCCACAGACATTTCGACAAGTGGCCTGTCACCCTGTAAACAACTCGAAAGGCAAACGAAGGTCCATTCCTCAACAGAAGACTAGGTGTGACTCTCTTGTCCCTATTCTGCAGGGACCATGGGATCCGAGTCAGAAACGGAGAGGAAGCCTGAGGTTCCTGCGTCCACTCGAGACGAAGCCCTCTTCCATTGCACCACAACCAGTGGAGTCCCGAGAAGCCCCTACCAACTCCACAGTATCCCTGAGTTCTCAGAGGCACAAAAAGAAGATCCCTGAGGTCACAGGCACAAGTCGAGGGACCCCTGGGTTTCCTGCCGTGACTCGAGAAAGACCTCGAGAGTGCTTCAAAATGTGTTGAGTCGCGATTCCCCTACCATGACTCGAGAGCCATGACACGCTCCCCCTCGCCAAGCGCATGGAGACCTGACTAACCTGGCACTACACGAGAGGCTCCATGAGTTCCTCATCGTACCTCGTGAGGAAACCCACACTGGTGCGGCAGCTCGAGGAAACCCCTGAGACGCCCCAGTCCTCGCGAGCTGAGGGCCTTCTTTTCCTGCATGGCCTGGAGAGCAATCCCGGGTCCTCTCTCCAAACGGAAGAGGAGGCTGGACTCCCTTGAGGCCGCTCAGGGGGCTCCAAGAGACCCGCGTCGCGACTTGAGAGGAGAGCGGAGTCCTTGGCTTCCCCTCGAGACGAGGCCTGACTCCCCAGGGGAGCCTGGAATGCAACCCCGAGATCCCTGCCTTCCCTGGAGAGGAATATTAGGTCCCGGACACACGCCTAGGTGAGGTCTCTTCGGCCCTGCAGTGACTCGAGCCCAACCCCCAGCTTTCCCTCGCAACCCGAGGGGAAGATTGGGCTTCCCAGGGCCAACCCAAGGGGAAGGCTGAGATCCCCGTCGTAACTCGAGAATGCCGCCGCAACTCGAGAAAAACCACGTGGTTCCCACCTCTTGGCAAGATGAGGCCCTTGCCCGCCACGGCGTCTCAAGGGAAGTCCCCTGTTCCGCCCTGAAGGGCGAAACGGTCCCTGACAGCCTTCCCGCGACCCCCAAGAGTCCCCCGACACGCCGGGTTCCCCCGAGGGGAACACCGAGGGTCCCGGCACCGCTTCCTCTGAGCCCCTTCTCCCCTCCTGATCGCGACAGGAGAGGCGATTCCCCTGCGTGGTCTGGAAGGGGTTCCCGGCCTTCCCGGCGCACCTCAGGATGAGGCCGGTCTCACGAGGAAATTCGAGACGAGCCACGTGGGTGGGGCCACATGCCGAACGCTCCCGATTCCCCGGTCCGCCCTTGAGAAGGACCCGAGGCCCGGACCCCTCTTCGAAGGCAACCCTGTGGGTGAAGGCACAACACGAAGGGGCACTGCCACCCCCGTGCATCGTCCGCAAAGACCCGCGGGTTCCACACACAGCTCGACGAGGGGCCTGAGACCCCCTGAGCAACTCGAGAGGCCAGCGGGGTTCCCTTCCTCAGGCAAGACGAGGCCTGACTCTCCTGTCCCAACTCTGCAGGGACCCTGCGGTCGGAGTCCGAAACGGAGAGGAAGCCTGAGGTTCCTGCCTCCCCTCGAGGTGAGGCCCTCTTCCGTTGCGCCAGACCCAGGGGAGTCCCGAGGGGCCCCGCCACCTCCACAGGATCCCTCGCCTCTCAGAGGCACCCTGGGAAGTTCCCTAAGGTCCCCGGCAGAAGGCGAGGGACACGAGGGTTTCCCGCCGCCCCCCGAGAAAGACCTCGAGAGTCCTTCTTCAACGCGTCTCGAGGCCCTAGTCCCCTCCCGTGACTCGAGAGCCAGGACGCGCTCCCCCTCGCCACGCGCATGGAGACCTGACTTCCCTGGCGCCGCACGAGAGGCTCCCTGAGATCCTCGTCGTGCCTCGGGAGAAAACCCCCACGGGCGCCGCAGCTCGAGGAAACCCCTGAGACGACCCCGTCCTCGCGAGCTGAGGGCCTTCTTTTCCTGCATGGCCTGGAGAGCAATCCCGGGTCCTCTGTCCAAACGGAAGAGGAGGCTGGACTCCCTTGAGGCCGCTCAGGGGGCTCCAAGAGACCCGCGTCGCGACTCGAGAGGAGAGCGGAGTCCTTGGCTTCCCCTCGAGACGAGGCCTGACTCCCCGGGGGAGCCTGGAATGCAACCCCGAGATCCCTGCCTTCCCTGGAGAGGAATATTAGGTCCCGGACACACGCCTAGGTGAGGTCTCTTCGGCCCTGCAGTGACTCGAGCGCAACCCCCAGCTTTCCCTCGCAACCCGAGGGGAAGATTGGGCTTCCCAGGGCCAACCCAAGGGGAAGGCTGAGATCCCCGTCGTAACTCGAGAATCCCGCCGCAACTCGAGAAAACCCACGTGGTTCCCACCTCTTGGCAAGATGAGGCCCTTGCCCGCCACGGCGTCTCAAGGGAAGTCCCCTGTTCCGCCCTGAAGGGCGAAACGGTCCCTGACAGCCTTCCTGCGACCCCCAAATGTCCCCCGACACGCCGGGTTCCCTCGAGGGGAACACCGAGCGTCCCGGCACCGCTTCCTCTGAGCCCCTTCTCCCCTCCTGATCGCGACAGGAGAGGCGATTCCCCTGCGTGGTCTGGAAGGGGTTCCCGGCCTTCCCGGCGCACCTCAGGATGAGGCCGGTCTCACGAGGAAATTCGAGATGAGCCACGTGGGTGGGGCCACATGCCGAACGCCCCCGATTCCCCGGTCCGCCCTTGAGAAGGACCCGAGGCCCGGACCCCTCTTCTAAGGCAACCCTGTGGGTGAAGGCACAACACGAAGGGGCACTGCCACCCCCGTGCATCGTCCGCAAAGACCCGCGGGTTCCACACACAGCTCGACGAGGGGCCTGAGACCCCCTGAGCAACTCGAGAGGCCAGCGGGGTTCCCTTCCTCAGACAAGACGAGGCCTGACTCTCCTGTCCCAACTCTGCAGGGACCCTGCGGTCGGAGTCCGAAACGGAGAGGAAGCCTGAGCTTCCTGCCTCCCCTCGAGGTGAGGCCCTCTTCCGTTGCGCCAGACCCAGCGGAGTCCCGAGGGGCCCCGCCACCTCCACAGGATCCCTCGCCTCTCAGAGGCACCCTGGGAAGTTCCCTAAGGTCCCCGGCAGAAGGCGAGGGACACGAGGGTTTCCCGCCTCCCCCCGAGGAAGACCTCGAGAGTCCTTCTTCAACGCGTCTCGAGGCCCTAGTCCCCTCCCGTGACTCGAGAGCCAGGACGCGCTCCCCCTCGCCACGCGCATGGAGACCTGACTTCCCTGGCGCCGCACGAGAGGCTCCCTGAGATCCTCGTCGTGCCTCGGGAGAAAACCCCCACGGGCGCCGCAGCTCGAGGAAACCCCTGAGACGCCCCCGTCCTCGCAAACTGAGGGCCTTCTTTTCCTGCATGGCCTGGAGAGCAATGTCGGGTCCTCTCTCCAAACGGAAGAGGAGGCTGGACTCCCTTGAGGCCGCTCAGGGGGCTCCAAGAGACCCGCGTCGCGACTCGAGAGGAGAGCGGAGTCCTTGGCTTCCCCTCGAGACGAGGCCTGACTCCCCGGGGGAGCCTGGAATGCAACCCCGAGATCCCTGCCTTCCCTGGAGAGGAATATTAGGTCCCGGACACACGCCTAGGTGAGGTCTCTTCGGCCCTGCAGTGACTCGAGCCCAACCCCCAGCTTTCCCTCGCAACCCGAGGGGAAGATTGGGCTTCCCAGGGCCAACCCAAGGGGAAGGCTGAGATCCCCGTCGTAACTCGAGAATCCCGCCGCAACTCGAGAAAACCCACGTGGTTCCCACCTCTTGGCAAGATGAGGCCCTTGCCCGCCACGGCGTCTCAAGGGAAGTCCCATGTTCCGCCCTGAAGGGCGAAACGGTCCCTGACAGCCTTCCTGCGACCCCCAAATTCCCCCGACACGCCGGGTTCCCTCGAGGGGAACACCGAGGGTCCCGGCACCGCTTCCTCTGAGCCCCTTCTCCCCTCCTGATCTCGACAGGAGAGGCGATTCCCCTGCGTGGTCTGGAAGGGGTTCCCGGCCTTCCCGGCGCACCTCAGGATGAGGCCGGTCTCACGAGGAAATTCGAGACGAGCCACGTGGATGGGGCCACATGCCGAACGCCCCCGATTCCCCGGTCCGCCCTTGAGAAGGACCCGAGCCCCGGACCCCTCTTCGAAGGCAACCCTGTGGGTGAAGGCACAACACGAAGGGGCACTGCCACCCCCGTGCATCGTCCGCAAAGACCCGCGGGTTCCACACACAGCTCGACGAGGGGCCTGAGACCCCCCTGAGCAACTCGAGAGGCCAGCGGAGTTCCCTTCCTCAGACAAGACGAGGCCTGACTCTCCTGTCCCAACTCTGCAGGGACCCTGCGGTCGGAGTCCGAAACGGAGAGGAAGCCTGAGGTTCCTGCCTCCCCTCGAGGTGAGGCCCTCTTCCGTTGCGCCACACCCAGCGGAGTCCCGAGGGGCCCCGCCACCTCCACAGGATCCCTCGCCTCTCAGAGGCACCCTGGGAAGTTCCCTAAGGTCCCCGGCAGAAGGCGAGGGACACGAGGGTTTCCCGCCGCCCTCCGAGGAAGACCTCGAGAGTCCTTCTTCAACGCGTCTCGAGGCCCTAGTCCCCTCCCGTGACTCGAGAGCCAGGACGCGCTCCCCCTCGCCAACCGCATGGAGACCTGACTTCCCTGGCGCCGCACGAGAGGCTCCCTGAGATCCACGTCGTGCCTCGGGAGAAAACCCCCACGGGCGCCGCAGCTCGAGGAAACCCCTGAGACGCCCCCGTCCTCGCGAGCTGAGGACCTTCTTTTCCTGCATGGCCTGGAGAGCAATCCCGGGTCCTCTCTCCAAACGGAAGAGTAGGCTGGACTCCTTTGAGGCCGCTCAGGGGGCTCCAAGAGCCCCGCGTCGGGACTCGAGAGGAGAGCGGAGTCCTTGGCTTCCCCTCGAGACGAGGCCTGACTCCCCTGGGGAGCCTGGAATTCAACCCCGAGATCCCTGCCTTCTCTGGAGAGGAATATTAGGTCCCGGACACACGCCTAGGTGAGGTCTCTTCGGCCCTGCAGTGACTCGAGCGCAACCCCCAGCTTTCCCTCGCAACCCGAGGGGAAGATTGGGCTTCCCAGGGCCAACCCAAGGGGAAGGCTGAGATCCCCGTCTTAACTCGAGAATCCCGCCGCAACTCGAGAAAACCCACGTGGTTCCCACCTCTTGGCAAGATGAGGCCCTTGCCCACCACGGCGTCTCAAAGATGTCCCCTGTTCCGCCCTGAAGGGCGGAACGGTCCCTGACAGCCATCCTGCGACCCCCAAAAGTCCCCCGACACGCCGGGTTCCCTCGAGGGGAACACCGAGGGTCCCGGCACCGCTTCCTCTGAGCCCCTTCTCCCCTCCTGATCGCGACAGGAGAGGCGATTCCCCTGCGTGGTCTGGAAGGGGTTCCCGGCCTTCCCGGCGCACCTCAGGATGAGGCCGGTCTCACGAGGAAATTCGAGACGAGCCACGTGGGTGGGGCCACATGCCGAACGCCCCCGATTCCCCGGTCCGCCCTTGAGAAGGACCAGAGGCCCGGACCCCTCTTCGAAGGCAACCCTGTGGGTGAAGGCACAACACGAAGGGGCACTGCCACCCCCGTGCATCGTCCGCAAAGACCCGCGGGTTCCACACACAGCTCGACGAGGGGCCTGAGACCCCCTGAGCAACTCGAGAGGCCAGCGGGGTTCCCTTCCTCAGACAAGACGAGGCCTGACTCTCCTGTCCCAACTCTGCAGGGACCCTGCGGTCGGAGTCCGAAACGGAGAGGAAGCCTGAGGTTCCTGCCTCCCCTCGAGGTGAGGCCCTCTTCCGTTGCGCCAGACCCAGAGGAGTCCCGAGGGGCCCCGCCACCTCCACAGGATCCCTCGCCTCTCAGAGGCACCCTGGGAAGTTCCCTAAGGTCCCCGGCAGAAGGCGAGGGACACGAGGGTTTCCCGCCGCCCCCCGAGAAAGACCTCGAGAGTCCTTCTTCAACGCGTCTCGAGGCCCTAGTCCCCTCCCGTGACTCGAGAGCCAGGACGCGCTCCCCCTCGCCACGCGCATGGAGACCTGACTTCCCTGGCGCCGCACGAGAGGCTCCCTGAGATCCTCGTCGTGCCTCGGGAGAAAACCCCCACGGGCGCCGCAGCTCGAGGAAACCCCTGAGACGCCCCCGTCCTCGCGAGCTGAGGGCCTTCTTTTCCTGCATGGCCTGGAGAGCAATCCCGGGTCCTCTCTCCAAACGGAAGAGGAGGCTGGACTCCCTTGAGGCCGCTCAGGGGGCTCCAAGAGCCCGCGTCGCGACTCGAGAGGAGAGCGGAGTCCTTGGCTTCCCCTCGAGACGAGGCCTGACTCCCCGGGGGAGCCTGGAATGCAACCCCGAGATCCCTGCCTTCCCTGGAGAGGAATATGAGGTCCCGGACACGCGCCTAGGTGAGGTCTCTTCGGCCCTGCAGTGACTCGAGCGCAACCCCCAGCTTTCCCTCGCAAACCGAGGGGAAGATTGGGCTTCCCAGGGCCAACCCAAGGGGAAGGCTGAGATCCCCGTCGTAACTCGAGAATCCCGCCGCAACTCGAGAAAACCCACGTGGTTCCCACCTCTTGGCAAGAGGAGGCCCTTGACCGCCACGGCGTCTCAAGGGAAGTCCCCTGTTCCGCCCTGAAGGGCGAAACGGTCCGTGACAGCCTTCCTGCGACCCCCAAAGGTCCCCCGACACGCCGGGTTCCCTCGAGGGGAACACCGAGGGTCCCGGCACCGCTTCCTCTGAGCCCCTTCTCCCCTCCTGATCGCGACAGGAGAGGCGATTCCCCTGCGTGGTCTGGAAGGGGTTCCCGGCCTTCCCGGCGCACCTCAGGATGAGGCCGGTCTCACGAGGAAATTCGAGACGAGCCACGTGGGTGGGGCCACATGCCGAACGCCCCCGATTCCCCGGTCCGCCCTTGAGAAGGACCCGAGGCCCGGACCCCTCTTCGAAGGCAACCCTGTGGGTGAAGGCACAACACGAAGGGGCACTGCCACCCCCGTGCATCGTCCGCAAAGACCCGCGGGTTCCACACACAGCTCGACCAGGAGCCTGAGACCCCCTGAGCAACTCGAGAGGCCAGCGGGGCTCCCTTCCTCAGACAAGATGAGGCCTGACTCTCCTGTCCCAACTCTGCAGGGACCCTGCGGTCAGAGTCCGAAACGGAGAGGAAGCCTGAGGTTCCTGCCTCCCCTCGAGGTGAGGCCCTCTTCCGTTGCGCCAGACCCAGCGGAGTCCCGAGGGGCCCCGCCACCTCCACAGGATCCCTCGCCTCTCAGAGGCACCCTGGGAAGTTCCCTAAGGTCCCCGGCAGAAGGCGGGGGACACGAGGGTTTCCCGCCGCCCCCCGAGGAAGACCTCGAGAGTCCTTCTTCAACGCGTCTCGAGGCCCTAGTCCCCTCCCGTGACTCGAGAGCCAGGACGCGCTCCCCCTCGCCACGCGCATGGAGACCTGACTTCCCTGGCGCCGCACGAGAGGCTCCCTGAGATCCTCGTCGTGCCTCGGGAGAAAACCCCCACGGGCGCCGCAGCTCGAGGAAACCCCTGAGACGCACCTGTCCTCGCGAGCTGAGGGCCTTCTTTTCCTGCATGGCCTGGAGAGCAATCCCGGGTCCTCTGTCCAAACGGAAGAGGAGGCTGGACTCCCTTGAGGCCGCTCAGGGGGCTCCAAGAGACCCGCGTCGCGACTCGAGAGGAGAGCGGAGTCCTTGGCTTCCCCTCGAGACGAGGCCTGACTCCCCGGGGGAGCCTGGAATGCAACCCCGAGATCCCTGCCTTCCCTGGAGAGGAATATTAGGTCCCGGACACACGCCTAGGTGAGGTCTCTTCGGCCCTGCAGTGACTCGAGCGCAATCCCCAGCTTTCCCTCGCAACCCGAGGGGAAGATTGAGCTTCCCAGGGCCAACCCAAGCGGAAGGCTGAGATCCCCGTCGTAACTCGAGAATCCCGCCGCAACTCGAGAAAACCCACGTGGTTCCCACCTCTTGGCAAGATGAGGCCCTTGCCCGCCACGGCGTCTCAAGGGAAGTCCCCTGTCCCGCCCTAAAGGGCGAAACGGTCCCTGACAGCCTTCCTGCGACCCCCAAAAGTCCCCCGACACGCCGGGTTCCCTCGAGGGGAACACCGAGGGTCCCGGCACCGCATCCTCTGAGCCCCTTCTCCCCTCCTGATCGCGACAGGAGAGGCGACTCCCCTGCGTGGTCTGGAAGGGGTTCCCGGGCTTCCCGGCGCACCTCAGGAGGAGGCCGGTCTCACGAGGAAATTCGAGACGAGCCACGTGGGTGGGGCCACATGCCGAACGCCCCCGATTCCCCGGTCCGCCCTTGAGAAGGACCCGAGGCCCGGACCCCTCTTCGAAGGCAACCCTGTGGGTGAAGGCACAACACGAAGGGGCACTGCCACCCCCGTGCATCGTCCGCAAAGACCCGCGGGTGCCACACACAGCTGGACGAGGGGCCTGAGACCCCCTGAGCAACTCGAGAGGCCAGCGGGGTTCCCTTCCTCAGACGAGACGAGGCCTGACTCTCCTGTCCCAACTCTGCAGGGACCCTGCGTTCGGAGTCCGAAACGGAGAGGAAGCCTGAGGTTCCTGCCTCCCCTCGAGGTGAGGCCCTCTTCCGTTGCGCCAGACCCAGAGGAGTCCCGAGGGGCCCCGCCACCTCCACAGGATCCCTCGCCTCTCAGAGGCACCCTGGGAAGTTCCCTAAGGTCCCCGGCAGAAGGCGAGGGACACGAGGGTTTCCCGCCGCCCCCCGAGAAAGACCTCGAGAGTCCTTCTTCAACGCGTCTCGAGGCCCTAGTCCCCTCCCGTGACTCGAGAGCCAGGACGCGCTCCCCCTCGCCACGCGCATGGAGACCTGACTTCCCTGGCGCCGCACGAGAGGCTCCCTGAGATCCTCGTCGTGCCTCGGGAGAAAACCCCCACGGGCGCCACAGCTCGAGGAAACCCCTGAGACGCCCCCGTCCTCGCGAGCTGAGGGCCTTCTTTTCCTGCATGGCCTGGAGAGCAATCCCGGGTCCTCTCTCCAAACGGAAGAGGAGGCTGGACTCCCTTGAGGCCGCTCAGGGGGCTCCAAGAGCCCCGCGTCGCGACTCGAGAGGAGAGCGGAGTCCTTGGCTTCCCCTCGACACGAGGCCTGACTCCCCGGGGGAGCCTGGAATGCAACCCCGAGATCCCTGCCTTCCCTGGAGAGGAATATTAGGTCCCGGACACACGCCTAGGTGAGGTCTCTTCGGCCCTGCAGTGACTCGAGCGCAACCCCCAGCTTTCCATCGCAACCCGAGGGGAAGATTGGGCTTCCCAGGGCCAACCCAAGGGGAAGGCTGAGATCCCCGTCGTAACTCGAGAATCCCGCCGCAACTCGAGAAAACCCACGTGGTTCCCACCTCTTGGCAAGATGAGGCCCTTGCCCGCCACGGCGTCTCAAGGGAAGTCCCCTGTTCCGCCCTGAAGAGCGAAACGGTCCCTGACAGCCTTCCTGCGACCCCCAAAAGTCCCCCGACACGCCGGGTTCCCTCGAGGGGAACACCGAGGGTCCTGGCACCGCTTCCTCTGAGCCCCTTCTCCACTCCTGATCGCGACAGGAGAGGCGATTCCCCTGCGTGGTCTGGAAGGGGTTCCCGGCCTTCCCGGCGCACCTCAGGATGAGGCCGGTCTCACGAGGAAATTCGAGACGAGCCACGTGGGTGGGGCCACATGCCGAACGCCCTCGATTCCCCGGTCCACCCTTGAGAAGGACCCGAGGCCTGGACCCCTCTTCGAAGGCAACCCTGTGGGTGAAGGCACAACACGAAGCGGCACTGCCACCCCCGTGCATCGTGCGCAAAGACCCGCGGGTTCCACACACAGCTCGACGAGGGGCCTGAGACCCCCTGAGCAACTCGAGAGGCCAGCGGGGTTCCCTTCCTCAGACAAGACGAGGCCTGACTCTCTTGTCCCAACTCTGCAGGGACCCTGCGGTCGGAGTCCGAAACGGAGAGGAAGCCTGAGGTTCCTGCCTCCCCTCGAGGTGAGGCCCTCTTCTGTTGCGCCACACCCAGCGGAGTCCCGAGGGGCCCCGCCACCTCCACAGGATCCCTCGCCTCTCAGAGGCACCCTGGGAAGTTCCCTAAGGTCCCCGGCAGAAGGCGAGGGACACGAGGGTTTCCCGCCGCCCCCCCGAGGAAGACCTCGAGTGTCCTTCTTCAACGCGTCTCGAGGCCCTAGTCCCCTCCCGTGACTCGAGAGCCAGGACGCGCTCCCCCTCGCCACGCGCATGGAGACCTGACTTCCCTGGCGCCGCACGAGAGGCTCCCTGAGATCCTCGTCGTGCCTCGGGAGAAAACCCCCACGGGCGCCGCAGCTCGAGGAAACCCCTGAGACGCCCCCGTCCTCGCGAGCTGAGGGCCTTCTTTTCCTGCATGGCCTGGAGAGCAATCCCGGGTCCTCTCTCCAAACGGAAGAGGAGGCTGGACTCCATTGAGGCCGCTCAGAGGGCTCCAAGAGACCCGCGTCGCGACTCAAGAGGAGAGCGGAGTCCTTGGCTTCCCCTCGAGACGAGGCCTGACTCCCTGGGGGAGCCTGGAATGCAACCCCGAGATCCCTGCCTTCCCTGGAGAGGAATATTAGGTCCCGGACACACGCCTAGGTGAGGTCTCTTCGGCCCTGCAGTGACTCGAGCGCAACCCCCAGCTTTCCCTCGCAACCCGAGGGGAAGATTGGGCTTCCCAGGGCCAACCCAAGGGGAAGGCTGAGATCCCCGTCGTAACTCGAGAATCCCGCCGCAACTCGAGAAAAACCACGTGGTTCCCACCTCTTGGCAAGATGAGGCCCTTGCCCGCCACAGCGTCTCAAGGGAAGTCCCCTGTTCCGCCCTGAAGGGCGAAACGGTCCCTGACAGCCTTCCTGCGACCCCCAAAAGTCCCCCGACACGCCGGGGTCCCCCGAGGGGAACACCGAGGGTCCCGGCACCGCTTCCTCTGAGCCCCTTCTCCCCTCCTGATCGCGACAGGAGAGGCGATTCCCCTGCGTGGTCTGGAAGGGGTTCCCGGCCTTCCCGGCGCACCTCAGGATGAGGCCGGACTCAGGAGGAAATTCGAGGCGAGCCATGTGGGTGGGGCCACATGCCGAACGCCTCCGATTCCCCGGTCCGCCCTTGAGAAGGACCCGAGCCCCGGACCCCTCTTCGAAGGCAACCCTGTGGGTGAAGGCACAACACGAAGGGGCACTGCCAACCCCGTGCATCGTCCGCAAAGACCCGCGGGTTCCACACACAGCTCGACGAGGGGCCTGAGACCCCCTGAGCAACTCGAGAGGCCAGCGGGGCTCCCTTCCTCAGACAAGACGATGCCTGACTCTCCTGTCCCAACTCTGCAGGGACCCTGCGGTCGGAGTCCGAAACGGAGAGGAAGCCTGAGGTTCCTGCCTCCCCTCGAGGTGAGGCCCTCTTCCGTTGCGCCAGACCCAGCGGAGTCCCGAGGGGCCCCGCCACCTCCACAGGATCCCTCGCCTCTCAGAGGCACCCTGGGAAGTTCCCTAAGGTCCCCGGCAGAAGGCGAGGGACACGAGGGTTTCCCGCCGCCCCCCGAGGAAGACCTCGAGAGTCCTTCTTCAACGCGTCTCGAGGCCCTAGTCCCCTCCCGTGACTCGAGAGCCAGGACGCGCTCCCCCTCGCCACGCGCATGGAGACCTGACTTCCCTGGCGCCGCTCGAGAGACTCCCTGAGATCCTCGTCGTGCCTCGGGAGAAAACCCCCACGGGCGCCGCAGCTCGAGGAAACCCCTGAGACGACCCCGTCCTCGCGAGCTGAGGGCCTTCTTTTCCTGCATGGCCTGGAGAGCAATCCTGGGTCCTCTCTCCAAACGGAAGAGGAGGCTGGACTCCCTTGAGGCCGCTCAGGGGGCTCCAAGAGCCCCGCGTCGCTACTCGAGAGGAGAGCGGAGTCCATGGCTTCCCCTCGAGACGAGGCCTGACTCCCCGGGGGAGCCTGGAATGCAACCCCGAGATCCCTGCCTTCCCTGGTGAGGAATATGAGGTCCCGGACACACGCCTAGGTGAGGTCTCTTCGGCCCTGCAGTGACTCGAGCGCAACCCCCAGCTTTCCCTCGCAACCCGAGGGGAAGATTGGGCTTCCCAGGGCCAACCCAAGGGCAAGGCTGAGATCCCCGTCGTAACTCGAGAATCCCGCCGCAACTCGAGAAAAACCACGTGGTTCCCACCTCTTGGCAAGATGAGGCCCTTGCCCACCACGGCGTCTCAAGGGAAGTCCCCTGTTCCGCCCTGAAGGGCGAAACGGTCCCTGACAGCCTTCCTGCGACCCCCAAAAGTCCCCCGACACGCCGGGTTCCCTCGAGGGGAACACCGAGGGTCCCGGCACCGCTTCCTCTGAGCCCCTTCTCCCCTCCTGATGGCGACAGGAGAGGCGATTCCCCTGCGTGGTCTGGAAGGGGTTCCCGGCCTTCCCGGCGCACCTCAGGATGAGGCCGGTCTCACGAGGAAATTCGAGACAAGCCACGTGGGTGGGGCCACATGCCGAACGCCCCCGATTCCCCGGTCCGCCCTTGAGAAGGACCCGAGGCCCGGACCCCTCTTCGAAGGCAACCCTGGGGGTGAAGGCACAACACGAAGGGGCACTGCCACCCCCGTGCATCGTCCGCAAAGACCCGCGGGTTCCACACACAGCTCGACGAGGGGCCTGAGACCCCCTTAGCAACTCGAGAGGCCAGCGGGGTTCCCTTCCTCAGACAAGACGAGGCCTGCCTCTCCTGTCCCAACTCTGCAGGGACCCTGCGGTCGGAGTCCGAAACGGAGAGGAAGCCTGAGGTTCCTGCCTCCCCTCGAGGTGAGGCCCTCTTCCGTTGCGCCAGACCCAGCGGAGTCCCGAGGGGCCCCGCCACCTCCACAGGATCCCTCGCCTCTCAGAGGCACCCTGGGAAGTTCCCTAAGGTCCCCGGCAGAAGGCGAGGGACACGAGGGTTTCCCGCCGCCCCCCGAGGAAGACCTCGAGAGTCCTTCTTCAACGCGTCTCGAGGCCCTAGTCCCCTCCCGTGACTCGAGAGCCAGGACGCGCTCCCCCTCGCCACGCGCATGGAGACCTGACTTCCCTGGCGCCGCACGAGAGGCTCCCTGAGATCCTCGTCGTGCCTCGGGAGAAAACCCCCACGGGCGCCGCAGCTCGAGGAAACCCCTGAGACGCCCCCGTCCTCGCGAGCTGAGGGCCTTCTTTTCCTGCATGGCCTGGAGAGCAATCCCGGGTCCTCTCTCCAAACGGAAGAGGAGGCTGGACTCCCTTGAGGCCGCTCAGGGGGCTCCAAGAGCCCCGCGTCGCGACTCGAGAGGAGAGCGGAGTCCTTGGCTTCCCCTCGAGACGAGGCCTGACTCCCCGGGGGAGCCTGGAATGCGACCCCGAGATCCCTGCCTTCCCTGGAGAGGAATATTAGGTCCCGGACACACGCCTAGGTGAGGTGTCTTCGGCCCTGCAGTGACTAGAGCGCAACCCCCAGCTTTCCCTCGCAACCCGAGGGGAAGATTGGGCTTCCCAGGGCCAACCCAAGGGGAAGGCTGAGATCCCCGTCGTAACTCGAGAATCCCGCCGCAACTCGAAAAACACCACGTGGTTCCCACCTCTTGGCAAGATGAGGCCCTTGCCCGCCACGGCGTCTCAAGGGAAGTCCCCTGTTCCGCCCTGAAGGGCGAAACGGTCCCTGACAGCCTTCCTGCGACCCCCAAAAGTCCCCCGACACGCCGGGTTCCCCCGAGGGGAACACCGAGTGTCCCGGCACCGCTTCCTCTGAGCCCCTTCTCCCCTCCTGATCGCGACAGGAGAGGCGATTCCCCTGCTTGGTCTGGAAGGGGTTCCCGGCCTTCCCGGCGCACCTCAGGATGAGGCCGGTCTCACGAGGAAATTCGAGACGAGCCACGTGGGTGGGGCCACATGCCGAACGCCCCCGATTCCCCGGTCCGCCCTTGAGAAGGACCCGAGGCCCGGACCCCTCTTCGAAGGCAACCCTGTGGGTGAAGGCACAACACGAAGGGGCACTGCCACCCCCGTGCATCATCCGCAAAGACCGCGGGTTCCACACACAGCTCGTCGAGGGGCCTGAGACCCCCTGATCAAGTCGAGAGGCCAGCGGGGCTCCCTTCCTCAGACAAGACGAGGCCTGACTCTCCTGTCCCAACTCTGCAGGGACCCTGCGGTCTGAGTCCGAAACGGAGAGGAAGCCTGAGGTTCCTGCCTCCCCTCGAGGTGAGGCCCTCTTCCGTTGCGCCAGACCCAGCGGAGTCCCGAGGGGCCCCGCCACCTCCACAGGATCCCTCGCCTCTCAGAGGCACCCTGGGAAGTTCCCTAAGGTCCCCGGCAGAAGGCGAGGGACACGAGGGTTTCCCGCCGCCCCCCGAGGAAGACCTCGAGAGTCCTTCTTCAACGCGTCTCGAGGCCCTAGTCCCCTCCCGTGACTCGAGAGCCAGGACTCGCTCCCCCTCGCCACGCGCATGGAGACCTGACTTCCCTGGCGCCGCACGAGAGGCTCCCTGAGATCCTCGTCGTGCCTCGGGAGAAAACCCCCACGGGCACCGCAGCTCGAGGAAACCCCTGAGACGCCCCCGTCCTCGCGAGCTGAGGGCCTTCTTTTCCTGCATGGCCTGGAGAGCAATCCCGGGTCCTCTCTCCAAACGGAAGAGGAGGCTGGACTCCCTTGAGGCCGCTCAGGGGGCTCCAAGAGACCCGCGTCGCGACTCGAGAGGAGAGCGGAGTCCTTGGCTTCCCCTCGAGACGAGGCCTGACTCCCCGGGGGAGCCTGGAATGCAACCCCGAGATCCCTGCCTTCCCTGGAGAGGAATATTAGGTCCCGGACACACGCCTAGCTGAGGTCTCTTCGGCCCTGCAGTGACTCGAGCGCAACCCCCAGCTTTCCCTCGCAACCCGAGGGGAAGATTGGGCTTCCCAGGGCCAACCCAAGGGGAAGGCTGAGATCCCCGTCATCACTCGAGAATCCCGCCGCAACTCGAGAAAAACCACGTGGTTCCCAACTCTTGGCAAGATGAGGCCCTTGCCCGCCACGGCGTCTCAAGGGAAGTGCCCTGTTCCGCCCTGAAGGGCGAAACGGTCCCTGACAGCCTTCCTGCGACCCCCAAAAGTCCCCCGACACGCCGGGTTCCTTCGAGGGGAACACCGAGGGTCCCGGCACCGCTTCCTCTGAGCCCCTTCTCCCCTCCTGATCGCGACAGGAGAGGCGATTCCCCTGCGTGGTCTGGAAGGGGTTCCCGGCCTTCCCGGCGCACCTCAGGAGGAGGCCAGTCTCACGAGGAAATTCGAGACGAGCCACGTGGGTGGGGCCACATGCCGAACGCCCCCGATTCCCCGGTCCGCCCTTGAGAAGGACCCGAGGCCCGGACCCCTCTTCGAAGGCAACCCTGTGGGTGAAGGCACAACACGAAGGGGCACTGCCATCCCCGTGCATCGTCCGCAAAGACCCGCGGGTTCCACACACAGCTCGACGAGGGGCCTGAGACCCCCTGAGCAACTCGAGAGGCCAGCGGGGCTCCCTTCCTCAGACAAGACGAGGCCTGACTCTCCTGTCCCAACTCTGCAGGGACCCTGCGGTCGGAGTCCGAAACGGAGAGGAAGCCTGAGGTTCCTGCCTCCCCTCGAGGTGAGGCCCTCTTCCGTTGCGCCAGACCCAGCGGAGTCCCGAGGGGCCCCGCCACCTCCACAGGATCCGTCGCCTCTCAGAGGCACCCTGGGAAGTTCCCTCAGGTCCCCGGCAGAAGGCGAGGGACACGAGGGTTTCCCGCCGCCCCCCGAGGAAGACCTCGAGAGTCCGTCTTCAACGTGTCTCGAGGCCCTAGTCCCCTCCCGTGACTCGAGAGCCAGGACACGCTCCCCCTCGACACGCGCATGAAGACCTGACTTCCCTGGCGCCGCTCGAGAGGCTCCCTGAGATCCTCGTCGTGCCTCGGGAGAAAACCCCCACGGGCGCCGCAGCTCGAGGAAACCCCTGAGACGCCCCCGTCCTCGCGAGCTGAGGGCCTTCTTTTCCTGCATGGCCTGGAGAGCAATCCCGGGTCCTCTCTCCAAACGGAAGAGGAGGCTGGACTCCCTTGAGGCCGCTCAGGGGGCTCCAAGAGACCCGCGTCGCGACTCGAGAGGAGAGCGGAGTCCTTGGCTTCCCCTCGAGACGAGGCCTGACTCCCCGGGGGAGCCTGGAATGCAACCCCGAGATCCCTGCCTTCCCTGGAGAGGAATATTAGGTCCCGCACACACGCCTAGGTGAGGTCTCTTCGGCCCTGCAGTGACTCGAGCGCAACCCCCAGCTTTCCCTCGCAACCCGAGGGGAAGATTGGGCTTCCCAGGGCCAACCCAAGGGGAAGGCTGAGATCCCCGTCGTAACTCGAGAATCCCGCCGCAACTCGAGAAAAACCACGTGGTTCCCACCTCTTGGCAAGATGAGGCCCTTGCCCGCCACGGCGTCTCAAGGGAAGTCCCCTGTTCCGCCCTGAAGGGCGAAACGGTCCCTGACAGCCTTCCTGCGACCCCCAAAAGTCCCCCGACATGCCGGGTTCCCTCGAGGGGAACACCGAGGGTCCCGGCACCGCTTCCTCTGAGCCCCTTCTCCCCTCCTGGTCGCGACAGGAGAGGCGATTCCCCTGCGTGGTCTGGAAGGGGTTCCCGGCCTTCCCGGCGCACCTCAGGATGAGGCCGGTCTCACGAGGAAATTCGAGACGAGCCACGTGGGTGGGGCCACATGCCGAACGCCCCCGATTCCCCGGTCCGCCCTTGAGAAGGACCCGAGGCCCGGACCCCTCTTCGAAGGCAACCCTGTGGGTGAAGGCACAACACGAAGGGGCACTGCCACCCCCGTGCATCGTCCGCAAAGACCCGCGGGTTCCACACACAGCTCGACGAGGGGCCTGAGACCCCCTGAGCAACTCGAGAGGCCAGCGGGTTTCCCTTCCTCAGACAAGACGAGGCCTGACTCTCCTGTCCCAACTCTGCAGGGACCCTGCGGTCGGAGTCCGAAACGGAGAGGAAGCCTGAGGTTCCTGCCTCCCCTCGAGGTGAGGCCCTCTTCCGTTGCGCCAGACCCAGCGGAGTCGAGGGGCCCCGCCACCTCCACAGGATCCCTCGCCTCTCAGAGGCACCCTGGGAAGTTCCCTAAGGTCCCCGGCAGAAGGCGAGGGACACGAGGGTTTCCCGCCGCCCCCCGAGGAAGACCTCGAGAGTCCTTCTTAAACGCGTCTCGAGGCTCTAGTCCCCTCCCGTGACTCGAGAGCCAGGACGCGCTCCCCCTCGCCACGCGCATGGAGACCTGACTTCCCTGGCGCCGCACGAGAGGCTCCCTGAGATCCTCGTCGTGCCTCGGGAGAAAATCCCCACGGGCGCCGCAGCTCGAGGAAACCCCTGAGACGCCCCCGTCCTCGCGAGCTGAGGGCCTTCTTTTCCTGCATGGCCTGGAGAGCAATCCCGGGTCCTCTCTCCAAACGGAAGAGGAGGCTGGACTCCATTGAGGCCGCTCAGGGGGCTCCAAGAGACCCGCGTCGCGACTCCAGAGGAGAGCGGAGTCCTTGGCTTCCCCTCGAGACGAGGCCTGACTCCCCGGGGGAGCCTGGAATGCAACCCCGAGATCCCTGCCTTCCCTGGAGAGGAATATTAGGTCCCGGACACACGCCTAGGTGAGGTCTCTTCGGCCCTGCAGTGACTCGAGGGCAACCCCCAGCTTTCCCTCGCAACCCGAGGGGAAGATTGGGCTTCCCAGGGCCAACCCAAGGGGAAGGCTGAGATACCCGTCGTAACTCGAGAATCCCGCCGCAACTCGAGAAAAAGCACGTGGTTCCCACCTCTTGGCAAGATGAGGCCCTTGCCCGCGACGGCGTCTCAAGGGAAGTGCCCTGTTCCGCCCTGAAGGGCGAAACGGTCCCTGACAGCCTTCCTGCGACCCACAAATGTCCCCCGACACGCCGGTCTCACTCGACAGGAACACCGAGGTTCCCGCACCACTTCATCTGAGCACCTTCTCCCCTCCTGTTCGAGACAGGAGGGTCTATTCCCCTGCTTTGTTTGGAAGGGGTTTCCCACATTCCCGGCGCACCTAAGGATGAGGCCGGTCTCACGAGTAAATTCGAGACATAGCGTCGTGGGTGGTGTCACATGCCGAAATACCCCGATTTCCCGGCCCACTCTTGAGAAGAACCCGATGCCCGGACACCTCTTCGAAGGCAACCCTGTGGACGAAGGCACAAAATGAAGGGTCACTGACACTCCCGTGCATCATTCGGTAAAAGCCGCAGGTTCCACACACAGCTCGACAAGAGGCCTGTCATCCCATGAACAACTCGAGAGGCAAGCAGAGTTCCATTCCTCCACTCAAGACGAGGCCTGACTCTCCGGTCCCAACTCTGAAGGGACCCTGCGATCGGAGTCCGAAATGGAGAGGAACCCTGAGGTTCCTGACTCCACTCGAGATGAGGCCCTCTTCCATTACACCAAAAACAGTGGAGGCCCGAGAGGCCCCTCCCAAATCCACAGTATCGCGACTTCTCAGAGGCACCCTTCGAAGCTCCCTGAGGTCACTGGCACAAGTCGAGGGAACACAGGGTTTCCTGACGCAACCCGAGAAAGACCTCGAAAATCCTCCTTCAACGCATCTTGAATCCCGATTCCCCTACCATGACTCGAGAGCAATGACGCATTCCCCCTCGCCACTCGCATGGAGACTTGACTTCCCTGGCGCCACACGAGAGGCTCCCTGAGCTCCCCGTCATACCTCGTGAGAAATCCCACACTGGCTCCCCAGCTCGAGAAAACACACGAGACACCTCCGTCATCGCGAGATGAAGGCCTTCTTTTCCTGCATGGCCTGGAGAGCAATCTCGAGGCCTCTCTTCAAACTCCACAGGAGGCCTGATTCCCTTTAGGCCACTCTGTGGGCTCCAAGAGATACCCGTTGGGACTCGAGAGGTGAGCGGAATTCTTTGCTTCCCCTATATACCAGGCCTGACTCCTCAGGTGAGTCTGGAATGCAACCCCGAGATCCCTGTCGCCCCTGGAGAGGAACATTAGGTCCTAGACACAAGCATAGATGAGGTCTCATTTGCCCTGAAGTGACTCGAGAGCAATCCCCTGCTCTCCCTCGCACCTCGAATGGAAGAATGGACTTCCCTGGGACAACACAAGAGGAAACCTGAATTCCCCGTCGTAATTCGAAAATCCCACTGCAACTCGAGGAAAACCACGTGGTTCCCCCGTCATCGCAAGATGAGGCCCTTGCCAGCTACAGCGTCTCAGTAGAAGCCCTACGTTCCATCTTGAAGTTTAAAACGATAATTGGCAACCTTGATGTTAGCACAAAAGTTCCCCGACACCCTGGTCTCACTCGAGGGGAACACCAAGGTTCGGTGCACCGCTTGTTCTGAGCCCCTTATCCCCTCCTGATCGCGATGGGAGGGTCGATTACCCTGCTTTGTCTGGAAGGGGTTCCGGACCTTCCCGGCGCACCTCAGGATGAGGCCGGTCTCACGAGGAAATTCGAGACGTAGCCTTGTGGTTGGTGCCACACGCCGAAAGACCCCGATTTCCCTGTCTGCTCTTGATAAGAACCCAATGCTAGGACACGTCTTCGAAGGCAATCCTGTGGACGAAGGCACAAAACGAAGGGGTCTGACACCCTCCTGCATCGTTGGAAAAGCCCGCAAGTTCCACATACAGATCGACAAGTGGCCTGTCACCCCGTGAACAACTCGAGAGGCAAGAGGAGTTAAATTCCTCCACACAAGACGAGGCCTGACTCTCCTGTCCCAACTCTGCATGGACACTGAGATCTGATTCAGAAATGGAGAGGAACCATGAGGTTCCTGCCTCAACTCAAGATAAGGCCCTCTTCTACTGCACCAAACCCAGTGGAGTTCGGAGCGGCCCCTCCCAACTGCACAGTATCCCTGACTTCTAAGAGGCACCCTGAAAAGCTCCCTGAGGTCACGGGCATAAGTCGACGGAACCCAGGGTTTCCTGCCGTAACCTGAGAAAAACCTCGCGAGTCCTTCTTCACGCGTCTTGAGGCCCGATTCCCCTACCATGACTGGAGAAAAATGACGCGCTCCCCCTCGCCACGCGCATGAAGATCTGACTTCCCCGGCACCACATGAGAGGCTCCCTGAGCTCCCCATCGTACCTCGTGAGAAACCCCACACTGGCGCCGCAGCTCGAGAAAACCCACGAGACGCCCCTGTCATGGTGAAATGAGGGCCTTTCCTGCATGACCTGAAGAGCAATCCCGAATCCTCTCTCCAAACTCCAAAGGAGGCTTGACTCCCTTTAGGTCACTCAGTGGGCTCCAAGAGATACCCGTCGATACTCAGGAGGAGAGCGGTGTCCTTTGCTTCCCCTCGAGATGAGGCCTTACTACGAGGGTGAGTCTGGAATGCAACCCTGGATCCCTGTCGCCCCTGGAGAGGAACCTTAGGTCCTGGACAAAAGCCTAGATGAGGTCTCTTTGGCCCTGCAGTGACTCAAGCGCAACCCCTAGCTTTCCCTTGCAACTCGAATGGAAGATTGGCCTTTCTGAGCCAACACAAGAGGAAGCCTGAATTTCCAGTTGTAATTTGAGAAACCCGCCGCAACTCGAGAAAAATCACGTGGTTCCCCGTATTGCAAGATGAGGCCCTTGCCCCCTACAGCGTCTCAAGAGAAGTCTCACATTCCGTCTTGAAGTGCAAAACAGTACTTGGCACCCTTGATGCGACCCCAAAAGTTCCCCTATATACCGATCTCACTAGAGGGGACACTGAAGTTTCCGGCACCACTTCATCTGAGGCCTTTCTCCTCTCCTGATCGCGATAGGAGGGTCGATTCCACTGCTTTGTCTCGAAGGGATTCCCGACCTTCCCGGCACACCTCAGGATGAGGCCGGTCTCATGAGGAAATTCGAGAGGTAGCCTCGAGGGCCATACTACATGCCGAAAGACCCCGATTCCATGGTCCACTTTTGATCAAAACCAGACTCCTGGACACCTCTTCGAAGGCAAGCCTGTGGATGAAGGCACAACACGTAGGGGCACTGACACCCCGTGCATCTTCCGGAAAAACCCGCAGGTTCCTCACACAGCTCCACAAGTGGTCTGTCACCTCGTGAACAACTCGAGAAGCAAGCGGAGTTCCATTCCTCCACACAAGACGATGCCTGACTCTCCTGTCACAACTCTAGGGACCTTGCGCACCGAGTCAGAAATGGAGAGGAAGCCTGAGGTTCCTGCCTCCACTCAAGATAAGGCCCTTTTCCATTGCCACAAAACCAGTGGAGTCCCGAGAGGCCCGTCCCAAATCCACAGTATGCCTGACTTCTCAGAGGCACCCTGAGAAGCTCCCTAAGGTCACCGGCAGAAGTCGACGGAACCCAGGGTTTCCTGCCCCAACCTGAGAAAGACCTTGAGAGTCCTGCTTTAACGTGTCTTGAGGCCCGATTCCCGTATCATATCTCGAGAGCAATGACGCGCTCCCCCTTGCCATGCGCATGGAGACCTGAATTCCCTGGTGCCACACGAAAGGCTCCCTGAGCTTCCCGTCGCACCTCGTCAGAAACCGCACACTGGCACCGCAGCTCGAGAAAACCCACAAGACGCCCCTGTCATCGCGAGATGAGGGTCTTCTTTTCCTGCATGGCCTGGAGAGCAATCCTGAGTCCTCTCTCCAAACTCCACAGGGGGCTTGACTCCCTTTAGGCCACTCAGTGGGCTCCAAGAGACACCTGCGGTGACTCAAGAGGAGAGCGGGGTCCTTTGCTTCCCCTCGAGTCGAGCTCTGACTCCCAGGATGAGTCTGGAATGCAACCCCGAGATCGCTGTCGGCCCTGGAGAGGAATATTAGGTCCTGGACACAAGCCTAGATGAGGTCTCTTTTGCCCTGCAGTGACTCAAGAGCAAACCCCAGCTCTTCCTCGAAACTCGAATGGAAGATTGGACTTCCCTGGGCCAACACAAGAGGAAGCCTGAATTCCCCGTCGTAACTCGAGAATCCCGCCGCACCTTGAGAAAAACCACGTGATTCCACCGTCATCCCAAGATGAGGCCCTTGCCCTCTACAGCGTGTCAAGAGAAGCCCCAAGTCCGTATTGAAGTGCAAAACGGTACTTGGCACCCTTGAAGTGACCCCAAAAGTTTCCCGACACACCGGTCCCACTCGAGGGGAACACCGAGGTTCCCGGCACGACTTCAACTGAGCCCTTTCACTCCTCCTGATCGTGACAAGATGGTCGATTCCCCTGCTTTGTCTGGAAGGGGTTCCCGATCTTCATGGCGCACCTCAGGATGACACCAGTCTAATGAAGAAATTCGAGACGTAGCCTCATGGATGGTGCCACGTTCTGAAAGACCCCGATTTCCTGCTCTGCTATTGATAAGAACCCGATGTCCGGACACCTCTTTGAAGGCAACCCTGTGGATGAAGGCACAACACGAAGGGGCACTGACCCCCTCATGCATCTTACGGAAAAAACCGAAGGTTCCACTCACAGCTCGACAAATGGTCTGTTATCCTGTGAACAACTCGAGAGGCAAGTGGAGTTCCATTCCTCCACACAAGACGAGGCCTGACTCTCCTGTCCCAACTCTTCATGGACCCTGTGGTCGGAGTTTTAAATGGAGAGGAACCCTTAGGTTCCTGCCTCAACTCGAGATGAGAACCTTTGCCATTGCACCAAACCCAGTGGAGTTCCGAGAGCGCCTCCCAAGTCCACAGTATGCCTGACTTCTCAGAGGCACCCTGAGAAGCTCCCTGAGGTCACCGGTACAAGTCGAGGGAACCCAGGGTTTCCTGCCGCAACCTGAGAAAGACCTCGAGACTCCTTCTTCAACGCGTCTTGAGTCCCGATTTCCCTACCATGACTCGAGAGCATTTATGGGCTCCTCCTCATCACACGCATAGACACCTGACTTTCCTGGCACCACACGAGAGGCTCCCTGAGCTCCCCGTCGTACCTCGTGGGAAAACTCATACTTGCGCTCCAACTCGAGAAAACCCACAAGACGCCCCCGTCATTGCGAGCTGAGGGCCTTCTTTCCTGTATGGCCTGGAGAGCAATCCGGAGTCCTCTCTCCAACTCCACAGGAGGCTTGACTCCCTGGAGGCCACTCAGTGGGCTCCAAGAGATACCTATCGCGACCCAGGAGGATATCAGAATCCTTTGCTTCCCCTCGAGCCGAGGCCTGACTCACTGGGTGAGTCTGGAATGCGTCCCCGTCATCCCTATCGCCCCTGGAGAGGAACATTAGGTCCTGGACACAAGCATAGATGAGGTCTATTTTGACCTGCCGTGACTTGAGAGCAATTCCCACCCAGCTCTCCCTGGCAACTCGAATGGAAGAATGGACTTCCCTGGGCCAACAGAAGAGGAAACCTGAATTCCCCGTCGTAAGTCAACAATCCCATCGCAACTCGAAAAAAACCACGTGGTTTCCCCTTCATCACAAGATGAGGCCCTTGCCCGCCACAGCGTCTCAAGAGAAGTCCCACGTTTCATCTTGAAGTTTGAAACAGTATTTGGCAAGCTTCGTGAGACCCCAAAAGTTCCCTGACATACCGGTCTCACTCAAGGGGAACACCGAGGTTCCCGGCACCACTTCATCTGAGCCCCTTCTCCCCTCCTGATCGCGACAGTAGGGTCGATTAACCTGCTTTGTCTGGAAGGCTTTCCCGACCTTCCAGGGGCACCTCAGCATGAGGCCCGTCTCACGAGGAAATTCGAGACGTAGCCTCGTGTGTGGTGCCGCATTCCAAAAGACCCCGATTTCCTGGTCCGCTCTTAATAAGAACCTGATGCCCGCACACCACTTCGAAGGCAACCCTGTGGATGAAAGCACATCACGAAGGGGCACTGACACCCCCGTGCATTGTCTGGGAAAAACCGCAGGTTCCACACACAGCTCGACAAGTGGCCTGTCACTCCTTGAACAACTCGAGAGGCAAGCGGAGTTCCATTCCTCCACACAAGACGAGGCCTGACTCTCCTGTCCCAACTCTGCAGGGACCCTGCAATCTGAGTCAGAAATGGAGAGGAACCCTAAGGTTCCTTCCTGATCTCGAGATTAGGCCCTCTTCCATTGCAGCAAACCCAGTGGAGTCCCGAGAGGCCTCTCCCAGCTCCATAGTATCCCTGACTTCTCAGAGGCACCCTGAGAAGCTACCTGAGGTCACAGGCACAAGTCGAGGGAACCCAGGGTTTCCTGCCACAACCCGAGAAAGACCTCGAGCGTCCTTTTTCATTGCATTGAGCCCTGATTCCACTACCATGACTCGAGAGCAATGACGTGCGCCCCCTCGCCACTCGTATGGAGACTTGACTTCCCTGACACCACACGAGAGGCTCCCTGAGCTCCCGGTCGTACCTTGTGAGAAACCCCACACTGGCACCGCAGCTCCAGAAAAACCACGAGACTCCCCCGACATCGCGAGATGAGGGCCTTCTTTTCCTGCATGGCCTGGAGAGCAATCCCGCGTGCTCTCTCCAAACTCCACAAGAGAGGAGCCAAGATTGCTGAGGAGTAGGACGGGGAGAACTCTTTCCGCCCCAAACAATTTCATCAAAAGAGCATTTAAACGTCAAGTAAATTCCACAATACAACTTATGAATGCTGCCAGAGGACATCAGGCACCCAGAAAAGAACCCAACTCTTGGAAAGTAGGTAGGAAAAAGTATAAAAGACAAAAAAAGAGACAAAAGAGGGAGGGAGGGATTTCCGTCCCGGGAAGATAGTCTTAAAAAGAGAAAAGTTTCCAAACACCAGGAAAGCTTTTCACTGCCAAATCTTTGCCAAGCTTTGGAAGCACAAAGGGCAACATAAGGGGGATAAAAATAAATAAACAATTAAATCTCGCAGATTGCAAGCCCTACGGTAACTCCCCCAGCCGCAAAGCAGTGCAGACGCCTGCTCACACCATTAGCAAGCAGGGGCTGGGCAGGGAGGCGCGGCGCGGGCTGCATCGCTTAGAGTAAGAATCTGGCCTGAATACCCTGAGCGCTATCTGAACGAAATAACTTGGGCTAGCAAACCAGACTCTGGGATATCTACCACGCAAAAAGCCAGCCCTAACCTAAGACACCGCCAGGCCCGCGCATGGAACAAAGGACTGAACAGAGATAGCCGGCTGCAGACCTTCCCCCTCCGGTGACAGGCAGCCAGAGCCAGAAGGGGGCAATCGCAGCCCCAGAGAGACATTATCTATAAAACTGTAAGCAGCCTTCTTTGCTAACTAAAACTTCTTGGGGATCTGGACGGTCAACATCTGCCTGAGAAGGTGCGCCTGTTTTACACCCAGATAACCGAGTGGCGGGGAGGCGATAAGTCACAACATTGGCGCTCGCCAAACACCTCATCACCTGAGCTGCTCGGACCTGGGAAGAGCACAAAACGCAGGCCCAACCGAGTCTGTGCCTCTGAGGACTACCCGAGTGCCTGAACCTGAGCGGCTTGGACCTGGGAGGTGCATGAAGCCCAGGGCCAGCCTCGGATTGTTCCCGGTGGAACAACCTAGAGCCCGAGCAGTGTGGGCAGGGAGGCTACACGTGCCGTGAGTGGGGGCAGACCCAGTGTGGCTGAGGCACTGCGAGCGCATGCCAGTGTTATTTGTTTGCAGCATCACTCCCTCCCTCCCTCCCCACAGCGCAACTGAACAAGTGAGCCTAAAAAAAAAAAAGTGTCCTCCACCGTCCCCTTTGTGTCAGGGCGTAAACCAGACACTGAAGAGACAGGCAAACAAAAGAAGCTATAACAGAGGGAAACGCCTTGGAAGCTACAGGCAATAGATTAAAACCCTGTGGTTACTAGGACTACATAGGAAGGCGCCTATAGATCTTGAGAAATATAAGTTGGGCCAAGGAACTAGCCAAAAATGAACCGAACCCACGATACTCACAACAAAACCAGAGAAAGTCCTAGATATATTTTTATGATCATTCTTACTTTTTTTAATTTTTTTAATTTTAAGTTCTCTATTGTTCATTTAATTTTCACTTTTATAACCTATTACTTTGCAAAAAAAAGACCCTATTTTTTTCTTCTTCAGCAAACTTCATATATATATATATATATATATATATATATATATATATATATATATATAATTTTTTGACCTTGTTTTTTTGTTTTGTTTTTTTTCTTCTTTTCTTTAACATTGTATTTTTGAAATTCCAAACTGTACTCTAGATTTTTAATTTATGCTTTTTGATATTTGATATCAATTTTGTACCTGTAGTTTCTTTATAATTTTTGCGACATTGCTTGTTTTTGTTTGTTTGTTTTCTCTTTAGTTTTCTTCTTCCTTTTTTTTAACATTGTATTTTTGAAATTCCAAACTCTACTCTAGATTTTTAATTTTTGCTTTTTGGTATTAGTTATCAATTTTGTACCTGTATTTTCTTGATAATTTTTGCGACCTTGTTTGTTTTTCTTTGTTCGTTTTTTCTCTCTTTCTTTTCCTTCTTCTTTTCTTTAACATCGTATTTTTGAAATTCCAAACTCTACTCTAGATTTTTAATTTTTGCTTTTATGTATTTGTTACCAATTTTGTACCTTTAAGAACCCAATCTTCAGTACCCATTTTTCACTAGGGAGCGAGATTACTGGCTTGACTGCTCTCTCTCCCTTTGGACTCTCCTTTTTCTCCACCAGGTCGCCTGTGTCTCCTCCCTAACCCCTCTCTACTCTACCCAACTCTGTGAATTTCTGTGTATTCCAGACGGTGGAGAACACTTAGGGAACTGATTACTGGCTGGATCTGTCTCCCTCCTTTTCATTCCCCCTTTTATCCTTCTGGCCACCTCTGTCTCCTTCCTCCTTCTTCTCATCTCTGTATAACTCTGTGAACATCTCTGAGCGGTCCAGTTGTGGAGTGCACATAAGGAAGTGACTACTGGCCAGCCTACTCTCTCCACTATTGATTCCACCTGATCTCATTTGCGTCACCTCTAACTCCCTCCTCCCTCTTCTCTTCTCCATGTAATGCTGTGAACCTTTCTGAGTGGCCCTCACAGTAGAGAAACTTTTCTTCTTTAACGTAGATGTTTTATCAATGGTGCTGTATAGAAGGAGAAGTTTTGAAACTACTGTAAAAGTAAGACAGATAACTGGAAGCAGGAGGCTTAAGTCCAAACCCTGACTCCAGGGAACTCCTGACTCCAAGGAACATTAATTGACAGGAGCTCATCAAATGCCTCCATACCGACACTGAAATCAAGCACCACACAAGGGCCAACAAGTTCCAGGGCAAGACATACCAAGCAAATTCTCCAGCAACAAAGGAACGCAGCCCTGAGCTTCAAGATACAGGCTGCCCAAAGTCACCCCAAAACCACAAACATCTCATAACTCATTACTGGACACTTCATTGCACTCCAGAGAGAAGAAATACAGCTCCACCCACCAGAACACGGACACAAGCTTCCCTAACCAGGAAACCTTGACAAGACACCTGTACAAACCCACACACAGCGAGGAAATGCCACAGTAAAGAACTCCACAAACTGCCAGAATACAGAAAGGACACCCCAAACTCAGCAATTTAAACAAGATGAGACAGAGGAATACCCAGCAGATAAAGGAACAGGATAAATGCCCACCAAACCAAACAAAAGAGGAAGAGATAGGGAATCTACCTGATAAAGAATTCCGAGTAAGGATAGTGAAATGGATCTAAAATCTTGAAATTAAAATGGAATCACAGATAAATAGCCTGGAGACAAGGATTGAGAAGATGCAAGAAAGGTTTAACAAGGACCTAGAAGAAATAAAAAAAGAGTCAATATATAATGAATAATGCAATAAATGAAATTAAAAACACTCTGGAGGCAACAAATAGTAGAATAACAGAGGCAGAAGATAGGATTAGTGAATTCGAAGATAGAATGGTAGAAATAAATGAATCAGAGAGGATAAATGAAAAACGAATTAAAAGAAATGAGCACAATCTCAGAGACCTCCAGGACAATATTAAACGCTACAACATTCGAATCATAGGGGTCCCAGAAGAAGAAGACAAAAAGAAAGACCGTGAGAAAATACTTGAGGAGATAATAGTTGAAAACTTCCCTAAAATGGGGAAGGAAATACTCACTCAAGTCCAAGAAACCCAGAGAGTCCCAAACAGGATAAAGCCAAGGCGAAACCCCCCAAGACACATATTAATCACATTAACAAAAATCAAACACAAAGAACAAATATGAAAAGCAGCAAGGGAAAAACAACAAATAACACACAAGGGAATTGCCATAAGGATAACAGCTGATCTTTCAATAGAAACTCTTCAAGCAAGGAGGGAATGGCAAGACATACTTAAAATGATGAAAGAAAATAACCTACAGCCCAGATTATTGTACCCAGCAAGGATCTCATTCAAGTATGAAGGAGAAATCAAAAGCTTTTCAGACAAGCAAAAGCTGAGAGAATTCTGCACCACCAAACCAGCTCTCCAACAAATACTAAACAGGAAACACAAAAACGGTGTATAAATTCAAACCCCAAACAATAAAGTAAATGGCAATGGGATCATACTTATCAGTAATTACCTTAAACGTAAATGGGTTGAATGCTCCAACCAAAAGACAAAGACTGGCTGAATGGATACAAAAACAAGACCCCTACATATGTTGTCTACAAGAGACCCACCTCAAAACAGGGGATACATACAGACTGAAAGTGAAGGGCTGGAAAAAGATTTTCCATGCAAATAGGGACCAAAAGAAAGCAGGAGTAGCGATACTCATATCAGATAAAATAGACTTTAAAACAAAGGCTGTGAAAAGAGACAAAGAAGGTCACTACATAATGATCAAAGGATCAATCCAAGAAGAAGATATAACAATTATAAATATATATGCACCCAACGTGGGAGCACCACAGTATGTAAGACAAATGCTAACAAGTATGAAAGGAGAAATTAACACTAACACAATAATAGTTGGAGATTTTAATACCCCACTCACACCTATGGATAGATCAACTAAACAGAAATTTAACAAGGAAACACAAACTTTAAATGATACAATAGACCAGTTAGACCTAATTGATATCTATAGGACAATTCATCCCAAAACAATGAATTTCAACTTTTTCTAAAGTGCACATGGAACCTTCTCCAGGATAGATCACATCCTGGGCCATAAAGCTAGCATTGGTAAATTCGAAAAAATAGAAATCATTCCAAGCATCTTTTCTGACCACAATGCAGTAAGATTAGATCTCAATTACAGGAGAAAAACTATTAAAAATTCCAAAATATGGAGGCTGAACAACACGCTGCTGAATAACCAACAAATCACAGAAGAAATCAAAAAAGAAATCAAAATTTGCATAGAAACGGATGAAAATGAAAACAGAACAACCCAAAACTTGTGGGACACGGTAAAAGCAGTCCTAAGGGGAAAGTTCATAGCAATACAGGCACACCTCAAGAAACAAGAAAAAAGTCAAATAAATAAATTAACTCTACACCTAAAGCAACTAGAAAAGGAAGAAATGAAGAACCCCAGGGTTAGTAGAAGGAAAGAAATCTTAAAAATTAGAGCAGAAATAAATTCAAAAGAAACAAAAGAGACCATAGCAAAAATCAACAAAACCAAAAGCTGGTTCTTTGAAACGATAAATAAAATTGACAAACCATTAGCCAGACTCATCAAGAAACAAAGGGAGAAAAATCAAATCAATAAAATTAGAAATGAAAATGGAGAGATCACAACAGAAAACACAGAAATACAAAGGATCATAAGAGACTACTATCAACAATTATATGCCAATAAAATGGACAACGTGGAAGAAATGGACAAATTCTTAGAAAAGTACAACTTTCCAAAACTGGACCAGGGAAGAAATAGAAAATCTTAACAGACCCATCACAAGCACGGAAATGGAAACTGTAACCAAAAATCTTCCAGCCAACAAAAGCCCAGGTCCAGACGGCTTCACAGCTGAATTCTACTAAAAATTTAGAGAAGAGCTAACACCTATCCTGCTCAAACTCTTCCAGAAAATTGCAGAGGAAGGTAAACTTCCAAACTCATTCTATGAGGCCACCATCAGCCTAATACCAAAACCTGACAAAGATCCCACAAAAAAAGAAAACTACAGGCCAATATCACTGATGACATAGATGCAAAAATCCTTAACAAAATTCTAGCAATCAGAATCCAACAACACATTAAAAAGATCATACACCATGACCAAGTGGGCTTTATCCCAGGGATGCAAGGATTCTTCAATATCCGCAAATCAATCAATGTAATACACCACCTTAACAAATTGAAAAATAAAAAACATATGATTTTCTCAATAGATGCAGAGAAAGCCTTTGACAAAATTCAACATCCATTTATGATAAAAACTCTCCAGAAAGCAGGAATAGAAGGAACATACCTCAACATAATAAAAGCTATATATGACAAACCCACAGCAAACATTATCCTCAATAGTGAAAAATTGAAAGCATTTCCTCTAAAGTCAGGAACTAGACAAGGGTGCCCACTTTCACCATTACTATTCAACATAGCTTTGGAAGTTTTGGCCACAGCAATCAGAGCAGAAAAAGAAACAAAAGGAATCCAAATTGGAAAAGAAGAAGTAAAACTCTCACTGTTTGCAGATGACATGATCCTCTACATAGAAAACCCTAAAGACTCCACCAGAAAATCACTAGAACTAGTCAATGACTATAGTAAAGTTGCAGGATATAAAATCAACACACAGAAATCCCTTGAATTCCTATACACTAATAATGAGAAAACAGAAAGAGAAATTAAGGAAACAATTTCATTCACCATTGCAACGGAAAGAATAAAATACTTAGGAATATACCTACCTAAAGAAACTAAAGACCTATATATAGAAAACTATAAAACACTGGTGAAAGAAATCAAAGAGGACACTAATAGGTGGAGAAATATACCATGTTCATGGATTGGAAGAATCAATATAGTGAAAATGAGTATACTACCCAAGGCAATTTATAGATTCAATGCAATCCCTATCAAGCTACCAACAGTATTCTTCACAGAGCTAGAACAAATAATTTCACAATTTGTATGGAAATACAAAAAACCTCGAATAGCCAAAGCGATCTTGAGAAAGAAGAATGGAACTGGAGGAATCAACCTACCTGATTTCAGGCTCCGCTACAAAGCCACAGTTATCAAGACAGTATGGTACTGGCACAAAGACAGAAATATAGATTAGTGGAACGAAATAGAAAGCCCAGAGATAAATCCACACACATATGGACACCTTATCTTTGACAAAGGAGGCAAAAATATACAATGGATTAAAGACAATCTCTTTAACAAGTGGTGCTGGGAAATCTGGTCAACCACTTGTAAAAGAATGAAACTAGAACACTTTCTAACACAATACACAAAAATAAACTCAAAATGGATTAAAGATCTAAACGTAAGACCAGAAACTATAAAACTCCTAGAGGAGAACATAGGCAAAACACTCTCTGAAATACATCACAGCAGGATCCTCTATGACCCACCTCCCAGAATATTGGAAATAAAAACAAAAATAAACAAATGGGACCTAATTAACCTTAAAAGCTTCTGCACATCAAAGCAAACTATTAGCAAGGTGAAAAGACAGCCTTTGGAATGGGAGAAAATAATAGGAAATGAAGCAACTGACAAACAACTAATCTCAAAAATATACAAGCAACACCTACAGCTCAACTCCAGAAAAATAGATGACCCAATCAAAAAATGGGCCAAAGAACTAAATAGACATTTCTCCAAAGAAGACATACAGATGGCTAACAAACACATGAAAAGATGCTCAAAATCACTCATTATCATAGAAATGCAAATCAAAACCACTATGAGGTACCATTTCACGCCAGTCAGAATGGCTGCAATCCAAAAGTCTACAAATAATAAATGCTGGAGAGGGTGTGGAGAAAAGGGAACCCTCTTACACTGTTGGTGGGAATGCAAACTAGTACAGCCACTATAGAGAACAGTGTGGAGATTCCTTAAACAACTGGAAACAGAACTGCCTTCTGATCCAGCAATCCCACTGCTGGGCATACACACTGAGGAAACCAGAAGGGAAAGAGACACGTGTACCCCAATGTTCATCGCAGCACTGTTTCTAATAGCCAGGACATGGAAGCAACCTAGATGTCCATCAGCAGATGAATGGATAAGAAAGCTGTGGTACATATACACAATGGAGTATTACTCCGCCATTAAAAAGAATAGAATGAATCAGTTCTAATGAGGTGGATGAAACTGGAGCCTATTATACAGAGTGAAGTAAGCCAGAAAGAAAAACACCAATACAGTATACTAACGCATATATATGGAACTTTGAAAGACGGTAACAATAACCCTGAGTACGAGACAGCAAAAGAGACACTGATGTATAGAAGAGACTTATGGACTCTGTGGGAGAGGGAGAAGGTGGGAAGATTTGGGAGAATGGCATTGAAACATGTAAAATATCATGTATGGAAAGAGTTGCCAGTCCAGGTTTGATGCATGACACTGGATGCTTGGGGCTAGTGCACTGGGACGACCCAGAGGGATGCTATGGGGGGGGAGGAGGGAGGAGGGTTCAGGATGGGGAGCACATGTATACCTGAGGCAGATTCATTTTGATATTTGGAAAAACTAATACAATTATGTAAAGTTTAAAAATAAAATAAAATTAAAAAAAAAATCCACAGGAGGCTTGACTCCCTTTAGGCCACTCAGTGGTCTCCAAGAAATACCCGTCGGGACTCGAGAGCAGAGCAGAGTCCTTTCCTTCCTCTCGAGATGAGGTCTGACTCCTCGGGTGCATCTAAAATGCAACCCCGAGATCTCTGTCGCCCCTGGAGAGGAACATTAGGTCCTGGACACAAGCTTAGATGAGGTCTCTTTTGCCCTGAAGTGACTCGAGAGCAATCCCTAGCTCTCTCTCGCAACTCCAATGGAAGATTGGACTTCCCTGGGCCAACACAAGAGGAAGCCTGAATTCCCCATCGTAACTCGAGAATCCCGCCGAAACTCGAGAAAAACCACATGGTTACCCTGTCATCGCAAGATGAGGCCCTTGCCCGCTACAGCGTCTAAAGAGAAGTCCCAGGTTTCTTCTTGAAGTGTTTTCACACTTCAAGTGTGAAAACTTGGCACCCTTGATGCGATTCCAAAAGTTCCCCGACACCCTGGTCTCTCTCGAGGGGAACACCGAGGTTCCCGGTATGACTTCATCTGAGCCACTTCTCCCCTCCTGATTGCGACTGGAGGGTCGACTCCCGTGCTTTGTCTGGAAGGGGTTCCCAACCTTCCCAGCGCACCTCAGGATGAGGCTGGTCTAACGAGAATATTTGAGACGTAGCTTCATGGGTGGTAACACATGCTGAAAGACCCCGATTCCCCGGTCCACTCTTGATAAGAACCCGATGCCCAGACACCTCTTGAAAGGCAACCCTGTGGAAGAAGGCACAACACGACGGGGCACTGACACCCTCGTGCATCGTCCAGAAAAACCCGCAGATTCCAAACACAGTTCGACAAGTTGCCTGTCACCCCGTGAATAACTCGAGAGGCAAGCGGAGTTCCATTCCTCCTTACAAGAAGAGGCCTGACTCTCCTGTCCCAACTCTGCAGGGACCCTGCGATCAGAGTCAGAAATGGAGACGAACCCTGAGGTTCCTGCCTCCACTCGAGATGAGGCCCTCTTCTATTGCACCAAACCCAGTGGAGTCCCGAGAGGGCCCTCCCAACTCCAGGGTATCCTTGACTTCTCAGAGGCACACTGAGAAGCTCCCTGAGGCCACCGGCACTAGTCGAGGGAACCCAGGGTTTACTGCCGTGACCCAAGAAACACCTTGAAAGTCCTTCTTTAACGGTTCTTGAGGCCCGATACACCTTCCATGACTCTAGAGCAATGACGCGCTCCCCCTCACAATGCGCATGGAGACCTGACTTCCCAAGCGCCACATGAGAGGCTCCCTGAGCTCCCCGTAGTACCTCATGAGAAACCCCACACTGGCGCTGCAGCTCGAGAAAACCCACGAGACGCCCCCTTCATCGCGAGATGATGGCCTTCTTTTCCTGCATGGCCTGGAGAGCAATCACGAGTCCTCTCTCCAAACTCCACAGGAGGCTTGACTCCCTTTAGGCCACTCAGTGGGCTCCAAGAGATACCCGTCGCAACTCGAGAGGAGAGTGGAGTCCTTCGCTTCCCCTCGAGACAAGGACTGACTCCCCGGGTGCATCAGGAAAGCAACCCCGAGATCCCTGTCCCCCCTGGAGACGAACATTATGTCCTGGACACAAGCCTAGATAAGGTCTCTTTTGCCCTGCAGTAACTCAAGCGCAATCCCTAGCTCTCCCTCGCAACTCGAATGGAAGACTGGACTTCCCTGGGCCAACACAAGAGGAAGCCTGAATTTCCTGACCTAACTCGAGAATCCCGCCACAACTCGAGAAAAACGACGTGGTTAACCCGTCACCACAAGATGAGGCCCTTGCCAGCTACAGCATCTCAAGAGAAGTCTCACGTTCCGTCTTGAAGTTTGAAACGGTACTTAGCACCTTTGATGTGACTCCAAAACTTCCCCGACATCCCAGTTTTACTCGAGGGGAACATCGAGGTTCCCGGCACCACTTCATCTGAGCCCCTTCTCCCCTCCTGATCGGGACAAGAGGGTCGATTCACTTGCTTTGTCTGAAAGGGTTACCGACCTTCCTGGTGCACCTCAGGTTGAGGTCCGTCTCAAGAAGAAATTCGAGACGTAGGCTTGTGGGTGGTGCCACATGCCGAAAGACCCTGATTTCCTGGTCTGCTCTTGATAAGAACCTGAAGGCTGGATACCTCTTCGAAGGCAACCCTGTGTATGAAGGCAAAAAACGAAGGGGAACTGACACCCCCATGCATCGTCCGGATAAAACCGCAGGTTCCACACACAGCTCGACAAGTGGCCTGTTATCCGGTGAACAACTCGAGAGGCAAGAGGAGTCCCATCCTCCAGAAAAGACGAGGCCTGACTCTCCTGTACCAACATGCAGGGACCTTGCGATCTGAGTCAGAAATGGAGAGGAACACTGAGGTTCCTGCTTCAACTCGAGATGAGTCCCTCTTACATTCCACCAAATGCAGAGGAGTCTCGAGAGGCCCCTCCAAACTGCACAGTATCCCTGACTTCTCAGAGGCACTCTGAGAAGCTCCCTGAGGTCGCAGGCACAAGTCAAGGGAACCCTGGGTTTTATGCAGTGACCCGAGAAAGACCTCGAGAGTCCTTCTTCAACCCGTCTTGAGGCCCGATTACCCTACCATGACTCGAGAGCAATGACGAGCTCCCCCTAGCCATCTCATGGGGACCTGACTTCCCTGGCGCCACACGAGAGGCTCCCTGAGCTCCCTCTCGTACCTCGTCAGAAACCCGGCACTAGCGCGGCAGTCTAGAAAACCCACAAGAGGCCGCCGTCATCGCGAGATGAGGGCCTTCTTTTCCTGCATGGCCTGGAGAGGAATCCCGAGTCCTCTATCCAAACACCACAGGAGGCTTGACTCCCTTTAGGGCACACAGTGGGCTCCAAGAGATACCCATCGCGACTCAAAAGGACAGCGGAGTTCTTTGCTTCCCCTCGAGACGAGGCCTGATTCCCCGGGTGAGCCTGGTATGCAAGCCCGAGATCCCTGTCGCCCCTAGGGATGAACATTAAGTCCTGGACACAAGCCTAGATGAGGTCTATTTTGCCCTGCAGTGACTCGAGGGCAATCCCCAGCTCTCCCTTGAAACTTGAATGGAAGATAGGACTTCCCTGGGCCAACACATGAGGAAGACTGTATTCCCCGTCGAAACTCTAGAATCCCGCCACAACTCGAGAAACGCTACGTGGTTCCCCCGTCATCCCAAGATGAGGCCCTTGCCCCCTACAGCGTCTCAAGAGAAGTCCCACGTTCCGTCTTGAAGTGCGAAACGGTATCGGCACCCTTGATGCAACCTCAAAAGTTCCTCGACACACTGGTCTGACTCGAGGAGAACACCGAGGTTCCCGGCACCACTACATCTGGGCCCCTTCTCCCCTCCTGATCGCGACAGGAGGGTCGATTCCCCTGTTTTGTCTTGAAGGGGTTCCCGCCTTTCCCGGTGCATCTCAGGATGAGGCCGGTCTCACGACGAAATTCGAGACATAGCCTCGTGGGTGGTGCGGCATGCCAAAAGACCCCGATTCCCTGGTCCGCTCTTGATAAGAACCTGATGGCAGAACCCAACTCGAAGGCAATCCTGTGGAACAAGGCACAACACGAAGGGGCAGAGACACCACGGTGCATCGTCCAGAAAAACCCGCAAGTTCCACATACAAATCGACAAGTGGCCTGTCACCCCATGAACAACGCGAGAGTCAAGTGGAGTTCCATTCCTCCACACAAGACGAGGCCTGACTCTCCTGTCCCAACTCTGCAGGGACTCTGGGATCCGAGTCAGATCCGGCGCATTCGAAGCCAGGAGAGGAACCCTGTGGTTCCTGCCTCAACTTGTCATGAGGCCCTCTTCCATTGCACCAAACCCAGTGGAGTTCCGAGAGGCCCCTCCCAACTCCACAGTGACCCTGACTTCTCAGAGGCACGCTGAGAAGCTTCCTGAGGTCACTGGCACAAGTCGATGGAACCCAGGGTTTCCTGCTGCAACCCAAGAAAGACCTCGAGAGTCCTTCTTTAACACGTCTTCAGGCCCAATTCCCCTACCATGACTCGAGAACAATGACGGGCTCCCTCTCACCACGTGCATAGAGACCTGACTGCCCTGGCACCACATGAGAGGCTCACTGAGCTCCCAGTCTTACTTCGTGAGAAACCCCACACTAGCGCCACAGCTCGAGAAAACCTACGAGACGCCCCAGTCATCGGGAGATGAGGGCCTTCATTTCCTGCATTGCCTGGAGAGCAATCCCGTGTCCTCCCTCCAAACACCAGAGGAGGTTTGACTCCCTTTAAGCCACTCAGTGGGCTCCAAGACATACCCGTCCGACTCGAGAGGAGAGCAGAGTCCTTTGCTTCCCCTCGAGATGAGGGCTGACTCCAAGGTGAGTCTGGAATGCAACCCCGAGATTTCTGTCGAGCCTTGACATGAACATTAGGTCCTGTACACAAGCCTTGGTGGGGTCTCTTTTGCCTTCAGTGACTAGAGCGCACCTCCAGCTCTTCCTCGAATCTCGAATGGAAGATAAGAATTTTGTGGGCCAATACAAGAGGAAGCATGAATTCCCTGTGGTAACTCAAATATCCCACCGCAACTCGAGAAAAACCAAGTGGTTCCGCAGTCATTCCAAGATGAGGCCCATGCCCGCTGGAGCACCCCAAGAGAAGTCCAACGTTCCATTTTGAAGAGCGAAACGGTACTTGGAACGCTTTATGCGACCCCAAAAGTTACCCGACATACCTGTCTCACTTGAGGGAAACACCGAGGTTCCCAGCAGCACTTCATCTGAGCCACTTCTCCCCTCCTGATCGCCACAGGAGGGTCGATTCCTCTGCTTTGTCTGGAAGAGTTTCATGAACTTCGCGGCACACTTCAGGATGAGGCTGGTTTCATGAGGAAATTCGAGACAACCCACGTGGGTGGTGCCAAATGCTGAACGACCCCGATATCCCGGTCCACTCTTCATAAGAACCCAATGCCCGGACACCCCTTCGAAGGCAACCCTGTGGATGAAGACACAAAACGAAGGGTCACTGACACCCCCGTGCATCGTCTGGAAAAACCTGCAGATTCGACACACAGTTTGACAAGGGGCCTGAAACCCCATGAACAACTCGAGAGGCAAGCGGAGTTCCATTCCTCAGAAAAGACGTAGCCTGTCTCTCCTGTCCCAACTCTGCAGGGACCCTGATGTCGGAGTCCGAAACAGAGAGGAAGTCTGAGGTTCCTGCCTCCCCTCGAGATGAGCCCCTCTTCCATTGCGACAAACCCAGCGGAGTCCCGAGAGGCACCGCCAACTCCACAGTATCCCTCAACTCTCAGAGACACCCTGGGAAGTTCCCTAAGGTCCCCGGCAGAAGTCGAGGGAAACGACTTTTTCCCGCCACAACCCGAGAAAGACCTCGAGAGTCCCTCTTCAACGCGTCTTGAGGCCCTAGTCACCTCCCATTACTCGAGAGCCACAACGCGCTCCTCCTCGCTACGCGCAGGGAGACCTGACTTCCCTGGCGCCGCACGAGAGGCTCCCTGAGATCCTCGCCGTGCCTCGCGAGAAAACCCCCACGGGCGCCGCAGCTCGAGGAAACCCCTGAGACGCCCCCGTCCTCGCGATGTGAAGGGACTTCTTTTCCTGCATGGCCTGGAGAACAATCCCGAGCCCTCTCTCCAAAATGAAGAGGAGGCTTGACTCCACTGACGCCACTAGGGGGCTCCAAGATATCCGCGTCGCGACTCGGGAGGACAGCAGAGTCCTTTGCTTCCCCTCGAGACGAGGCCTGACACCCAGGGGGATCCTGGAATGCAACCCCGAGATCCCTGCCTTCCCTGGAGAGGAACATTAGGTCCTGGACACAAGCCTAGATGAGGTCTCTTTGGCCCTGCAATGACTCGAGCGCAACCCCCAGCTTTCCCTCGCCAATCGAATGGAAGACTGGGCTTCCCAGGGCCAACAGAGGAGGAAGCCTGTAATCCCCATCATCACTCGAGAATCCCGGCGCAACTCGAGAAAAAACACGTGTTTCCAAAGTCTTCGCAAGATGAGGCCCTTGCCCACTACAGCGTCTCAGGGGAAGTCACATGTTCCGCCCTGAAGTGCGAAACAGTACCTGACACACGTCGTGCGACCCCCAAAAGCTCCCCGACACGCCGGGTACCCTCGAGGGAACACCGAGAGTCCCAGCACAGCTTCATCTGAGCCCGTTCTCCCCTCCTGATCACGACAGGAGAGTCGATTCCCCTGCGTGGTTCAGAAGGGGTTCCCGGCCTTCCCGGTGCACCTCAGGATGAGGCCGGTCTCACAGGGAAATTCGAGACGAGCCACGTGGGTGGTGCCACATGCCAAATGCCCCCGATTCCCCGGTCCGCTTTTGAGAAGGACCCGAGGCCCGGACCCCTCTTCGAAGGCAACCCTGTGGGTGAAGGCACAACACGAAGGGGCACTGACACCCCCGTGCATCATCCGGAAAGACCCGCAGGTTCCACACACAGCTCGACCAGGGGCCTGAAAACCCCTGACAACTCGAGAGGCAAGCGGGGTTCCCTTCCTCAGACAAGACGAGGCATGACTCTCCTGTCCCAACTCTGCAGGGACCCTGTGGTCGGAGCCGAAACGGAGAGGAAGCCTGAGGTTCCTGCCTCCCCTCGAGGTGAGGCCCTCTTCCGTTGCGCCAGACCCAGCGGAGTCCCGAGAGGCCCCGCCAACTTCACAGGATACCTCGCCTCTCAGGGGCACCCTGGGAAGTTCCCTAAGATCCCCGGCAGAAGGCGAGGGAAACGAGGGTTTCCCGCCGCCACCCGAGAAAGACCTCGAGAGTCCTTCTTCAATGCGTCTCGAGGCCCTAGTCCCCTCCCGTGACTCGAGAGCCAGGACGCGCTCCCCCTCGCCACGCGCATGGAGACTTGACTTCCCTGGCGCCTCACGAGAGGCTCCCTGAGATCCTCGTCGTGCCTCGGGAGAAAACCCCCACGGGCGCCGCAGCTTGAGGAAACCCCTGAGACACACCCGTCCTGGCGAGCTGAGGGCCTTCTATTCCTGCATGGCCTGGAGAGCAATCCCGGGTCCTCTCTCCAAACTGAAGAGGAGGCTGGACTCCCTTGAGGCCACTCAGTGGGCTCCAAGAGATCCGCGTCGCCACTCGAGAGGAGAGCAGAGTCCTTGGCTTCCCCTCGAGACGAGGCCTGACTCCCCGAGGGAGTCTGAAATGCAACCCCGAGATTCCTGCCTTCCCTGGAGAGGAATATTAGTTCCAGGACACACGCCTTGATGAGGTCTCTTTGGCCCTGCAGTGACTCGAGCGCTACCCCCAGATTTCCCTCGCTACTTGAATGGGAGATGGGGCTTCCCAAGGCCAACCCAAGAGGAAGCCTGAAATCCTCGTCGAAACTCGAGAATCCTGCCGCAACTCGAGAAAAACGAGGTGGTTTCAACGTCTTCGCAAGATGAGGCCCTTGCCCGGTACGGCGTCTCAAGGGAAGTCCCATGTTCCGTCGTGAAGTGAGACACGGTACCTGACACCCTTCATGCGACATCCAAAAGTTCCCCGACATGCTGGGTTCCCTTGAGGGGAACACCGAGAGTCCCAGCACCACTTCCTCTGAGCACCTACTCCTCTCCTGTTCGCGACAGGAGAGTTGATTCCCCTGCGTGGTCTGGAAGGGGTTCCCGGCCTGCACGGCGCCCCTCAGGATGAGGCCGGCCTCGCGAGGAAATTCGAGACAAGCCCCGTGGCTGGTGCCCCATGTTGAACGACCCTGATTTCCCGGTCCGCAGTTGAGGAGAACCCGATGCCCGGACGCCTCTTCGAAGGCCACCCTGTGAGTGAAGGAACAACACGAAGGGGCACTGACACTCCCGTGCATCGTCCGGAAACACCCGCGGTTTCCACACACAGCTCCACGAGGGGACTGAGACTCCCTGAGCAACTCGAGAGGCAAGCGGAGTTCCCTTCCTCAGACAAGACGAGGCCTGACTCTCCTGCCCCAACGCTGCAGGGACACTGCTGTCGGAGTACGAAACGGAGAGGAAGCCTGCGGTCCTGTCTCCCCTCGAGATGAGGCCCTCTTCGATTGTGCCAAACCCAGAGGAGTCCCGAGATGGCCCACCAACTCCACAGCATCCCTCACCTCTAAGAGGAACCCTGGGAAGTTCCCTCAGGTCACCGGGAGAAGTCGAGGGAAACGAGGCTTTCCCGCCGCAACCACAGAAAGACCTCGAGTGTCCTTCTTCAACGCCTCTGGAGGCCCTAGTCCTCTCCCATGACTGGAGAGCCATGACGCGCTCCCCCTCGCCACGTGCACAGAGACCTGACTTCCCTGGCACCGCACGAGAGGCTCCCTGAGATCCTCGTCTTGCCTCGTGAGAAAACCCCCACGGGCGCCGCAGCTCGAGGAAACCCCTGAGAATCCCCATCCTCGCGAGGTGAGGGCCTTCTTTTCCTGCCTGACCCAGAGCACAATCCCGAGTCCTCTCTCCAAACTGAAGAGAAGGCCTGACTCCCTTGAGGCCACTCAGTGGGCTCCAAGAGATCTGCGTCGCGACTTGAGAGGAGAGCGGCATCCTTGGCTTGCCCTCGAGGCGAGGCCTGACTCCCCGGGGGAGTCTGGAACGCCACCCTGAGATCCCTGTCTTCCCTTGAGAGGAACGTTAAGTCCCGGACACAGGCCTAGATGAGGTCTCTTTGGCCCTGCAGTGACTCGAGTGCAACCCTCAGCTTTCCCTCGCAACTCGAATGGAAGATTAGGCTTCCTGGGGCCAACACAAGAGGAAGCCTGAAATCCACTTCGTAACTCGAGAATCCCGCCGCAACTCGAGAAAATCCACATGGTCCCAACGTCTTCGCAAGATGAGGCCCTTGCCCGCTACGGCGTCTCAAGGGAAGTCCCAGGTTCTGTCCTGAAGTGCGAAACGGTACCTGACTCCTTTCATGCAACCCCCAAAAGTCCCCCACACGCCGGTTTCCCTCGAGGGTAACACCGAGGGTTCCATCCCCACTTCATCTGAGCCCCTTCTCCCCTCCTGATGGCGACAGGAGAGTCAATCCCCCTGCATTGTCTGGAAGGGTCCCCGGCCTTCCCAGCACAACTCAGGATGAAGCTGGCCTCACTAGGAGATTTGAGACTAGCCCCGTGGGTGGTCCCTCATGCCGAAAGACCCCGATTTCCCTGTCCACTCTTGAAAAGAACCCGAGGCCCGGACACCTCTTCGAAGGCAACCCAGTGGGTGAAGGCACAACACGAAGGGGCACTGTCACCGTCGTGCATTTCCGGAAACACCCGCAGGTTCCACACACAGCTCAACAAGGGGCCTGAGACCCCCTGAGCACCTCGAGAGGCAAGCGGAGTTCCCTTCCTCAGACAAGACGATTCCTGACTCTCCTGTCCCAACTCTGCAGGGACCCTGCGGTCGGAGTCTGAAACGGAGAGGAAGCCTGAGGTTCCTGCCTTCCCTGGAGATGAGGCCCTCTTCCATTGCGCCAAACCCAGCGGAGTCCTGAGAGGCCCCGCCAACTCCACAGCATCCCTCATCTGTCAGAAGCACATTGGGAAGTTCCCTAAGGTCACCGGTAAACTTTTATTGCACAAGGTCCCCATGAAAAGGCCCACGCAGCAGGACAGCCACAGATTCTGTCTGCCATTAAAGGGCAGTAAGGTGCCCTCCCCACTTCTTTGCTGCCTCGGCGGCCACCAGGGTGCAATTCGCGTACCCTTCCCTTTCCCGTCCTAGCAGGTGCTCCAGGGCCCGCTGGCCTACAAAGTGCCAGAAGCAGGGCTGGGCCAGCCGGCCAGAATTCAGGGTTCTGTCCCTTGGACTTCCAGCGGACACTAGGCTGCTTGGGAAAACCGCGCAGACTCTGAGGTTTTTCAGCAGAGGGGTGGAGTGGTAAAGGCCTTGACCCCAAAGACGAGGCCTTTCTGCGACCGCCAGGTTGGGGAGCTCTGAGACTGTGCCAACACAGGGCGGAATACATGGTTCCCTGCTCCACGCAGTCCCCGTTCCCTTACCTGTGTTCCGCACCCCTCCGCTGTGGCCGATGGATGCCGATCCTTGGGGATCCAGGAGTTCACGAAATGGGCATTCCCAGCCGCAATGGCGACCCCCAACAGCACATCTGGAAAGCCCTCCCCCAACCCCGCCAGGAGCCGACCCCCACTGCGAATGGAACCCCACCCCGCCCCGCACCGCCAGGTTTCGCCCCGGCCCTGCCGGGCTCCCGGTGGGTTCCCAGCAATATTGGCGACCCCCGGGAGCACAACAGGGACCGACCCCCCACCCACAGTGAGCGGAATCTCGACCTGTGCAGCCCAGGTTTACCCCACCCTGGCTGCGCTCCCAGCGCGTTTCCAGCTGCAGTGGCCATCTCCGAGAGCACAACTGGGAAGCCCTCCCCTACCCCCGTCAGGAGCCGACACCCGCCCTGCACCACCCGGGTTCGCCCCGCCCCTGCCGCGCTCCAGGGGCGCTGCCCACCTTCACCAGTGGCTCTCGGTGAGCCCCGTCCCCACGCCCGGTTCCAGGAGAGGCTCTCGGACCTCGCTGCTGCCGCCAGGTCAAACATGAGGACAATACATACACCCCACAGAGACAATCCAAGCTGTCTGTGATTTAGGGATAAAACGAGGACTACAGAAAGGCAAGATGACCTGACCTAGGAGGGCCATGATATTCTATAGAACCAGACAAAGTTGGTTACCAAGGAAACTTTTTTCCTTGGAACCCGGAAAGCTGGTTCTTTGCATATGCAATGACCAACAATTAGCTTGTTACCCAAGCCTGCCTTACTGCCACCCCCATCCCCCCACTCCCCAGAAGACTGGCTCAAAGAAATATTTTAAATCTCAGGCGGAAACCTGGAAGATGTCTTGTCTGTCTGTTTGGATTAAGGTATGTGTCAGTGTGAGCCCTGTGTTTTTTGATAATATTGCTCAAGTTCTGAGTTCTGATTTCAATGGTCTCAAGACAAGGCAGCCCTTCCAAATCAAACTGCTGGAAATACAAGAAAACATTGACCTAAATGAATGTCAGAGTCCCGTGAACTGGGAACTAGTCAATATTAAATATCTAGTATTTTTGGTTTTGCTCCTCCACTATAGACATGTCTAAGAGTCAACAACATTAAGCACAACATGTTCATAGTGCCTAGGTTTCTTTTGAGGTAAAAATTGCTCTATTGTTATATCTGTCACAAGCTTGTCAGCAAGAAACTACCTGGAAACGACAACAACAAAAGTAAAAAATGTAAATGTGATATGAGCTTTTAGACAAACTCTTTACAATAATTATACTCTAAAATATCTGCCTCTCATAGTCTTGATTGAAGGCAGAGGAGAAGGGGATGACAGAGGATAAGATGGTTGGATGGCATCACTGACTCGATGGACATGAGTTTGAGCAAGCCCCTGGAGCTGGTGACGGACACGGAAGCCTGGCGTCCTTCAGGCCACGGGGTCACAAAGAGTCAGACACGACTGAGCAACTGAACTGAACTGAACTAACAAACGTTTCTCCAGGTGTTTTGGTTACCCGAGTTTCTATCCTTGTGACGACAGTGTATTGAATAGCTAGGTCATTTCCAAATAAATGAAAGTTCTGAAACATTCACGACTTGAAAGGACCTCCCTTTTACACAGAAACAAAAGAGATTTTTGACTCTCCATGAATAGTGTCTGGCACCATCCTGACATGTTAAATGTAAGAAAGCAATTGTTTTGTTTTGTTTTGTTCTGTTCTTGGGGGTGGGGGGAGGGGGGCGGGCTATAGCGAATGCCAATATAAAAGTCAGTTCTTGGTTGCTGAAGGGATATGTATGACTTGTTATTACAAGAAAGTATGTGGAATGCAATGGCACTTGAGGAAGGAAAACAAAGTAGTTCTGTCTTACAGGTGGCCGTTTCAGGATGGGAGAAGCAAAGGAATGGGTACAGAACGGGATAAGGAGGTTGTAGGGAAAGTGGACCCCCAGAAAAGAGTTCTGTGCCTAGCACAAGTTTTCTTGAGATGTCGAAATGCCTTTGCTAATGGAGTTTTAGTTTCTTTACCTCTTAAGTGATCTCTTCTAGGTTGACCTAGAACAGAAATCTTTTGTTAGCTTTGGCTAAGTGGAGAAGTAGTGTTTCACGGTGACATATGTGATCCTTCCTGACTGTTTGCAGCCCTTTTGATATCGATGCACTGCTTCTGCTGCTGCTGCCGCCGCTGCTACTGCTAAGTCGTTTCAGTCGTGTCCGACTCTGTGCGACCCCATAGACGGCAGCCCACGAGGCCCCGCAGTCCCTGGGGTTCTCTAGGCAAGAACACTGGAGTGGGTTGCCATTTCCTCCTCCCATGCATGAAAGTGAAAAGTGAAAATGAAGTCGCTCAGTGGTGTCCGACTCTTAGCGACCCCGTGGACTGCAGCCTACCAGGCTCCTCCATCCATGGGATTTTCCACGCAAGAGTACTGGAGTGGGGTGCCATTGCCTTCTCCCATATCTATGCACAAGCCTGCCTAAATCATTGACTTCCAGCTAGCTTTGGGATGCCAATGACCATCCACCCTTACAAGGCAACAGAGAAGAGAAAAACACTTACCACAGGAGGTCCTGGTAAGGAACGAGGAACTAACAAGCTCCCGCCAACCAGGATTCTGCAGAGGTCAACAAGAGGTCAGTAAGAGATGGAAGACTGCAGTCCAGAGGTCCTAGCAACTTCCATCTTGCAGCAGAGACCTAGCATAGTCAAAACGAATTCAATGTTGCAAAAAATAAGTAAACAAATAAAGGACAGAAGTTCTTTGAACACATGACTGAGATTAGGGGTGAGGCAGTACATGTACAGTGCCTGGAAAATCTTAAAGTATGAGAAAGGAAAGAAATTAAAGACAACTATCAAGCTGTCCAAACTGATAAAAACGAAAGATTACACGGTTTTTTCTGTATATATTACCAGATAATAATCTGAAAAGGAATTAAAAAAATTCCCTTTCAATAATGTCAACATGAATACAACACTTTGCCATGGATGTAACGAGGATGACAAGACTGGCACACTGGAACTTATACACCCTGGCTGAAAACTATCCTGAATACATGGACAGGTATTCCATAACAATGGAAAGACTTAAGATGGCAATACCATGGAATGCATCTTCAATCTGAAATGAAGATTTGATATGATTTGATCGCTCAGAGCTTTTGTGTCATCAATTGTTATTAAAGTATAAATGAGATAGAGAAAGCTGCTGACTTAGACTTGAGGCGGGGTGTACGCCCTGCTGGTCTCTAGCCAGATATTCTACAGGCACTAGCAGTCAGCTAAGGAAAGAAAGGCACTGTCTCAGGGAATGGCACCAGGCCCCTCCCCCACGACATGCCTTGAGGTCACATTGGCAGCAGGTGAGTCATCCTGGGCCAAAAACTGATTGACATGAATCTTGAAGAAAGGCAGTATTCCAGGCAAATATATCATTTCCTTAACATAGATTAGGAGAACAAGGTACGAGGAAAATATACTGTTTTGTTCAAGTCGCTTCTGAGCCTATTGGGGGAACCGACCCGAAGCCAGAGTCCAGCAGATATACATAGGATATTTACATCGCTTAAGACAAACATTTCCTCAGGAACAAATGCATTGCTTAGCTCAAGGTTTGTCTGCGAAATTCTTACACATCAGGAGATGGCTCCGAGCTGGGTTTCCACACACAAGAACATGAATGCAAAGGACAAGCCTGCACAGCCCATCTGCCGCCCTCCCGCACAGCCAGCAGCATTTCCAAGTGACCTCCTAAGGCCTTCCCCAAAATACAGGGGCACCTCTGGGTTTCCTGTTTCCCTCACTTCGAACACTTTTCTTAAAAAAAAAAAAAAATCCTGCACACTTCTTGATAGAATGCCACAGTGCAAGGAAAACAGGCCTTCAATACTTAAACCTCCCTGTGCCAAACACTTGGGGCTTGGTTCTGTTTTGTTTTGTTTTTTAATTACACCACCACATAATTTAAACTTTTTACAATTTCTAATTATTCAGTACCAAAACACCAAACTTTTATTGCACAAGGTCCCCATGAAAAGGCCCACGCATCAGGACAGCCACAGATTCTGCCATGAAAGGGCAGCAAGGTGCCCTCCCCCCTTCTTTGCTGCCTGGGCGGCCACCAGGGTTTGAAATCCATGCACCCTACTAAGTTTCTAGGGTGCAATCCGTGGACCCTTCCCTTTCCCATCCCAGCAGGTGCTCCAGGGCCCGCTGGCTTACAAAGTGCCAGAAGCAGGGCTGGGCCAGCCGGCCAGAGTTCAGTGTTCTGTCCCTTGGACTTCCAGGGGACACTAGGCTGCTTGGGAAAACCATGCAGACTGAGATTTTTCAGCAAAGGGGTGGAGCGGTAAAGGCCTTGACACCAAGGGCGAAGCCTTTCTGCGACCGCCAGGTTGGGGAGCTCCGAGAATGTGCCAACAGAGGGCGGAATACTTGGTTCCCTGCTCCAAGCAGTCCCAGTTCCCTGACCTGTGGCCCGCAGCCCTCCGCTGCACGCACTAGATGTGGATCCTTGGGGACACAGGAGCGTAGGAAATGGGCGTTCCTAGCCGCAGTGGCGACCCCCGAGAGCACAACTGGGACCGAACCCCCACCCACAGCCATCTAAATCTCGACCCGCGCAGCCCAGGTTTACCCCGCCCCGGGTGCGCTCCCGGCGCGTTTCCAGCCGCAGTGGCCACCACCGAGAGCACAACTGGGAAGCCCTCCCCCACCCCTGCCAGGAGCCGAACCCCGCCCCGCGCCACCCGGGTTCACCCCGCCCCTGCCGCACTCCCAGCGCGTTTCCAGCTGCAGTGGGGACCCCCGAGAGCACAACTGTTACCGCCCCCCACCCCCTCCCGACCAGAACCCCGACCCGCGCCGCCCGGGATCGCCCCGCCCCTGGCGCGCTCCCGGGGCGTTGCCCACTTCCACCAGGGGCTCCTGGTGAGCCCCCTCCCCACGCCCGGTTCCAGGAGAGGATCTCGGACCTCGCTACTGCCGCCAGGTCAAACACGAGGACAATACATCCACCCCACAGAGACAATCCAAGCTGTCTATGATTTAGGGATAAAATGAGGACTACAGAAAGGAAAGATGTCCTGACCTAGGAGGGCCATGAGAGTCTATAGATCCAAACAAAATTGGGTACCAAGGAAACTTTTTTCCTTGGAACCCGGAAAGCTGGTTCTTTGCATATGCAATGACCAACAATTAGCTTGTTACCCAAGCCTGCCTCGCTGCCACCCCAACTCCCCCCCCCACTCCCCAGGAAAACGGCTCAAAGAAATATTTTAAATCTCAGGCGGAAAACTGGAAGATGTCTTGTCCGTCTGTCTGGATTAAGGTATGTGTCAGTGTGAGCCTTGTGTTTTTTGATAATATTGCTCAAGTTCTGAGTTCTGATTTCAATGGTCTCAAGACAAGGCAGCCCTTCCAAATCAAACTGCTGGAAATACAAGAAAACATTGACCTAAATGAATGTCAGAGTCCCGTGAACTGGGAACTAGTCAATATTAAATATCTAGTATTTTTGGTTTTGCTCCTCCACTATAGACATGTCTAAGAGTCAACAACATTAAGCACAACATGTTCATAGTGCCTAGGTTTCTTTTGAGGTAAAAATTGCTCTATTGTTATATGTGTCACAAGCTTGTCAGCAAGAAAGTACCTGGAAACAGCAACAACCAATGTAAAATATGTAAATGTGATATGAGCTTTTAGATAAACTCTTAACAATAATTATACTCTAAAATATCTGCCTCTCATAGTCTTGATTGAAGGCAGAGGAGAAGGGGATGACAGAGGATAAGATGGTTGGATGGCATCACTGACTCGATGGACATGAGTTTGAGCAAGCCCCTGGAGTTGGTGATGGACACGGAAGCCTGGCGTCCTGCAGGACACGGGGTCACAAAGAGTCAGACTCGACTGAGCAACTGAACTGAACTGAACTTACAATCGTTCCTCCAGGTGTTTTGGTTACCTGAGTTTCTATCCTGGTGCTAACCTAAGTGACGACAGTGTATTGAATAGCTAGGTCACTTCCAAATAAATGAAACTTCTTAAACATTCACGACTTGAAAGGACCTCCCTTTTACACAGAAACAAAAGAGATTTTTGACTCTGCATGAATAGTGACTGGCACCATCCGAACATATTAAATGTAAGAAAGCAATTTTTTTGTTTTGTTTTGTTTTGTTCTGTTCTTGCAGGAAGCAGGGTGGGCGCTATTATCACTGATAGGTATGCTCACCAATCTATCAAATGCCAATATAAGAGTGAGTTCTTGGTTGCTGAAGGGAAATGTATGACTTGTTATTACAAGAATGTATGGAATGCAATCACACTTTAAGAAGGAAAACGAAGTAGTTCTGTCTTACAGGTGGCATTTTCAGGACGGGAGAATCAAAGGAATGGGTACAGAATGGGATAAGGAGGTTGTAGGGAAAGTAGGCCCCCAGAAAAGAGTTTTGTGCCTAGCACAAGTTTTCTTGAGATGTTGAACTGCCTTTGCTAATGGAGTTTAAGTTTCTTTACCTCTTAAGTGATCTCTTCTAGGTTGACCTAGAACAGAAATCTTTCGTTAGCTTTGGCTAAGAGGAGAAGTATTGTTTCACGATGACATATGTGATCCTACCTGACTGTTCTCATCCCCTTTGATATCTATGCACTGCTGCTGCTGCTGCTGCAGCTGCTAAGTGGTTCAGTTGAGGCTGACCCTGTGCCACGCCATAGATGGCAGCCCACCAGGCCCCGCAGTCTCTGGGGTTCTCTAGGCAAGAACACTGGAGTGGGTTGCCATTTCCTCCTCCTATGCATGAAAGTGAAAAGTGAAAATGAAGTCACTCAGTGGTGTCCGACTCTTAGCCACCCCATGGACTGCAGCCTACCAGGCTCCTCCATCCTTGGGATTTTCCAGGAGTGGGGTGCCATTGCCTTCTCCCATATCTGTGCACAAGCCTGCCTAAATAATTGACTTCTAGCCAACTTTGGGATGCCCATGACCACCCACCCTTACCAGGCAACAGAGAAGAGAAAAACACTTACCACAGGAGGTTCTGATAAGGAACAAGGAACTAACAAGCTCCCACCTACCAGGATTCTGCAGAGGTCAACAAGAGGTCAGCAAGAGATGAGAGACTGCAGTCCAGAGGTCCTAGCTACTTCCATCTAGCAACAAACACCCAGCATAGTCAAAACGATTTCAATGTTAAAGAATAAATAAATAAATAAATAAATAAATAAAAGGACAGAAGTTCTTTGAACACATGTCTGAATTTAGGGGTGAGGCATTACATATGTGTCCCAGGATAATCTTAAAGTGTCAGAAAGTAAAGAAATTAAAGACAATTATCAAGCTGTCCAAACTGATAAAAATGAATGATTACACAGTTTTATCTGTATACATTAGCAGATAATAATCTGAAAAGGAATTTTAAAAAATTCCCTTTCAATAATATCAACATGAATAAAACACTTTGCCATGGATGTAACGAGGATGACAAGACTGGCACACTGGAAATTATACACCCTGGCTGAAAACTATCCTGAATACATGGACAGATATTCCAAAACGATGGAAAGACTTAAGATGGCAATACCATGGAATGCATCTTCAATCTGAAATGAAGATTTGATATGATTTGATCGCTCAGAGCTTTTGTGCCATCAACTGTTATTAAAGTATGAAAGAGATAGAGAAAGCTGCTGACTTAGACTCGAGGCGGGGTGGGGGGGGGGGTAGTAAGAGTACCCCCTGCTGGTCTTTAGCCAGATATTCTACAGGCACTAGCAGTCAGCTAAGGAAAGAAAGGAACTGTTTCAGGGAATGGCACCAGGCCCCTCCCCCACGACATGCATTGAGATAATATTGGCAGCAGGTGAGTCATCCCGGGCCAAAACTTGATTGACATGAATCTTGAAGAAAGGCAGTATTGCAGGCAAATATATCATTTCCTTAACATAGATAAGGAGAACAAGCTAGGAGGAAAACATGCTGTTTTGTTCAAATCGCTTCTGAGCCTTTTGGGGGAACCGACCTGAAGCCAGAGTCTAGCGGAAATACATAGGATATTTACATCGCTTAAGACAAACATTTTCTTAGGAAAAAATGCATTGCTTAGCTCAAGGTTTGTCTGCGAAATTCTTACACATCAGGAGATGGCTCCGAGCTGGGTTTCCACACACAAGAACATCCATGCAAAGGACAAGCCTGCACAGCCCATCTGCCGCCCTCCCGCACAGCCAGCAGCATTTCCAAGTGACCTCCTAAGGCCTTCCCCAAAATACAGGGGCACCTCTGGGTTTCCTGTTTCCCTCACTTCGAACACTTTTCTTAAAAAAAAAAAAAAATCCTGCACACTTCTTGATAGAATGCCACAGTGCAAGGAATACAGTCCTTCAATATTTAAACCTCCATTTGCAAAGCACTTGGAGCTTGGTTTTGTTTTGTTTTGTTTTTTAATTACACCACCACATAATTTAAAGCTTTTACACGTTCTAATTATTCAGTTCCAAAACACCAAACTTTTATTGCACAGGGTCCTCATGAAAAGGCCCACGCAGCTGGACAACCACAGATTCTGCCATGAAAGGGCAGCAAGGTGCCCTCCCCCCTTCTTTGCTGCCTGGGCGGCCACCAGGGTTTGAAATCCATGCACCCTACTAAGTTTCTAGGGTGCAATTCGTGGACCCTTCCCTTTCCCATCCCAGCAGGTGCTCAAGGGCCCGCTGGCTTACAAAGTGCCAGAAGCAGGGCTGGGCCAGCCGGCAAGAATTCAGTGTTCTGTCCCTTGGACTTCCAGCGGACACTAGGCTGCTTGGAAGAACCGCGCAGACTCTGAGATTTTTCAGCAGAGGGGTGGAGCGGTAAAGGCCTTGACCCCAAAGGCAAGGCCTTTCTGCGACCGCCAGTTTGGGGAGCTCCGAGAATGTGCCAACAGACGGCGGAATACTTGGTTCCCTGCTCCACGCAGTCCCAGTTCCCTTACCTGTGGTCCGCAGCCCTCCGCTGCACCCATGGGATGGCGATCCTTGGGGACCCAGGAGCGGACGAAATGGGAGTTCCCAGCCGCAGTTGCAACCCCCGAGAGCGCAACTGGGAACCCCTCCCCATCCCCCCCATGAGCCGACCCCCGCCCCGCGCCGCCAGGGTTAGCCCCGCCCCTGCCGCGCTCCCGGCGCGTTTTCAGCCTCAGTGTCCACCTCCGAGAGCATAACTGGGAAGCCCGCCCCCACCCCCGCCAGAAGCCGTCTCCCGCCCCACGCCGCCCGCGTTTGCCCCGCCCCTGCACGGTCCAGGTACCTTCCCAGCTTCTAGCGTTCACGCCCGGGTAGGAGCAGGATGTAGGAATATGGGAGATGTGTCTGGAGCCTGACAGCCTCAGCTCCGCTCTGGCCTGCCCTTTGGACCTAGGAGCCAGGCCAACTTGCAGAGGGCTTAGGGCCCCATTGTATGCAAACTACCAAGGCCTACCGCAAGGAGAGCTCTGTCCGAGGGAAGGGAAGCGCCCCAGGCTGCGTTCCCAAGCTGTTGCTTGGCAATGCAGACTCAGCGGTAAACGGAGGGAATCAGGGTCCTAGTGCCCCTGTCTTGGGGAGGAAGCTCCACAGCCAGAGTGTTCCTCCCTTTGTGCCCAGAAAGCGCCTGCCAGACTGGGCTTCCCCGGAGCTCTGTTGCAGAGCAGAGACGTGTGGATGTGTTTTGGGGCCTTGACATGTGCGTTTGGGCTCCCTAGCACAGCCCCAGCATAGGGGAACCAGCCCCTGAGCAAAGAGCTCCAGGCAGTGCTTTGTGCCAGGCCTGGATGCCCAGTCCCAGCACGCGGGAGAGATGAGTTAGGCTGCCGGCGGGTCCTTGCAAGCCTGTATTGGAAAGGACCGAGTGAGCTTCCACACCGGCGGAGCTGCAGACCTGCGCCCAGGCGCGATAGGACAGAGCCCCTGTCGAGAGGCTGCTCTGCGTGGGCGAGCCTCGCCAAGACCTTCCCAGCTTCTAGCGTTTGCGCCTGCAAAGGAGCAGGCTGCGGGAGTGTGGGCGACATGACTGGCTCCTGACTGGCCTCAGCTCCGCTCTTGCCTTCCCTTTGGACCTAGGAGCCAGGCCTCCTTGCAGACGGCTTAGGGCACGGGGGTGTGCAAACTGCGAAAGCCTCCCGCAAGGAGACCTCTGTCTGAGGGAAGGGAAATGCCCCAGGTTGCATTCCCAAGCTGTTGCTTGGTAGCCCAGACTCAGCGCTGAACGGAGGGAATCAGGGTCCCAGTGCCCCTGTCGTGGGGAGGGAGCTCCACAGCCAGAGTGTTCCTCCGTTTGTGTTCAGAAACCGCCTTACAGACTGGGCTTCCCCGGAGCTCAGCTCCAGAGCAGAGTCGTGTGCATGTGGTTTGGGGCCTTCCCCTGTGCCTTTGGGCTCCCTAGCACAGTCCCAGTGCAGGGGAACCAGCCCCTGAGCAGAGAGCTCCAGGCAGTGCTCTGTGCTCTGGATTGGAAGCCCACTCCCAGCACGCGGGAGAATAGAGTCAGGCCGCCGTCGGGTGCTTGCAAGCCTGTATTGGGAAGGACCGAATGAGCTTCCACTCCGGCGGAGCTCCAGATCTGCACCCAGGCGCGATATCGCAGAGCCCCGGCCTAGAGGCTGCTCTGCCTGGGCGAGCCTCGCCAAGCCCTTCCCAGCTTCTAGCTTTCGCGCAGGGGAAGGAACAGACTGCGGAAGTGGGGGAGACGTGACTGGCGGGCGCCTTACTGGCCTCAGCTCCGCTCTTCCTTTCCCTTTGCACCTATGATCCATGCCTCCTTGCAGAGGGCTTAGGGACCGAAGGAGAGCTCTGTCAGAGGGAAGGGAAGCGCCCCAGGCTGCATTCCCAAGCTGTTGTTTAGCCGCCCAGACTCAGCGCTGCACAGGGGTAATCAGGCTCTCTGTGGCCGCAGCTTCACACACAGGTGTGTCTCCGTAGGAATCAAGAAAGATCCTGAGAGAGTGAGGTTCATTAGAGCTATACTAAAGAGCAAAGGCTTGTCCATGTGGTCTTGCCTTCCCCTGTGCCTTTGGGTCTCCAGGCTCGGCCCCAGCTCCGTGGAAACAACCCCTGAGAAAATATCTTCAAGATCCACTTTTCCCAGTGTCTGGGAACCGGGGTTCGTAGGAGGAGAGAAAAGCACGCCTCCATCGGGAACGAAAAGGCAGCCCACCTGCCTGTGTTTTGAAGCCTCTATTTGGAAGGAATGGGTTAGCTTCTCCTAAAGGAGACCTCCAGATCTGCTCAGAAGTCGGTAATTCCAGAGGCAGGGTACTGGTTCCTGACTGCCCTTTGCTAGCCTTGCAAAGATATTCCTAGATTCTAGAGTTATTTTCCATGAAGGAGCAGGCTTCGGGAATGTGTCAGACGGGACTGGCTCCTTATTGACCTCAGCTCAGCTATTGCCTTTCCATTCAAACTAGGGCAAGGCCCTACTTTATGAAGGGTAAGGGTCTTCTTCTTTGCAAACTGCCAAGGGCTACAGCAATGAGACCTCTGTCAAGGTGAGGGAAGCCTAAGAGGATGGATTCTCAAGCAGGTGCTTTGCCACAAAGCATCAGCACGCCACGAAGAGAATCAAGCTCCCTGTGCACCAATGTTGGGAGTGTAGCTTCACACACAGAGTTGTCTCTATAGGAGCCAAGAATGTTCCTGAGAGATTAGGTTCACTAAACCTCTCCTACAGAGCATAGACCTGTCAATGTGGTTTTGCCTTCCCCTGTGAGTTGGGTCCTCGAGGTCCGCCACACCTCCGGGGAAACTGTCCCTGAGAAAAGATCTCCAGGAACCGCTTCGCCGAGGCTGGGAAATGCTGTTCACAGGAAGTAAGGCAAGCGAATCTCCTGCAGAGTAAAAGAGGCCTTACAGTCCCTGGAGGAGCAGGCTGCCAGAGTGTGTGAAACCTGACTGTTGCCTTACTGGCCTCAGCTCCGCCATTGCCTGTTCATCCGAGCTAGCACCCAGGCCTACTTGGAAAAGCGTTTGGGTGCAGATTTCTACAAAGTGCCAAGGGCTACAGCAATGAGAATTCTCTCGGTGGTAAGGGAGAGCATTTTATGGATTCTCAAGCTGTTTTCTGAACGACAGCGTCAAAATGAACAGAGAGAATCAGGCTCTCTGTGCCCCTATGTTAGGTACGCAGCTTCACACACAGAGGTGTCTCTATAGGAGCCAAGAATGCTCCTGAGAGATGAGGTTCACTAGAGGTCTGCTACAGAGCATAGACCTGTCCATGTGGTCTTGCCTTCCCCTGTGCCTTTGGGCCCCGGGCTCGGCCCCAGCTCCGTGGAAAGAACCCCTGAGAAAATATCTTCAAGACCCGCTTTTCCCAGAGGCTGGGAACTGGGGTTCATAGGAGGAGAGAAAAGCAAGCCTCCTTCGGGCACGAAAGGCTGCCAACCTGCCTGTGTTTTGAAGGCTCTATTTGGAAGGAATGGGTTAGCTTCTCCTAAAGGAGACCTCCAGATCTGCTCAGAAGTCGGTAATTCCAGAGGCAGGGTGCTGGTTCCTGACTGCCCTTTGCCAGCCTTGCAAAGACATTCCAACATTCTAGAGTTATATTCCATGAAGGAGCAGGGTTCGGGAATATGCCAGAGGGGACTGGCTCCTTATTGGCCTCAGCTCAGCTATTGCCTTTCCATTCAAACTAGGACAAGGGCCTACTTTATGAAGTGTAAGGGTCTTCTTCTTTGAAACTGCCAAGGGCTACAGCAATGAGACCTCTGTCAAGGTGAGGGAAGCCTAAGAGGACGGATTCTCAAGCAGGTGCTTTGCTACAAAGCATCAGCACCCCACGGAGAGAACCAAGATCCCTGTTCCCCAATGTTGGGAGTGTAGCTTCACACACAGAGTTGTCTCTATAGGAGCCAAGAATGTTCCTGAGAGATTAGGTTCACTAAACCTCTCCTACAGAGTATAGACCTGTCCATGTGGTTTTTCCTTCCCCTGTGAGTTGGGTCCCCGAGGTCCACCACACCTCCGGGGAAACTGTCCCTGAGAAAAGATCTCCAGGAACCGCTTCGCTGAGGCTGGGAAACGCTGTTCACAGGAAGTAAGGCAAGCGAATCTCCTGCAGAGAAAAAGAGGCCTTACTGTCCCTGGAGGAGCAGGCTGCCAGAGTGTGTGAAACCTGACTGTTGCCTTACTGGCCTCAGTTCCACCATTGCCTGTTCCTCCGAACTAGGACCCAGGCCTATTTGGAGAAGCGTTTGGCTGCGGATTTCTACAAAGTGCCAAGGGCTACAGCAGCGAGAATTCTCTCAGCGGTAATGGAGAGCATTTTATGGATTCTCAAGCTGTTTTCTGAACGACTGCGTCAAAATGAACTGAGAGAATCAGGCTCTCTGTGCCCCTATGTTAGGTACGCAGCTTCACACACAGAAGTGTCTCTATAGGAGCCAAGAATGTTCCTGAGAGATGAGGTTCACTAGAAGTCTGCTACAGAGCATAGACCTGTCCATATGGTTTTGCCTTGCCCTGTGAGTTGGGTCCCCGAGGTCCGCCCCAGCTCAGGGGAAGGAGCCCCTGAGAAAAGATCTCCAGGGACCACTATTCCCCCAGGCTGGCAAACGCAGTTCACAGGAGGTAACGCAAGCGAGCCTCCTGCAAGGCACAACAGGTCTTAGTGTCCCTGGACGATCAGGCTGCCAGAGTGTGTGAGACCTGACTGGTGCCTTACTGGCCTCAGCTCCGCCATTGCATGTTCCTCCGATCTAGGACCCAGGCCTACTAGGAGAAGGGTTTGGGTATGGATTTCTAAATACTGCCAAGGGGTATAGCAATGAGAACTGTGTCACGGGTAAGGAAGAGCATTGTATGGATTTTCAAGCTGTTGTTTGAACGACAGCTTCAAAGCTGCACAGAGAGAATCAGACTCTGTGTCTCCATGTTCGGTACACAGCTTCACAGACAGGGGTGTCTCCATAGGAAACAAGAATGTTCCTGACAGAGTGAGGTTCACTAGAGCTCTCCTAGAGAGCAAAGACTTGTCCATGTGGTTTTTCTTCACCTGTGCGTTTGGGGCTCCAGGCTCGGCCCCAGCTCCGTGGAAACAACCCCTGAGAAAAGATCTTCAAGATCCGCTTTTCCCAGAGGCTGGAATGTGGGGTTCATAGGAGGCGGGAAAAGCAGGCCTCCTTCAGAGAGCAAGAGGCAGCCAAGCGGCCTGCGTTTTGAAGCCTCTACTTGGAAGAATGGGTTAGCTTCCCCTAAGGGAGACCTCCAGATCTGTTCAGAATTCGGTAATTCCAGAGGCAGTGTGCAGGGTCCTGACTGCCCTTTGCCAACCTTGCAAAGACATTCCTAGATTCTACAGTTATCTTCCTGAAGAAGCAGGCTTTGGGAATATGTCGGACTTGACTGGCGCCTTATTGGCCTCAGCTCAGCCATTGCCTTTCCATTCAAAGTAGGACAAAGGCCTACTTTATGAAGGGTAAGGGTCTTCTTCTTTCCAAACTGCCGAGGGCTACAGCAATGAGACCTCCGTAAATGCGAGGGAAGCATAAGCGGATGGATTATCAGGAAGGTTCTTTGCCACCAAGCATCAGCACCCCACGGAGAGAATCAGGCTCCCTTTGCCCCTATGTGGGGTGTGTAGATTCACACACAGTGGTGTCTCTACAGGAGCCAAGAATGTTCCTGAGAGATGAGGCTCACAAGAGCTATCCTACAGAGTGCTCACCTGTACATGTGGTTTCACCTTCCCCTGTGAGTTGGGTCCCCGAGGTCCGCCCCAGCTCCGAGAAAACAGCCTCTGAGAAAAGATCTCCAGGAACCGCTTTTCGCCCAGGCTGGGAAAAGCTGTTCACAGGAAGTAAGGCAAGTGAGCCTCCTGCAGAGAAAAAGAAGCCTTACTGTCCCTGGAGGAGCAGGCTGCCAGAGTGTGTGAAAACTGACTGGTGCCATAATGGTCTTAGCTCCGCCATTGCTTGTTCCTCTGAACTGGGACTCAGGCCTACTTGGAGAAGGGTTTAGGTGCAGATTTCTACAAACTGCCAAGGGCTACTGCAATGAGAACTCTCTCAGAGGTAAGGGCGAGAATTGTATGGATTCTCAAGCTGTTTTCTGAACGACAGCATTAAACCTGCACAGAGAGAATCAGGCTCTCTGCCGCCATGTTGGGTACGCAGTTTCACACACAGAGGTGTCCGCATAGGAGCCAAGAACGTTCGTCAAAGACTGAGGTTCACTAGAGCTCTCTTAGAGAGCAAAGACTTGTTCATGTGGTTTTGCCTTCCCCTGTATGTGTGGGTCTCTGGGCACAACCCCAGCTCCGTGGAAAAAACCCCTGAGCAAAGATCTCCAAGATCTGCTTTTCCCCCATGCTGGGAACCAGGGATCATAGGAGGCAGGAAACGCAAGCCTCCTTCAGGCAAGAAGAGGCAGCCAACCGGCCTGTGTTTGGAAGCCTCTATTTGCAAGGAATGGGTTAGCTTCTCCAGAAGGAGACCTCCAGATCTGCTCAGAAGATAGATATTCCAGAGGCAGGGTCGAGGTTCCTGACTGCCCTTTGCCAGCCTTGCAAAGACATTCCTAGATTCTAGCAATATTTTCCATGAAGGAGCAGGCATCGGGAATATGTCACAGTTGACGGGTGCCTCACTGGCCTCAGCTCAGCTATTGCCTTTCCTTTCAAACTAGGATCAGGGCCTACTTGGTGAAGGGTAAGGGTCTGCTTCTTTCCAAACTGCCAAGAGACACAGCAATGAGACCTCTGTCAAGGCGAGGGAAGCGTAAGCGGATGGATTCTCAAACAGGTGCTTTGCCACAAAGCATCAGCACCCCATGGAGAGAATCAGGCTCCCTGTGCCCCTATGTTCGGTGTGTAGCTTTACACACAGAGGTGTCTCTGTACGAGCCAAGACTGTTCCTAAGAGATGAGACACACTAACGTCTCCTACAGAGCATAGACCTGTCCATGTGGTTTTTCCTTCCCCTGTGAGATGGGTCCCCGAGGTCCACCCCAGCTCTGGGGATAGAGCCCCTGAGAAAAGATCTCCAGGAACCGCTGTTTGCCCAGGCTGGGAAACGCAGTTCACAGGAGGCCAGGCAAGCGAGCCTCCCACAGGGAAAAATAGGCCTTACTGTCCCTGGAGGAGCACGCTGCCAGAGTGTGTGACACCTAACTGGTGCCTTACTGACCTCAGCTCCGCCACTGCATGGCCATCCAAACCAGGACCCAGGCCTACTTGGAGAAGGGTTTGGGTGCGGATTTGTAAAAACTGCCAAGGGTTACAGCAATGAGAAGTCTCTCAGAGGTAAGGGAGAGCATTGTATGGATTCTTAAGCTGTTGTTTGAATGACAGCTTCAAAGCTGCAAAGAGAGAATCAGGCCCTGTGTGCCCCCTTGTTGGGTACGCAGCTCCACACACAGAGGTATCCCCGTGGAATCCAAGACTTTCCTCACATACTGAGGTTAACTAGAGTTCTCCTACAGAGCAAAGACTTGTCCATGTGGTTTTGCCTTCCTCTGTGCGTGTGGGTCTCCGGGCTCGGCTCCAACTCCGTTGAAATAGCCCCTGAAAAAAGATCTCCAAGAACCACTTTTCCCCCAGGCGGGAAGCGGAGTTCACAGGAAGCGGAACAAGCAAGCCTCCTTCGGGCAAGTAGATGCAGCCAACTAGCCTGTGTTTGGAAGCCTCTATTTGGAAGGAATGGTTAGCTTCTCCAAAAGAAGACCTCCAGATCTGCTCAGAAGACGGAAATTCCAGAGGCAGGGTCGAGGTTCCTGACTGTCCTTTACCAGCCTTGCAAAGACATTTCTAGATTCTAGCGTTATTTTCCATGAAGGAGCAGGCTTCAGGAATATGTCAGACTTGACTGGCGCCTTACTGGCCTCAGCTCAGCTATCGCCTTTCCGTTCAAACTAGGACAAGGGCCTACTTGGTGAAGGGTAAGGGTCTGCTTCTTTCCAAACTGCCAAAGGCTACAGCAAAGAGACCTCTGTCAAAGAGAGGGAAGTGGAAGCGGATGGATTCTCAAACAGGTGCTTTGCCACAAAGCATCTGTAGCCCACGGAGAGAATCAGGCTGCATTTGCCCCTATGTTGGGTGTGTAGCTTCAAACACAGAGGTGTTTCTATAGGAGCCCAGAATGTTCCTGGGAGATGAGGTTCACTAGAGCTCTGCTACAGAGCATAGACCTGTCCATATGGTTTTGCCTTCCCCTGTGAGTTGGGTTCCCGATGTTCGCCCCAGCTCCGAGGAAGAAACCCCTGAGAAAACACCTCCAGGAACTGCTTTTCGTCCAGACTGGGAAACGCAGTTCACAGAAGGCAAGGCAAGCGAGCCTCCTGCAGAGAAAAAGAGGCCTTACTGCCCCTGGAGGAGCAGGCTGCAAGAGTGTGTGAGACCTGACTGGTGCCTTACTGGCCTCAGCTCCGCCATTGCATGTTCCTCTGAACTAGGACCCAGGCCTACTAGGAGAAGGGTTTGGGTGCGGATTTCTAAAAAACTGCCAAGGGCTACAGCAATGAGAACTCTCTCAGAGATAAGGGAGAGAATTGTATGGATTCTCAAGCTGTTTTCTGAACGACAGCGTTAAACCTTCACAGAGGGAATCAGGCTCTCTGACCCCATAAGTTGTCCCTGTAGGAACCAAGAACGTTCGTCAAAGACTGAGGTTCACTAGAGCTCTCTTAGAGAGCAAAGACTTGTTCATGTAGTTTTGCTTTCCTCTGTATGTGTGGGTCTCCGGGCATAACCTCAGCTCCGTGGAAACAACCCCTGAGCAAAGATCTCCAAGATCTGCTTTTCCCCCATGCTGGGAACCAGGGATCATAGGAGGCAGGAAAAGCAAGCCTCCTTCGGGCAAGAAGAGGCAGCCAACTAGCCTGTGTTTGGAAGCCTCTATTTGCAAGGAATGGGTTAGCTTCTCCAGAAGGAGACCTCCAGATCTGCTCAGAAGATAGATATTCCAGAGGCAGGGTCGAGGTTCCTGACTGCCCTTTGCCAGCCTTGCAAAGACATTCCTAGATTCTAGCGCTATTTTCCATGAAGGAGCAGGCATCGGGAATATGTCAGAGTTGACGGGTGCCTTACTGGCCTCAGCTCAGCTATTGCCTTTCCTTTCAAACTAGGATCAGGACCTACTTGGTAAAGGGTAAGGGTCTGCTTCTTTCCAAACTGCCAAGGGACACAGCAATGAGACCTCTGTCAAGGCGAGGGAAGCGTAAGCGGATGGATTCTCAAACAGGTGCTTTGCCACAAAGCATCAGCACCCCACGGAGAGAATCAGGCTCCCTGTGCCCCTATGTTCGGTGTGTAGCTTTACACACAGAGGTGTCTCTGTACGAGCCAAGAATGTTCCTAAGACTTGAGATTCACTAAGGTCTCCTACAGAGCATAGACTTGTCCGTGTAGTTTTGCCTTCCCCTGTGAGTTTGGTCCCCGAGGTCCACCCCAGCTCCGGGGAAACAACTCCTTAGAAAAGATCTCCAGGAACCGCTTTTCGCCCAGGCTGGGAAACGCAGTTCACAGGAGGCAAGGCAAGCGAGACTCCTGCAGTGAAAAAGAGGCCTTACTGTCCCTGGAGGAGCAGGCTACCAGAATGTGTGACACCTGACTGGTGCCTTACTGACCTCAGCTCCGCCATTGCATGGCCATCCAAACCAGGACCCAGGCCTACTTGGAGAAGGGTTTGGGTGCGGATTTCTAAAAACTGCCAAGGGCTACAGCAATGAGAACTCTCTCAGAGGTAAGGGAGAGCATTGTATGGATTCTCAAGCTGTTGTTTGAATGACAGCTTCAAAGCTGCAAAGAGAGAATCAGTCTCTCTTTGCCCCCTTGTTGGGTACGCAGCTTCACACACAGGGGTGTCTCCATAGGAGTCAAGAACGTTCCTGACAGAGTAAGTTTCACTTAGAGGTCTCCTGGAGAACAAAGACTTGTCCATGTGGTTTTCCTTCCCCTGTGCAATTGGGTCTCTGGTCTCGGCCCCAGCTCCATGGAAAAAACCCTTGAGAAAAGATCTTCAATATCCGCTTTTCCCAGAGCCTGGGAAGCTGGGTTCATAGGAGGCAGGAAAAGCAAGCCTCCTTCGGGCACGAAGAGGCAGCTGACCGGCCTGTTTTTGGAAGTCTCAATATGGAAGGAATGAGTTAGATTCTCCTAAAGGAGACCTCCAGATCTGCTTAGAAATCGGTAATTCCAGAGGCAGGGTGCAGGCTCCTGACTGCCCTTTGCCAGCCTTGCAGAGACATTCCTAGATTCCAGCGTTATTTTCCATGAAGGAGCAGGCTTCGGGAATATGTCAGACTTGACTGGCGCCTTATTGGCCTCAGCTCAGCTCTTGCCTTTCCTTTCAAACTAGGACAAGGGCCCACTTTATGAAAGGTAAGGGTCCTCTTCTTTCCAAACTGCCAAGGGCTACAGCAATGAGACCTCTGTCAAGGCGAGGGAAGCGTAAGCTGATAGATTCTCAAGCAGGTGCTTTGCCACAAAGCATCAGCACCCCATGGAAAGAATCTGGCTCCCTTTGCCCCTACGTTGCGTGTGTAGCTACACACACAGAGGTGTCTCGATAGGAGCCAAAAATGTTCCTGAGAGAGGAGGTTCACTGTTGGGGGCCAGAGTGAGGCACTCCGCCCATGGCAAAGGTCATGAGGAAGGAGGCTCGACATACGCAAAGGAGGGATCGAGCCTCAGGAGTCCCCCTGGAAATCCTCGAGCATCTACCCCCATAACCAGAGCCTGCCTACCTTACTACTTTGTGCTCTCACCTACACCTCTGACTTTACGGGGGGCTGTCCCCCACCACCTCTTTTGGAGAAGGAGTTAACCTAGAGCTCCAGTTGATAAAAACCCCTGGGTGTGACAAGAGTGTTTTAACCTACAAACTCCTCTGAAGGTTCTCTAGCCTGCCTGACAGGCTTGTCCGGCCACATGTGATTGCTCACAGCCTCCCAACCATGAGAGGCACGAGATGCTTTAAACCTTCTAAAAACAGGTTCCTTAGAAAAGTTAGAAAATTATTAGTATAAGTATAATGGGCTGATTAGAAATCATATTGGTGAAGGGTTTTTCATTTGTTGAGCTGATGTTTACTGCTAAGTCTCCACATCCCCTGCCCTTATACACATTAATGAATATATAGAAGAAATAAGTATTAACCTTTGCTATAAATCACGTTAGACCTTAGGCTAAGTAAATTCTTTCCTTAACTAAAACCCACTACACCCTCACCCTATAGGAATGTAACTTTATTTGGGTGGCGTCTGTTTTAAGAATAATCACCCCTGGAGAAATAAGTGTCCTGGTTGACTGACCGCTGTCACAAGGAGAGGGTCGTAAATTGTCAGCAGGCCCCCCGGCCAGAAGATGATGTAACACCCCTAAGACCTCTGTATACTTTTGTATGAAGCACCTGACTTTGATAAAAGTCAGGACTGCTGACCCCACGTGACTTTTGCATAACATCTCAGTGTATAAAAGTAGACCATGGGAAATAAAGAATTGGGATCAGTTTCTCGAAAGACTGGTTTCCCCATGTCTCTCTCTCTCTCTCTCACTCTGGTTGAGTCTCCATCTGGAGCGCGGAACCCACCAAGCTTACTAATTTTGCCTGGGCTTCTAAGATCCGACCGGGGAGGCCTCAGTGTCTCCTCTCCTTCGGGAGAACGGAAGGACGCCTGCGGCCTACGTAAGTGGTGCAAGCTTCTTGTCTTGAAGTTTTATTGGTCCCCCGCGTAAACCAAGCTACTCAGCCTCTTTTCTCCACTGAATTTTCCTACTGAGCTATCCTCATTTTATTACTCTTTATATCCTTAATTAACGTTTAATTAAGCAGTTGTTCCCTGACCCTCGCCTACGCCGTCTCTGCTTCGAATACCCTGGATCAGCTGGGGCTGGACCCCGGCAGTTCACTAGAGATCTCCTACAGAGCATAGACCTGTCCATTTGGTTTTGCCTTCCCCTGTGAGTTGGGTCCCCGAGGTCCGCCCCAACTCCGGGGAAACAGCCCCTGAGAAAAGATCTCCAGGAACTGCTTTCCGCCCAGGCTGGGAAACGCTGTTCACAGGAAGTAAGGCAAGCGAGCCTCCTGAAGGGAAATAGAGGCCTTACTGTCCCTGGAGGAGCAGGCTGCCAGAGTGTGTGACACCTGACTGGTGCCTTACTGGCCTCAGCTCCGCTATTGCATGTTCATCTGAACTTGAACCCAGGCCTACTTGGAGAAGTGTTTGTGTGCCGATTTCCAGAAACTGCGAAGGGCTACAGCAATGATAACTCTCTCAGTGGTAAGGGAGAGCATTGTGTGGATTCTCAATTTGTTGTTTGAACGACAGCGTCAAAGCTGCACAGAGAGAATCAGGTCTCTGTGTCTCTATGTTGGCTATGCAGCTTCCCACACAGAGATGTCCCCGTTGGAGCCAAGAACATTCCCCATAGAGTGAGGTTCACTAGAGCACTCCTAGAGAGCAAAGACTTATCCATGCGGTTTTCCCTTCCCCTGTGTGTGTGGGTCTCCGGGATCGGCCCCTGCTCCGTGGAAACAGCCTCTGAGAAAAGATCTCCAAGAACCTCTTATCCCCCAGGCTGGGAAGCGGAGTTCGCAGGAGGTGGGATAAGCAAGCTTCCTTCGGCAAGAAGAGACAGCCAACCGGCCTGTGTTTGGAAGCCTATATTTGCAAGGAATGGGTTAGTTTCTCCTGACCGAGACCGCCAGATGTGCTGAGAAGATAGAAATTCCAGAGGCAGGGTCGAGGTTCCTGACTGCCCTTTGCCAGCCTTGCAAAGACATTCCCAGATTCTAACGTTATTTTCCATGAAGGAGCAGGCATCGGGAATATGTCAGACTTGACTGGCGCCTTACTGGCCTCAGCTCAGCTACTGCCTTTCCATTCAAACAAGGACAAGGGCCTACTTGGTGAAGGGTAAGGGTCAGCTTCTTTCCAAACTGCCAAGGACTACAGCAATGAGACCTCTGTCAAGGTGAGGGAAGCCTATGCGGATGGATTCTTAGCAGGTGCTTTGCCACAAAGCATCAGCACCCACGGAGAGAATCAGACTCCCTTTGCCACTATGTTGGGTGTGTAGCTTCATGCACAGAGGTGTCTCTGTAGAAGCCAAGAATGTGTCTGAGAGATGAGTTTCACTAGAGCTCTCCTACAGAGCATAGACCTGTCCATGTGGTTTTGTCTTCCCCTGTGAGTTGGGCCCCCGAGGTCCGACCCAGCTCCAGGGAAACAGCCCCTGAGAAAAAATCTCCAGGAACAGCTTTGCGCCCAGGCTGGGAAATGCAGTTCACAGGAGGCAAGGCAAGCGAGCCTCCTGCAGGGAAAAAGAGGCCTTACTGCTCCTGGACGATCAGGCTGCAAGAGTGTGTGAGACCTCACTTGTGCCTTACTGGCCTCAGCTCCGCCGTTGCCTGTTGTTCCGAGCTAGGACCCAGGCCTACTTGGAGAAGGGTTAGGGTGCGGATTTCTACAAACTGTCAAGGACGACAGCAATGAGAATTCTCTTAGCAGTAAGGGAGAGCATTGTATGGATTCTCAAGCTGTTGTTTGAATGACAGCTTCAAAGCTACACAGAAAGAATCAGGGTCTCTGTTCCCCTATTTTGGCTGTGCAGCTTCACACACAGAATTTGACTCTGTTGGAGCCAGAAATATTCCTGAAAGACTTAGGCTCACCAAAGCTGTCCTCCAGAGCAAAGACATTGGATGTGGTTTTGCCTTCCCTTGCCAGTATGGGTCCCCTAGCTTGGCCCCAACTCCGGGGATACAGCCTCTGAAAAAAATCTTGCAAGAAGCGATTTTTCCTCCAGGCTGTTAAGCGGAATTCGCAGTTTGCAAGTTAAGGAAGCCTGCTTCGTGGAAGAGCAAGCAGCCAACTGGCCCTGTGTTAGGAAGCCTGTATTTGAAAGGAATGGGTTAGCTTCTACAGCGGGAGAACCTCAGATCTGCTCAGGGGGCTGAAATACTAGAGTCAGGGTCGAGGTTCTCCCTTGTCCTTTGCGCACCTTGCAAAGACATTCCTAGCTTCTAGCGTTAGTGTCCCTGTAGTAGCAGGCTGCAGGAGCGTGTGATAAATGACTGCCGCGTTCCTGTCCTCAGCTCCGCTATTGACTTTCTATTCGAACTAGAACCCAGGCCTACTTTGAGAGGGGTTAGGGTCCAGTGTTTCCAAACTGCCAAGGGCTACGGCAATGCGAGCTCTGTCAGAGGTAAGAAAAGAGCAATTGGTTGGATTCTTCAGCTGCTGCGTGGCTGCACAGCTTCCGCGCTGCATGGAGAGCATGAGGCTCCTTGTGGCCCTATTTTGGGTACACAGCAACATGCACACAGAATGTCTGTGTTCACTTATGTACAGGCTTATGTACACTAGAGCTCTCCTACAGAGCAAAGACCACTCAGTGGGCTCCAAGAGATACCTGTCGCGGCTCGAGAAGAGAGTGGAGTCCTTTGCTTCCCCTCGAGATGAGGCCTGACTCCCCGGGTGAGTATGGAATGCAACCCCAAATCCCTGTCGCCTATGCAGAGGAACATTAAGTCCTGGATACAAGCCTAGATGAGGTCTAGTTTGCCCTTCAGTGAATGGAGCCCAATCCACAGCTCTCCCTGGCAACTCGAATGGAAGATTAGACTTCCTGGGCCAACACAAGAGGAAGCCTGAATTCCCCGTCGTAACTCGAGAATCCCACCGAAACTCGAGAAAATCCTCGTGCTTCCCTCGTCATCGCAAGATGAGGCCCTTTGTCTGCTACAGCATCTCAAGAGAAGTCCCACGTTCCATCCTGAAGTGCGTAACGGTACTTGGCACCCTTGATGCGACCCCAAAAGTTCCGCGACATACCAGACTCACTCAAGGGGAACACCGAGGTTCCCGGCACCACTTCATCTGACCCCTTCTCCTCTCCTGATTGCGACAGGAGGGTCGACTCCCCTTCTCTGTCTGCAAGGGGTTCCCGACCTTCCGGGCGCACCTCAGGATGAGGCCGGTCTCATGAGGAAGTTCGAGACGTAGCCTCGTGGGTGGTGCCACATGCCGAAAGACCCCAATTTCACGGTCCACTCTTGAAAAGAACCCGATGCCAGCACACCTCTTTGAAGGAAAACCTGTGGATGAAGGCACAACACGAAGGGGCACTGACACACGCGTGCATCGTCCAGAAAAACCCGCAGGTCCCACAGACATTTTGACAAGTGGCCTGTCACCCTGTAAACAACTCGAAAGGCAAACGAAGGTCCATTCCTCAACAGAAGACTAGGTGTGACTCTCTTGTCCCTACTCTGCAGGGACCATGGGATCCGAGTCAGAAACGGAGAGGAAGCCTGAGGTTCCTGCGTCCACTCGAGATGAGGCCCTCTTCCATTGCACCACACCCAGTGGAGTCCCGAGAGACCCCTACCAACTCCACAGTATCCCTGAGTTCTCAGAGGCACAATGAGAAGCTCCCTGAGGTCACAGGCACAAGTCGAGGGAACCCTGGGTTTTCTGCCATGACTCGAGAAAGACCTCGAGAGTGCTTCAAAATGTGTTGAGTCGCGATTCCCCTACCATGACTCGAGAGCCATGACACGCGCCCCCTCTTCACGCGCATGGAGACCTGACTAACCTGGCACTGCACGAGAGGCTCCCTGAGATCCTCATCGTACCTCGTGAGGAAACCCACACTGCCGTGGCAGCTCGAGGAAACACATGAGACACCCCGGTCATCGCGAGATGAGGGCCTTATATTCCTGCATGGCCTGGAGACCAATCACGAGTCCTCTCTCCAAACTGAAGAGCAGGCTGGACTCCGTTGAGGCCGCTCAGGGGGCTCCAACAGATCCTTGTCGCGACTCAAGAGGAGAGCGGAGTCCTTGGCTTCCCCTCGAGATGAGGTCTGACTCCCCGGGGGAGCCTGGAATGCAACCCCGAGATGCCTGCTTTCCCTGGAGAGGAATAGTAGGTCCTGGACACACGCCTAGGTGAGGTCTCTTCGGCCCTGCAGTGACTCGAGCGCAACCCCCAGATTTCCCTTGCAACTCGAGGGGAAGATTGGGCTTCCCAGGGCCAACCCAAGAGGAAGGCTGAGATCCCCATTGTAACTCGAGAATCCCGCCGCAACTCGAGAAAAACCACGTGGTTCCCAACTCTTGGCAAGATGAGACCCTTGCCCGCGACGGCGTCTCAAGGGAAGTCCCCTCTTCCGCCCTGAAGGGCGGAAAGGATCCTGCCAGCCTTCATGCGACCCCCAAAAGTTCCCCGACACGCCTGTTCCCTCGAGGGGAACACCGAGGGTCCCGGCACCGCTTCCTCTGAGCCCCTTCTCCCCTCCTGATCGCGACAGGAGAGTCGATTGCCCTGCGTGGTCTGGAAGGGGTTCCCGGCCTTCCCGGCGCACCTAAGGATGAGGCCGGCCTCACGAGGAAATTGGAGATGAGCCACGTGGGTGGTGCCACATGCCCAACGCCCCCGATTCCCCGGTCCGCTCTTGAGAAGGACCCGAGGCCCGGACCCCTCTTCGAAGGCAACCCTGTGGGTGAAGGCACAACACGAAGGGGTACTGCCAACCCCGTGCACCGTCCGCAAAGACCCGCGGGTTCCACACACAGCTCGACAAGGGGCCTGAGACCCCCTGAGCAACTCGAGAGGCAAGCGGGGTTCCCTTCTTCAGACAAGACGAGGCCTGACTCTCCTGTCCCAACTCTGCAGGGACCCTGCGGTCGGAGTCCGAAACGGAGAGGAAGCCTGAGGTTCCTGCCTCCCCTCAAGCTGAGGCCCTCTTCCGTTGCGCCAGACCCAGCGGAGTCCCGAGGGTGACCGCCAACTCCACAGGATCCCTCGCCTCTCAGAGGCACCCTGGGAAGTTCCCTAAGGTTCCCGGCAGAAGGCGAGGGAAACGAGGGTTTCCCGCCGCCCTCCGACAAAGACTTCGAGAGACCTTCTTCAACGCGTCTCGAGGCCCTAGTCCCCTCCCGCCACTCGAGAGCCATGACGCGCTCGCCCTCGCCACGCGCATGGAGACCTGACTTCCCTGGCGCCGCACGAGAGGCTCCCTGAGATTCTCATCGTGCCTCGGGAGAAAACCCCCAGGGGCGCCGCAGCTCGAGGAAAACCCTGAGACGGCCCCGTACTCGAGAGCTGAGGGCCTTCTTTTCCTGCATGGCCTGGAGAGCAATCCCGGGTCCTCTCTCCAAATGGAAGAGGAGTCTGGTCAATTGAGGCTGCTCAGGGGGCTCCAAGAGACCCGCGTCGCGACTCGAGAGGAGAGCGGAATTCTTGGCTTTCCCTCGAGACGAGGCCTGACTCCCCGGGGGAGCCTGGAATGCAACCCCGAGATCCCTGCCTTCCCTGGAGAGGAATATTAGGTCCCAGACACACGCCTATGTGAGGTTTCTTGGGCCCTGCAGTGACTCGAGCGCAACCCCCAGCTTTCCCTCGCAACTCGAGGCGAAGATTGGCCTTCCCAGGGCCAACCCAAGAGGAAGGCTGAGATCCCCGTCGTAACTCGAGATTCCCGCCGCAACTCGAGAAAAACCACGGGGTTCCCACCTCTTGGCAAGATGAGGCCCTTGCCCGCGACGGCGTCTCAAGGGAAGTCCCCTCTTCTGCCCTGAAGGGCGAAACGGTCGCTGACAGCCTTCCTGCGACCCCCAAGTTCACCGACACGCCGGGTTCCCTCGAGGGGAACACCGAGGGTCCCGGCACCGCTTCATCTGAGCCCCTTCTCCCCTCCGGATTGCGACAGGAGAGGCGATTCCCCTGCGTGGTCTGGAAGGGGTTCCCGGCCTTCCAGGCGCACCTCAGGATGAGGCTGGCCTCACGAGGAAATTCAAGACGAGCCACGTGGGTGGGGCCACATGCAGAATGCCCCCGATTCCCGGGTCCGCTCTTGAGAAGGACCCGAGGCCCGGACCCCTCTTCGAAGGCAACCCTGTGGGTGAAGGCACAACACGAAGGGGCACTGCCACCCCCGTGCATCGTCCGCAGAGGCCCGCGGGTTCCACACACAGCTCGACGATGGACCTGAGACCCCCTGAGCAACTCGAGAGGCCAGCGGGATTCCCTTCCTCAGACAAGACGAGGCCTGACTCTCCTGTGCCAACTCTGCAGGGACCCTGCGGTCAGAGTCCGAAACGGAGAGGAAGCCTGAGGTTCCTGCCTCCCCTCGAGGTGAGGCCCTCTTCCGTTGCGCCAGACCCAGTGCAGTCCCGAGAGGCCCCGCCAATTCCTCAGGATCCCTCGCCTCTCAGAGGCACCCTGGGAAGTTCCCTAAGGTCCCCGGCAGAAGGCGAGGGAAACGAGGGTTTCCCGCCGCCCCCCGAGAAAGACCTCGAGAGTCCTTCTTCAACGCATCTCGAGGCCCTAGTCCCCTCCCGTGACTCGAGAGCCATGACGCGCTCCCCCTCGCCAGGCGCATGGAGTCCTGACTTCCCTGGCGCCGCACGAGAGGCTCCCTGAGATCCCCGTCGTGCCTCGGGAGAAACCCCACACTGGCGCCGCAGCTCGAGAAAACCCACGAGACGCCCCCGTTATCGTGAGATGAGGGCCATCGTTAACTGCATGGCCTGGAGGGCAATCCCAAGTCGTCTCTCCAAACTCCACGGGAGGCTTGACTCACTAAGGCTACCCAGTGCGCTCAATAGGTACCCGTAGCGACTCGAGAGGAAAGCGGAGTACTTTGCTTCCCCTAGAAACAAGGCCGGACTTCCTGGGTGAGTCTGGAATGCCACCCCGAGATCCCTGTCACCCCTGGAGAGGAATATTCGGTCCTGGACACAAGCCTAGATATGGTCTATTTTGCCCTGCAGTGACTTGAGTGGGATCCCAGCTCACCCTCGCAACTCGAATGGAAGATTGGACTTCCATGGGCCAACACAGGAGGAAATCTGAATTCCCCGTCGAAACTCGAGACTCCCGCCGCAATGCGAGCAAAAGCACGTGATTCACTCGTCATCCCAAGATGAGGCCCTGGCCCGCTACAGCGTCTCAAGTGAAGTCCCACGTTCCGTCTTGAAGTGCGAAATGCTACTTTTCACCCTTGATGTAACCCCAAAAGTTCCCCAACACACCGTTCTCACCGAGGGGAACACCGAAGTTCCCGGCACCACTTCATCTGATCACTTTCTCCCCTCCTGATCACGACAGGAGGGTATATTCCCCTGCTTTGTCTGGAAGGAGTTCCCGCCCATCCCGGCGCACCTAAGGATGAGGCCTTTCTCAGGAGGAAATTCGAGACGTAGCCTCGTGGGTGGTGCCACATGCCGAAAGACCCCGATGGTGCGGTCCAATCTGGATAAGAACCCGATGCCCGGACACCACTTCGAAGGCAACCCTGTGGATGAAGACACCACAGAAGGGTTACTAAAACTCCCGTGCATCGTCCAGAAAAACCCACAGGTTCTACACACAGCTCGACAAGTGGAATGTCACCCCGTGAACAATTCTATAGGCAAGCAGAGTTCGATTCCTCCACACAAGATGAGGCCTGACTCTCCTGTCCCAACTCTTCAGGGACCCTGCCATCCGAGTTAGAAATGGAGAGGAAACCTGAGGTTCCTGTCTCAACTCGAGGTGAGGCCCTCTTCCATTGCACCAAACCCAGATGAGTCGCGAGAGGCCCCTCCCAACTCCACAGTATCCCTGAATTCTCAGAGGCACATTGAGAATCTACCTGAGGTCACCGGCACAAGTCAAGGGAACCCAGGGTTTCCTGCTGCGACCCGAGAAAGACCTTGAGAGTCCTTCAGCGCGTCTTGAGGCCCGATTCCCCTACCATGACTCGAGAGCAAAGACCCGCTCCCCATCGCCATGCGCATGGAGACCTGACTTCCCTGACGCCTGAAGAGAGTCTCCCTGAGCTCCCCGTCGTACCTCTTCGGAAACCCCATTCAGGCACCGCAGCTCGAGAAAACCCACGATACGCCCCCGTCATCACGAGATGAGGGACTTCTTTCCTGCCTGGCATGGAGAGCAAAACCGAGTCCTCTCTCCAGACTCCACAGGAGGCTTGACTCTCTTTAGGCCTCTCAGTTGGCTCCAAGAGATACCTGTCAGGACTTGAAGGGAGAGAGGAGTCCTTTGCTTCCCCTCGAGATGAGGCCTGACTCCCCGTGTGAGTCTGGAATGCAACCCCGAGTTCCTGTCGCACCTGGAGAGGAAAACTCGGTCCTGGACACAAGCCTAGATGAGGTCTATTTTGCACTGCAGTTACTAGAGAGCAATCGCCAGCTCTCCCTTGCAAATCGAATTGAAGATTGGACTTCCCTGGGCCAATACAATTGGAAGCCTGAATTCGACATCGTAACTCGAGAATCCCGCCGAAACTCGAGAAAATCCACGTGGTTCCCCCATCAGCGCTAGATGAGGCCCTTGCCCGCTACAGCGACTCAAGAGAAGTCCCACGTTCTGTCTTGAAGTGCGAAACGGTACTTGGCACCCTTGATGCAATCTCAAAATTCCCCGACATACCGGTCTCACTCGAAAGGAACACCGAGGTTCCCGGAACCACTTCATTTGAGCTCCTTCTGCCCTCGTGATCGCGACAGGAGTGTTGATTCCCCTGCTATGTCTGGAAGGCGTTCCCGACCTTTCCAGCGCGCCTAAGGATGAGGCAGGTCTCAGGAGGAAATTCGAGACATAGCCTCGTGGGTGGTGCCACAAGCTGAAAGACCCCGATTTCCCGGTCTACTCTTGATAAGAACGCGATGCCCTGACACCTTTACGAAGGAAAACCTGTGGATGAAAGCACAACATGAAGGGGCACTGACACCCCCGTTTATCATCCAGAAAAACCCGCAGGTTACAAACACAGTTCAACAAGTGGTCTGTCACCCCATGAACAACTCGAGAGGCAAGTGGAGTTCCATTCCTCCACACAAGGCGAGACCTGATTTTCTGTACCAACTCTGCAGGGAAACTGCGATCCGAGTCAGTACCGGCGCAAGGAAACCCAGGAGAGGAAACATGAGGTTCCTGCCTCCACTCGAGATGAGGCTCTCATCCATTGCACCAAACCCAGTGGAGTCCAGAGAGGCTCCTCCCAACTCCACAGTACCCCTGACTTCTCAGAGGCACCCAGAGAAGCTCCATGAGGTCACCGGCACATGTCGAGGGAACCCAGGGTTTCCTGCCACAATGCGAAAAAGACCTCGAGAGTCCTACTTCAACGTGTCTTGAAGCCCGAATCTGCTTCCATGGCTCTATAGAAATGACACGCACCCCCTCGCCACGCACATGGAGACCTGACTTCCCTGGCGCCATAAGAGAGGCTCCCTGAGCTCCCTGTTGTACCTGGTGAGAAACCCCACACTGACGCCGCAGCTTGAGAAAACCCACCATACACCCCTGTCATCGCGAGATGAGGGCCTTCTTTTCCTGCATGGCCTGGAGAGGAATACCGAATCCTCTTTTCAAACTCCACAGGAGGCTTGACTCCCTTTAGGCCACTTAGTGGGCTCCAAGAGATACCCATCGCGACTCGAGAGGAGAATGGAGTCCTTTTCTTCCCCTCGAGACAAGGCCTGACTCACCAGGTGGGTCTGGAATGCAACCCCGAGATCCCTGTCTCCCCTGGAGAGGAACATTAGGTCCTGGAAACAAGCCTAGATGAGGTCTCTTTTGCCCTTCTGTAACTCGAGAGCAATCCCCCGCTCTCCCTGACAACTCGAATGGAAGATTGGACTTCCCTGGGCCAACACAAGAGGAAGCCTGAATTCCCCTTCGTAACTCGAGAATCCCACCGCAACTCGAGAAAAAGCACTTGGTTCCCTCGTCATCGCAAGATGAGGCCCTTGCCCGCTACAGCTTCTCAAGAAAAGTCCCACGTTCCGTCTTGAAGTGCGAAACGATACTTGACACCCTTGATGTGACCCCAAAAGTTCCCCGAAATATCGGTCTCACTCGAGGTGAACACCGAGGTTCCCGGCACCAGTTTATCTGAGCCCCTTCTCCCCTCCTGTTCGTGATAGGAGGGTCACTTACCCTGCTTTGTTTGTAAGGGGTTCCCGACCTTCACGGGGCACTTCAGGATGAGGCCGGTCTCACGAGGAAATTCGAGACGTAGCTCGCGGGTGGTGCCACATGCCAAAAGACTATGATTTCCCTGTACACTCTTCATAAGAACCCGATGCCTGGACACCTCTTCGAAGGCAACCCTGTGGATGAAGGCACAACACAAAGGGGCACTGACACCCTCGTGCATCGTCCGGAAAAACCCGCAGGTTCCACATACAGCTCAACAAGTGGCTTGTCACCCCTGAAGAACTCGAGAGGCAAGTGGGGTTTCATTCCTCTACACAAGACGAGGCCTGACTCTCCTGTCCCAACTCTGCAGGGACTTTGCGATCCGAATCAGACCAGCGCCAGTGAAGTCACGAGAAGAACGCTGAGGTTCCTGCCTCCACTCGAGATTAGGACCTCTTCCATTGCACGAAAACCAGTGGAGTCCCGAGAGACGCGTCCCAGCTCCACAGTATCCCTGACTTCTCAGAGGCACCCTGAGAAGCTCCCTGAGGTCACCAGCACAATTCGTGTGAACCCAGGGTTTACTGCCGCCACCATAGAAAGAACTCAAGAGTCCTTCTTCAACGCATTTTGAGGCCTGATTCCCCTACCATGACTCGAGGGCAATGACGCGCTCCCTCTGCTACACTCATGAAGCCCTGACTTCCCTGGCGCCACACGAGAGGCTCCCTGAGCTCCCCGTCATACCTTGTGAGAAACCCCACACTGGCGCCGCAGATAGAGAAAACCCATGAGACGCCCCCGTTTTCGCGACATGACGGCGTTCTTTTCTAGCATGGCCTGGAGATCAATCCCGAGTCCTCTCTCCAAACTCCACAGTAGGCTTGACTCCCTTTTGGTCACTCAGTGGACTCCAAGACATACCCGTCGCGAGTCGAGAGGAGAGTGGAGTCTTTTCCTTCCCCACAAGGCGAGGCCTGACTCCTCGGGTGAGTCTGATATGCGAACCGGAGATCCCTGTCGCCCCTGGAGAGAAACATTAGGTCCTGGACACAAGCCTAGATGAGGTCTCTTTTTTCCTGCAGTGACTCGAGAGCAATCCCCAACTCTCCCTCGCAACTCAAATGGAAGACTGGACTTCCCTGGGCCAACAGAAGAGGAAGCCTGAATTTCCCGTTGCAACTCAAGAATCCCGCCACAACTCGAGAAAAACCACATCGTTCCCTATTCATCGCAAGATGCGGCCATTGCCGCTACAGCGTCTCAAAAGAAGTCTTACGTTCCATCTTGAAGTGCGATACGGTACTTGGCACCTTTGATGCGACCCCAAAAGTTCCCCAACACACTGGTCTCACTGGAGGGGAACACCGAGGTTCCCGGCATCACCTCATCTGTGCCCCTTCTCCCCTCCTGATCGAGACAGGAGGGTCGATTCCCCTGCTTTGTCTGCAAGGGGTTCCGACCTTCGCAGCGCACCTCAGGATGAGGCCGGTCTCACGAGGAAATTCGAGACGAACCACGTGGGTGGTGCCACATGCCGAACGCCCCCGATGCCCCGGTCCGCTCTTGAGAAGGCCCTGAGGCCCGGACCCCTCTTCGAAGGCAACCCTGTGGGTGAAGGCACAACACGAAGGGGTACTGACATCCCCATGCATAGTATGGAAAAACACGCAGATTCCAAAAACAGATTGACAAGTGTCCTGTCATCCCTTGAAGAACTAGAGAGGCATGCGGAGTTCCTTTCCTCCACACAAGAGAAGGCCTGACTCTCCTTTCCCAACTCTGCAGGGACCGTGCGATCGGAGTCAGAAATGTAGATGAAACCTGACGTTCCTGCATCAACTCGAAATGAGGCCCTTTTCCATTGTGCCATACCCAGTGGAGTTCGGAGCGGCCCCTCCCAACTGCACAGTATCCCTGACTTCTCAGAGGCACCCTGAGAAGCTCCCTGAGGTCACGGGCATAAGTCGAGGGAACCCAGGGTTTCCTGACGTAACCTGAGAAAAATCTCGAGAGTCCTTCTTCACGCGTCTTGAGGCCCGATTCCCCTACCATGACTGGAGAAAAATGACGCGCTCCCCCTCGCCACGCGCATGAAGATCTGACTTCCCCGGCACCACATGAGAGTCTCCCTGAGCTCCCCATCGTACCTCGTGAGAAACCCCACACTGGCGCCGCAGCTCGAGAAAACCCACGAGACGCCCCTGTCATGGTGAAATGAGGGCCTTCTTTCCTGCATGACCTGAAGAGCAATCCCGAATCCTCTCTCCAAACTCCAAAGGAGGCTTGACTCCCTTTAGGTCACTCAGTGGGCTCCAAGAGATACGCGTCGATACTCAGGAGGAGAGCGGTGTCCTTTGCTTCCCCTCGAGATGAGGTCTGACTACGAGGGTGAGTCTGGAATGCAACCCTGGATCCCTGTCGCCCCTGGAGAGGAACCTTAGGTCCTGGACAAAAGCCTAGAGGAGGTCTCTTTGGCCCTGCAGTGACTCAAGCAAAACCCTTAGCTTTCCCTTGCAACTCGAATGGAAGATTGGCCTTTCTGAGCCAACACAAGAGGAAGCCTGAATTTCCAGTTGTAATTTGAGAAACCCGCCGCAACTCGAGAAAAATCACGTGGTTCCCTGTATTGCAAGATGAGGCCCTTGCCCCCTACAGCGTCTCAAGAGAAGTCTCACATTCCGTCTTGAAGTGCAAAACAGTACTTGGCACCCTTGATGTGACCCCAAAAGTTCCCCTATATACCGATCTCACTAGAGGGGACACTGAAGTTCCCGGCACCACTTCATCTGAGGCCTTTCTCCTCTCATGATCGCGATAGGAGGGTCGATTCCACTGCTTTGTCTCGAAGGGGTTCCCGACCTTCCCGGCGCACCTCAGGATGAGGCCGGTCTCACGAGGAAATTCGAGACGTAGCCTCGAGGGCCATACTACATGCCGAAAGACCCCGATTCCATGGTCCACTTTTGATCAAAACCAGACTCCTGGACACCTCTTCGAAGGCAAGCCTGTGGATGAAGGCACAACACGTAGGGGCACTGACACCCCGTGCATCTTCCGGAAAAACCCGCAGGTTCCTCACACAGCTCCACAAGTGGTCTGTCACCTCGTGAACAACTCGAGAAGCAAGCGGAGTTCCATTCCTCCACACAACACGATGCCTGACTCTCCTGTCACAACTCTAGGGACCTTGCGCACCGAGTCAGAAATGGAGAGGAAGCCTGAGGTTCCTGCCTCCACTCAAGACGAGGCCTTTTCCATTGCCGCAAAACCAGAGGAGCCCCGAGAGGCCCGTCCCAAATCCACAGTATGCCTGACTTCTCAGAGGCACCCTGAGAAGCTCCCTAAGGTCACCGGCAGAAGTCGACGGAACCCAGGGTTTCCTGCCCCAACCTGAGAAAGACCTTGAGAGTCCTGCTTTAACGTATCTTGAGGCCCGATTCCCGTACCATATCTCGAGAGCAATGACACGCTCCCCCTTGCCATGCGCATGGAGACCTGACTTCCCTGGCGCCACACGAAAGGCTCTCTGAGCTTCCCGTCGCACCTCGTCAGAAACCGCACACTGGCACCACAGCTCGAGAAAACCAACAAGACGCCCCTGTCATCGCGAGATGAGGATCTTCTTTTCCTGCATGGCCTGGAGAGCAATCCCGAGTCCTCTCTCCAAACTCCACAGGGGGCTTGACTCCCTTTAGGCCACTCAGTGGGCTCCAAGAGACACCTGTGGCCACTCGAGAGGAGAGCGGGGTCCTTTGCTTCCCCTCGAGTCGAGCTCGGAATCCCAGGATGCGTCTGGAATGCAAACCCGAGATCGCTGTCGGCCCTGGAGAGGAATATTAGGTCCTGGACACAAGCCTAGATGAGGTCTCTTTTGCCCTGCAGTGACTCAAGAGCAAACCCCAGCTCTCCCTCGAAACTCGAATGGAAGATTGGACTTCCCTGGGCCAACACAAGAGGAAGCCTGAATTCCCTGTCGTAACTCGAGAATCCCGCCGCACCTTGAGAAAAACCACGTGATTCCCCCGTCATCCCAAGATGAGGCCCTTGCCCTCTACAGCGTGTCAAGTGAAGCCCCAAGTCCGTATTGAAGTGCAAAACGGTACTTGGCACCCTTGAAGCGACCCCAAAATTTTCCCGACACACCGGTTCCACTCGAGGGGAACACCGAGGTTCCCGGCACGACTTCAACTGAGCCCTTTCACTCCTCCTGATCGCGACAAGATGGTCGATTCCCCTGCTTTGTCTGGAAGGGGTTCCCGATCTTCATGGCGCACCTCAGGATGACACCAGTCTAACGAAGAAATTCGAGACGTAGCCTCATGGATGGTGCCACGTTCTGAAAGACCCCGATTTCCTGCTCTGCTATTGATAAGAACCCGATGTCCAGACACCTCTTTGAAGGCAACCCTGTGGATGAAGGCACAACACGAAGGGGCACTGACCCCCTCATGCATCTTACGGAAAAAACCGAAGGTTCCACTCACAGCTCAACAAATGGTCTGTTATCCTGTGAACAACTCGAGAGGCAAGTGGAGTTCCATTCGTCCACACAAGACGAGGCCTGACTCTCCTGTCCCAATTCTTCAGGGACCCTGTGGTCGGAGTTTTAAATGGAGAGGAACCCTTAGGTTCCTGCCTCAACTCGAGATGAGAACCTTTGCCATTGCACCAAACCCAGTGGAGTTCCGAGAGCCCCTCCCAAGTCCACAGTATGCCTGACTTCTCAGAGGCACCCTGAGAAGCACCCTAGGTCACCGGTACAAGTCGAGGGAACCCAGGGTTTCCTGCCACAACCTGAGAAAGACCTTGAGACTCCTTCTTCAACGCGTCTTGAGTCCCGATTTCCCTACCATGACTCGAGAGCATTTATGGGCTCCCCCTCATCACACGCATAGACACCTGACTTTCCTGGCGCCACATGAGAGGCTCCCTGAGATCCCCGTTGTACCTCGTGAGAAAATTCATACTTGCGCCCCAACTCGAGAAAACCCACAAGACGCCCCCGTCATTGCGAGCTGAGGGCCTTCTCTTCCTGTATGGCCTGGAAAGCAATCCCGAGTCCTCTCTCCAACTCCACAGGAGGCTTGACTCCCTGGAGGCCACTCAGTGGGCTCCAAGAGATACCTATCGTGACCCAGGAGGATATCAGAATCCTTTGCTTCCCCTCGAGCAGAGGCCTGACTCACTGGGTGAGTCTGGAATGCGTCCCCGTGATCCCTATCTCCCCTGGAGAGGAACATTAGGTCCTGGACACAAGCCTAGATGAGGTCTATTTTGACCTGCCGTGACTCGAGAGCAATTCCCACCCAGCTCTCTCTGGCAACTCGAATGGAAGAATGGACTTCCCTGGGCCAACAGAAGAGGAAGCCTGAATTCCCCGTCGTAAGTCAACAATCCCATCGCAACTCGAAAAAAACCACGTGGTTTCCCCTTCATCACAAGATGAGGCCCTTGCCCACCACAACGTCTCAAGAGAAGTCCCACGTTTCGTCTTGAAGTTTGAAACAGTATTTGGCAAGCTTCATGAGACCCCAAAAGTTCCCTGACATACCAGTCTCACTCAAGGGGAACACCGAGGTTCCCGGCACCACTTCATCTGAGCCCCTTCTCCCCTCCAGATCGCGACAGGAGGGTCGATTAACCTGCTTTGTCTGGAAGGCTTTCCCCACCTTCCAGGGGCACCTCAGCATGAGGCCCGTCTCATGAGGAAATTCGAGACGTAGCCTCGTGTGTGGTGCCGCATTCCAAAAGACCCCGATTTCCTGGTCCGCTCTTGATAAGAACCCGATGCCCACACACCACTTCGAAGGCAACCCTGTGGATGAAAGCACATCACGAAGGGGCACTGACACCGCCGTGCATTGTCTGGAAAAAACCGCAGGTTCCACACACAGCTCGACAAGTGGCCTGTCACTCCTTGAACAACTTGAGAGGCAAGCGGAGTTCCATTCCTCCACACAAGACGAGGCCTGACTCTCCTGTCCCAACTCTGCAAGGACCCTGCGATCTGAGTCCGAAATGGAGAGGAACCCTGAGGTTCCTTCCTGATCTCAAGATTAGGCCCTCTTCCATTGCAGCAAACCCAGTGGAGTCCTGAGAGGCCTCTCCCAGCTCCATAGTATCCCTGACTTCTCTGAGGCACCCTGAGAAGCTACCTGAGGTCACAGGCACAAGTCGAGGGAACCCAGGGTTTCCTGCCGCAACCCGAGAAAGACCTCGAGCGTCCTTTTTCATTGTGTTGAGCCCTGATTCCTCTACCATGACTCGAGAGCAATGACGTGCGCCCCCTCGCCACTCGTATGGAGACTTGACTTCCCTGACACCACACGAGAGGCTCCCTGAGCTTCCGGTCGTACCTTGTGAGAAACCCCACACTGGCACCGCAGCTCCAGAAAAACCACGAGACTCCCCCGACATCGCGAGATGAGGGCCTTCTTTTCCTGCATGGCCTGGAGAGCAATCCCGCGTGCTCTCTCCAAACTCCACAAGAGAGGAGCCAAGATTGCTGAGGAGTAGGACGGGGAGAACTCTTTTCCTCCCCAAACAATTTCATCAAAAGAGCATTTAAACGTCGAGTAAATTCCACAATACAACTTATGAATGCTGCCAGAGGACATCAGGCACCCAGAAAAGCAACCCAACTCTTGGAAAGTAGGTAGGAAAAAGTATAAAAGACAAAAAAAGAGACAAAAGAGGGAGGGAGGGATTTCCATCCCGGGAAGATAGTCTTAAAAAGAGAAAAGTTTCCAAACACCAGGAAAGCTTTTCACTGCCAAATCTTTGCCAAGCTTTGGAAGCACAAAGGGCAACATAAGGGGGATAAAAATAAATAAACAATTAAAACTCGCAGATTGCAAGCCCTACGGTAACTCCCCCAGCCGCGAAGCAGTGCAGACGCCTGCTCACACCATTAGCAAGCAGGGGCTGGGCAGGGAGGCGCGGCGCGGGCTGCATCGCTTAGAGTAAGAATCTGGCCTGAATACCATGAGCGCTATCTGAACGAAATAACTTGGGCTAGCAAACCAGACTCTGGGATATCTACCACGCAAAAAGCCAGCCCTAACCTAAGACACCACCAGGCCCACGCACGGAACAAAGGACTGAACAGAGATAGCCGGCTGCAGACCTTCCCCCTCCGGTGACAGGCAGCCAGAGCCGGAAGGGGGCAATTGCAGCCCCAGAGAGACATTATCTATAAAACTGTAAGCAGGCTTCTTTGCTAACTAAAACTTCTTGGGGATCTGGACGGTCAACATCTGCCTGAGAAAGTGCGCCTGTTTTACACCCAGATAACCGAGTGGTGGGGAGGCGATAAGTCACAACATTGGCGCTCGCCAAACACCTCATCACCTGAGCTGCTCGGACCTGGGAAGAGCACAAAACGCAGGCCGAACTGAGTCTGTGCCTCTGAGGACTACCCGAGTGCCTGAACCTGAGCGGCTTGGACCTGGGAGGTGCATGCAGCCCAGGGCCAGCCTCGGATTGTTCCCGGTGGAACAACCTAGAGCCCGAGCAGTGTGGGCAGGAAGGCTACACGCGCCGTGAGCGGGGGCAGACCCAGTGTGGCTGAGGCACTGCGAACGCACGCCAGTGTTATTTGTTTGCAGCATCACTCCCTCCCTCCCTCCCCACAGCGCAACTGAACAAGTGAGCCTAAAAAAAAAAAGTGTCCTCCACCGTCCCCTTTGTGTCAGGGCGTAAACCAGACACTGAAGAGACCAGCAAACAAAAGAAGCTATAACAGAGGGAAACGCCTTGGAAGCTACAGGCAATAGATTAAAACCCTGTGGTTATTAGGACTACATAGGAAGGCGCCTATAGATCTTGAGAAATATAAGTCGGACCAAGGAACTAGCCAAAAATGAACCGAACCCACGATACTCACAACAAAACCAGAGAAAGTCCTAGATATATTTTTATGATCATTCTTTCTTTTTTTTAATTTTTTTAATTTTAAGTCCTCTATTGTTCATTTAATTTTCACTTTTATAACCTATTACTTTGCAAAAAAAAGACCCTATTTTTTTCTTCTTCAGCAAACTTCATATATATATATATATATATATATATATATAATAATTTTTTGACCTTGTTTTTTTGTTTTGTTTTTTTTCTTCTTTTCTTTAACATTGTATTTTTGAAATTCCAAACTGTACTCTAGATTTTTAATTTATGCTTTTTGATATTTGATATCAATTTTGTACCTGTAGTTTCTTTATAATTTTTGCGACATTGCTTGCTTTTGTTTGTTTGTTTTCTCTTTAGTTTTCTTCTTCCTTTTTTTTAACATTGTATTTTTGAAATTCCAAACTCTACTCTAGATTTTTAATTTTTGCTTTTTGGTATTAGTTATCAATTTTGTACCTGTATTTTCTTGATAATTTTTGCGACCATGTTTGTTTTTCTTTGTTCCTTTTTTCTCTTTCTTTTCCTTCTTCTTTTCTTTAACATCGTATTTTTGAAATTCCAAACTCTACTCTAGATTTTTAATTTTTGCTTTTATGTATTTGTTACCAATTTTGTACCTTTAAGAACCCAATCTTCAGTACTCATTTTTCACTAGGGAGCGAGATTACTGGCTTGACTGCTCTCTCTCCCTTTGGACTCTCCTTTTTCTCCACCAGGTCGCCTGTGTCTCCTCCCTAACCCCTCTCTACTCTACCCAACTCTGTGAATTTCTGTGTATTCCAGACGGTGGAGAACACTTAGGGAACTGATTACTGGCTGGATCTGTCTCCCTCCTTTTCATTCCCCCCTTTTATCCTTCTGGCCACCTCTGTCTCCTTCCTCCTTCTTCTTGTCTCTGTATAACTCTGTGAACATCTCTGAGCGGTCCAGTTGTGGAGTGCACATAAGGAAGTGACTACTGGCCAGCCCACTCTCTCCACTATTGATTCCACCTCATCTCATTTGGGTCACCTCTAACTCCCTCCTCCCTCTTCTCTTCTCCATGTAACGCTGTGAACCTTTCTGAGTGACCCTCACAGTAGAGAAACTTTTCTTCTTTAACGTAGATGTTTTATCAATGGTGCTGTATAGAAGGAGAAGTTTTGAAACTACTGTAAAAGTAAGACAGATAACTGGAAGCAGGAGGCTTAAGTCCAAACCCTGCCTCCAGGGAACTCCTGACTCCAAGGAACATTAATTGACAGGAGCTCATCAAATGCCTCCATACCGACACTGAAATCAAGCACCACACAAGGGCCAACAAGTTCCAGGGCAAGACATACCAAGCAAATTCTGCAGCAACAAAGGAACGCAGCCCTGATCTTCAAGATACAGGCTGCCCAAAGTCACCCCAAAGCCACAAACATCTCATAACTCATTACTGGACACTTCATTGCACTCCAGAGAGAAGAAATACAGCTCCACCCACCAGAACATGGACACAAGCTTCCCTAACCAGGAAACCTTGACAAGACACCTGTACAAACCCACACACAACGAGGAAATGCCAGAGTAAAGAACTCCACAAACTGCCAGAATACAGAAAGGACACCCCAAACTCAGCAATTTAAACAAGATGAGACAGAGGAATACCCAGCAGATAAAGGAACAGGATAAATGCCCACCAAACCAAACAAAAGAGGAAGAGATAGGGAATCTACCTGATAAAGAATTCCGAGTAAGGAGAGTGAAATGGATCTAAAATCTTGAAATTAAAATGGAATCACAGATAAATAGCCTGGAGACAAGGATTGAGAAGATGCAAGAAAGGTTTAACAAGGACCTAGAAGAAATAAAAAAAGAGTCAATATATAATGAATAATGCAATAAATGAAACAAAAAACACTCTGGAGGCAACAAATAGTAGAATAACAGAGGCAGAAGATAGGATTAGTGAATTCGAAGATAGAATGGTAGAAATAAATGAATCAGAGAGGATAAATGAAAAACGAATTAAAAGAAATGAGCACAATCTCAGAGACCTCCAGGACAATATTAAACGCTACAACATTCGAATCATAGGGGTCCCAGAAGAAGAAGACAAAAAGAAAGACCGTGAGAAAATACTTGAGGAGATAATAGTTGAAAACTTCCCTAAAATGGGGAAGGAAATACTCACTCAAGTCCAAGAAACCCAGACAGTCCCAAACAGGATAAAGCCAAGGCGAAACCCCCCAAGACACATATTAATCACATTAACAAAAATCAAACACAAAGAACAAATATGAAAAGCAGCAAGGGAAAAACAACAAATAACACACAAGGGAATTGCCATAAGGATAACAGCTGATCTTTCAATAGAAACTCTTCAAGCAAGGAGGGAATGGCAAGACATACTTAAAATGATGAAAGAAAATAACCTACAGCCCAGATTATTGTACCCAGCAAGGATCTCATTCAAGTATGAATGAGAAATCAAAAGCTTTTCAGACAAGCAAAAGCTGAGAGAATTCTGCACCACCAAACCAGCTCTCTAACAAATACTAAACAGGAAATACAAAAACGGTGTATAAATTCGAACCCCAAACAATAAAGTAAATGGCAATGGGATCATACTTATCAGTAATTACCTTAAACGTAAATGGGTTGAATGCTCCAACCAAAAGACAAAGACTGGCTGAATGGATACAAAAACAAGACCCCTACATATGTTGTCTACAAGAGACCCACCTCAAAACAGGGGATACATACAGACTGAAAGTGAAGGGCTGGAAAAAGATTTTCCATGCAAATAGGGACCAAAAGAAAGCAGGAGTAGCGATACTCATGTCAGATAAAATAGACTTTAAAACAAAGGCTGTGAAAAGAGACAAAGAAGGTCACTACATAATGATCAAAGGATCAATCCAAGAAGAAGATATAACAATTATAAATATATATGCACCCAACGTGGGAGCACCACAGTATGTAAGACAAATGCTAACAAGTATGAAAGGAGAAATTAACACTAACACAATAATAGTTGGAGATTTTAATACCCCACTCACACCTATGGATAGATCAACTAAACAGAAATTTAACAAGGAAACACAAACTTTAAATGATACAATAGACCAGTTAGACCTAATTGATATCTATAGGACAATTCATCCCAAAACAATGAATTTCAACTTTTTCTAAAGTGCACATGGAACCTTCTCCAGGATAGATCACATCCTGGGCCATAAAGCTAGCACTGGTAAATTCAAAAAAATAGAAATCATTCCAAGCATCTTTTCTGACCACAATGCAGAAAGATTAGATCTCAATTACAGGAGAAAAACTATTAAAAATTCCAACATATGGAGGCTGAACAACACGCTGCTGAATAACCAACAAATCACAGAAGAAATCAAAAAAGAAATCAAAATTTGCATAGAAACGGATGAAAATGAAAACACAACAACCCAAAACTTGTGGGACACGGTAAAAGCAGTCCTAAGGGGAAAGTTCATAGCAATACAGGCACACCTCAAGAAACAAGAAAAAAGTCAAATAAATAAACTAACTCTACACCTAAAGCAACTAGAAAAGGAAGAAATGAAGAACCCCAGGGTTAGTAGAAGGAAAGAAATCTTAAAAATTAGAGCAGAAATAAATGCAAAAGAAACAAAAGAGACCATAGCAAAAATCAACAAAACCAAAAGCTGGTTCTTTGAAACGATAAATAAAATTGACAAACCATTAGCCAGACTCATCAAGAAACAAAGGGAGAAAAATCAAATCAATAAAATTAGAAATGAAAATGGAGAGATCACAACAGAAAACACAGAAATACAAAGGATCATAAGAGACTACTATCAACAATTATATGCCAATAAAATGGACAACGTGGAAGAAATGGACAAATTCTTAGAAAAGTACAACTTTCCAAAACTGGACCAGGGAAGAAATAGAAAATCTTAACAGACCCATCACAAGCACGGAAATGGAAACTGTAACCAAAAATCTTCCAGCCAACAAAAGCCCAGGTCCAGACGGCTTCACAGCTGAATTCTACCAAAAATTTAGAGAAGAGCTAACACCTATCCTGTTTAAACTTTTCCAGAAAATTGCAGAGGAAGGTAAACTTCCAAACTCATTCTATGAGGCCACCATCAGCCTAATACCAAAACCTGACAAAGATCCCACAAAAAAAGAAAACTACAGGCCAATATCACTGATGACATAGATGCAAAAATCCTTAACAAAATTCTAGCAATCAGAATCCAACAACACATTAAAAAGATCATACACCATGACCAAGTGGGCTTTATCCCAGGGATGCAAGGATTCTTCAATATCCGCAAATCAATCAATGTAATACACCACCTTAACAAATTGAAAAATAAAAACCATATGATTTTCTCAATAGATGCAGAGAAAGCCTTTGACAAAATTCAACATCCATTTATGATAAAAAATCTCCAGAAAGCAGGAATAGAAGGAATATACCTCAACATAATAAAAGCTATATATGACAAACCCACAGCAAACATTATCCTCAATGGTGAAAAATTGAAAGCATTTCCTCTAAAGTCAGGAACTAGACAAGGGTGCCCACTTTCACCATTACTATTCAACATAGCTTTGGAAGTTTTGGCCACAGCAATCAGAGCAGAAAAAGAAACAAAAGGAATCCAAATTGGAAAAGAAGAAGTAAAACTCTCACTGTTTGCAGATGACATGATCCTCTACATAGAAAACCCTAAAGACTCCACCAGAAAATTACTAGAACTAGCCAATGACTATAGTAAAGTTGCAGGATATAAAATCAACACACAGAAATCCCTTGAATTCCTATACACTAATAATGAGAAAACAGAAAGAGAAATTAAGGAAACAATTTCATTCACCATTGCAACGGAAAGAATAAAATACTTAGGAATATACCTACCTAAAGAAACTAAAGACCTATATATAGAAAACTATAAAACACTGGTGAAAGAAATCAAAGAGGACACTAATAGGTGGAGAAATATACCATGTTCATGGATTGGAAGAATCAATATAGTGAAAATGAGTATACTACCCAAGGCAATTTATAGATTCAATGCAATCCCTATCAAGCTACCAACAGTATTCTTCACAGAGCTAGAACAAATAATTTCACAATTTGTATGGAAATACAAAAAACCTCGAATAGCCAAAGCGATCTTGAGAAAGAAGAATGGAACTGGAGGAATCAACCTACCTGATTTCAGGCTCCGCTACAAAGCCACAGTTATCAAGACAGTATGGTACTGGCACAAAGACAGAAATATAGATTAGTGGAACGAAATAGAAAGCCCAGAGATAAATCCACACACATATGGACACCTTATCTTTGACAAAGGAGGCAAAAATATACAATGGATTAAAGACAATCTCTTTAACAAGTGGTGCTGGGAAATCTGGTCAAACACTTGTAAAAGAATGAAACTAGAACACTTTCTAACACAATACACAAAAATAAACTCAAAATGGATTAAAGATCTAAACGTAAGACCAGAAACTATAAAACTCCTAGAGGAGAACATAGGCAAAACACTCTCTGAAATACATCACAGCAGGATCCTCTATGACCCACCTCCCAGAATATTGGAAATAAAAACAAAAATAAACAAATGGGACCTAATTAACCTTAAAAGCTTCTGCACATCAAAGCAAACTATTAGCAAGGTGAAAAGACAGCCTTCGGAATGGGAGAAAATAATAGGAAATGAAGCAACTGACAAACAACTAATCTCAAAAATATACAAGCAACACCTACAGCTCAACTCCAGAAAAATAAATGACCCAATCAAAAAATGGGCCAAAGAACTAAATAGACATTTCTCCAAAGAAGACATACAGATGGCTAACAAACACATGAAAAGATGCTCAAAATCACTCATTATCATAGAAATGCAAATCAAAACCACTATGAGGTACCATTTCACGCCAGTCAGAATGGCTGCAATCCAAAAGTCTACAAATAATAAATGCTGGAGAGGGTGTGGAGAAAAGGGAACCCTCTTACACTGTTGGTGGGAATGCAAACTAGTACAGCCACTATGGAGAACAGTGTGGAGATTCCTTAAACAACTGGAAATAGAACTGCCTTATGATCCAGCAATCCCACTGCTGGGCATACACACTGAGGAAACCAGAAGGGAGAGAGACACGTGTACCCCAGTGTTCATCGCAGCACTGTTTCTAATAGCCAGGACATGGAAGCAACCTAGATGTCCATCAGCAGATGAATGGATAAGAAAGCTGTGGTACATATACACAATGGAGTATTACTCCGCCATTAAAAAGAATAGAATGAATCAGTTCTAATGAGGTGGATGAAACTGCAGCCTATTATACAGAGTGAAGTAAGCCAGAAAGAAAAACACCAATACAGTATACTAACGCATATATATGGAACTTTGAAAGACGGTAACAATAACCCTGAGTACGAGACAGCAAAAGAGACACTGATGTATAGAAGAGTCTTATGGACTCTGTGGGAGAGGGAGAAGGTGGGAAGATTTGGGAGAATGGCATTGAAATATGTAAAATATCATGTATGAAAAGAGTTGCCAGTCCAGGTTTGATGCATGACACTGGATGCTTGGGGCTAGTGCTCTGGGATGACCCAGAGGGATGCTATGGGGGGGAGGGGGGAGGAGGGTTCAGGATGGGGAGCACATGTATACCTGAGGCGGATTCATTTTGATATTTGGAAAAACTAATACAATTATGTAAAGTTTAAAAATAAAATAAAATTAAAAAAAAATCCACAGGAGGCTTGACTCCCTTTAGGCCACTCAGTGGTCTCCAAGAAATACCCGTCGGGACTCGAGAGCAGAGCAGAGTCCTTTCCTTCCTCTCGAGATGAGGTCTGACTCCTCGGGTGCGTCTAAAATGCAACCCCGAGATCTCTGTCGCCCCTGGAGAGGAACATTAGGTCCCGGACACAAGCTTAGATGAGGTCCCTTTTGCCCTGAAGTGACTCGAGAGCAATCCCTAGCTCTCTCTCGCAACTCTAATGGAAGATTGGACTTCCCTGGGTCAACACAAGAGGAAGCCTGAATTCCCCATCATAACTCGAGAATCCCGCCGAAACTCGAGAAAAACCACATGGTTACCCCGTCATCGCAAGATGAGGCCCTTGCCCGCTACAGCGTCTAAAGAGAAGTCCCAGGTTTCTTCTTGAAGTGTTTTCACACTTCAAGTGTGAAAACTTGGCACCCTTGATGCGATTCCAAAAGTTCCCCAACACCCTGGTCTCTCTCGAGGGGAACACCGAGGTTCCCGGTATGACTTCATCTGAGCCACTTCTCCCCTCCTGATTGCGACTGGAGGGTCGACTCCCGTGTTTTGTCTGGAAGGGGTTCCCAACCTTCCCGGCGCACCTCAGGATGAGGCCGGTCTAACGAGAATATTTGAGACGTAGCTTCATGGGTGGTAACACATGCTGAAAGACCCCGATTCCCCGGTCCGCTCTTGATAAGAACCCGATGCCCGGACACCTCTTCAAAGGCAACCCTGTGGAAGAAGGCACAACACGAAGGGGCACTGACACCCTCGTGCATCGTCCGGAAAAACCCGCAGATTCCAAACACAGTTCGACAAGTTGCCTGTCTCCCCATGAATAACTCGAGAGGCAAGCGGAGTTCCATTCCTCCTTACAAGACGAGGCATGACTCTCCTGTCCCAACTCTGCAGGGACCCTGCGATCAGAGTCAGAAATGGAGATGAAACTTGAGGTTCCTGCCTCCACTCGAGATGAGGCCCTCTTCTATTGCACCAAACCCAGTGGAGTCCCGAGAGGGCCCTCCCAACTCCAGGGTATCCCTGACTTCTCAGAGGCACACTGAGAAGCTCCCTGAGGCCACCGGCACTAGTCGAGGGAACCCAGGGTTTACTGCCGTGACCCAAGAAACACCTTGAAAGTCCTTCTTTAACGGTTCTTGAGGCCCAATACACCTTCCATGACTCTAGAGCAATGACGCGCTCCCCCTCGCAATGCGCATGGAGACCTGACTTCCCAAGCGCCACATGAGAGGCTCCCTGAGCTCCCCGTAGTACCTCATGAGAAACCCCACACTGGCGCTGCAGCTCGAGAAAACCCACGAGACGCCCCCTTCATCGCGAGATGATGGCCTTCTTTTCCTGCATGGCCTGGAGAGCAATCCCGAGTCCTCTCTCCAAACTCCACAGGAGGCTTGACTCCCTTTAGGCCACTCAGTGGGCTCCAAGAGATACCCGTCGCAACTCGAGAGGAGAGCGGAGTCCTTCGCTTCCCCTCGAGACAAGGACTGACTCCCCGGGTGCATCAGGAAAGCAACCCCGAGATCCCTGTCCCCCCTGGAGACGAACATTATGTCCTGGACACAAGCCTAGATAAGGTCTCTTTTGCCCTGCAGTAACTCAAGCGCAATCCCTAGCTCTCCCTCGCAACTCGAATGGAAGACTGGACTTCCCTGGGCCAACACAAGAGGAAGCCTGAATTTCCTGACCTAACTCAAGAATCCCGCCACAACTCGAGAAAAACGACGTGGTTAACCCGTCACCACAAGATGAGGCCCTTGCCAGCTACAGCGTCTCAAGAGAAGTCTTACGTTCCGTCTTGAAGTTTGAAACGGTACTTAGCACCTTTGATGTGACTCCAAAAGTTCCCCGACATCCCAGTTTCACTCGAGGGGAACATCGAGGTTCCCGGCACCACTTCATCTGAGCCCCTTCTCCCCTCCTGATCGGGACAAGAGGGTCGATTCACTTGCTTTGTCTGAAAGGGTTACCGACCTTCCTGGTGCACCTCAGGTTGAGGTCCGTCTCAAGAAGAAATTCGAGACGTAGGCTTGTGGGTGGTGCCACATGCCGAAAGACCCTGATTTCCTGGTCTGCTCTTGATAAGAACCTGAAGGCTGGATACCTCTTCGAAGGCAACCCTGTGTATGAAGGCAAAAAACAAAGGGGAACTGACACCCCCATGCATCGTCCGGATAAAACCGCAGGTTCCACACACAGCTCGACAAGTGGCCTGTTATCTGGTGAACAACTCGAGAGTCCAGTGGAGTTCCATTCCTCCACACAAGACGAGGCCTGACTCTCCTGTCCTAACTCTGTAGGGACTCTGTGTTCAGAGTCAGAAATGGAGAGCAACCCTGAGGTTCCTGCTTCAAATCGAGATGAGGCCCTCTTCTGACAAGGTCCAGCCTCGGCTGGTCCAGGGTTTTCAAAGGGGAGACAGAGTAGGCGACCTATTGATTTATTTATCAAAGATATAAAGAGTAATAGAATGAGGATAGCTCAGTAGGAAAATTTAGTGGAGAAAAGAAGCTGAGTAGCTTGGTTTATGCGGAAAATCAGTATAACCCGTGACACCAGGTTAGCTCTTACCACGGAGGCCGCAGTCTCCCTCTTGAATAGCGAAAAGTGCCCCACCTTAGACACCTTCTCAAGTGGTCTTCGAAGCCCAGGCAAATAAATGGTCGCAGAGGATATCCGCGCTCCAGATGGACACTCATCTGAAAATTGAGGGGAAGAATGACATTAGGAGACTAAGCGTTGGCAATCAAGGCCCGTAGCTTTAGTTTCAACAGGGGTTTTTATACCCTAAGTTACACATAGAGGATAATGGGGATGCAAAGTCAGCAGCCTTTGATCCTTATCAAAAACCAGGGTTTCTTTCCTGCAAATGTATCATATACAAATGGTTTAGGTGATTTACATCATCTTCTAGCCAGAAGACCTATTAACATTTTATGACTCTTGACAAAGACTTATCAACCGTAAGACTTATTTTCTCTAAGAGTAATTATTTTAAGGTTTGGCCCCATCTTTCGAAGATAAAATTGCATTCGTATAGGGCAGATATGTAATGGGTTTACAACAAAGGAAAGAATTTATTACCTTAAGGGTCTAAAGTTAGTAACACCAAGGCCACTACTTATTTCTTCTACATACCAACTATATTAATTAATACACATTCAATTATACAATTCAGGGGATGTGGAAACTTGGCAACAAGCATTGGTTCATCAATGAAATCTTTATTAGTTTTATTCTGACAGTTTCTAACTCTCTGAGAGGCTCTAAGCTATTTGAATATCTTAAACTTCCCGTGCCTCTCGAGGCTTGGAGACTGTAAACAATTGTATGCATTGCTGTAGGAGTCCGGGTAAACTTGTCAGGCGAGTTAGAAAACCATCTGAGGGGTTTGGATTTAAACACTACTAATTGCCCAGGAACTTTATTAATTGGAGCTGTAAGTTAGCTCTTTGAACGAAAGAATGAGATGGTGGTGGGGGACAGCCCCCAGTAAAGTCAGAGGTGAGAGCACAAAGCAATAAAGTAGGCAGACACTGGTTTTGGGGGGTAGATGCTCAAGAATATCCGGGAGGACTCCCGAGGCTCGATCCCGCCTTTGTGTATGCCCAGCCTCCTTCCTCATGACCTTTGTCACGAGTGGAATGTCTCTCGCCGGCTCCCGGCATCTCCCCGTTTTTTATTTCTTAAAACAGCCAGATGTAGCTCAGTCGCGAGCCTCTGAATACTCTGCCGAAGAATCCTGACAATACAAGGAAGAATGATTATGAGAAGCAGAATTAAAGCAGCCACCGCAGCATAGCTAAAGACATTAGACAGAATATTCTTTCCTGAGATGTAGTTAGGGAAAGTATGGAAGAAATCATTTGCTGTTCCAGCAGCAGTAAAATCTAATCGGGAGTGCTCCATGGTTGCTATTTGATAGTGAAGTTTCCCTACGTCTCAACCAATGTCAGAGCTGTTCCAGATACCTGAAATATGGTTTTTAATCTTTTCCCATTCAAAATCTGTCTCATTTACTTTCAGGGGTGTTCCACATATCCACCGATAGTCAGCATGACAAGACAATGCCATTTTCACCTTTAAAGCCTGCAATTCAGTCCCAATATGTATTACTGCTTCCTCTAGGGCGTCTACCCTCATTTCTAATTTTCTCTCTATAGCTTCCTGTGTTGCCAATGTTAAAGAAACATTTTTGGACATAGAATCAACATATTGAGCAGTATGTACTTGTTGAGTCAATGATATTTCTGCCACAGTAACAGAAGTGATTGCACTTATCAAAGCTGCTGTTCCCAAGATAATTAAGGCCACAAACCGTCGTGTTTGCATTAAATCCTGTAGTTGTTGTAATACAGCAAGACCATAATTCAATAAGTGGTTACATCATAAGATAAGGTGGATGTTGTAGCATTACAAAGGAGCAAACATTATATTGAGGGTTTAAACAAGATGAACCAGGGAGCAGCTGTAGGTGTCAGCCCGGGGGAGCAGTGTCCCCAGCATCAGGAGGCAGAACGCGAGCGGCAGGCTGTGGGCCAAGGCGCCTATGGTGGGCGGAGGGGCAGGGTTCATGGTTTAGGGCTAGCCGCCACCGCTTGGGCTCAGGGCGGTCCCCTCTCGCCGGTGGGGCCACGCTGGTCTGGACGGCACTCCGCGGGTGCGCTTTCCTCTCTGGCCCTCACTCGCTGCACAGACTTCTTTGCTCTAGGTCACGGGGTGCAGCGAGGTGGGTGCGAGGCACTGCTGGTGGCACGGAGGCGAGAGCTGGCTGGGGGAGGGGGAGCGAGCGAGTGCGCGCGCCGCAAACCTGGTCTTTGGGGAATGTGACATGACGAATTTGTCTGAGATCCAAACCGGAGAATCTGCATTCTGTAGAAATATACAAGCATACCCTCTCCCACAAGTTAGCAACACATCTGGCCTTTTTCACTCTCCCGTAAGGAGGCCTTTTTACTTGACCAGGGGCCGAGTCGTAGCCTGTAATTCAGGCATCTAGTGTCTCATCATTGTAGTCTGCCCCTGTGTGTTTACGTTTAAGTGATTAATTACAATTGGAACATAACTTCACTATTTGTCTAGCTGTTTCCCTATGGATATGTTAATTTAGGTCTAATGTTTAGTTTAGGTCTCTGTATAAATTTAAGTAATAAATGTATAACCTCCTTATCTCATTTTGGTATACAGGTATACAGATATACCTAAATGCAAAATGCATTTATATATGTATTTATATATGGCAACAAGTATAAAGTTATTGACATATAATATATATAAATCAATATACTTGAATTAATCTTTATAATTAATATATTAATTAATATATATTACAACAATACAACACATACACAGCTAATACCAACCAACACAAACCAATATACTGTAATAATACATGTCACACATTTATAATTATACAGTATATAGAACATTTATCATCACAGCACATCAATCCATACCAATTAATATCAGCCACACACACATTATATTCTGCCATATATATTTAATTATACAGTATATATATATGTGTGTGTATATAGTATACATATTAATTTATATACAAATTAATTAAGTATAGATCTATAAATAGAATTAGGTATACCTTTATTATATTTTATTTATACCCATACCTAATTAGGCAAACTGTAATTAGGCAAATACATTTATATTATGTATTTATAACAATATATAAAGTATTGTTAAATGTACCACCTGTACAGCATCTCCACCCCACATACCACTTTCTCTAATCCCACCAACTCATTTTCAGTATTATGTGTTGGCCAGGAGCTGGGCCAGTCTTTCCCAGCAATGTTAAGAGACGTCTGTTCCTGTGTCTAATAGCCCTGGCGTTTTATTCTCTTGAATTAAAAGATCTTTTAAAGGCCTTGGAACTGTAATTTCCTGCACCCAAAAGGCTAGATCACTAGATCCAAATGTTTTGTGGCTCTTAGATTGAGAAGTCAAGTTTTTCCTTGTCTGAAAGTAAGGTAAAAGTAAAAGCTGTGTTACTCTTTGACCTTTATTAATTTGTACAGTTTTGATAGGCAGTGAGATCAAGACTTTAATTTCTCAATATCATCAGAATCTACTACACCATGCACCAGCGAAATTTCTTTTCTTTCTTTTTTTTTATTTAATTTTTTTTTAAAAGAAAGCGAGCTACGCCCCAGGACAAATCTTACAATGTCCTCAGATAGGGGGCCAGCCACTCCGGTTGGAATTGGAGTAAGCGGCACATCAGGGGTTAATATTGTTATTAAATCTCCTTGCCTTTTCGCTTTTCTCCTAGCCTGGGTGAGACCCCCCTGAGGGAGTTTTCTCCAAGGAGCACGCTCTGAATATTGTGTACTAAAAGCTCCTTTGTTTAAAAAACTTTTTATCTTCCTCAGTCTTAGGCAACACTTTGGGAGGCTTTGGGGGCAAAGTGGGGAACTCCTGGGTCCTGGGAGGCACAATCGAAGGCGGTGGTGGTCTCCTTAAATCAGAAAGTGGTGGATAAGTTTTTTAAAGGTTTGTGCAGAGGGGGAGGGAGCTCGCCAGGGCTCTCGGCCGCAGCGTCCTGTAAGCCCTCTCCTTCCTCGGGAGGTAGAACACTTTCTCCCTCCCTTTTTTTTTTTTCAATGGCAGAAAATATGATCTGTGCAGTAAATGGAGACTCACCACCATCCACCTCTATAGCCTCCCCCATAGGCTATTTAACAGCCTCGTGACGGAGGTCCAGGACATTTCTAATCATATTCCACAGTCAATAAATATTTGTCTATTCTTAGATGCAGAGAAATCCATTTTTAATTTTTTTTTTAATTTTAGAGAATATTTTTATTTATTTTGTAACCTCTTTACCCTGGCTAAACTTCAGAGGGGACTAGAAAAGAAGCCTCAAGGTGAGGATCGAGTTCATCCTTGGGACTAGAGAAAATCTTTCTCCGGGAAACTCCTAGCGGTGGCCCTTTACCCCGACATGGAGGAGGAGGCATAGGGGGATGGGAGCATCCCGAAGTTTTCCTCTTCTGTTCCGGAGATCCTTTAACTGTTTGGTAACTAAATCTTACGAACTGTCTGATCGGGGATGTTTCCCTCAACCTCCTAGGAGCGGATGGTCTGATTAGGGATGTTTTCTTAAACTTTTAGGAGCATCTTTAGCTAAAAAAAAAAAAAAAAACAATCCTCATCAGAATGGCATCGAGCTGCTGTTTCCTCTAAACCTTTTTCAAATTGAGGGGAGAGCTGATCTTTCTTTTCATACCTATCTTTTACATGCTCATTGGCAGTCATAGCGGCTAGCCATTCATTTAGCTGTCGATAGCTAGGTATAGCCTCTTCATTTTCACTTTTCTTTATAACAGGTACCTTTTCAGATTTGCTTTTTTGTTTAACAGGTACTTTTCCAACTTTACTTTCCACTTTAACAGGTACCTTTTCAAATTCATGAGCTGGATCTAAAACATCTCTAGTCATATTCCACAGAGGAAAGGTGTAAGTAGGGATTTTTTCCAAACCTTGCTGAGCACAATAAGCTCTTAGCTGTTTTCCTAGTTTTTTCAAGATATCTAGGTTAACAGTGCCTTGTTGTAGAAACCAAGGGCAGTGGTCTTGTACAAATGTAAAAAATGATTGAATGGAAGATGTTTTAACCTTGATTCTTCTTTTACTTAATAACTGTAAAATTACTCCTATAAAGAGCTGTCTTTCATTTGATTCAGTGTTGCCCATGTCAGAAAATTAAGGATAGTAAAAGATTTTGCTTTTAGCTATCTAAAGATTAGGCCCTTTTTGTCAGCCTTTTTAGAAACCATTTTTTCTCTCTAACTCTTCAACACTTCCCACTCCTCTCGCCCTGTCTATTCTACAGGGGGATCTGCAGCCCCCTAAGTGGGATCCTATCTGTCCCCAAAACTGAACACTGGGGGAATGGGGTTGGGGATTTACCTTCGAAATGCCTGTCTCGGGCGCCACCTGCAGAGGTCCAGCCCCAGCTGATCCAGGGTATTTGAAGGGAAGATGGAGTAGGCGACCTATTTATATATTTATTTATTCATCAAAGATATACAGAGTAATAGAATGAGGATAGCTCAGTAGGAAAATTCAGTGGAGAAAAGCAGCTGAGTAGCTTGGTTTATGCGGAAAATCAATATAACCCATGACACCAGGTTAGCTCTGACCACGGAGGCTGCAAGTGCCCTCTAGAATAGAGGAAGTTGCCCCACCTTAGACACCTTATCGAGTAGGTCTTCGAAGCCCAGGCAAATAAATGGTCGCAGAGGATATCCGCGCTCCAGATGGACACTCATCTGAAAATTGAGGGGAATAATGACATGGGGAGACCAAGCGTTGGCGAGCAAGTCCCGCAACTTTATTTTCAACACAGGTTTTAATACCCTAAGTTACACATAGAGGATAATAGGGGATGCAAAGTCAGCAGTCTTTAATCCTTATCAAAAACCAGGGTTTCTTTTCTGCAGATTTATCGTATTAAAATGGTTTAGATGATTTACATCATCTTCTGGCCAGAAGACCTATTAACATTTTATGACTCTTGACAAAGACTTATCAACCATAAGAGTTATTTTCTCTAAGAGTAATTGTTTAAGGTTTGGCGCAATCTTTCGAAGATAAAATTGCATTCCTATAGGGAGGATGTGTAATGGGTTTACAACAAAGAAAATAATTTATTACCTTAAGGGTCTAAAGTTCCTAACATCAAGGCCAGTACTTATTTTTTCTACATACCAACTATATTAATTAACACACATTCAAGGATACAATTCAGGGGATGTGGAAACTTGGCAAAAAGGATTGGTTCATCAATGAAATGTTTTACTAGTTTTATTCTGACAGTTTCTAACTCTCTGAGAGGCTCTAAGCTATTTGAATATCTTAAACTTCCCGTGCGTCTCGAGGCTGGGAGACTGTACACAATCGTATGCATAGCTGTAGGAGACCGGGTAAACTTGTCAGGCGAGTTAGAAAACCATCTGAGGGGTTTGGATTTAAACACTACTAATTGCCCAGGAACATTATTAGTTGGAGCTGTAAGTTAGCTCTTTGACAGAGAGAGTGAGATGGTGGTAGGGGACATCCCCAGTAATGTCAGAGGTGAGAGAACAAAGCCATAAAAAAGGCAGACTTTGGTTTTTGGGGGTAGATGCTGAAGAATATACGGGGGAACTCCCGGAGGCTCGATCCCACCTTTGCGTATGCCGAGACTCTTTCCTCATGACATTTGTCACGAGTGGAATGTCTCTCGCTGGCTCCCGGCAATCTTCCATTGCACCAAACGCAGTGGAGTCCCGAGAGGCCCCTCCCAACACCACAGTATCAGTGTCTTCTCAGAGGCACCCTGAGCAACTCCCTGAGGTCACCGGCACAAGTCGAGGGAACACAGGGTCTCCTGCCGCAACCCGAGAAAGACCTCAAGAGTCCGTCTTCAACGCGTCTTGAGGCCGGATTCCCCTACCATGACTCGAGAGCAATGACACGCTCCCCCTCGCCATGCGCATGGACACCTGACTTCACTGGCGCCACATGAGAGGCTCCCTGAGCTCCCCGTCATACCTCGTGAGAAACCCCACACTGGCGCCGCAGCTCGGGAAAACCCACGAGACGCCACCGTCATCGCGAGATTGGGGACTTCTTTTCCTGCCTGACCTGGAGAGCAATCCCTGGTCCTTTCTCCAAACTTCACAGGAGGCTTTACTCCCTTTAGGCCACTCAATGGGCTCCAAGAGATACCTGTCGCGACTTGAGAGGAGAGCAGAGTACTTTGTTTCCCCTCGAGATGAGGCCTTACCTCGGGTGAGTCTGGAATGCAACCCCGAGATCCCTGTTGCCCCTGGAGAGGAACATTATGTCCTGGACAAAAGCCTAGTTGAGGTCTATTTTGCCCTACAGTGACTCGAGAGCAACACCCATCTCTCCCTCGCAATTCGAATGGAAGATTGGTCTTCACTGGGCCAACACAAGAGGAAGTCTGAATTTCCTGTTGTAACTCGAGAATCCCGCCGCAACTCTTAAAAACCACGTGGTTCCCCATTCATCGCAATATGAGGCCTTTGCCCGCTACAGAGTCTCAAGAGAAGTCCCATGTTTCGTCATAAAGTTCGAAATGCTACTTGGCACCCTTGATGCGACCCCAAAAGTTCCCCAATATACCGGTCTCACTCCAAGGGAACACCGAAGTTCCTGGCACCACTTCATTTGAGCCCCTTCTCCGCTCCTGATCACGGCAGGAAGGTCGATCCCCCTGCTTTGTCTAGAAGGGGTTCCCGACCTTCATGGCGCACCTCAGGATGAGGCCAGTCTCACGAAGAAATTCGAGACGTAGCCTCGTGTTGGTGCCACGTGCCGAAAGACCCCGATTTCTCGGTCTTGCTCTTGATAAGAACCCGATGCCCGGACACCTCTTCTAAGGCAACCCTGTGGATGAAGGCACTACACGAGGGGGCACTGGCAACCCTGTTCATCGTCCGGAAAACCCCGCAGGATCCACATACAGCGCCACAACTGGCCTGTCACCCCTTAAACAATGAGAGAGGAAAGCGGAGTTCCCTTCCTCAGACAAGACGAGGCCTGAGTATCCAATCCCAACTCTGCAGGCACGCTTCGATCTGAGTCAGAAATGTAGAGGAAACCTGAGGTTCCTGCCTCAACCCGAGATGAGGCCCTCTTCCATTAAAACAAACCCAGTGGAGTCCCGAGAGGCCACTCCCATCTCCACAGTATCCCTGACTTCTCATAGGCATTCTGATAAGCTCCTTGAGGCCACCGGCAAACGTCGAGGGAAATAAGGGTTTCCTGCCACAATCGAAGAAAGACCTCGAGAGTCCTTCTTCAATGCGTCTTGAGGTCAGATTCCCCTACCATGGCTCGAGAGCAATAATGCGCTCCCCCTCGCCACGCACATGGAGACCTGACTTCCCTGGCGCCACATGAGAGGCTCCCTGAGCTCCCTGACGTACCTCGTGTGAAACCCCACACTGGCGCCGCAGCTCGAGAAAACCCACAAGACCCCTCCGTCATCGCGAGATGAGGGCCATCTTTTCCTGCATGGCCTGGAGAGCAGTCCCAAGTCCTCTCTCCAAACTTCACAGGAGGCTTGACTCCCTTTAGGCCACAAAGTGGGCTCCAAGAGGTGCCCGTCGCGACTCAAAAGGAGAGCGGAGTCCTTTGCTTCCCTTCAACACGAGGCCTGACTCCCTGGGTGAGTCTGGAATGCAAACCTGAGATCCCTGTGGCCCTTGGAGAGGAACATTAGCCACGGAGGCCGCAGGCGCCCTCTCGAATAGCGGAAGGTGCCCCACCTTAGACACCTTCTCGAGTGGGTCTTAGAAGCCCAGGCAAATAAATGGTCGCAGAGGACATCCACGCTCCAGATGGACACTCAGCTAGAAGTTAAAGGGAAGAATGACATGGGGAGACCAAGCGTTGGTGAGCAAGGCCCATAGCTTTATTTTCAACAGGGGCTTTTATACCCTAAGTTACACATAGAGGACAATAGGGGATGCAAAATCAGCAGTCTTTGATGCTTATCAAAAACCAGGGTTTCTTTCCTGCAGATTTATCGTATACAAATGGTTTAGGTGATTTACATCATCTTCTGGCCAGAGGCCTATTAACATTTTATGACTCTTGACAAGGACTTATCAACAAAGACTTATTTTCTCTAAGAGTAATTATTTTAAGGTTTGGCGCCATCCTCCGAAGATAAGATTACGCTCCTATAGGGTGGATGTGTAATGGGTTTACAAAGGAAAGAATTTACTACCTTAAGGGTCTAAAGTTACTAACACCAAGGCCACTACTTATTTTTTCTACATACCAACTATATTAATTAATGCACATTCAAGGATACAATTCAGGGGATGTGAAAACTTGGCAACAAACATTGGCTCATCAATGAAATCTTTTACTAGTTTTATTCTGACAGTTTCTAATTCTCTGAGAGGCTCTAAGCTATTTGAATATCTTAAGCTTCCCGTGCCTCTGGAGGCTGGGAGACTGTAAACAATCGTATGCATAGCTGTAGGTGTCCGGGTAAACTTGTCAGGCGAGTTAGAGAGCCATCTGAGGGGTTTGGATTTAAACACTCCTAATTGCCCAGGAACTTTATTAATTGGAGCTGTAAGTTAACTTTTTGACAGAGAGAGTGAGATGGTGGTGGGGGACAGCCCCCAGTAAAGTCAGAGGCGAGAGCACAAAGCAATAAAGTAGGCAGACTCTGGTTTTTTGGGGGGTAGATGCTCGAGAATATCCGGGGGCACTCCCGAGGCTCGATCCCGCCTTTGCGTATGCCGAGCCCCCTTCCTCATGACCTTTGTCACGAGTGGAATGTCTCTCGCCGGCTCCCGGCACATTAGGTCCTGGACACAAGCCTAGATGAGGTCTCCTTTGCCCTGCAGTGACTCGAGTGCAACCCCCAGCTCTCCCTCGCAACTCGAATGGATGATTGGACTTCCCTGGCCCAACACAAGAGGAAGCCTGAAATCCCCGTCGTAACTCGAGAATCCCGCCGCAACTCGAGAAAAACCACGTGGCTCCCCCGTCATCGCAAGATGAGGCCCTTGGCCGCTACAGCGTATCAAGAGAAGTCCCACGTTCCATCCTGAAGTACAAAACGGTACTTGGCACCCTTGATGCGACCCCCAAAGTTCCTTGACATACCGGTCTCACTCGAGGGAAACACCAAAGTTCACGGCACCACTTCCTGTGAGCCCCTTCACCCCTCCTGATCGCAACAGGAGGGTCGACTCCCATGCTTTGTCTGCAAGGGGTTCCCGACGTTCCCCGCGAACCTCCAGATGAGGCCGGTCTCATGAGGAAATTCAAAAAGTAGCCTCATGGTTGGTGCCACATGCTGAAAGATCCCGAATTCCCGGTCCACTCTAGATAAGAACCTGACACCCGGACATCTCTTCGAAGGCAACCCTGTGGATGAAGGCACAACACGAAGGGACACTGACATCCCCATGCATCGTCTGGAAAAACCCGCCGATTCCACTCACAGCTCCAAATGTGGACTGTCACCCCATGAACAACTCGAGAGGCAAGTGAAGTTGCATTCCTTCACACAAGACGAGGCCTTACCCTCCTGGCCCAACTCTTCAGGGACCCTGCGATCGGAGTCAGAAATGGAGAGGAACCCTGAGGTTCCTGCCTCAACTAGAGAAGAGGCCCTCTTCCATTGAACCAAACTCAGTGGTGTCCCGAGAGGCCCCTCCCAACACCACAGTATCCCTGAATTCTCAGAGGCTCCCTGAGAAGCTACCTGAGGTCACTGGCACAAGTCGAGGGAACCCAGAGTTTCCTGAAGTAACCCGAGAAAGACTTGGAGAGTCCTTTTTCAACGTCTCTTGATGCCCGATTCCCCTACCATGACTCCAGAGCAAGGACGCGCTCCCCTTGCCACAAGCAGGAAAACTGACTTCCCTAGTACCACACAAGAGGCTCCCTGAGTACCCCATCGTACCTCGTGAGAAAACACACAGTGGCGCCGCAGTTCGAGAAAAACCACAAGATGCCCCCGTCAAGGAGAGATGGGGGCCTTCTTTTCCTGCCTGACCTGGAGAGCAATCCCTGGTCCTCTCTCCAAACTTCACAGGAGGATTGACTCCCTTTAGGCCACTCAGTTGGGTCCAAGAAATACCCGGTGCGACTCGAGAGGAGAGCGGAGTCCTTTGCTTCCCTCGAGACGAGGCCTGACTCCCCGGGTGAGTTTGGAATGCAACCCCGAGATCCCTGTCGCCCCTGGAGTGGAACATTATGTCCTAGACACAAGCCTAGATGAGGTCTATTTTGCCCTACAGTGACTCGAGAGCAACCTCCATCTCTCCCTCACAATTTGAATGGAAGATTGGTCTTCCCACGGTCAACACAAGAGGAAGTCTGAATTTCCCATCGTAATTCGAGAATTCAGCCTCAAGTCTTAAAAACCATGTGGTTCCCCCTTCATTGCAATATGAGGCCCTTGCCAGCTAGAGTCTCAAGAGAAGTCCCACGTTCCATCTTAAAGTTCGAAATGCTACTTGGCACCCTTGATGCGACCCCAAAGTTCCCCAACATACCGGTCTCACTCCAGGGGAAGACCGAAATTCCCGGCGTCTCCAGGGAAGTCCCATGTTCCGTCCTTAAGTGTGAAACGGTACTTGACACCCTTGATGAGACCGCAAAAGTTCGCCGACACGCTGGGTGCCTCGAGGGGAACACCGAGGGTCCCGGCACCACTTCATCTGAGCCCCTTCTCCCCTCCTGATCGCGACAGGAGAGTCGATTCCCCTGCTTTCTCTGGAAGGGGTTCCCGGCCTTCCTGGTGCACCTCAGGATGAGGCCGGTCTCAGGAGGAAATTCGAGACTAGCCATGTGTGAGGTGCCACGTGCCGAACGACCCCGATTTTCCGGTCCGCTCTTGATAAGAACCCGATGCCTGGACACCTCTTCGAAGGCAACCCTGTGAGTGAAGGCACAACACGAAGGGGCACTGACACCCCCGTTCATCATCCGGAAAAAACCGCAGGGTCTACACACAGCTCAACAAGGGGCCTGAGACTCCTGGAACAACTCGAGAGGCAACCAGAATTCCATTCCTCAGACAAGACGAGGCATGACTCTCCTGTCCCAACACTGCAGGGACCGTGCAGTCGGAGTCAGAATCGGAGAGGAAGCCTGAGGTTCCTGCCTCCCCTCGAGATGAGGCCCTCTTCCATTGCGCCGAACCCAGCAGAGTCCCGAGAGGCCCTGCCAACTCCACAGCATCCCTCACCTCTCAGAGTCACCATGGGAAGTTCCCTATAGTCCCCTGCAGAAGTCGAGGGAAACTAGGGTTTCCCGCCGCCACCCGAGAAAGACCTCGAGAGTCCTTCTTCAACGCGTCTTGAGGCCCTAGTCACTTCCCATGACTCGAGAGTGATGACCAGCTCCCCCTCGCCATGCGCATGGAGACATGAGTTCCCTGGCACCGCACGAGAGGCTCCCTGAGGTCCTCGTCGTGCCTCGTGAGAAAACCCCCATGGGCGCCGCAGCCTGAGGAAACCCATGAGACGCCCCCGTCATCGCGAGATGAGGGCCTTCTTTTCCTGCCTGACCTGGAGAGCAATCCCGAGTCCTCTCTGCAAACTGAAGAGGAGGCTCGACACCCTTGAGTCCACTCATTGGGCTCCAAGAGATCCGTGTCGCGACTTGAGAGGAAAGCGGAGTCCTCTGCTTCCCCTCGAGGCGAGGCCTGACTCCCTGGGGGAGTCTGGAATGGAAACCCGAGATCCCTGTCTTCCCTTGAGAGGAATATTAGGTCCTGGACACACGCCTCGATGAGGTCTCTTTGGCCCTGTAGTGACTCGAGCAGAACCCCCAGCTTTCCCTCGCAACTCCAGGGGAAGATTGGGCTTCCCAGGGCCAACCCAAGAGGAAGCCTGAAATCCCCGTCGTTTTCGAGAATCCAGACTCAACTCGAGAAAAACGACGTGGTTCCAACGTCTTCACAGAATGAGGCCCTTGCCCGCTACATCGTCCCCAGGGAAGTCACATGTTCCGTCCTGAAGTGGGAAACGGTACTTGGCTCCCTTGTTGCGACCCCTAAAGTTCCCTGAAATGCCGGGTTCCCTCGAGTGGAACACCTAGAGTCCCGGCCCCACTTCATCTGAGCCCCATCTCCCCACCTGATCACGACAGGAGAGTCGATTCCCCTTCTTTGTGTGGAAGGTGTTCCCGGCCTTCCCGGCGCACCTCAGGATGATGCTGGTCTCACGAGGAAATTCGAGATGAGCCACGTGGTTGGTGCCACATGCCGAACGACCCCGATTTCCTGGTCCACTCTTGAAATGAACCCGATGCCCGGACACCTCTTTGAAGGCAACCCTGTGGGGGAAGGCACAAAATGAAGGGGCAATGACACCCCTGTGCATCTTCTGGAAACACCCGCAGGTTCCACACACAGCTCGACAAGGGGCCTGAAACCCACTGAACGAGTCAAGAGGCAAGCAGAGTTCCATTACTCAGACAAGACGAGGCCTGACTCTCCTGTCCCAACCCTGCAGGGACCCTGCGGTCGGAGTCAGAAATGGAGAGGAAGCCTGAGGTTCCTGCCTCCAATCGAGATGAGGCCCTCTTTCATTTCGTCAAACCTAGTCGAGTCCCGAGAGGCCCCTCTAACTCCTCAGTATCCCTCACCTCTCAGAGGCACCTGGGAAGTTCCCTAAGGTCCCCGGTAGAGGTCGAGGGAAATAAGTGTTTCCCGCCCCTACCCAAGAAAGACCTCGAGAGTCCTTCTTAAATGCGTCTGGAGGCCCTAGTCCCTCCCATGACTCCAGAGCAATGACGCGATCTGCCTGGCCACACGCATGGAGGCCTGACTTCTCTGGCGCCACACGAGAGGCTCCCTGAGCTCCCCATCATATCTCGTGAGAAACCCCACACTGACGCCGCAGCTCGAGAAAACCCATGAGATGCTCCCGTCATCAAGAGAGGAGGGCCATCTTTAACTGAATGGTATGCAGATCAAGCGTGAACCTTCTGTCCAAGCTACACAGGACGCTTGACTCCCGTTAGGCCACTCATTGGGCTCCAAGAGTTACACGTCGTGACTCGAGAGGATAGTGGAGTCCTTTGCTTCCACTCGAGACGAGGCGTGACCCACCAGGTGAGACTGGAATGCGACCCCGATATCCCTGTTGCCCCTGGAGAGGAACACTATGTCCTGGACCCAAGCCTAGATGAGGACTCTTTGCCCTGAAGTGACTCGAGAGCAACCCACAGCTCTCTGTGACAAGTTGAATGGAAGATTGGACTTCCTGGGCCAACACAAGAGGAAGCCTGAATTCCCCGTCGTAACTCGAGAATCCCGCCGCATCTCGAGAAAAACCACGTGTTTCCCTCGTCATCGCAATATGAGGCCCTTGCCCGCTAGAGCATCTCCAGAGAATTCCCACGTTCCGTCTTGAAGTGCGAAACTGTACTTGGCACCCTTGATGCGACCTCAAAAGTGCCGTGACATACCGGTCTCACTCGAGGGGACCACCGAGGTTCCCGGCACCACTTCATCTGAGCCCCTTCTCCCCTTCTGATCGTGACCGGTGGATCGATTCCCCTGCTTTGTCTGCAAGGGGTTCCCTACCTTCCCGGCAAACCTCAGGATGAGGCCAGTATCCCGAGGAAATTCGAGACGTAGCCTCGTGGGTGGTACCACATGCTGAAAGACCCCAATTTTCTGGTACGCTCTTGAAAAGAACCCGATGCCCGGACTCCTCTTTGAAGGCAACCCTTTGGATGAAGGCACAACACGAAGGGGCACTGACACCCCTGTGCATCGTCTGGAAAAACCCGCAGGTTCCACACACAGCTCAACAAGTGGCCTGTCACTCCGTGAACAACTCGAAAGGCAAGCGGAGATCCATTCCTCCACAGAAGACGAGGCGTGACTCTCTTGTCCATACTCGGCAGATACACTGCGACCCGAGTCAGAAATGGAGAGGACCCCTGAGGTTCTTGCCTCCATTCGAGATGAGGCCCTCTTCGATTGCACCAAACCCAGTTGAGTAACGAAAGCCCCTCCCAAATCCACAGTGTCCCTGACTTCTCAGAGGCACCCTGAGAAGTTGCCTGAGGTCACCGACACAAGTCGAGGGAACCCAGGGTTCCCTGCCGCAACCCGAGAAAGACCTCGAGAGTCCTTCTTCAATGCGTCTTGAGGCCCAATTCGCCTACTATGACTCGAGAGCAATCACGCACTCCCCTTCACCACATGCACGGAGACCTGACGTCCCTAGCACCACACGAGAGGCTCTCTGAGCTCCCTGTCGTACCTCGTGAGAAATCTGATACTGGCGCCGCAGCTGGAGAAAACCCACGAGACACCCCCGTCATCGCGAGATGAGGGCCTTTTTTCCTGCATGGCCAGGAAAACAATCCTGAGTCATCTCTCCAAACTCCATAGGAGGCTTCACTCCCTTTACGCCACGCAGTGGGCTCCAAGAGATACCCGTCGCGACTCGACAGGAGAGCGGAGTCCTTTTTTTCCCCTCAAGACGAGGCCTGACTCTCCGGGTGAGTCGAGAATGCAACCCTGAGATCTCTGTTGGCCCAGTAGTGGAACACTAGGTCCTGGACACAAGCGTAGATGAGGTCTGTTTTGCCCTGCAGTGACTGGAGAGCAATCCCCAGTTCTAACTTGCAACTCGAATGGAATACTGGATTTTCCTGGCGCCACACAAGAGGCTCCCTGAGATCCCCGTGGTACTTCATGAGACACCCCACACTGGTGCCGCAGCTCGAGAAAACCCACGAGACGCCACCGTCATCTCGAGATGAGGGCCTTCTTTTCCTGCATGGCCTGAAGTCCAATCCCGAGTCCTCTCTCCAAACTCCACAGGAGGCTTGACTCCCTTTAGGGCACACAGTGGGCTCCAAGAGATACCCATCGCGACTCAAAAGGACAGCGGAGTTCTTTGCTTCCCCTCGAGACGAGGCCTGATTCCCCGGGTGAGTCTGGTATGCAACCCCCAGATCCCTGTCGCCCCTAGGGACGAACATTAAGTCCTGGACACAAGCCTAGATGAGGTCTATTTTGCCCTGCAGTGACTCGTGGACAATCCCCAGCTCTCCCTTGAAACTCGAATGGAAGATGGGACTTCCCTGGGCCAACACATGAGGAAGACTGTATTCCCCATCGAAACTCGAGAATCCCGCCACAACTCGAGAAACGCCACGTGGTTCCCCCGTCATCGCAAGATGAGGCCCTTGCCCCCTACAGCGTCTCAAGAGAAGTCCCACGTTCCGTCTTGAAGTGCGAAACGGTATTGGCACCCTTGATGCGACCTCAAAAGTTCCTCGACACACCGGTCTGACTCGAGGAGAACACCGAGGTTCCCGGCACCACTACATCTGGGCCCCTTCTCCCCTCTGGATCGTGACAGGAGGGTTGATTCCCCTGTTTTGTCTTGAAGGGGTTCCCGCCTTTCCCGGTGCATCTCAGGATGAGGCCGGTCTCACGAGGATATTCGAGACATAGCCTCGTGGATGGTGACACATGCCGAAAGACCCCGATTTCCCGGTTCACTCTTGATAAGATCCCAATGCCCGGACACCTCTTTGAAGATAACCCTTTTGATGAAGGCACAACACGAAGGGGCACTGACACCCCCAGGTATCATCCGGAGAAACCCGCAGGTACCACACACAGCTCGAGAAGTAACCTGTCACCCCGTGAACAACTGGAGAGGCAAGCAGAGTTCCATTCCTCCACACAAGACGAGGCCTGACTCTCCTGTTCGAACTCTGCAGCGAAACTGCGATCCGAGTCAGATCTGGCCCAGGGGAAGTCAGGAGAGGAAACATGAGTTTCCTGCCTCCACACGAGATGAGGCCCTCTTCCATTGCACCGAACCCAGTGGAGTCCCGAGAGGCCCCTCCCAACTGCACAGTATCCCTGACTTCTCAGAGGCACCCTTAGACCTTCCTGAGATCACCGGCACAAGTCGAGGGAACCAAGGGTTTCCTGCCCCAACCCGTAAAAGACCTCGAGAGTCCTTCTTCAACGCGTCTTGAGGTGCGATTCCCCTACCATGACTCGAGAGCAATGACGCGCTCCCCCTAGCCACGCGCATAGAAACCTGACTTCCCTGGCGCCACAGGAGAGGCTCCCTGAGCTCCCCATTATACCTCGTGAGCAACACCACACTGGAGCCGCAGCTCGAGAATACCCACGAGACACCCCAGTCCTCACGAGATGAGGGCCTTCTTTTGCTGTATGGCCTGGAGAGCAATCCTGAGTCCTCTCTCCAAACTCCACAGGAGGCTTGACTCATTTTAGGCCACACAGTGAGCTCCAAGATATACCCGTCGCGACTCGAGAGGAGAGCGGTGTCCTTGGCTTCCCCTCGAGACGAGGCCTGATTCCCAGGGTGAGTCGAGAATGCAATGCCGAGATCGCTGTCGCCCCAGCAGAGGAACATTAGGTCCTGGACACAAGCCTAGATGAGGTCTATTTGGCCCTGCAGTGTCTCGAGAGCAATCCCCAGTTCTAACTCGCAATTCGAATGAAAACTGGACTTCCCTGGGCCAGTTGAAGAGGAAGCCTGAATTCCCCGTCGTAACTCGAGAAACCCGCCACAACTCAAGAAAAACCACGTGGTTCCCCCGTCATCGAAAGATGAGGCCCTTGCCCGCTACAGCGTCTCAAGAGAAGTCCCACGTTCCGTATTGAAGAGCGAAAAGTTACTTGGAACCCTTGATGCGACCCCAAAAGTTCCCCGACATACCAGTCTCACTTGAGGAGAACACCGAGGTTCCCGGCACCACTTCATCTGAGACTCTTCTCCCCTCTTGATCGCGACAGGAGGTTCGATTCCCCTGCTTTGTCTGGAAGGCGTTCCCGACCTTCCTGGCGCACATCAAGATGAGGCCAGTCTCACGAGGAAATTCGAGACATAGCCTCATGGGTGGTGTGACATGCCAAAAGACCCCGATTCCCTGGTCCGCTCTTGATAAGAACCCGATGGCAGAACCCAACTCGAAGGCAATCCTGTGGATCAAGGCACAACACGAAGGGGCAGTGACACCCCGGTGCATCGTCCAGAAAAAAATGCAAGTTCCACATACAAATCGACAAGTGGCCTGTCACCCCATGAACAACGCGAGAGTCAAGCGGAGTTCCATTCCTCCACACAAGACGAGGCCTGACTCTCCTGTCCCAACTCTGCAGGGACTCTGGGATCCGAGTCAGATCCGGCGCATTCGAAGCCAGGAGAGGAACCCTGAGGTTCCTGCCTCAACTTGTCATGAGGCCCTCTTCCATTGCACCAAACCCAGTGGAGTTCCGAGAGGCCCCTCCCAACTCCACAGTGACCCTGACTTCTCAGAGGCACGCTGAGAAGCTTCCTGAGGTCACTGGCACAAGTCGATGGAACCCAGGGTTTCCTGCTGCAACCCAAGAAAGACCTTGAGAGTCCTTCTTTAACACGTCTTCAGGCCCAATTCCCCTACCATGACTCGAGAACAATGACGGGCTCCCTCTCACCACGTGCATAGAGACCTGACTGCCCTGGCACCACGTGAGAGGCTCACTGAGCTCCCAGTCTTACTTCGTGAGAAACCCCACACTAGCGCCACAGCTCGAGAAAACCTACGAGACGCCCCAGTCATTGGGAGATGAGGGCCTTCATTTCATGCATTGCCTGGAGAGCAATCCCGTGTCCTCCCTCCAAACACCAGAGGAGGTTTGACTCCCTTTAAGCCACTCAGTGGGCTCCAAGACATACCCGTCCGACTCGAGAGGAGAGCAGAGTCCTTTGCTTCCCCTCGAGACGAGGCCTGACTCCAAGGTGAGTCTGGAATGCAACCCCGAGATTTCTGTCGAGTCTTGAGATGAACATTAGGTCCTGCACACAAGCCTTGGTGGGGTCTCTTTTGCCTTCAGTGACTAGAGCGCACCTCCAGCTCTTCCTCGAATCTCGAATGGAAGATAAGACTTTTGTGGGCCAACACAAGAGGAATCATGAATTCCCTGTGGTAACTCAAATATCCCACCGCAACTCGAGAAAAACCAAGTGGTTCCGCAGTCATTCCAAGATGAGGCCCTTGCCCGCTGGAGCACCCCAAGAGAAGTCCAACGTTCCATTTTGAAGAGTGAAATGGTACTTGGAACGCTTTATGCAACCCCAAAAGTTACCCGACATACCTGTCTCACTTGAGGGAAACACCGAGGTTCCCAGCAGCACTTCATCTGAGCCACTTCTCCCCTCCTGATCGCCAAAGGAGTGTCGATTCCTCTGCTTTGTCTGGAAGAGTTTCATGACCTTCGCGGCACACCTCAGGATGAGGCCGGTTTCATGAGGAAATTCGAGACAACCCACGTGGGTGCTGCCAAATGCTGAACGACCCCGATTTCCCAGTCCGTTCTTCATAAGAACCCGATGCCCGGACACCTCTTCGAAGGCAACCCTGTGGATGAAGGCACAAATCGAAGGATCACTGACACCCCCGTACATCGTCTGGAAAAACCTGCAGATTCCACACACAGTTTGACAAGGGGCCTGAAACCCGATGAACAACTCGAGAGGCAAGCGGAGTTCCATTCCTCAGAAAAGACGTAGCCTGACTCTCCTGTCCCAACTCTGCAGGGACCCTGCGGTCTGAGTCCGAAACAGAGAGGAAGTCTGAGGTTCCTGCCTCCCCTCGAGATGAGGCCCTCTTCCATTGCGACAAACCCAGCGGAGTCCCGAGAGGCCCCGCCAACTCCACAGTATCCATCAACTCTCAGAGACACCCTGGGAAGTTCCCTAAGGTCCCCGGCAGAAGTCGAAGGAAATGACTTTTCCCGACACAACCCGAGAAAGACCTCGATAGTCCCTCTTCAACGCGTCTCGAGGCCCTAGTCCCCTCCCGTGACTCGAGAGCCATGACGCGCTCCCCCTCGCCACGCGCAGGGAGACCTGACTTCCCTGGCGCCGCACGAGAGGCTCCCTGAGATCCTCGTCGTGCCTCGCGAGAAAACCCCCAAGGGCGCCGCAGCTCGAGGAAAGCCCTGAGACGCCCCCGTCCTCACGAGGTGAAGGGCCTTCTTTTCCTACATGGCCTGGAGAACAATCCCGAGCACTCTCTCCAAAATGAAGAGGAGGCTTGACTCCACTGAGGCCACTAGGGGGCTCCAAGAGATCCGCGTCGCGACTCGGGAGGACAGCGGAGTCCTTGGCTTCCCCTCGAGACGAGGCCTGGCACCCTGAGGGATCCTGGAATGCAACCCCGAGATCCCTGCCTTCCCTGGATAGGAACATTAGGTCCTGGACACACGCCTAGATGAGGTCTCTTTGGCCCTGCAGTGACTCAAGGCAGCCCCCAGCTTTCCCTCGCCACTCGAATGGAAGACGGGGCTTCCCAGGGCCAACAGAGGAGGAAGCCTGTAATCCCCGTCGTCACTCGAGAATCCCACCGCAAATCGAGAAAAAACATGTGGTTCTAACGTCTTCGCAAGATGAGGCCCTTGCCCACTACGGCGTCTCAAGGGAAGTCCCATGATCCGCCCTGAAGTGCGAAACGGTACCTGACACCCTTCATACGACACCCAAAAGTTCCCCGACACGCCGGGTTCCCTCGAGGGGAACACCGAGAGTCCCGGCACAGCTTCATCTGAGACCCTTCTCCCCTCCTGATCGCGACAGGAGAGGCAATTCCCCTGCGTGGTCCAGAAGGGGTTCCCGGCCTTCCCGGCGCACCTCAGGATGAGGCCAGTCTCACGGGGAAATTCGAGACGAGCCACGTGGGTGGTGCCACATGCCGAACGCCCCCGATTCCCCGGTCCGCTCTTGAGAAGGACCCGAGGCCCGGACCCCTCTTCGAAGGCAACCCTGTGGGTGAAGGTACCACTCGAAGGGGCACTGACACCCCCGTGAGTCGTCCGGAAAAACCCGCGGTTTCCACACACAGCTCGACGAGGTGCGTGAGACACCCTGAGCAATTCGAGAGGCAAGCGGAGTTCCCTTCCTCAGACAAGACGAGGCCTGACTCTCCTGTCCCAACTCTGCAGGGACCCTGTGGTTGGAGTCCGAAAAGGAGAGGAAGCCTAACTTTCCTGTCTCCCCTCGAGATGAGGCCCTCTTCCATTGCGCCAAGCCCAGCGGAGTCCCGAGAGGCCCCGCCAACTCCACAGCATCCCTCACCTATCAGAGGCACCATGGGAAGTTCCCTCAGGTCCCTGGCAGAAGTCGAGGGAAATGAGGCTTTCCCACCGCAACCCCAGAAAGACCTCGAGTGTCCTTCTTCAACGCGTCTGGAGGCCCTAGTCCTCTCCCATGACTCGAGAGCCATGACGCGCTCCCCCTCGCCACCCGCACAGAGACCTGACTTCCCTGGCACCGCACGAGAGGCTCCCTGAGATCCTCGTCTTGCCTCGTGAGAAAACCCCCACGGGCGCCGCAGCTCGAGGAAACCCCTGAGAAGCCCCCATCCTCGCGAGGTGAGGGCCTTCTTTTCCTGCCTGACCCAGACCGCAATCCTGAGTCCTCTCTCCAAACTGAAGAGAAGGCCTGACACCCTTGAGGCCACTCAGTGGGCTCCAAGAGATCTGCGTCGCGACTTGAGAGGAGAGCGGCATCCTTGGCTTGCCCTCGAGGCTAGGCCTGACTCCCCGGGGGAGTCTGGAACGCCACCCTGAGATCCCTGTCTTCCCTTGAGAGGAACGTTAAGTCCCGGACACAGGCCTAGATTAGGTCTCTTTGGCCCTGCAGTGACTCGAGTGCAACCCCAAGCTTTCCCTCGCAACTCTAATGGAAGATTAGGCTTCCCGGGGCCAACACAAGAGGAAGCCTGAAATCCCCGTCGTAACTCTAGAATCCCGCCGCAACTCGAGAAAATCCACATGGTTCCAACGTCTTTGCAAGATGAGGCCCTTGCCCGCTACGGCGTCTCAAGGGAAGTCCCAGGTTCTGTCCTGAAGTGCGAAATGGTACCTGACTCCTTTCATGCAACCCCCAAAAGTCCCCCACACGCCGGTTTCCCTCGAGGGTAACACCGAGGGTTCCGGACCCACTTCATCTGAGCCCCTTCTCCCCTCCTGATGGCGACAGGAGAGTCGATCCCCCTGCGTTGTCTGGAAGGGTCCCCGGCCTTCCTGGCACATGTCAGGATGAAGCCGGCCTCACTAGGAAATTTGAGACTAGCCCCGTGGGTGGTCCCACATGCCGAAAGACCCCGATTTCCCGGTCCGCTCTTAAAAAGAACCCGAGGCCCAGACACCTCTTCGAAGGCAACCCAGTGGGTGAAGGCACAACACGAAGGGGCACTGTCACCGTCGTGCATTTCCGGAAACACCCGCAGGTTCCACACACAGCTCAACAAGGGGCCTGAGACCCCCTGAGCACCTCGAGAGGCAAGCGGAGTTCCCTTCCTCAGACAAGACGATTCCTGACTCTCCTGTCCCAACTCTGCAGGGACCCTGTGGTCGGAGTCCGAAACGGAGAGGAAGCCTGAGGTTCCTGCCTTCCCTGGAGATGAGGCCCTCTTCCATTGCGCCAAACCCAGCAGAGTCCTGAGAGGCCCCGCCAACTCCACAGCATCCCTTATCTGTCAGAAGCACACTGGGAAGTTCCCTAAGTTCACCGGTAAACTTTTATTGCACAAGGTCCCCATGAAAAGGCCCATGCAGCAGGACAGCCACAGATTCTGTCTGCCATTAAAGGGCAGTAAGGTGCCCTCCCCTCTTCTTTGCTGCCTCGGCGGCCACCAGGGTGCAATTCGCATACCCTTCCCTTTCCCATCCTAGCAGGTGCTCCAGGGCCCGCTGGCCTACAAAGTGCCAGAAGCAGGGCTGGGCCAGCCGGCCAGAATTCAGGGTTCTGTCCCTTGGACTTCAGGCAGACACTAGGCTGCTTGGGAAAACCGCGCAGACTCTGAGGATTTTCAGCAGAGGGGTGGAGTGGTAAAGGCCTTGACCCCAAAGACGAGGCCTTCCTGCGACCGCCAGGTTGGGGAGCTCTGAGACTGTGCCAACACAGGGCGGAATACATGGTTCCCTGCTCCACGCAGTCCCTGTTCCCTTACCTGTGTTCCGCACCCCTCCGCTGTGGCCAATGGATGCCGATCCTTGGGGATCCAGGAGTTCACGAAATGGGCATTCCCAGCCGCAATGGCGACCCCCAACAGCACATCTGGAAAGCCCTCCCCCACCCCTGCCAGGAGCCGACCCCCGCTGCGAACGGACCCCCACCCCGCCCCGCGCCGCCAGGTTTCGTCCCGGCCCTGCCGGGCTCCCGGCGGGTTCCCAGCCATATTGGCGACCCCCGGGAGCACAACAGGGACCGACCCCCCACCCACAGCGAGCGGAATCTCGACCTGTGCAGCCCAGGTTTACCCCACCCTGGCTGCGCTCCCGGCGCGTTTCCAGCCGCAGTGGCCATCTCCGAGAGCACAACTGGGAAGCCCTCCCCTACCCCCGCCAGGAGCCGACACCCGCCCTGCGCCGCCCGGGGCGCCCCACCCCTGCCGCGCTCCAGAGGCGCTGCCCACCTTCACCAGCGGCTCTCGGTGAGCCCCGTCCCCACGCCCGGTTCCAGGAGAGGCTCTCGGACCTCGCTGCTGCCGCCAGGTCAAACATGAGGACAATACATACACCCCACAGAGACAATCCAAGCTGTCTATGATTTAGGGATAAAACGAGGACTACAGAAAGGCAAGATGACCTGACCTAGGAGGGCCATGATATTCTATAGAACCAGACAAAGTTGGTTACCAAGGAAACTTTTTTCCTTGGAACCCGGAAAGCTGGTTCTTTGCATATGCAATGACCAACAATTAGCTTGTTACCCAAGCCTGCCTTACTGCCACCTCCATCCCCCCACTCCCCAGAAGACTGGCTCAAAGAAATATTTTAAATCTCAGGCGGAAACCTGGAAGATGTCTTGTCTGTCTGTTTGGATTAAGGTATGTGTCAGTGTGAGCCTTGTGTTTTTTGATAATATTGCTCAAGTTCTGTGTTCTGATTTCAATGGTCTCAAGACAAGGCAGCCCTTCCAAATCAAACTGCTGGAAATACAAGAAAACATTGACCTAAATGAATGTCAGAGTCCCGTGAACTGGGAACTAGTCAATATTAAATATCTAGTATTTTTGGTTTTGCTCCTCCATTATAGACATGTCTAAGAGTCAACAACATTAAGCACAACATGTTCATAGTGCCTAGGTTTCTTTTGAGGTAAAAATTGCTCTATTGTTATATCTGTCACAAGCTTGTCAGCAAGAAACTACCTGGAAACGACAACAACAAAAGTAAAAAATGTAAATGTGATATGAGCTTTTAGACAAACTCTTTACAATAATTATACTCTAAAATATCTGCCTCTCATAGTCTTGATTGAAGGCAGAGGAGAAGGGGATGACAAGGGTACGATGGTTGGATGGCATCACTGACTCGATGGACATGAGTTTGAGCAAGCCCCTGGAGCTGGTGACAGACACGGAAGCCTGGCATCCTTCAGGCCACGGGGTCCCAAAGAGTCAGACACGACTGAGCAACTGAACTGAACTGAACTAACAAACGTTTCTCCAGGTGTTTTGGTTACCCGAGTTTCTATCCTTGTGACGACAGTGTATTGAATAGCTAGGTCATTTCCAAATAAATGAAAGTTCTGAAACATTCACGACTTGAAAGGACCTCCCTTTTACACAGAAACAAAAGAGATTTTTGACTCTCCATGAATAGTGTCTGGCACCATCCTGACATGTTAAATGTAAGAAAGCAATTGTTTTGTTTTGTTTTGTTCTGTTCTTGGGGGTGGGGGAGGGGGGCGGGTTATAGCCAATGCCAATATAAAAGTCAGTTCTTGGTTGCTGAAGGGAAATGTATGACTTGTTATATCAAGAAAGTATGTGGAATGCAATGGCACTTGAGGAAGGAAAACGAAGTAGTTCTGTCTTACAGGTGGCAGTTTCAGGATGGGAGAAGCAAAGGAATGGGTACAGAATGGGATAAGGAGGTTGTAGGGAAAGTGGACCCCCAGAAAAGAGTTCTGTGCCTAGCACAAGTTTTCTTGAGATGTCGAACTGCCTTTGCTAATGGAGTTTAAGTTTCTTTACCTCTTAAGTGATCTCTTCTAGGTTGACCTAGAACAGAAATCTTTGGTTAGCTTTGGCTAAGTGGAGAAGTAGTGTTTCACGGTGACATATGTGATCCTTCCTGACTGTTTGCAGCCCTTTTGATATCGATGCCTTGCTTCTGCTGCTGCTGCCGCCGCCGCTGCTGCTAAGTCGTTTCAGTCGTGTCCGACTCTGTGCGACCCCATAGACGGCAGCCCACCAGGCCCCGCAGTCCCTGGGGTTCTCTAGGCAAGAACACTGGAGTGGGTTGCCATTTCCTCCTCCCATGCATGAAAGTGAAAAGTGAACGTGAAGTCGCTCAGTGGTGTCCGACTCTTAACCACCCCATGGACTGCAGCCTACCAGGCTCCTCCATCCATGGGATTTTCCACGCAAGAGTACTGGAGTGGGGTGCCATTGCCTTCTCCCATATCTATGCACAAGCCTGCCTAAATAATTGACTTCTAGCTAGCTTTGGGATGCCAATGACCATCCACCCTTACCAGGCAACAGAGAAGAGAAAAACACTTACCACAGGAGGTCCTGGTAATGAACAAGGAACTAACAAGCTCCCGCCAACCAGGATTCTGCAGAGGTCAACAAGAGGTCAGTAAGAGATGGAAGACTGCAGGTCAGAGGTCCTAGCAACTTCCATCTTGCAGCAGAGACCCAGCATAGTCAAAACGAATTCAATGTTGCAAAAAATAAGTAAACAAATAAAGGACAGAAGTCCTTTGAACACATGACTGAGATTAGGGGTGAGGCAGTACATGTACGGTGCCCGGAAAATCTTAAAGTATGAGAAAGGAAAGAATTTAAAGACAACTATCAAGCTGTCCGAACTGATAAAAACGAAAGATTACACAGTTTTTTCTGTATATATTAGCAGATAATAATCTGAAAAGGAATTTAAAAAAATTCCCTTTCAATAATGTCAACATGAATACAACACTTTGCCATGGATGTAACGAGGATGACAAGACTGACACACTGGAAATTATACACCCTGGCTGAAAACTATCCTGAATACATGGACAGATATTCCATAACAATGGAAAGACTTAAGATGGCAATACCATGGAATGCATCTTCAATCTGAAATGAAGATTTGATATGATTTGATCGCTCAGAGCTTTTGTGTCATCAATTGTTATTAAAGTATAAATGAGATAGAGAAAGCTGCTGACTTAGACTTGAGGCGGGGTGTACGCCCTGCTGGTCTCTAGCCAGATATTCTACAGGCTCTAGCAGTCAGCTAAGGAAAGAAAGGCACTGTCTCAGGGAATGGCACCAGGCCCCTCCCCCACGACATGCCTTGAGGTCACATTGGCAGCAGGTGAGTCATCCTGGGCCAAAAACTGATTGACATGAATCTTGAAGAAAGGCAGTATTCCAGGCAAATATATCATTTCCTTAACATAGATTAGGAGAACAAGGTACGAGGAAAACATACTGTTTTGTTCAAGTCGCTTCTGAGCCTATTGGGGGAACCGACCTGAAGCCAGAGTCCAGCAGATATACATAGGATATTTACATCGCTTAAGACAAACATTTCCTCAGGAACAAATGCATTGCTTAGCTCAAGGTTTGTCTGCGAAATTCTTACAGATCATGAGATGGCTCCGAGCTGGGTTTCTACACACAAGAACATGAATGCAAAGGACAAGCCTGCACAGCCCATCTGCCCCCTCCCCCACAGCTAGCAGCATTTCCAAGTGACCTCCTAAGGCCTTCCCCAAAATACAGGGGCACCTCTGGGTTTCCTGTTTCAAGCTCTTCGAACACTTTTCTTAAAAAAAAAAAATCCTGCACACTTCTTGATAGAATGCCACAGTGCAAGGAAAACAGGCCTTCAATACTTAAACCTCCCTGTGCCAAACACTTGGGGCTTGGTTTTGTTTTGTTTTGTTTTTTAATTACACCACCACATAATTTAAACTTTTCACAATTTCTAATTATTCAGTACCAAAACACCAAACTTTTATTGCACAAGGTCCCCATGAAAAGGCCCACGCATCAGGACAGCCACAGATTCTGCCATGAAAGGGCAGCAAGGTGCCCTCCCCACTTCTTTGCTGCCTGGGCGGCCACCAGGGTTTGAAATCCATGCACCCTACTAACTTTCTAGGGTGCAATTCGCGGGCCCTTCCCTTTCTCATCCTAGCAGGTGCTCCAGGGCCCGCTGGCCTACAAAGTGCCAGAAGCAGGGCTGGGCCAGCCGGCCAGAGTTCAGGGTTCTGTCCCTTGGACTTCCAGGGGACACTAGGCTGCTTGGGAAAACCGTGCAGACTGAGATTTTTCAGCAAAGGGGTGGATCGGTAAAGGCCTTGACACCAAGGGCGAGGCCTTTCTGCAACCGCCAGGTTGGGGAGCTCCGAGAATGTGCCAACAGAGGGCGGAATACGTGGTTCCCTGCTCCAAGCAGTCCCAGTTCTCTTACCTGTGGCCCGCAGCCCTCCGCTGCACCCACTAGATGTGGATCCTTGGGGACACATTAGCATAGGAAATGGGCGTTCCTAGCCGCAGTGGCGACCCCGGAGAGCACAACTGGGACCGAACCCCCACCCACAGCCATCTAAATCTCGACCCGCGCAGCCCAGGTTTACCCCGCCCCTGCCGCTCTCCCAGCGCGTTTCCAGCTGCAGTGGGGACCCCCGAGAGCACAACTGTTACCACCCCCCACCCCCTCCCGACCGGAACCCCGACCCGCGCCGCCTGGGATCGCCCCGCCCCTGGCGCGCTCCCGGCGCATTGCCCACTTCCACCAGGGGCTCCCGGTGAGCCCTGTCCCCACGCCCGGTTCCAGGAGAGGCTCTCGGACCTCGCTACTGCCGCCAGGTCAAACACGAGGACAATACATCCACCCCACAGAGACAATCCAAGCTGTCTATGATTTAGGGTTCAAACGAGGACTACAGAAAGGAAAGATGTCCTGACCTAGGAGGGCCATGAGAGTCTATAGATCCAAACAAAATTGGGTACCAAGGAAGCTTTTTTCCTTGGAACCCGGAAAGCTGGTTCTTTGCATATGCAATGACCAACAATTAGCTTGTTACCCAAGCCTGCCTCGCTGCCACCCCCACTCCCCCCCCCCCCCACTTCCCAGGAAAACGGCTCAAAGAAATATTTTAAATCTCAGGCGGAAAACTGGAAGATGTCTTGTCTGTCTGTCTGGATTAAGGTATATGTCAGTGTGAGCCTTGTGTTTTTTGATAATATTGCTCAAGTTCTGAGTTCTGATTTCAATGGTCTCAAGACAAGGCAGCCCTTCCAAATCAAACTGCTGGAAATACAAGAAAACATTGACCTAAATGAATGTCAGAGTCCCGTGAACTGGGAACTAGTCAATATTAAATATCTAGTATTTTTGGTTTTGCTCCTCCACTATAGACATGTCTAAGAGTCAACAACATTAAGCACAACATGTTCATAGTGCCTAGGTTTCTTTTGAGGTAAAAATTGCTCTATTGTTATATGTGTCACAAGCTTGTCAGCAAGAAAGTACCTGGAAACAGCAACAACCAATGTAAAAAATGTAAATGTGATATGAGCTTTTAGATAAACTCTTAACAATAATTATACTCTAAAATATCTGCCTCTCATAGTCTTGATTGAAGGCAGAGGAGAAGGGGATGACAGAGGATAAGATGGTTGGATGGCATCACTGACTCGATGGACATGAGTTTGAGCAAGCCCCTGGAGTTGGTGATGGACACGGAAGCCTGGCGTCCTGCAGGCCACGGGGTCACAAAGAGTCAGACTCGACTGAGCAACTGAACTGAACTGAACTTACAATCGTTCCTCCAGGTGTTTTGGTTACCTGAGTTTCTATCCTGGTGCTAAACTAAGTGACGACAGTGTATTGAATAGCTAGGTCACTTCCAAATAAATGAAACTTCTTAAACATTCACGACTTGAAAGGACCTCCCTTTTACACAGAAACAAAAGAGATTTTTGACTCTGCATGAATAGTGACTGGCACCATCCGAACATATTAAATGTAAGAAAGCAATTTTTTTGTTTTGTTTTGTTTTGTTCTGTTCTTGCAGGAAGCGGGGTGGGCGCTATTATCACTGATAGGTATGCTCACCAATCTATCAAATGCCAATATAAGAGTGAGTTCTTGGTTGCTGAAGGGAAATGTATGACTTGTTATTACAAGAATGTATGGAATGCAATCACACTTTAAGAAGGAAAACGAAGTAGTTCTGTCTTACAGGTGGCATTTTCAGGACGGGAGAAGCAAAGGAATGGGTACAGAATGGGATAAGGAGGTTGTAGGGAAAGTAGGCCCCCAGAAAAGAGTTTTGTGCCTAGCACAAGTTTTCTTGAGATGTTGAACTGCCTTTGCTAATGGAGTTTAAGTTTCTTTACCTCTTAAGTGATCTCTTCTAGGTTGACCTAGAACAGAAATCTTTCGTTATCTTTGGCTAAGAGGAGAAGTATTGTTTCACGGTGACATATGTGATCCTACCTGACTGTTCTCATCCCCTTTGATATCTATGCACTGCTGCTGCTGCTGCTGCAGCTGCTAAGTGGTTCAGTTGAGGCCGACCCTGTGCCACGCCATAGATGGCAGCCCACCAGGCCCCGCAGTCTCTGGGGTTCTCTAGGCAAGAACACTGGAGTGGGTTGCCATTTCCTCCTCCTATGCATGAAAGTGAAAAGTGAAAACGAAGTCACTCAGTGGTGTCCGACTCTTAGCCACCCCATGGACTGCAGCCTACCAGGCTCCTCCATCCTTGGGATTTTCCAGGAGTGGGGTGCCATTGCCTTCTCCCATATCTGTGCACAAGCCTGCCTAAATAATTGACTTCTAGCCAACTTTGGGATGCCCATGACCACCCACCCTTACCAGGCAACAGAGAAGAGAAAAACACTTACCACAGGAGGTTCTGATAAGGAACAAGGAACTAACAAGCTCCCACCTACCAGGATTCTGCAGAGGTCAACAAGAGGTCAGCAAGAGATGAGAGACTGCAGTCCAGAGGTCCTAGCTACTTCCATCTAGCAACAAACACCCAGCATAGTCAAAACGATTTCAATGTTAAAGAATAAATAAATAAATAAATAAATAAAAGGACAGAAGTTCTTTGAACACATGTCTGAATTTAGGGGTGAGGCATTACATATGTGTCCCAGGATAATCTTAAAGTGTCAGAAAGTAAAGAAATTAAAGACAACTATCAAGCTGTCCAAACTGATAAAAATGAATGATTACACAGTTTTATCTGTATACATTAGCAGATAATAATCTGAAAAGGAATTTTAAAAAATTCCCTTTCAATAATGTCAACATGAATACAACACTTTGCCATGGATGTAACGAGGATGACAAGACTGGCACACTGGAAATTATACACCCTGGCTGAAAACTATCCTGAATACATGGACAGATATTCCAAAACGATGGAAAGACTTAAGATGGCAATACCATGGAATGCATCTTCAATCTGAAATGAAGATTTGATATGATTTGATCTCTCAGAGCTTTTGTGTCATCAAGTGTTATTAAAGTATTAAAGAGATAGAGAAAGCTGCTGACTTAGACTCGAGGCGGGGTGGGGGGGGGTAGTAAGAGTACCCCCTGCTGGTCTTTAGCCAGATATTCTACAGGCACTAGCAGTCAGCTAAGGAAAGAAAGGAACTGTTTCAGGGAATGGCACCAGGCCCCTCCCCCACGACATGCATTGAGATAATATTGGCAGCAGGTGAGTCATCCCGGGCCAAAACTTGATTGACATGAATCTTGAAGAAAGGCAGTATTGCAGGCAAATATATCATTTCCTTAACATAGATAAGGAGAACAAGCTAGGAGGAAAACATGCTGTTTTGTTCAAATCGCTTCTGAGCCTTTTGGGGGAACCGACCTGAAGCCAGAGTCTAGTGGAAATACATAGGATATTTACATCGCTTAAGACAAACATTTTCTTAGGAAAAAATGCATTGCTTAGCTCAAGGATTGTCTGCGAAATTCTTACACATCAGGAGATGGCTCCGAGCTGGGTTTCCACACACAAGAACATCCATGCAAAGGACAAGCCTGCACAGCCCATCTGCCCCCCTCCCGCACAGCCAGCAGCATTTCCAAGTGACCTCCTAAGGCCTTCCCCAAAATACAGGGGCACCTCTGGGTTTCCTGTTTCCCTCACTTCGAACACTTTTCTAAAAAAAAAAATCCTGCACACTTCTTGATAGAATGCCACAGTGCAAGGAATACAGTCCTTCAATATTTAAACCTCCATTTGCAAAACACTTGGAGCTTGGTTTTGTTCTGTTTTGTTTTTTAATTACACCACCACATAATTTAAAGCTTTTACACGTTCTAATTATTCAGTTCCAAAACACCAAACTTTTATTGCACAGGGTCCTCATGAAAAGGCCCACGCAGCTGGACAACCACAGATTCTGCCATGAAAGGGCAGCAAGGTGCCCTCTCCACTTCTTTGCTGCCTGGGCGGCCACCAGGGTTTGAAATCCATGCACCCTACTAAGTTTCTAGGGTGCAATCCATGGACCCTTCCCTTTCCCATCCCAGCAGGTGCTCAAGGGCCCGCTGGCTTACAAAGTGCCAGAAGAGGGCTGGGCCAGCCGGCCAGAGTTCAGTGTTCTGTCCCTTGGACTTCCAGCGGACACTAGGCTGCTTGGAAAAACCGCGCAGACTCTGAGATTTTTCAGCAGAGGGGTGGAGCGGTAAAGGCCCTGACCCCAAAGGCAAGGCCTTTCTGCGACCGCCAGGTTGGGGAGCTCCGAGAATGTGCCAACAGACGGCGGAATACTTGGTTCCCTGCTCCACGCAGTCCCAGTTCCCTTACCTGTGGTCTGCAGCCCTCCGCTGCACCCACGGGATGGCGATCCTTGGGGACCCAGGAGCGGACGAAATGGGCGTTCCCCGCCGCAGTTGCAACCCCCGAGAGCGCAACTGGGAACCCCTCCCCATCCCCCCCGTGAGCCGACCCCGCCCCGCTCCGCCAGGGTTAGCCCCGCCCCTGCCGCGCTCCCTGCGCGTTCCCAGCCGCAGTGGCGACCCCAGGAGCACAACTGGGACCGACCCCCACCCAAAGCCATCTGAATCTCGACCCCCGCAGCCCGGGTTTACCTGTCCCGGGTGCGCTCCCGGCGAGTTTTCAGCCTCAGTGTCCACCTCTGAGAGCACAACTGGGAAGCCCACCCCCACCCCCGCCAGAAGCCGACCCCCGCCCCACGCCGCCCGCGTTCGCCCCGCCCCTGCACGGTCCAGGTACCTTCCCAGCTTCTAGCGTTCACGCCCGGGTAGGAGCAGGATGTAGGAGTATGGGAGATGTGTCTGGAGCCTGACAGCCTCAGCTCCGCTCTGGCCTGCCCTTTGGACCTAGGAGCCAGGCCAACTTGCAGAGGGCTTAGGGCCCCATTGTATGCAAACTACCAAGGCCTACCGCAAGGAGAGCTCTGTCCGAGGGAAGGGAAGTGCCCCAGGCTGCGTTCCCAAGCTGTTGCTTGGCAATGCAGACTCAGCGGTAAACGGAGGGAATCAGGCTCTCTGTAGCCGCAGCTTCACACACAGGTGTGTCTCCGTAGGAATCAAGAAAGATCCTGACAGGGTGAGGTTCATTAGAGCTATACTAAAGAGCAAAGGCTTGTCCATGTGGTCTTGCCTTCCCCTGTGCCTTTGGGTCTCCAGGCTCGGCCCCAGCTCCGTGGAAACAACCCCTGAGAAAATATCTTCAAGATCCACTTTTCCCAGTGTCTGGGAACCGGGGTTCGTAGGAGGAGAGAAAAGCACGCCTCCATCGGGAACAAAAATGCAGCCCACCTGCCTGTGTTTTGAAGCCTCTATTTGGAAGGAATGGGTTAGCTTCTCCTAAAGGAGACCTCCAGATCTGCTCAGAAGTTGTTAATTCCAGAGGCAGGGTACTGGTTCCTGACTGCCCTTTGCTAGCCTTGCAAAGATATTCCTAGATTCTAGAGTTATTTTCCATGAAGAAGCAGGCTTCGGGAATGTGTCAGACGGGACTGGCTCCTTATTGACCTCAGCTCAGCTATTGCCTTTCCATTCAAACTAGAACAAGGCCCTACTTTATGAAGGGTAAGGGTCTTCTTCTTTGCAAACTGCCAAGGGCTACAGCAATGAGACCTCTGTCAAGGTGAGGGAAGCCTAAGAGGATGGATTCTCAAGCAGGTGCTTTGCCACAAAGCATCAGCACCCCACGGAGAGAATCAAGCTCCCTGTGCACCAATGTTGGGAGTGTAGCTTCACACACAGAGTTGTCTCTATAGGAGCCAAGAATGTTCCTGAGAGATTAGGTTCACTAAACCTCTCCTACAGAGCATAGACCTGTCAATGTGGTTTTGCCTTCCCCTGTGAGTTGGGTCCTCGAGGTCCGCCACACCTCCGGGGAAACTGTCCCTGAGAAAAGATCTCCAGGAACCGCTTCGCCGAGGCTGGGAAATGCTGTTCACAGGAAGTAAGGCAAGCGAATCTCCTGCAGAGTAAAAGAGGCCTTACAGTCCCTGGAGGAGCAGGCTGCCAGAGTGTGTGAAACCTGACTGTTGCCTTACTGGCCTCAGCTCCGCCATTGCCTGTTCATCCGAGCTAGCACCCAGGCCTACTTGGAAAAGCATTTGGGTGCAGATTTCTACAAAGTGCCTAGGGCTACAGCAGTGAGAATTCTCTCTGTGCTAAGGGAGAGCATTTTATGGATTCTCAAGCTGTTTTCTGAATGACAGCGTCAAAATGAACAGAGAGAATCAGGCTCTCTGTGCCCCTATGTTAGGTACGCAGCTTCACACACAGAGGTGTCTCTATAGGAGCCAAGAATGCTCCTGAGAGATGAGGTTCACAAGAGGTCTGCTACAGAGCATAGACCTGTCCATGTGGTCTTGCCTTCCCCTCTGCCTTTGGGCCCCGGGCTCGGCCCCAGCTCCGTGGAAACAAGCCCTGAGAAAATATCTTCAAGATACGCTTTTCCCAGAGGCTGGGAACTGGAGTTCATAGGAGGAGAGAAAAGCAAGCCTCCTTCGGGCACGAAATGCAGCCAACCTGCCTGTGTTTTGAAGCCTCTATTTGGAAGGAATGGGTTAGCTTCTCCTAAAGGAGACCTCCAGATCTGCTCAGAAGTCGGTAATTCCAGAGGCAGGGTGCTGGTTCCTGACTGCCCTTTGCCAGCTTTGCAAAGACATTCCAAGATTCTAGAGTTATATTCCATGAAGGAGCAGGCTTCGGGAATGTGTCAGAGGGGACTGGCTCCTTATTGGCCTCAGCTCAGCTATTGCCTTTCCATTCAAACTAGGACAAGGGCCTACTTTATGAAGTGTAAGGGTCTTCTTCTTTGAAACTGCCAAGGGCTACAGCAATGAGACTTCTGTCAAGGCGAGGGAAGCCTAAGAGGACGGATTCTCAAGCAGGTGCTTTGCTACAAAGCATCAGCACCCCACGGAGAGAACCAAGATCCCTGTTCCCCAATGTTGGGAGTGTAGCTTCACACACAGAGTTGTCTCTATAGGAGCCAAGAGTGTTCCTGAGAGATTAGGTTCACTAAACCTCTCCTACAGAGCATAGACCTGTCCATGTGGTTTTTCCTTCCCCTGTGAGTTGGGTCCTCGAGGTCCACCACACCTCCGGGGAAACTGTCCCTGAGAAAAGATCTCCAGGAACGGCTTCGCTGAGGCTGGGAAACGCTGTTCACAGGAAGTAAGGCAAGCGAATCTCCTGCAGAGAAAAAGAGGCCTTACTGTCCCTGGAGGAGCAGGCTGCCAGAGTGTGTGAAACCTGACTGTTGCCTTGCTGGCCTCAGTTCCACCATTGCCTGTTCCTCCGAACTAGGACCCAGGCCTATTTGGAGAAGCGTTTGGCTGCGGATTTCTACAAAGTGCCAAGGGCTACAGCAGTGAGAATTCTCTCAGCGGTCAGGGAGAGCATTTTATGGATTCTCAAGCTGTTTTCTGAACGACAGGGTCAAAATGAACTGAGAAAATCAGGCTCTCTGTGCCCCTATGTTAGGTACGCAGCTTCACACACAGAAGTGTCTCTATAGGAGCCAAGAATGTTCCTGAGAGATGAGGTTCACTAGAAGTCTGCTACAGAGCATAGACCTGTCCATATGGTTTTGCCTTGCCCTGTGAGTTGGGTCCCTGAGGTCCGCCCCAGCTCAGGGGAAGGAGCCCCTGAGAAAAGATCTCCAGGGACCGCTATTCCCCCAGGCTGGCAAACGCAGTTCACAGGAGGTAACGCAAGCGAGCCTCCTGCAAGGCACAACAGGCCTTTGTGTCCCTGGACGATCAGGCTGCAAGAGTGTGTGAGACCTGACTGGTGCCTTACTGGCCTCAGCTCCGCCATTGCATGTTCCTCTGAACTAGGACCCAGGCCTACTAGGAGAAGGGTTTGGGTATGGATTTCTAAATACTGCCAAGGGGTATAGCAATGAGAACTGTGTCACGGGTAAGGAAGAGCATTGTATGGATTTTCAAGCTGTTGTTTGAACGACAGCTTCAAAGATGCACAGAGAGAATCAGACTCTGTGTCTCCATGTTCGGTACACAGCTTCACAGACAGGGGTGTCTCCATAGGAAACAAGAACGTTCCTGACAGAGTGAGGTTCACTAGAGCTCTCCTAGAGAGCAAAGACTTGTCCATGTGGTTTTTCTTCCCCTGTGCGTTTGGGGCTCCAGGCTCGGCCCCAGCTCCGTGGAAACAACCTCTGAGAAAAGATCTTCAAGATCCGCTTTTCCCAGAGGCTGGGATGTGGGGTTCATAGGAGGCGGGAAAAGCAGGCCTCCTTCAGAGAGCAAGAGGCAGCCAAGCGGCCTGCGTTTGGAAGCCTCTATTTGGAAGAATGGGTTAGCTTCCCCTAAGGGAGACCTCCAGATCTGTTCAGAAGTCGGTAATTCCAGAGGCAGTGTGCAGGGTCCTGACTGCCCTTTGCCAGCCTTGCAAAGACATTCCTAGATTCTACAGTTATCTTCCTGAAGCAGCAGGCTTTGCGAATATGTCAGACTTGACTGGCGCCTTATTGGCCTCAGCTCAGCTATTGCCTTTCCATTCAAAGTAGGACAAGGCCCTACTTTATGAAGGGTAAGGGTCTTCTTCTTTCCAAACTGCCGAGGGCTACAGCAATGAGACCTCCGTAAATGCGAGGGAAGCATAAGCGGATGGATTATCAGGAAGGTTCTTTGCCACCAAGCATCAGCACCCCACGGAGAGAATCAGGCTCCCTTTGCCCCTATGTTGGGTGTGTAGATTCACACACAGTGGTGTCTCTACAGGAGCCAAGAATGTTCCTGAGAGATGAGGCTCACAAGAGCTCTCCTACAGAGTGCTCACCTGTACATGTGGTTTCGCCTTCCCCTGTGAGTTGGGTGCCCGAGGTCCACCCCAGCTCCGAGAAAACAGCCTCTGAGAAAAGATCTCCAGGAACCGCTTTTCGCCCAGGCTGGGAAAAGCTGTTCACAGGAAGTAAGGCAAGTGAGCCTCCTGCAGAGAAAAAGAAGCCTTACTGTCCCTGGAGGAGCAGGCTGCCAGAGTGTGTGAAAACTGACTGGTGCCATACTGGTCTTAGCTCCGCCATTGCTTGTTCCTCCGAACTGGGACTCAGGCCTACTTGGAGAAGGGTTTAGGTGCAGATTTCTACAAACTGCCAAGGGCTACTGCAATGAGAACTCTCTCAGAGGTAAGGGCGAGAATTGTATGGATTCTCAAGCTGTTTTCTGAACGACAGCATTAAACCTGCACAGAGAGAATCAGGCTCTTTGCCGCCATGTTGGGTACGCAGTTTCACACACAGAGGTGTCCGCATAGGAGCCAAGAACGTTCGTCAAAGACTGAGGTTCACTAGAGCTCTCTTAGAGAGCAAAGACTTGTTCATGTGGTTTTGCCTTCCCCTGTATGTGTGGGTCTCTGGGCACAACCCCAGCTCCGTGGAAAAAACCCCTGAGCAAAGATCTCCAAGATCTGCTTTTCCCCCATGCTGGAAACCAGGGATCATAGGAGGCAGGAAAAGCAAGCCTCCTTCAGGCAAGAAGAGGCAGCCAACTAGCCTGTGTTTGGAAGCCTCTATTTGCAAGGAATGGGTTAGCTTCTCCAGAAGGAGACCTCCAGATCTGCTCAGAAGATAGATATTCCAGAGGCAGGGTCGAGGTTCCTGACTGCCCTTTGCCAGCCTTGCAAAGACATTCCTAGATTCTAGCAATATTTTCCATGAAGGAGCAGGCATCGGGAATATGTCAGAGTTGACGGGTGCCTTACTGGCCTCAGCTCAGCTATTGCCTTTCCTTTCAAACTAGGATCAGGGCCTACTTGGTGAAGGGTAAGGGTCTACTTCTTTCCCAACTGCCAAGAGACACAGCAATGAGACCTCTGTCAAGGCGAGGGAAGCGTAAGCAGATGGATTCTCAAACAGGTGCTTTGCCACAAAGCATCAGCACCCCACGGAGAGAATCAGGCTCCCTGTGCCCCTATGTTCGGTGTGTAGCTTTACACACAGAGGTGTCTCTGTACGAGCCAAGAATGTTCCTAAGAGATGAAACACACTGACGTCTCCTACAGAGCATAGACCTGTCCATGTGGTTTTTCCTTCCCCTGTGAGATGGGTCCCCGAGGTCCACCCCAGCTCTGGGGATAGAGCCCCTGAGAAAAGATCTCCAGGAACCGCTTTTTGCCCAGGCTGGGAAACGCAGTTCACAGGAGGCAAGGCAAGCGAGCCTCCTGCAGGGAAAAATAGGCCTTACTGTCCCTGGAGGAGCAGGCTGCCAGAGTGTGTGACACCTGACTGGTGCCTTACTGACCTCAGCTCCGCCATTGCATGGCCATCCAAACCAGGACCCAGGCCTACTTGGAGAAGGGTTTGGGTGCGGATTTGTAAAAACTGCCAAAGGCTACAGCAATGAGAAGTCTCTCAGAGGTAAGGGAGAGCATTGTATGGATTCTCAAGCTGTTGTTTGAACGACAGCTTCAAAGCTGCAAAGAGAGAATCAGGCCCTGTGTGCCCCCTTGTTGGGTACACAGCTTCACACACAGGGGTGTCTCCATAGGAGTCAAGAACGTTCCTGACACAGTAAGTTTCACTTAGAGGTCTCCTGGAGAGCAAAGACTTGTCCATGTGGTTTTCCTTCCCCTGTGCGATTGGGTCTCTGGTCTCGGCCCCAGCTCCATGGAAACAACCCCTGAGAAAATATCTTCAAGATCCGCTTTTCCCAGAGGCTGGGAACAGGGCTTCATAGGATGCGAGAAAAGCAGGCCTCCTTCGGGCGTGAAAAGGCAGCCAACTGGCCTGTTTGGAAGCCTCTATTTGGAAAGAATGGGTTAGCTTCTCCTAAAGGAGACCTCCAGATCTGCTCAGAAGTCGGTAATTCCAGAGGCAGGGTGCTGGTTCCTGACTGCCCTTTGCCAGCCTTGCAAAGACATTCCCAGATTCTAGAGTTATTTTCCATGAAGGTGAAGGCTACGGGAGTATGTCAGACTTGGCAGGCACCTTATTGGCCTCAGCTCAGCTATTACCTTTCCATTCAAACTAGGACAAAGGCCTACTTTATGAAGGGTAAGGGTCTTCTTCTTTCCAAACTGCCAAGGGCTACAGCAATGGGACCTCTGTCAAGGCGAGGGAAGCCTAAGTGGATGGATCATCAAGCAGGTGCTTTGCCACAAAGCATCAGCACCCCACGGGGAGAATCAGGCTCCATTTGCCCCTATGTTGGGTGTGTAGCTTCACATACAGAGGTGTCTCTATAGGAGGCCAGAATGTTCCTGAGAGATGAGGTTCACTAGAGCTCTCCTACAGAGCATATACCTGTCCATATGCTTTTGCCTTCCCCTGTGAGTTGGGTCCTCGAGGTCCTCCCCAGCTCCGGGGAAGGAGCCCCAGAGAAAAGATCTCCAGGGACCTCTTTTCCCCCAGGCTGGGAAATGCAGCTCACAGGAGGGAAGTCAAGTGAGCCTCCTGCAGGGAAAAAGAGGGCTTACTGTCCCTGGACGATCAGGCTGCCAGAGTGTGTGAGACCTGACTGGTGCCTTACTGGCCTCAGCTCCGCCATTGCATGTTCCTCCGAACTAGGACCCAGGACTACTTGGAGAAGGGTTTGGGTGCGGATTTCTAAAAACTGCCAAAGGCTACAGCAATGAGAACTCTGTCACGGGTAAGGAAGAGCATTGTATGGATTTTCAAGGTGTTTTTTGAAAGACATCTTTAAAGCTACACAGAGAGAATCAGGCTCTCTGTGCCCCCATGTTGGGTACGCAGCTTCGCACACAGGGGTGTCTCCATATGAATCAAGAATGTTCGTGACAGAGTGAAGTTCACTAGAGCTCTCCTAGAGAGCAAAGACTTGTACATGTGGTTTTTCTTCCCCTGTTAGTTTGGGTCTCCAGGCTTAGCCCCAGCTCCGTGGAAACAACCCCTGAGAAAAGATCTTCAAGATCCGCTTTTCCCAGAGGCTGGGATGTGGGATTCATAGGAGGCTGGAAAAGCAGGCCTCCTTCAGAGAGCAAGAGGCAGCCAAGCGGCCTGTGTTTGGAAGCCTCTATTTGGAAGAATGGGTTAGCTTCCCCTAAGGGAGACCTCCAGATCTGTTCAGAAGTCGGTAATTCCAGAGGCAGTGTGCAGGCTCCTGACTGCCCTTTGCCAGCCTTGCAGAGACATTCCTAGATTACAGCGTTATTTTCCATGAAGGAGCAGGCTTCGGGAATATGTCAGACTTGACTGGCGCCTTATTGGCCTCAGCTCAGCTCTTGCCTTTCCTTTCAAACTAGGACAAGGGCCCACTTTATGAAAGGTAAGGGTCCTCTTCTTTCCAAACTGCCAAGGGCTACAGCAATGAGACCTCTGTCAAGGCGAGGGAAGCGTAAGCTGATGGATTCTCAAGCAGGTGCTTTGCCACAAAGCATCAGCACCCCACGGAAAGAATCTGGCTCCCTTTGCCCCTACGTTGCGTGTGTAGCTACACGCACAGAGGTGTCTCGATAGGAGCCAAGAATGTTCCTGAGAGAGGAGGTTCACTGTTGGGGGCCAGAGTGAGGCACTCCGCCCATGGCAAAGGTCATGAGGAAGGAGGCTCGACATACGCAAAGGCGGGATCGAGCCTCAGGAGTCCCCCTGGAAATCCTCGAGCATCTACCCCCATAACCACAGCCTGCCTACCTTACTACTTTGTGCTCTCACCTACACCTCTGACTTTACGGGGGGCTGTCCCCCACCACCTCTTTCGGAGAAGGAGTTAACCTAGAGCTCCAGTTGATAAAAACCCCTGGGTGTGACAAGAGTGTTTTAACCTACAAACTCCTCTGAAGGTTCTCTAGCCTGCCTGACAGGCTTGTCCGGCCACATGTGATTGCTCACAGCCTCCCAACCATGAGAGGCACGAGATGCTTTAAACCTTCTAAAAACAGGTTCCTTAGAAAAGTTAGAAAATTATTAGTATAAGTATAATGGGCTGATTAGAAATCATATTGGTGAAGGATTTTTCATTTGTTGAGCTGATGTTTACTGCTAAGTCTCCACATCCCCTGCCCTTATACACATTAATGAATATATAGAAGAAATAAGTATTAACCTTTGATATAAATCACGTTAGACCTTAGGCTAAGTAAATTCTTTCCTTAACTAAAACCCACTACACCCTCACCCTATAGGAATGTAACTTTATTTGGGTGGCGTCTGTTTTAAGAATAATCACCCCTGGAGAAATAAGTGTCCTGGTTGACTGACCGCTGTCACAAGGAGAGGGTCGTAAATTGTCAGCAGGCCCCCCGGCCAGAAGATGATGTAACACCCCTAAGACCTCTGTATACTTTTGTATGAAGCACCTAACTTTGATAAAAGTCAGGACTGCTGACCCCACGTGACTTTTGCATAACATCTCAGTGTATAAAAGTAGACCATGGAAAATAAAGAATTGGGATCAGTTTCTCAAAATACTGGTCTCCCCATGTCTCTCTCTCTCTCTCACTCTGGTTGAGTCTCCATCTGGAGCGCGGAACCCACCAAGCTTACTAATTTTGCCTGGGCTTCTAAGATACGACCGGGGAGGCCTCAGTGTCTCCTCTTCTTCGGGAGAACGGAAGGACGCCTGCGGCCTACGTAAGTGGTGCAAGCTTCTTGTCTTGAAGTTTTATTGGTCCCCCGCGTAAACCAAGCTACTCAGCCTCTTTTCTCCACTGAATTTTCCTACTGAGCTATCCTCATTTTATTACTCTTTATATCCTTAATTAACGTTTAATTAAGCAGTTGTTCCCTGACCCTCGCCTACGCCGTCTCTGCTTCGAATACCCTGGATCAGCTGGGGCTGGACCCCGGCAGTTCACTAGAGATCTCCTACAGAGCATAGACCTGTCCATTTGGTTTTGCCTTCCCCTGTGAGTTGGGTCCCCGAGGTCCGCCCCAACTCCGGGGAAACAGCCCCTGAGAAAAGATCTCCAGGAACTGCTTTCCGCCCAGGCTGGGAAACGCTGTTCACAGGAAGTAAGGCAAGCGAGCCTCCTGAAGGGAAATAGAGGCCTTACTGTCCCTGGAGGAGCAGGCTGCCAGAGTGTGTGACACCTGACTGGTGCCTTACTGGCCTCAGCTCCGCTATTGCATGTTCATCTGAACTTGAACCCAGGCCTACTTGGAGAAGTGTTTGTGTGCCGATTTCCAGAAACTGCGAAGGGCTACAGCAATGATAACTCTCTCAGTGGTAAGGGAGAGCATTGTGTGGATTCTCAATTTGTTGTTTGAACGACAGCGTCAAAGCTGCACAGAGAGAATCAGGTCTCTGTGTCTCTATGTTGGCTATGCAGCTTCCCACACAGAGATGTCCCCGTTGGAGCCAAGAACATTCCGCATAGACTGAGGTTCACTAGAGCACTCCTAGAGAGCAAAGACTTATCCATGCGGTTTTCCCTTCCCCTGTGCGTGTGGGTCTCCGGGATCAGCCCCTGCTCCGTGGAAACAGCCTCTGAGAAAAGATCTCCAAGAACCTCTTATCCCCCAGGCTGGGAAGCGGAGTTCGCAGGAGGTGGGATAAGCAAGCTTCCTTCGGCAAGAAGAGACAGCCAACCGGCCTGTGTTTGGAAGCCTATATTTGCAAGGAATGGGTTAGTTTCTCCTGACCGAGACCTCCGGATGTGCTGAGAAGATAGAAATTCCAGAGGCAGGGTCGAGGTTCCTGACTGCCCTTTGCCAGCCTTGCAAAGACATTCCCAGATTCTAACGTTATTTTCCATGAAGGAGCAGGCATCGGGAATATGTCAGACTTGACTGGCGCCTTACTGGCCTCAGCTCAGCTACTGCCTTTCCATTCAAACAAGGACAAGGGCCTACTTGGTGAAGGGTAAGGGTCTGCTTCTTTCCAAACTGCCAAGGACTACAGCAATGAGACCTCTGTCAAGGTGAGGGAAGCCTATGCGGATGGATTCTTAGCAGGTGCTTTGCCACAAAGCATCAGCACCCACGGAGAGAATCAGACTCCCTTTGCCACTATGTTGGGTGTGTAGCTTCATGCACAGAGGTGTCTCTGTAGAAGCCAAGAATGTTCCTGAGAGATGAGGTTCACTAGAGCTCTCCTACAGAGCATAGACCTGTCCATGTGGTTTTGTCTTCCCCTGTGAGTTGGGCCCCCGAGGTCCGACCCAGCTCCAGGGAAACAGCCCCTGAGAAAAAATCTCCAGGAACAGCTTTGCGCCCAGGCTGGGAAATGCAGTTCACAGGAGGCAAGGCAAGCGAGCCTCCTGCAGGGAAAAAGAGGCCTTACTGCTCCTGGACGATCAGGCTGCAAGAGTGTGTGAGACCTCACTTGTGCCTTACTGGCCTCAGCTCCGCCGTTGCCTGTTGTTCCGAGCTAGGACCCAGGCCTACTTGGAGAAGGGTTAGGGTGCGGATTTCTACAAACCGTCAAGGACGACAGCAATGAGAATTCTCTTAGCAGTAAGGGAGAGCATTGTATGGATTCTCAAGCTGTTGTTTGAATGACAGCTTCAAAGCTACACAGAGAGAATCAGGCTCTCTGTTCCCCTATTTTGGCTGTGCAGCTTCACACACAGAATTTGACTCTGTTGGAGCCAGAAATATTCCTGAAAGACTTAGGCTCACCAAAGCTGTCCTCCAGAGCAAAGACATTGGATGTGGTTTTGCCTTCCCTTGCCAGTATGGGTCCCCTAGCTTGGCCCCAGCTCCGGGGATACAGCCTCTGAAAAAAATCTTCCAAGAAGCGATTTTTCCTCCAGGCTGTTAAGCGGAATTCGCAGTTTGCAAGTTAAGGAAGCCTGCTTCGTGGAAGAGCAAGCAGCCAACTGGCCCTGTGTTAGGAAGCCTGTATTTGAAAGGAATGGGTTAGCTTCTACAGCGGGAGAACCTCAGATCTGCTCAGGGGGCTGAAATACTAGAGTCAGGGTCGAGGTTCTCCCTTGTCCTTTGCGCACCTTGCAAAGACATTCCTAGCTTCTAGCGTTAGTGTCCCTGTAGTAGCAGGCTGCAGGAGCGTGTGATAAATGACTGCCGCGTTCCTGTCCTCAGCTCCGCTATTAACTTTCTATTCGAACTAGAACCCAGGCCTACTTTGAGAGGGGTTAGGGTCCAGTGTTTCCAAACTGCCAAGGGCTACGGCAATGCGAGCTCTGTCAGAGGTAAGAAAAGAGCAATTGGTTGGATTCTTCAGCTGCTGCGTGGCTGCACAGCTTCCGCGCCGCATGGAGAGCATGAGGCTCCTTGTGGCCCTATTTTGGGTACGCAGCAACATGCACACAGAATGTCTGTGTTCACTTATGTACAGGCTTATGTACACTAGAGCTCTCCTACAGAGCAAAGACCACTCAGTGGGCTCCAAGAGATACCTGTCGCGGCTCGAGAAGAGAGTGGAGTCCTTTGCTTCCCCTCGAGATGAGGCCTGACTCCCCGGGTGAGTATGGAATGCAACCCCAAATCCCTGTCGCCTATGGAGAGGAACATTAAGTCCTGGATACAAGCCTAGATGAGGTCTAGTTTGCCCTTCAGTGAATGGAGCCCAATCCACAGCTCTCCCTGGCAACTCGAATGGAAGATTAGACTTCCTGGGCCAACACAAGAGGAAGCCTGAATTCCCCGTCGTAACTCGAGAATCCCACCGCAACTCGAGAAAAACCACGTGCTTCCCTCGTCATCGCAAGATGAGGCCCTTTGTCCGCTACAGCATCTCAAGAGAAGTCCCACGTTCCATCCTGAAGTGCGAAACGGTACTTGGCACCCTTGATGCGACCCCAAAAGTTCCGCGACATACCAGACTCACTCAAGGGGAACACCGAGGTTCCCGGCACCACTTCATCTGACCCCTTCTCCTCTCCTGATTGCGACAGGAGGGTCGACTCCCCTTCTCTGTCTGCAAGGGGTTCCCGACCTTCCGGGCGCACCTCAGGATGAGGCCGGTCTCATGAGGAAGTTCGAGACGTAGCCTCGTGGGTGGTGCCACATGCCGAAAGACCCCAATTTCACGGTCCACTCTTGAAAAGAACCCGATGCCAGCACACCTCTTTGAAGGAAAACCTGTGGATGAAGGCACAACACGAAGGGGCACTGACACACGCGTGCATCGTCCAGAAAAACCCGCAGGTCCCACAGACATTTCGACAAGTGGCCTGTCACCCTGTAAACAACTCGAAAGGCAAACGAAGGTCCATTCCTCAACAGAAGACTAGGTGTGACTCTCTTGTCCCTACTCTGCAGGGACCATGGGATCCGAGTCAGAAACGGAGAGGAAGCCTGAGGTTCCTGCGTCCACTCGAGATGAGGCCCTCTTCCATTGCACCACACCCAGTGGAGTCCCGAGAGGCCCCTACCAACTCCACAGTATCCCTGAGTTCTCAGAGGCACAATGAGAAGCTCCCTGAGGTCACAGGCACAAGTCGAGGGAACCCTGGGTTTTCTGCCATGACTCGAGAAAGACCTCGAGAGTGCTTCAAAATGTGTTGAGTCGCGATTCCCCTACCATGACTCGAGAGCCATGACACGCGCCCCCTCTTCACGCGCATGGAGACCTGACTAACCTGGCACTGCACGAGAGGCTCCCTGAGATCCTCATCGTACCTCGTGAGGAAACCCACACTGCCGCGGCAGCTCGAGGAAACACATGAGACACGCCGGTCATCGCGAGATGAGGGCCTTATATTCCTGCATGGCCTGCAGACCAATCACGAGTCCTCTCTCCAAACTGAAGAGCAGGCTGGACTCCGTTGAGGCCGCTCAGGGGGCTCCAACAGATCCTTGTCGCGACTCGAGAGGAGAGCGGAGTCCTTGGCTTCCCCTCGAGACGAGGTCTGACTCCCCGGGGGAGCCTGGAATGCAACCCCGAGATCCCTGCTTTCCCTGGAGAGGAATAGTAGGTCCTGGACACACGCCTAGGTGAGGTCTCTTCGGCCCTGCAGTGACTCGAGCGCAACCCCCAGCGTTCCCTTGCAACTCGAGAGGAAGATTGGGCTTCCCAGGGCCAACCCAAGAGGAAGGCTGAGATCCCCATTTTAACTTGAGAATCCCGCCGCAACTCGAGAAAAACCACGTGGTTCCCAACTCTTGGCAAGATGAGAACCTTGCCCGCGACGGCGTCTCAAGGGAAGTCCCCTCTTCCGCCCTGAAGGGCGGAAAGGATCCTGCCAGCCTTCATGCGACCCCCAAAAGTTCCCTGACACGCCGGGTTCCCTCGAGGGGAACACCGAGGGTCCCGCAACCGCTTCCTCTGAGCCCCTTCTCCCCTCCTGATCGCGACAGGAGAGGCGATTCCCCTGCGTGGTCTGGAAGGGGTTCCCGGCCTTCCCGGCGCACCTCAGGATGAGGCCGGTCTCACGAGGAAATTCGAGACGAGCCACGTGGGTGGGGCCACATGCCGAACGCCCCCGATTCCCCAGTCCGCTCTTGAGAAGGACCCGAGGCCCGGATCCCTCTTCGAAGGCAACCCTGTGGGTGAAGGCACAACACGAAGGGGCACTGCCACCTCCGTGCTTCGTCCGCAAAGACCTGCGGGTTCCACACACAGCTCGACGAGGGGTCTGAGACCCCCTGAGCAACTCGAGAGGCCAGCGGGGTTCCCTTCCTCAGTCAAGACGAGGCCTGACTCTCCTGTCCCAACTCTGCAGGGACCCTGTGGTCGGAGTCCGAAACGGAGAGGAAGCCTGAGGTTCCTGCCTCCCCTCGAGGTGAGGCCCTCTTCCGTTGTGCCAGACCCAGCGGAGTCCCGAGGGGCCCCGCCACCTCCACAGGATCCCTCGCCTCTCAGAGGCACCCTGGGAAGTTCCCTAAGGTCCCCGGCAGAAGGCGAGGGAAACGAGGGTTTCCTGCCGCCCCCCGAGAAAGACCACGAGAGTCCTTCTTCAACGCGTCTCGAGGCCCTAGTCCCCTCCCGTGACTCGAGAGCCATGACCCGCTCCCCCTCGCCACGCGCATGGAGACCTGACTTCCCTGGAACCGCACGAGAGGCTCCCTGAGATCCTCGTCGTGCCTCGGGAGAAAACCCCCACGGGCGCCTCAGCTCGAGGAAACCCCTGAGACGCCCCCGTCCTCGCGAGCTGAGGGCCTTCTTTTACTGCATGGCCTGGAGAGCAATCCCGGGTCCTCTCTCCAAACGGAAGAGGAGGCTGGACTCCCTTGAGGCCGCTCAGGGGGCTCCAAGAGACCCGCGTCGCGACTCGAGAGGAGAGCGGAGTCCTTGGCTTCCCCTCGAGACGAGGCCTGACTCCCCGGGGGAGCCTGGAATGCAACCCCGAGATCCCTGCCTTCCCTGGAGAGGAATATTAGGTCCCGGACACACGCCTAGGTGAGGTCTCTTCGGCCCTGCAGTGACTCGAGCGCAACCCCCAGCTTTCCCTCGCAACCCGAGGGGAAGATTGGGCTTCCCAGGGCCAACCCAAGGGGAAGGCTGAGATCCCCGTCGTAACTCAAGAATCCCGCCGCAACTCGAGAAAAACCACGTGGTTCCCAACTCTTGGCAAGATGAGGCCCTTGCCCGCGACGGCGTCTCAAGGGAAGTCCCCTGTTCCGCCCTGAAGGGCGAAACGGTCCCTGACAGCCTTTCTGCGACCCCCAAAAGTCCACTGACACGCCGGGTTCCCCCGAGGGGCACACCGAGGGTCCCGGCACCGCTTCTTCTGAGCCACTTCTCCCCTCCTGATCGCGAAAGGAGAGGCGATTGCCCTGCGTGGTCTGGAAGGGGTTCCCGGCCTTCCCGGCGCACCTCAGGATGAGGCCGGTCTCACGAGGAAGTTCGAGACGAGCCACATGGGTCGTGCCACATGCCGAACGCCCCCGATTCCCCAGTCCGCTCTTGAGAAGGACCCGAGGCCCGGACCCCTCTTCGAAGGCAACCCTGTGGGTGAAGGCACAACACGAAGGGGCACTGCCAACCCCGTGCATCATCCGAAAAGACCCGCGGGTTCCACACACAGCTCGACGAGGGGCCTGAGACCCCCTGAGCAACTCGAGAGGCCAGCGGGGTTCCCTTCCTCAGACAAGACGAGGCCTGACTCTCCTGTCCCAACTCTGCAGGGACCCTGCGGTCGGAGTCCGAAATGGAGAGGAAGCCTGAGGTTCTTGCCTCCCCTCGAGGTGAGGCCCTCTTCCGTTGCGCCAGACCCAGCGGAGTCCCGAGGGGCCCCACCAACTCCCCAGGATCCCTCGGTTCTCAGAGGCACCCTGGGAAGTTCCCTAAGGTCCCAGGCCGAAGGCGAGGGAAACGAGGGTTTCCCGCCGCCCCCCGAGAAAGACCTCGAGAGTCCTTCTTCAACGCGTCTCGAGGCCCTAGACCCTTCCCGTGACTCGAGAGCCATGACGCGCTCCCCCTCGCCACGCGCATGGAGACCTGACTTCCCTGGCGCCGCTCGAGAGGCTCCCTGAGTTCCTCGTCCTGCCTCGGGAGAAAACCCCCACGTGCCGGGAGCCGGCGAGAGACATTCCACTCGTGACAAAGGTCATGAGGAAGGGGGCTCGGCATACGCAAAGGCGGGATCGAGCCTCGGGAGTGCCCCCGGATATTCTCGAGCATCTACCCCCCAATAACCAGAGTCTGCCTACTTTATTGCTTTGTGCTCTCGCCTCTGACTTTACTGAGGGCTGTCCCCCACCACCATCTCACTCTCTCTGTCAAAGAGTTAACTTACAGCTCCAATTAATAAAGTTCCTGGGCAATTAGGAGTGTTTAAATCCAAACCCCTCAGATGGCTCTCTAACTCGCCTGACAAGTTTTCCCGGACACCTACAGCTATGCATACGATTGTTTACAGTCTCCCAGCCTCCAGAGGCACGGGAAGCTTAAGATATTCAAATAGCTTAGAGCCTCTCAGAGAATTAGAAACTGTCAGAATAAAACTAGTAAAAGATTTCATTGATGAGCCAATGTTTGTTGCCAAGTTTTCACATCCCTTGAATTGTATCCTTGAATGTGCATTAATTAATATAGTTGGTATGTAGAAAAAATAAGTAGTGGCCTTGGTGTTAGTAACTTTAGACCCTTAAGGTAGTAAATTCTTTCCTTTGTAAACCCATTACACATCCACCCTATAGGAACGTAATCTTATCTTCGGAGGATGGCGCCAAACCTTAAAATAATTACTCTTAGAGAAAATAAGTCTTTGTTGATAAGTCCTTGTCAAGAGTCATAAAATGTTAATAGGCCTCTGGCCAGAAGATGATGTAAATCACCTAAACCATTTGTATACGATAAATCTGCAGGAAAGAAACCCTGGTTTTTGATAAGCATCAAAGACTGCTGATTTTGCATCCCCTATTGTCCTCTATGTGTAACTTAGGGTATAAAAGCCCCTGTTGAAAATAAAGCTATGGGCCTTGCTCACCAACGCTTGGTCTCCCCATGTCATTCTTCCCTTTAACTTCTAGCTGAGTGTCCATCTGGAGCGTGGATGTCCTCTGCGACCATTTATTTGCCTGGGCTTCTAAGACCCACTCGAGAAGGTGTCTAAGGTGGGGCACCTTCCGCTATTCGAGAGGGCGCCTGCGGCCTCCGTGGTCAGAGCTAACCTGGTGTCACGGGTTATATTGATTTTCCGCGTAAACCAAGCCACTCAGCTTCTTTTCTCCACTGAATTTTCCTACTGAGCTATCCTCATTCTATTCCTCTTTATTATATCTAATTAACATTTGAATAGGTCGCCTAGCCGTCTCTCCTTCGAAGACCCTGGATCAGCCGGGGCTGGACCCCGGCAGGTGGCGCCCGAAACAGGTTTTTCAAAGGTAAGCTCCCCAAAGCAATTAGGGTCATCAGCCCTTTTGCTCCCCCGTTCTCGGAACAACTGGGTCATCAGCTCTCTTGTTCCCCCACGGAGCAGTTTGGGTCATCAGCTCTACTGCTCCCCCCTCGGAACAGTTTGGGTCACCAGCCTTCTGTTCCCCCCCCCCGGGACAATCTGGGTCATCAGCCCTAATGTCCTTCCAGTGTTCGGGACGGCTAGGACCCCACTCAAGGGTGCCGCGGACCCCCCTGTAGGACAGACAGGGCGAGAGGAGTGGGAAGTGTTGAAAGTGTTAAAGTGTTAGACTTAGAGAGAGAAAACAGTTTCTGAAGTTAAAAGGCCAAAGAAAAGCCTGATCTTTTGATAGCTAAAAGCAAAATCTTTTACTATACTTAATTTTCTGACATGGGTAACACTGAATCAAATGAAAGACAGCTCTTTATAGGAGTAATCTTACAGTTATTAAATAAAAGAGGAATCAAAGTTAAAAAATCTGCCATTCAATCATTTTTTTCATTTGTACAAGAGCACTGTCCCTGGTTCCCAGACGAAGGCTCTGTTAACTTAGATGTCTGGGAAAAAGTAGGAAAACAGCTAAAAACTTACCATGCCGAACATGGCTCAGAAAATGTCCCTAATGACGCTTTTTCCTTATGGAACATCATTAGAGATGTCTTAGACCCTGCCCCCGATTCAGAAAAAGTACATCTTAAAGGGGATAGTGAAGAAAATGCTGTGGCTAAACCTGCCCCTGAATCTAAAAAAGTAACCTTTAAAGAGGAAAATGAGGTCGAAACTATAGTTAAACCTCAGGAAAATGAGAAAAATGAAGACCCACCTGACTATCGGCAACTAAGAAAAATGTTAGCAGCCATGACTACTCAGGAACAACTTAAAGTTAGGGATGAGAAACAAGATCAGCCTTCCCCAAAAGAAAAAGAGAATTTAGGCGAGATAATAGCTAAATATCACTCTGATGGAGATCGGCATCTCTTAAACAATGATGCCCCAAAAGGCCTAAGAGAAACTTCCCCTGTCAGACCACCCGTTCCTAGGAGCTTGAGGGAAACATCCCTTATCAGACAGTCTGTAAGATTTAGTCACCAAACAGTTAAAAGATCTCCAGAACAGGAGAAGAGAAATACGGGACGCTCCCATCCCCCCATGCCTCCTCCTCCATGTGGGGGTAAAGGGCCTCCGCTAGGAGTTTCCCGGAAAGGGGTTTTCTCTAGTCCCGAGGATAAATTTGATCCTCACCTTGAGGCTTCTTTTTTAGTCCCCTCTGCAGTTTAGATAGGGTAAAGAGGGTACAAAATAAATAAAAATATTCTCAAAAAAAAAAATGGGTTTCTCTGCATCTAAGAATAGACAAATGTTTATTGGCTCTGTGTATTATGATTAGACATGTCCTGGACCTCCGTCATGAGGCTGTTAAATAGCCTATGAGAGAGGCTATAGCGGTGGATGGTGGTGAGTCTCCACTTTCTGCACAGGTCATAATTTCTGCTATTGGAAAAAAAAAAAAAGAGGGAGAAAGTGCTTTACCTCCCAAGGAAGGAGAGGGCTTACAGGACGCTGCGGCTGAGCGCCCTGGCGAGCTCCCTCCCCCTCTGCGCAAACCTTTAAAAAACTTATCCACCACTTTCTGATTTAAGGCGATTGCCACCGCCTCCGTTTGTGCCTCCCAGGACCCAGGAGTTCCCCACTTTGCCCCCAAAGCCTCTCAAAGAGTTGCCTAAGCCTGAGGAAGATAAAAAGTTTTTTAAACAAAGGAGCTTTTAGTACACAATATGCAGAGCGTGCTCCTTGGAGAAAACCCCCTCAGGGGGGGTCTCACCCAGGCTAGGAGAAAAGGCAAGAGGATTGAGCAACAATATTAACCCCTGACGTGCCGCTTACTTCAATTCCAACGGGAGTGGCTGGCCCCCTACCCGAGGACTTTGGAAGATTTGTCCTGGGGCGTAGCTCGCTTTCTTTTCAAATAAAAAAAAAAAAAAAAGAAAGAAAAAAAGAAATTTCGGTGGTGCATGGTGTAGTAGATTCTGATTATATTGAGAAATTAAAGTCTTGCTCTCACTGTCTACCAAAACTGTATAAATTAATAAAGGTTAAAGAGTAACATAGCTTTTGCTTTTACCTTATTATCAGAAAAGAAAAAACTTGACTTCTCAAGATAAGAGCCACAAAACATTTGAATCTAGTGATCTAGCCTTTTGGGTGCAGGAAATTACAGCTCCAAGGCCTTTAAAAGATCTTTTAATTCAAGGGAATAAAATGTCAAGACTGAGTTACAAGCAGTTATTTAGGCCTTTCAACATTTAGGAGACCACACCTTTAATCTTTTGACTGACTCCTGATATATTGTAGGGTTGTTTCCTCATATTGAAACTGCTAATATTCCAAAAAATAAAACTACTATCTTCTCCTTGTTATCTGATTTACAGAAAGATTAAACACAGAGATAAAAAATATTTTGTGGGACATAGAGCCCATTCCAGCTTGCCCGGCCCTTTACATGAAGGAAATGCTTTGGCAGATGCATTGACTAAAGTAATTGTTTTAAACTTAAATAAAAAGATTGATAAGGCCAAAAATTCTCACAAAATTCACCATCAAAATGCAGCTGGTTCAAGGTATAAATTTCATATCTCTAGGTAAACAGCTAGACAAATAGTTATGTCCAAATTGTAATTAATCACTTAAACGTAAACACACAGGGGCAGACTACAATGATGAGACACTAGATGCCTGAATTACAGGCTACGACTCGGCCCCTGGTCAAGTAAAAAGACCTCCATACTGGAGAGTGAAAAAGGCCAGATGTGTTGCTAACTTGTGGGAGAGGGTATGCTTGTATATTTCTACAGAATGCAGATTCTTCGATTTGGATCTCAGACAAATTCGTCATGTCACGTTCCCCAAAGACCAGGTTCGCGGCGCGCACGCGCTCGCTCCCCCTCCCCCAGCCAGCTCTCGCCTCCGCGCCGCCAGCAGCGCCCAGTACCCTTCTCGCTGCACCCTGCGACCTAGAGCAAAGAAGTCTGTGCGGTGAGTGAGGGCCAGAGAGGAAAGCGCGCCCGCGGAATGCAGTCCAGACCAGCGCGCTCCCGCCGGCGAGAGGGGAACGCTGAGAGCCCAAGCCGCGGCGGCTAGCCCAAGGCCGCGAGCCCCGCCCCTCCGCCCGCCGTAAGCGCCGAGGCCCACAGCTTGCCGCTCGCGTTCTGCCTCCTGATGCTGGGGACACTGCTCCCCGGGGCCGACGCCTGCAGCTGCTTCCTGGCTCATCTTGTTTAAACCCTCAATATAATGTTTGCTCCTTTGTGGTAGTGGTGTTGTGAACAATGTGTGCTTTCATCTTGTTTGACCCCCCAATATAACGTTTGTTCTTTTGTTGTGTTGAAACGCCCACCCTATCTCATGATACCTGTGTCTGTGCATTCTTATTGGTATGATAATTACGGTTTGGCTGTATCACAACAACTGCAGGATTTAATGCGAACCCGACGGTTTGTGGGCTTACTTATCTTGGGAATAGCAGCTTTGATAAGTGCAATCACTTCTGTTACTGTGACAGCAATATCATTGACTCAACAAGTACATACTGCTCAATATGTTGATTCTATGTCCAAAAATGTTTCTTTAGCATTGGCAACACAGGAAGCTATAGACAGGAAATTAGAAATGAGGGTAGACGCCCTAGAGGAAGCAGTAATACATATTGGGACTGAATTGCAGGCTTTAAAGGTGAAAATGGCATTGTCCTGTCATGCTGACTATCGGTGGATATGTGTAACACCCCTGAAAGTAAATGAGACAGATTTTGAATGGGAAAAGATTAAAAACCATATTTCAGGTATCTGGAACAGCTCTGACATTGGTCTAGACTTAGGGAAACTTCACAATCAAATAGCAACTATGGAACACTCCCGATTAGATTTTACTGCCGCTGGAACAGCAAATGATTTCTTCCATACTTTCTCTAACTACATTTCAGGAAAAAATATGCTGTCTACCTTCCTTAGCTATGTTACTGTGGCTGTTTTAATTCTGCTTCTCATATTCATTCTTCCTTGTATTGTCAGGATTCTTCGGCAGAGCATTCAGAGGCTCGCGACTGAGCTACATCTGGCTGTTTTAAGAAATAAAAAAGGGGGAGATGCCGGGAGCCGGCGAGAGACATTCCACTCGTGACAAAGGTCATGAGGAAGGGGGCTCGGCATACGCAAAGGCGGGATCGAGCCTCGGGAGTGCCCCCGGATATTCTCGAGCATCTACCCCCCAAAAACCAGAGTCTGCCTACTTTATTGCTTTGTGCTCTCGCCTCTGACTTTACTGGGGGCTGTCCCCCACCACCATCTCACTCTCTCTGTCAAAGAGTTAACTTACAGCTCCAATTAATAAAGTTCCTGGGCAATTAGGAGTGTTTAAATCCAAACCCCTCAGATGGCTCTCTAACTCGCCTGACAAGTTTACCCAGACACCTACAGCTATGCATACGATTGTTTACAGTCTCCCAGCCTCCAGAGGCACGGGAAGCTTAAGATATTCAAATAGCTTAGAGCCTCTCAGAGAATTAGAAACTGTCAGAATAAAACTAGTAAAAGATTTCATTGATGAGCCAATGTTTGTTGCCAAGTTTTCACATCCCTTGAATTGTATCCTTGAATGTGCATTAATTAATATAGTTGGTATGTAGAAAAAATAAGTAGTGGCCTTGGTGTTAGTAACTTTAGACCCTTAAGGTAGTAAATTCTTTCCTTTGTAAACCCATTACACATCCACCCTATAGGAACGTAATCTTATCTTCGGAGGATGGCGCCAAACCTTAAAATAATTACTCTTAGAGAAAATAAGTCTTTGTTGATAAGTCCTTGTCAAGAGTCATAAAATGTTAATAGGCCTCTGGCCAGAAGATGATGTAAATCACCTAAACCATTTGTATACGATAAATCTGCAGGAAAGAAACCCTGGTTTTTGATAAGCATCAAAGACTGCTGATTTTGCATCCCCTATTGTCCTCTATGTGTAACTTAGGGTATAAAAGCCCCTGTTGAAAATAAAGCTATGGGCCTTGCTCACCAACGCTTGGTCTCCCCATGTCATTCTTCCCTTTAACTTCTAGCTGAGTGTCCATCTGGAGCGTGGATGTCCTCTGCGACCATTTATTTGCCTGGGCTTCTAAGACCCACTCGAGAAGGTGTCTAAGGTGGGGCACCTTCCGCTATTCGAGAGGGCGCCTGCGGCCTCCGTGGTCAGAGCTAACCTGGTGTCACGGGTTATATTGATTTTCCGCGTAAACCAAGCCACTCAGCTTCTTTTCTCCACTGAATTTTCCTACTGAGCTATCCTCATTCTATTCCTCTTTATTATATCTAATTAACATTTGAATAGGTCGCCTAGCCGTCTCTCCTTCGAAGACCCTGGATCAGCCGGGGCTGGACCCCGGCAGGTGGCGCCCGAAACAGGTTTTTCAAAGGTAAGCTCCCCAAAGCAATTAGGGTCATCAGCCCTTTTGCTCCCCCGTTCTCGGAACAACTGGGTCATCAGCTCTCTTGTTCCCCCACGGAGCAGTTTGGGTCATCAGCTCTACTGCTCCCCCCTCGGAACAGTTTGGGTCACCAGCCTTCTGTTCCCCCCCCCCCGGGACAATCTGGGTCATCAGCCCTAATGTCCTTCCAGTGTTCGGGACGGCTAGGACCCCACTCAAGGGTGCCGCGGACCCCCCTGTAGGACAGACAGGGCGAGAGGAGTGGGAAGTGTTGAAAGTGTTAAAGTGTTAGACTTAGAGAGAGAAAACAGTTTCTGAAGTTAAAAGGCCAAAGAAAAGCCTGATCTTTTGATAGCTAAAAGCAAAATCTTTTACTATACTTAATTTTCTGACATGGGTAACACTGAATCAAATGAAAGACAGCTCTTTATAGGAGTAATCTTACAGTTATTAAATAAAAGAGGAATCAAAGTTAAAAAATCTGCCATTCAATCATTTTTTTCATTTGTACAAGAGCACTGTCCCTGGTTCCCAGACGAAGGCTCTGTTAACTTAGATGTCTGGGAAAAAGTAGGAAAACAGCTAAAAACTTACCATGCCGAACATGGCTCAGAAAATGTCCCTAATGACGCTTTTTCCTTATGGAACATCATTAGAGATGTCTTAGACCCTGCCCCCGATTCAGAAAAAGTACATCTTAAAGGGGATAGTGAAGAAAATGCTGTGGCTAAACCTGCCCCTGAATCTAAAAAAGTAACCTTTAAAGAGGAAAATGAGGTCGAAACTATAGTTAAACCTCAGGAAAATGAGAAAAATGAAGACCCACCTGACTATCGGCAACTAAGAAAAATGTTAGCAGCCATGACTACTCAGGAACAACTTAAAGTTAGGGATGAGAAACAAGATCAGCCTTCCCCAAAAGAAAAAGAGAATTTAGGCGAGATAATAGCTAAATATCACTCTGATGGAGATCGGCATCTCTTAAACAATGATGCCCCAAAAGGCCTAAGAGAAACTTCCCCTGTCAGACCACCCGTTCCTAGGAGCTTGAGGGAAACATCCCTTATCAGACAGTCTGTAAGATTTAGTCACCAAACAGTTAAAAGATCTCCAGAACAGGAGAAGAGAAATACGGGACGCTCCCATCCCCCCATGCCTCCTCCTCCATGTGGGGGTAAAGGGCCTCCGCTAGGAGTTTCCCGGAAAGGGGTTTTCTCTAGTCCCGAGGATAAATTTGATCCTCACCTTGAGGCTTCTTTTTTAGTCCCCTCTGCAGTTTAGATAGGGTAAAGAGGGTACAAAATAAATAAAAATATTCTCAAAAAAAAAAATGGGTTTCTCTGCATCTAAGAATAGACAAATGTTTATTGGCTCTGTGTATTATGATTAGACATGTCCTGGACCTCCGTCATGAGGCTGTTAAATAGCCTATGAGAGAGGCTATAGCGGTGGATGGTGGTGAGTCTCCACTTTCTGCACAGATCATAATTTCTGCTATTGGAAAAAAAAAAAAAGAGGGAGAAAGTGCTTTACCTCCCAAGGAAGGAGAGGGCTTACAGGACGCTGCGGCTGAGCGCCCTGGCGAGCTCCCTCCCCCTCTGCGCAAACCTTTAAAAAACTTATCCACCACTTTCTGATTTAAGGCGATTGCCACCGCCTCCGTTTGTGCCTCCCAGGACCCAGGAGTTCCCCACTTTGCCCCCAAAGCCTCTCAAAGAGTTGCCTAAGCCTGAGGAAGATAAAAAGTTTTTTAAACAAAGGAGCTTTTAGTACACAATATGCAGAGCGTGCTCCTTGGAGAAAACCCCCTCAGGGGGGGTCTCACCCAGGCTAGGAGAAAAGGCAAGAGGATTGAGCAACAATATTAACCCCTGACGTGCCGCTTACTTCAATTCCAACGGGAGTGGCTGGCCCCCTACCCGAGGACTTTGGAAGATTTGTCCTGGGGCGTAGCTCGCTTTCTTTTCAAATAAAAAAAAAAAAAAAGAAAGAAAAAAAGAAATTTCGGTGGTGCATGGTGTAGTAGATTCTGATTATATTGAGAAATTAAAGTCTTGCTCTCACTGTCTACCAAAACTGTATAAATTAATAAAGGTTAAAGAGTAACATAGCTTTTGCTTTTACCTTATTATCAGAAAAGAAAAAACTTGACTTCTCAAGATAAGAGCCACAAAACATTTGAATCTAGTGATCTAGCCTTTTGGGTGCAGGAAATTACAGCTCCAAGGCCTTTAAAAGATCTTTTAATTCAAGGGAATAAAATGTCAAGACTGAGTTACAAGCAGTTATTTAGGCCTTTCAACATTTAGGAGACCACACCTTTAATCTTTTGACTGACTCCTGATATATTGTAGGGTTGTTTCCTCATATTGAAACTGCTAATATTCCAAAAAATAAAACTACTATCTTCTCCTTGTTATCTGATTTACAGAAAGATTAAACACAGAGATAAAAAATATTTTGTGGGACATAGAGCCCATTCCAGCTTGCCCGGCCCTTTACATGAAGGAAATGCTTTGGCAGATGCATTGACTAAAGTAATTGTTTTAAACTTAAATAAAAAGATTGATAAGGCCAAAAATTCTCACAAAATTCACCATCAAAATGCAGCTGGTTCAAGGTATAAATTTCATATCTCTAGGTAAACAGCTAGACAAATAGTTATGTCCAAATTGTAATTAATCACTTAAACGTAAACACACAGGGGCAGACTACAATGATGAGACACTAGATGCCTGAATTACAGGCTACGACTCGGCCCCTGGTCAAGTAAAAAGACCTCCATACTGGAGAGTGAAAAAGGCCAGATGTGTTGCTAACTTGTGGGAGAGGGTATGCTTGTATATTTCTACAGAATGCAGATTCTTCGATTTGGATCTCAGACAAATTCGTCATGTCACGTTCCCCAAAGACCAGGTTCGCGGCGCGCACGCGCTCGCTCCCCCTCCCCCAGCCAGCTCTCGCCTCCGCGCCGCCAGCAGCGCCCAGTACCCTTCTCGCTGCACCCTGCGACCTAGAGCAAAGAAGTCTGTGCGGTGAGTGAGGGCCAGAGAGGAAAGCGCGCCCGCGGAATGCAGTCCAGACCAGCGCGCTCCCGCCGGCGAGAGGGGAACGCTGAGAGCCCAAGCCGCGGCGGCTAGCCCAAGGCCGCGAGCCCCGCCCCTCCGCCCGCCGTAAGCGCCGAGGCCCACAGCTTGCCGCTCGCGTTCTGCCTCCTGATGCTGGGGACACTGCTCCCCGGGGCCGACGCCTGCAGCTGCTTCCTGGCTCATCTTGTTTAAACCCTCAATATAATGTTTGCTCCTTTGTGGTAGTGGTGTTGTGAACAATGTGTGCTTTCATCTTGTTTGACCCCCCAATATAACGTTTGTTCTTTTGTTGTGTTGAAACGCCCACCCTATCTCATGATACCTGTGTCTGTGCATTCTTATTGGTATGATAATTACGGTTTGGCTGTATCACAACAACTGCAGGATTTAATGCGAACCCGACGGTTTGTGGGCTTACTTATCTTGGGAATAGCAGCTTTGATAAGTGCAATCACTTCTGTTACTGTGACAGCAATATCATTGACTCAACAAGTACATACTGCTCAATATGTTGATTCTATGTCCAAAAATGTTTCTTTAGCATTGGCAACACAGGAAGCTATAGACAGGAAATTAGAAATGAGGGTAGACGCCCTAGAGGAAGCAGTAATACATATTGGGACTGAATTGCAGGCTTTAAAGGTGAAAATGGCATTGTCCTGTCATGCTGACTATCGGTGGATATGTGTAACACCCCTGAAAGTAAATGAGACAGATTTTGAATGGGAAAAGATTAAAAACCATATTTCAGGTATCTGGAACAGCTCTGACATTGGTCTAGACTTAGGGAAACTTCACAATCAAATAGCAACTATGGAACACTCCCGATTAGATTTTACTGCCGCTGGAACAGCAAATGATTTCTTCCATACTTTCTCTAACTACATTTCAGGAAAAAATATGCTGTCTACCTTCCTTAGCTATGTTACTGTGGCTGTTTTAATTCTGCTTCTCATATTCATTCTTCCTTGTATTGTCAGGATTCTTCGGCAGAGCATTCAGAGGCTCGCGACTGAGCTACATCTGGCTGTTTTAAGAAATAAAAAAGGGGGAGATGCCGGGAGCCGGCGAGAGACATTCCACTCGTGACAAAGGTCATGAGGAAGGGGGCTCGGCATACGCAAAGGCGGGATCGAGCCTCGGGAGTGCCCCCGGATATTCTCGAGCATCTACCCCCCAAAAACCAGAGTCTGCCTACTTTATTGCTTTGTGCTCTCGCCTCTGACTTTACTGGGGGCTGTCCCCCACCACCATCTCACTCTCTCTGTCAAAGAGTTAACTTACAGCTCCAATTAATAAAGTTCCTGGGCAATTAGGAGTGTTTAAATCCAAACCCCTCAGATGGCTCTCTAACTCGCCTGACAAGTTTACCCAGACACCTACAGCTATGCATACGATTGTTTACAGTCTCCCAGCCTCCAGAGGCACGGGAAGCTTAAGATATTCAAATAGCTTAGAGCCTCTCAGAGAATTAGAAACTGTCAGAATAAAACTAGTAAAAGATTTCATTGATGAGCCAATGTTTGTTGCCAAGTTTTCACATCCCTTGAATTGTATCCTTGAATGTGCATTAATTAATATAGTTGGTATGTAGAAAAAATAAGTAGTGGCCTTGGTGTTAGTAACTTTAGACCCTTAAGGTAGTAAATTCTTTCCTTTGTAAACCCATTACACATCCACCCTATAGGAACGTAATCTTATCTTCGGAGGATGGCGCCAAACCTTAAAATAATTACTCTTAGAGAAAATAAGTCTTTGTTGATAAGTCCTTGTCAAGAGTCATAAAATGTTAATAGGCCTCTGGCCAGAAGATGATGTAAATCACCTAAACCATTTGTATACGATAAATCTGCAGGAAAGAAACCCTGGTTTTTGATAAGCATCAAAGACTGCTGATTTTGCATCCCCTATTGTCCTCTATGTGTAACTTAGGGTATAAAAGCCCCTGTTGAAAATAAAGCTATGGGCCTTGCTCACCAACGCTTGGTCTCCCCATGTCATTCTTCCCTTTAACTTCTAGCTGAGTGTCCATCTGGAGCGTGGATGTCCTCTGCGACCATTTATTTGCCTGGGCTTCTAAGACCCACTCGAGAAGGTGTCTAAGGTGGGGCACCTTCCGCTATTCGAGAGGGCGCCTGCGGCCTCCGTGGTCAGAGCTAACCTGGTGTCACGGGTTATATTGATTTTCCGCGTAAACCAAGCCACTCAGCTTCTTTTCTCCACTGAATTTTCCTACTGAGCTATCCTCATTCTATTCCTCTTTATTATATCTAATTAACATTTGAATAGGTCGCCTAGCCGTCTCTCCTTCGAAGACCCTGGATCAGCCGGGGCTGGACCCCGGCAGGTGGCGCCCGAAACAGGTTTTTCAAAGGTAAGCTCCCCAAAGCAATTAGGGTCATCAGCCCTTTTGCTCCCCCGTTCTCGGAACAACTGGGTCATCAGCTCTCTTGTTCCCCCACGGAGCAGTTTGGGTCATCAGCTCTACTGCTCCCCCCTCGGAACAGTTTGGGTCACCAGCCTTCTGTTCCCCCCCCCCCCGGGACAATCTGGGTCATCAGCCCTAATGTCCTTCCAGTGTTCGGGACGGCTAGGACCCCACTCAAGGGTGCCGCGGACCCCCCTGTAGGACAGACAGGGCGAGAGGAGTGGGAAGTGTTGAAAGTGTTAAAGTGTTAGACTTAGAGAGAGAAAACAGTTTCTGAAGTTAAAAGGCCAAAGAAAAGCCTGATCTTTTGATAGCTAAAAGCAAAATCTTTTACTATACTTAATTTTCTGACATGGGTAACACTGAATCAAATGAAAGACAGCTCTTTATAGGAGTAATCTTACAGTTATTAAATAAAAGAGGAATCAAAGTTAAAAAATCTGCCATTCAATCATTTTTTTCATTTGTACAAGAGCACTGTCCCTGGTTCCCAGACGAAGGCTCTGTTAACTTAGATGTCTGGGAAAAAGTAGGAAAACAGCTAAAAACTTACCATGCCGAACATGGCTCAGAAAATGTCCCTAATGACGCTTTTTCCTTATGGAACATCATTAGAGATGTCTTAGACCCTGCCCCCGATTCAGAAAAAGTACATCTTAAAGGGGATAGTGAAGAAAATGCTGTGGCTAAACCTGCCCCTGAATCTAAAAAAGTAACCTTTAAAGAGGAAAATGAGGTCGAAACTATAGTTAAACCTCAGGAAAATGAGAAAAATGAAGACCCACCTGACTATCGGCAACTAAGAAAAATGTTAGCAGCCATGACTACTCAGGAACAACTTAAAGTTAGGGATGAGAAACAAGATCAGCCTTCCCCAAAAGAAAAAGAGAATTTAGGCGAGATAATAGCTAAATATCACTCTGATGGAGATCGGCATCTCTTAAACAATGATGCCCCAAAAGGCCTAAGAGAAACTTCCCCTGTCAGACCACCCGTTCCTAGGAGCTTGAGGGAAACATCCCTTATCAGACAGTCTGTAAGATTTAGTCACCAAACAGTTAAAAGATCTCCAGAACAGGAGAAGAGAAATACGGGACGCTCCCATCCCCCCATGCCTCCTCCTCCATGTGGGGGTAAAGGGCCTCCGCTAGGAGTTTCCCGGAAAGGGGTTTTCTCTAGTCCCGAGGATAAATTTGATCCTCACCTTGAGGCTTCTTTTTTAGTCCCCTCTGCAGTTTAGATAGGGTAAAGAGGGTACAAAATAAATAAAAATATTCTCAAAAAAAAAAATGGGTTTCTCTGCATCTAAGAATAGACAAATGTTTATTGGCTCTGTGTATTATGATTAGACATGTCCTGGACCTCCGTCATGAGGCTGTTAAATAGCCTATGAGAGAGGCTATAGCGGTGGATGGTGGTGAGTCTCCACTTTCTGCACAGATCATAATTTCTGCTATTGGAAAAAAAAAAAAAGAGGGAGAAAGTGCTTTACCTCCCAAGGAAGGAGAGGGCTTACAGGACGCTGCGGCTGAGCGCCCTGGCGAGCTCCCTCCCCCTCTGCGCAAACCTTTAAAAAACTTATCCACCACTTTCTGATTTAAGGCGATTGCCACCGCCTCCGTTTGTGCCTCCCAGGACCCAGGAGTTCCCCACTTTGCCCCCAAAGCCTCTCAAAGAGTTGCCTAAGCCTGAGGAAGATAAAAAGTTTTTTAAACAAAGGAGCTTTTAGTACACAATATGCAGAGCGTGCTCCTTGGAGAAAACCCCCTCAGGGGGGGTCTCACCCAGGCTAGGAGAAAAGGCAAGAGGATTGAGCAACAATATTAACCCCTGACGTGCCGCTTACTTCAATTCCAACGGGAGTGGCTGGCCCCCTACCCGAGGACTTTGGAAGATTTGTCCTGGGGCGTAGCTCGCTTTCTTTTCAAATAAAAAAAAAAAAAAAGAAAGAAAAAAAGAAATTTCGGTGGTGCATGGTGTAGTAGATTCTGATTATATTGAGAAATTAAAGTCTTGCTCTCACTGTCTACCAAAACTGTATAAATTAATAAAGGTTAAAGAGTAACATAGCTTTTGCTTTTACCTTATTATCAGAAAAGAAAAAACTTGACTTCTCAAGATAAGAGCCACAAAACATTTGAATCTAGTGATCTAGCCTTTTGGGTGCAGGAAATTACAGCTCCAAGGCCTTTAAAAGATCTTTTAATTCAAGGGAATAAAATGTCAAGACTGAGTTACAAGCAGTTATTTAGGCCTTTCAACATTTAGGAGACCACACCTTTAATCTTTTGACTGACTCCTGATATATTGTAGGGTTGTTTCCTCATATTGAAACTGCTAATATTCCAAAAAATAAAACTACTATCTTCTCCTTGTTATCTGATTTACAGAAAGATTAAACACAGAGATAAAAAATATTTTGTGGGACATAGAGCCCATTCCAGCTTGCCCGGCCCTTTACATGAAGGAAATGCTTTGGCAGATGCATTGACTAAAGTAATTGTTTTAAACTTAAATAAAAAGATTGATAAGGCCAAAAATTCTCACAAAATTCACCATCAAAATGCAGCTGGTTCAAGGTATAAATTTCATATCTCTAGGTAAACAGCTAGACAAATAGTTATGTCCAAATTGTAATTAATCACTTAAACGTAAACACACAGGGGCAGACTACAATGATGAGACACTAGATGCCTGAATTACAGGCTACGACTCGGCCCCTGGTCAAGTAAAAAGACCTCCATACTGGAGAGTGAAAAAGGCCAGATGTGTTGCTAACTTGTGGGAGAGGGTATGCTTGTATATTTCTACAGAATGCAGATTCTTCGATTTGGATCTCAGACAAATTCGTCATGTCACGTTCCCCAAAGACCAGGTTCGCGGCGCGCACGCGCTCGCTCCCCCTCCCCCAGCCAGCTCTCGCCTCCGCGCCGCCAGCAGCGCCCAGTACCCTTCTCGCTGCACCCTGCGACCTAGAGCAAAGAAGTCTGTGCGGTGAGTGAGGGCCAGAGAGGAAAGCGCGCCCGCGGAATGCAGTCCAGACCAGCGCGCTCCCGCCGGCGAGAGGGGAACGCTGAGAGCCCAAGCCGCGGCGGCTAGCCCAAGGCCGCGAGCCCCGCCCCTCCGCCCGCCGTAAGCGCCGAGGCCCACAGCTTGCCGCTCGCGTTCTGCCTCCTGATGCTGGGGACACTGCTCCCCGGGGCCGACGCCTGCAGCTGCTTCCTGGCTCATCTTGTTTAAACCCTCAATATAATGTTTGCTCCTTTGTGGTAGTGGTGTTGTGAACAATGTGTGCTTTCATCTTGTTTGACCCCCCAATATAACGTTTGTTCTTTTGTTGTGTTGAAACGCCCACCCTATCTCATGATACCTGTGTCTGTGCATTCTTATTGGTATGATAATTACGGTTTGGCTGTATCACAACAACTGCAGGATTTAATGCGAACCCGACGGTTTGTGGGCTTACTTATCTTGGGAATAGCAGCTTTGATAAGTGCAATCACTTCTGTTACTGTGACAGCAATATCATTGACTCAACAAGTACATACTGCTCAATATGTTGATTCTATGTCCAAAAATGTTTCTTTAGCATTGGCAACACAGGAAGCTATAGACAGGAAATTAGAAATGAGGGTAGACGCCCTAGAGGAAGCAGTAATACATATTGGGACTGAATTGCAGGCTTTAAAGGTGAAAATGGCATTGTCCTGTCATGCTGACTATCGGTGGATATGTGTAACACCCCTGAAAGTAAATGAGACAGATTTTGAATGGGAAAAGATTAAAAACCATATTTCAGGTATCTGGAACAGCTCTGACATTGGTCTAGACTTAGGGAAACTTCACAATCAAATAGCAACTATGGAACACTCCCGATTAGATTTTACTGCCGCTGGAACAGCAAATGATTTCTTCCATACTTTCTCTAACTACATTTCAGGAAAAAATATGCTGTCTACCTTCCTTAGCTATGTTACTGTGGCTGTTTTAATTCTGCTTCTCATATTCATTCTTCCTTGTATTGTCAGGATTCTTCGGCAGAGCATTCAGAGGCTCGCGACTGAGCTACATCTGGCTGTTTTAAGAAATAAAAAAGGGGGAGATGCCGGGAGCCGGCGAGAGACATTCCACTCGTGACAAAGGTCATGAGGAAGGGGGCTCGGCATACGCAAAGGCGGGATCGAGCCTCGGGAGTGCCCCCGGATATTCTCGAGCATCTACCCCCCAAAAACCAGAGTCTGCCTACTTTATTGCTTTGTGCTCTCGCCTCTGACTTTACTGGGGGCTGTCCCCCACCACCATCTCACTCTCTCTGTCAAAGAGTTAACTTACAGCTCCAATTAATAAAGTTCCTGGGCAATTAGGAGTGTTTAAATCCAAACCCCTCAGATGGCTCTCTAACTCGCCTGACAAGTTTACCCAGACACCTACAGCTATGCATACGATTGTTTACAGTCTCCCAGCCTCCAGAGGCACGGGAAGCTTAAGATATTCAAATAGCTTAGAGCCTCTCAGAGAATTAGAAACTGTCAGAATAAAACTAGTAAAAGATTTCATTGATGAGCCAATGTTTGTTGCCAAGTTTTCACATCCCTTGAATTGTATCCTTGAATGTGCATTAATTAATATAGTTGGTATGTAGAAAAAATAAGTAGTGGCCTTGGTGTTAGTAACTTTAGACCCTTAAGGTAGTAAATTCTTTCCTTTGTAAACCCATTACACATCCACCCTATAGGAACGTAATCTTATCTTCGGAGGATGGCGCCAAACCTTAAAATAATTACTCTTAGAGAAAATAAGTCTTTGTTGATAAGTCCTTGTCAAGAGTCATAAAATGTTAATAGGCCTCTGGCCAGAAGATGATGTAAATCACCTAAACCATTTGTATACGATAAATCTGCAGGAAAGAAACCCTGGTTTTTGATAAGCATCAAAGACTGCTGATTTTGCATCCCCTATTGTCCTCTATGTGTAACTTAGGGTATAAAAGCCCCTGTTGAAAATAAAGCTATGGGCCTTGCTCACCAACGCTTGGTCTCCCCATGTCATTCTTCCCTTTAACTTCTAGCTGAGTGTCCATCTGGAGCGTGGATGTCCTCTGCGACCATTTATTTGCCTGGGCTTCTAAGACCCACTCGAGAAGGTGTCTAAGGTGGGGCACCTTCCGCTATTCGAGAGGGCGCCTGCGGCCTCCGTGGTCAGAGCTAACCTGGTGTCACGGGTTATATTGATTTTCCGCGTAAACCAAGCCACTCAGCTTCTTTTCTCCACTGAATTTTCCTACTGAGCTATCCTCATTCTATTCCTCTTTATTATATCTAATTAACATTTGAATAGGTCGCCTAGCCGTCTCTCCTTCGAAGACCCTGGATCAGCCGGGGCTGGACCCCGGCAGGTGGCGCCCGAAACAGGTTTTTCAAAGGTAAGCTCCCCAAAGCAATTAGGGTCATCAGCCCTTTTGCTCCCCCGTTCTCGGAACAACTGGGTCATCAGCTCTCTTGTTCCCCCACGGAGCAGTTTGGGTCATCAGCTCTACTGCTCCCCCCTCGGAACAGTTTGGGTCACCAGCCTTCTGTTCCCCCCCCCCCCGGGACAATCTGGGTCATCAGCCCTAATGTCCTTCCAGTGTTCGGGACGGCTAGGACCCCACTCAAGGGTGCCGCGGACCCCCCTGTAGGACAGACAGGGCGAGAGGAGTGGGAAGTGTTGAAAGTGTTAAAGTGTTAGACTTAGAGAGAGAAAACAGTTTCTGAAGTTAAAAGGCCAAAGAAAAGCCTGATCTTTTGATAGCTAAAAGCAAGATCTTTTACTATACTTAATTTTCTGACATGGGTAACACTGAATCAAATGAAAGACAGCTCTTTATAGGAGTAATCTTACAGTTATTAAATAAAAGAGGAATCAAAGTTAAAAAATCTGCCATTCAATCATTTTTTTCATTTGTACAAGAGCACTGTCCCTGGTTCCCAGACGAAGGCTCTGTTAACTTAGATGTCTGGGAAAAAGTAGGAAAACAGCTAAAAACTTACCATGCCGAACATGGCTCAGAAAATGTCCCTAATGACGCTTTTTCCTTATGGAACATCATTAGAGATGTCTTAGACCCTGCCCCCGATTCAGAAAAAGTACATCTTAAAGGGGATAGTGAAGAAAATGCTGTGGCTAAACCTGCCCCTGAATCTAAAAAAGTAACCTTTAAAGAGGAAAATGAGGTCGAAACTATAGTTAAACCTCAGGAAAATGAGAAAAATGAAGACCCACCTGACTATCGGCAACTAAGAAAAATGTTAGCAGCCATGACTACTCAGGAACAACTTAAAGTTAGGGATGAGAAACAAGATCAGCCTTCCCCAAAAGAAAAAGAGAATTTAGGCGAGATAATAGCTAAATATCACTCTGATGGAGATCGGCATCTCTTAAACAATGATGCCCCAAAAGGCCTAAGAGAAACTTCCCCTGTCAGACCACCCGTTCCTAGGAGCTTGAGGGAAACATCCCTTATCAGACAGTCTGTAAGATTTAGTCACCAAACAGTTAAAAGATCTCCAGAACAGGAGAAGAGAAATACGGGACGCTCCCATCCCCCCATGCCTCCTCCTCCATGTGGGGGTAAAGGGCCTCCGCTAGGAGTTTCCCGGAAAGGGGTTTTCTCTAGTCCCGAGGATAAATTTGATCCTCACCTTGAGGCTTCTTTTTTAGTCCCCTCTGCAGTTTAGATAGGGTAAAGAGGGTACAAAATAAATAAAAATATTCTCAAAAAAAAAAATGGGTTTCTCTGCATCTAAGAATAGACAAATGTTTATTGGCTCTGTGTATTATGATTAGACATGTCCTGGACCTCCGTCATGAGGCTGTTAAATAGCCTATGAGAGAGGCTATAGCGGTGGATGGTGGTGAGTCTCCACTTTCTGCACAGATCATAATTTCTGCTATTGGAAAAAAAAAAAAAGAGGGAGAAAGTGCTTTACCTCCCAAGGAAGGAGAGGGCTTACAGGACGCTGCGGCTGAGCGCCCTGGCGAGCTCCCTCCCCCTCTGCGCAAACCTTTAAAAAACTTATCCACCACTTTCTGATTTAAGGCGATTGCCACCGCCTCCGTTTGTGCCTCCCAGGACCCAGGAGTTCCCCACTTTGCCCCCAAAGCCTCTCAAAGAGTTGCCTAAGCCTGAGGAAGATAAAAAGTTTTTTAAACAAAGGAGCTTTTAGTACACAATATGCAGAGCGTGCTCCTTGGAGAAAACCCCCTCAGGGGGGGTCTCACCCAGGCTAGGAGAAAAGGCAAGAGGATTGAGCAACAATATTAACCCCTGACGTGCCGCTTACTTCAATTCCAACGGGAGTGGCTGGCCCCCTACCCGAGGACTTTGGAAGATTTGTCCTGGGGCGTAGCTCGCTTTCTTTTCAAATAAAAAAAAAAAAAAAGAAAGAAAAAAAGAAATTTCGGTGGTGCATGGTGTAGTAGATTCTGATTATATTGAGAAATTAAAGTCTTGCTCTCACTGTCTACCAAAACTGTATAAATTAATAAAGGTTAAAGAGTAACATAGCTTTTGCTTTTACCTTATTATCAGAAAAGAAAAAACTTGACTTCTCAAGATAAGAGCCACAAAACATTTGAATCTAGTGATCTAGCCTTTTGGGTGCAGGAAATTACAGCTCCAAGGCCTTTAAAAGATCTTTTAATTCAAGGGAATAAAATGTCAAGACTGAGTTACAAGCAGTTATTTAGGCCTTTCAACATTTAGGAGACCACACCTTTAATCTTTTGACTGACTCCTGATATATTGTAGGGTTGTTTCCTCATATTGAAACTGCTAATATTCCAAAAAATAAAACTACTATCTTCTCCTTGTTATCTGATTTACAGAAAGATTAAACACAGAGATAAAAAATATTTTGTGGGACATAGAGCCCATTCCAGCTTGCCCGGCCCTTTACATGAAGGAAATGCTTTGGCAGATGCATTGACTAAAGTAATTGTTTTAAACTTAAATAAAAAGATTGATAAGGCCAAAAATTCTCACAAAATTCACCATCAAAATGCAGCTGGTTCAAGGTATAAATTTCATATCTCTAGGTAAACAGCTAGACAAATAGTTATGTCCAAATTGTAATTAATCACTTAAACGTAAACACACAGGGGCAGACTACAATGATGAGACACTAGATGCCTGAATTACAGGCTACGACTCGGCCCCTGGTCAAGTAAAAAGACCTCCATACTGGAGAGTGAAAAAGGCCAGATGTGTTGCTAACTTGTGGGAGAGGGTATGCTTGTATATTTCTACAGAATGCAGATTCTTCGATTTGGATCTCAGACAAATTCGTCATGTCACGTTCCCCAAAGACCAGGTTCGCGGCGCGCACGCGCTCGCTCCCCCTCCCCCAGCCAGCTCTCGCCTCCGCGCCGCCAGCAGCGCCCAGTACCCTTCTCGCTGCACCCTGCGACCTAGAGCAAAGAAGTCTGTGCGGTGAGTGAGGGCCAGAGAGGAAAGCGCGCCCGCGGAATGCAGTCCAGACCAGCGCGCTCCCGCCGGCGAGAGGGGAACGCTGAGAGCCCAAGCCGCGGCGGCTAGCCCAAGGCCGCGAGCCCCGCCCCTCCGCCCGCCGTAAGCGCCGAGGCCCACAGCTTGCCGCTCGCGTTCTGCCTCCTGATGCTGGGGACACTGCTCCCCGGGGCCGACGCCTGCAGCTGCTTCCTGGCTCATCTTGTTTAAACCCTCAATATAATGTTTGCTCCTTTGTGGTAGTGGTGTTGTGAACAATGTGTGCTTTCATCTTGTTTGACCCCCCAATATAACGTTTGTTCTTTTGTTGTGTTGAAACGCCCACCCTATCTCATGATACCTGTGTCTGTGCATTCTTATTGGTATGATAATTACGGTTTGGCTGTATCACAACAACTGCAGGATTTAATGCGAACCCGACGGTTTGTGGGCTTACTTATCTTGGGAATAGCAGCTTTGATAAGTGCAATCACTTCTGTTACTGTGACAGCAATATCATTGACTCAACAAGTACATACTGCTCAATATGTTGATTCTATGTCCAAAAATGTTTCTTTAGCATTGGCAACACAGGAAGCTATAGACAGGAAATTAGAAATGAGGGTAGACGCCCTAGAGGAAGCAGTAATACATATTGGGACTGAATTGCAGGCTTTAAAGGTGAAAATGGCATTGTCCTGTCATGCTGACTATCGGTGGATATGTGTAACACCCCTGAAAGTAAATGAGACAGATTTTGAATGGGAAAAGATTAAAAACCATATTTCAGGTATCTGGAACAGCTCTGACATTGGTCTAGACTTAGGGAAACTTCACAATCAAATAGCAACTATGGAACACTCCCGATTAGATTTTACTGCCGCTGGAACAGCAAATGATTTCTTCCACACTTTCTCTAACTACATTTCAGGAAAAAATATGCTGTCTACCTTCCTTAGCTATGTTACTGTGGCTGTTTTAATTCTGCTTCTCATATTCATTCTTCCTTGTATTGTCAGGATTCTTCGGCAGAGCATTCAGAGGCTCGCGACTGAGCTACATCTGGCTGTTTTAAGAAATAAAAAAGGGGGAGATGCCGGGAGCCGGCGAGAGACATTCCACTCGTGACAAAGGTCATGAGGAAGGGGGCTCGGCATACGCAAAGGCGGGATCGAGCCTCGGGAGTGCCCCCGGATATTCTCGAGCATCTACCCCCCAAAAACCAGAGTCTGCCTACTTTATTGCTTTGTGCTCTCGCCTCTGACTTTACTGGGGGCTGTCCCCCACCACCATCTCACTCTCTCTGTCAAAGAGTTAACTTACAGCTCCAATTAATAAAGTTCCTGGGCAATTAGGAGTGTTTAAATCCAAACCCCTCAGATGGCTCTCTAACTCGCCTGACAAGTTTACCCAGACACCTACAGCTATGCATACGATTGTTTACAGTCTCCCAGCCTCCAGAGGCACGGGAAGCTTAAGATATTCAAATAGCTTAGAGCCTCTCAGAGAATTAGAAACTGTCAGAATAAAACTAGTAAAAGATTTCATTGATGAGCCAATGTTTGTTGCCAAGTTTTCACATCCCTTGAATTGTATCCTTGAATGTGCATTAATTAATATAGTTGGTATGTAGAAAAAATAAGTAGTGGCCTTGGTGTTAGTAACTTTAGACCCTTAAGGTAGTAAATTCTTTCCTTTGTAAACCCATTACACATCCACCCTATAGGAACGTAATCTTATCTTCGGAGGATGGCGCCAAACCTTAAAATAATTACTCTTAGAGAAAATAAGTCTTTGTTGATAAGTCCTTGTCAAGAGTCATAAAATGTTAATAGGCCTCTGGCCAGAAGATGATGTAAATCACCTAAACCATTTGTATACGATAAATCTGCAGGAAAGAAACCCTGGTTTTTGATAAGCATCAAAGACTGCTGATTTTGCATCCCCTATTGTCCTCTATGTGTAACTTAGGGTATAAAAGCCCCTGTTGAAAATAAAGCTATGGGCCTTGCTCACCAACGCTTGGTCTCCCCATGTCATTCTTCCCTTTAACTTCTAGCTGAGTGTCCATCTGGAGCGTGGATGTCCTCTGCGACCATTTATTTGCCTGGGCTTCTAAGACCCACTCGAGAAGGTGTCTAAGGTGGGGCACCTTCCGCTATTCGAGAGGGCGCCTGCGACCTCCGTGGTCAGAGCTAACCTGGTGTCACGGGTTATATTGATTTTCCGCGTAAACCAAGCCACTCAGCTTCTTTTCTCCACTGAATTTTCCTACTGAGCTATCCTCATTCTATTCCTCTTTATTATATCTAATTAACATTTGAATAGGTCGCCTAGCCGTCTCTCCTTCGAAGACCCTGGATCAGCCGGGGCTGGACCCCGGCAGGTGGCGCCCGAAACAGGTTTTTCAAAGGTAAGCTCCCCAAAGCAATTAGGGTCATCAGCCCTTTTGCTCCCCCGTTCTCGGAACAACTGGGTCATCAGCTCTCTTGTTCCCCCACGGAGCAGTTTGGGTCATCAGCTCTACTGCTCCCCCCTCGGAACAGTTTGGGTCACCAGCCTTCTGTTCCCCCCTCCCCGGGACAATCTGGGTCATCAGCCCTAATGTCCTTCCAGTGTTCGGGACGGCTAGGACCCCACTCAAGGGTGCCGCGGACCCCCCTGTAGGACAGACAGGGCGAGAGGAGTGGGAAGTGTTGAAAGTGTTAAAGTGTTAGACTTAGAGAGAGAAAACAGTTTCTGAAGTTAAAAGGCCAAAGAAAAGCCTGATCTTTTGATAGCTAAAAGCAAAATCTTTTACTATACTTAATTTTCTGACATGGGTAACACTGAATCAAATGAAAGACAGCTCTTTATAGGAGTAATCTTACAGTTATTAAATAAAAGAGGAATCAAAGTTAAAAAATCTGCCATTCAATCATTTTTTTCATTTGTACAAGAGCACTGTCCCTGGTTCCCAGACGAAGGCTCTGTTAACTTAGATGTCTGGGAAAAAGTAGGAAAACAGCTAAAAACTTACCATGCCGAACATGGCTCAGAAAATGTCCCTAATGACGCTTTTTCCTTATGGAACATCATTAGAGATGTCTTAGACCCTGCCCCCGATTCAGAAAAAGTACATCTTAAAGGGGATAGTGAAGAAAATGCTGTGGCTAAACCTGCCCCTGAATCTAAAAAAGTAACCTTTAAAGAGGAAAATGAGGTCGAAACTATAGTTAAACCTCAGGAAAATGAGAAAAATGAAGACCCACCTGACTATCGGCAACTAAGAAAAATGTTAGCAGCCATGACTACTCAGGAACAACTTAAAGTTAGGGATGAGAAACAAGATCAGCCTTCCCCAAAAGAAAAAGAGAATTTAGGCGAGATAATAGCTAAATATCACTCTGATGGAGATCGGCATCTCTTAAACAATGATGCCCCAAAAGGCCTAAGAGAAACTTCCCCTGTCAGACCACCCGTTCCTAGGAGCTTGAGGGAAACATCCCTTATCAGACAGTCTGTAAGATTTAGTCACCAAACAGTTAAAAGATCTCCAGAACAGGAGAAGAGAAATACGGGACGCTCCCATCCCCCCATGCCTCCTCCTCCATGTGGGGGTAAAGGGCCTCCGCTAGGAGTTTCCCGGAAAGGGGTTTTCTCTAGTCCCGAGGATAAATTTGATCCTCACCTTGAGGCTTCTTTTTTAGTCCCCTCTGCAGTTTAGATAGGGTAAAGAGGGTACAAAATAAATAAAAATATTCTCAAAAAAAAAAAATGGGTTTCTCTGCATCTAAGAATAGACAAATGTTTATTGGCTCTGTGTATTATGATTAGACATGTCCTGGACCTCCGTCATGAGGCTGTTAAATAGCCTATGAGAGAGGCTATAGCGGTGGATGGTGGTGAGTCTCCACTTTCTGCACAGATCATAATTTCTGCTATTGGAAAAAAAAAAAAAGAGGGAGAAAGTGCTTTACCTCCCAAGGAAGGAGAGGGCTTACAGGACGCTGCGGCTGAGCGCCCTGGCGAGCTCCCTCCCCCTCTGCGCAAACCTTTAAAAACTTATCCACCACTTTCTGATTTAAGGCGATTGCCACCGCCTCCGTTTGTGCCTCCCAGGACCCAGGAGTTCCCCACTTTGCCCCCAAAGCCTCTCAAAGAGTTGCCTAAGCCTGAGGAAGATAAAAAGTTTTTTAAACAAAGGAGCTTTTAGTACACAATATGCAGAGCGTGCTCCTTGGAGAAAACCCCCTCAGGGGGGGTCTCACCCAGGCTAGGAGAAAAGGCAAGAGGATTGAGCAACAATATTAACCCCTGACGTGCCGCTTACTTCAATTCCAACGGGAGTGGCTGGCCCCCTACCCGAGGACTTTGGAAGATTTGTCCTGGGGCGTAGCTCGCTTTCTTTTCAAATAAAAAAAAAAAAAAGAAAGAAAAAAAGAAATTTCGGTGGTGCATGGTGTAGTAGATTCTGATTATATTGAGAAATTAAAGTCTTGCTCTCACTGTCTACCAAAACTGTATAAATTAATAAAGGTTAAAGAGTAACATAGCTTTTGCTTTTACCTTATTATCAGAAAAGAAAAAACTTGACTTCTCAAGATAAGAGCCACAAAACATTTGAATCTAGTGATCTAGCCTTTTGGGTGCAGGAAATTACAGCTCCAAGGCCTTTAAAAGATCTTTTAATTCAAGGGAATAAAATGTCAAGACTGAGTTACAAGCAGTTATTTAGGCCTTTCAACATTTAGGAGACCACACCTTTAATCTTTTGACTGACTCCTGATATATTGTAGGGTTGTTTCCTCATATTGAAACTGCTAATATTCCAAAAAATAAAACTACTATCTTCTCCTTGTTATCTGATTTACAGAAAGATTAAACACAGAGATAAAAAATATTTTGTGGGACATAGAGCCCATTCCAGCTTGCCCGGCCCTTTACATGAAGGAAATGCTTTGGCAGATGCATTGACTAAAGTAATTGTTTTAAACTTAAATAAAAAGATTGATAAGGCCAAAAATTCTCACAAAATTCACCATCAAAATGCAGCTGGTTCAAGGTATAAATTTCATATCTCTAGGTAAACAGCTAGACAAATAGTTATGTCCAAATTGTAATTAATCACTTAAACGTAAACACACAGGGGCAGACTACAATGATGAGACACTAGATGCCTGAATTACAGGCTACGACTCGGCCCCTGGTCAAGTAAAAAGACCTCCATACTGGAGAGTGAAAAAGGCCAGATGTGTTGCTAACTTGTGGGAGAGGGTATGCTTGTATATTTCTACAGAATGCAGATTCTTCGATTTGGATCTCAGACAAATTCGTCATGTCACGTTCCCCAAAGACCAGGTTCGCGGCGCGCACGCGCTCGCTCCCCCTCCCCCAGCCAGCTCTCGCCTCCGCGCCGCCAGCAGCGCCCAGTACCCTTCTCGCTGCACCCTGCGACCTAGAGCAAAGAAGTCTGTGCGGTGAGTGAGGGCCAGAGAGGAAAGCGCGCCCGCGGAATGCAGTCCAGACCAGCGCGCTCCCGCCGGCGAGAGGGGAACGCTGAGAGCCCAAGCCGCGGCGGCTAGCCCAAGGCCGCGAGCCCCGCCCCTCCGCCCGCCGTAAGCGCCGAGGCCCACAGCTTGCCGCTCGCGTTCTGCCTCCTGATGCTGGGGACACTGCTCCCCGGGGCCGACGCCTGCAGCTGCTTCCTGGCTCATCTTGTTTAAACCCTCAATATAATGTTTGCTCCTTTGTGGTAGTGGTGTTGTGAACAATGTGTGCTTTCATCTTGTTTGACCCCCCAATATAACGTTTGTTCTTTTGTTGTGTTGAAACGCCCACCCTATCTCATGATACCTGTGTCTGTGCATTCTTATTGGTATGATAATTACGGTTTGGCTGTATCACAACAACTGCAGGATTTAATGCGAACCCGACGGTTTGTGGGCTTACTTATCTTGGGAATAGCAGCTTTGATAAGTGCAATCACTTCTGTTACTGTGACAGCAATATCATTGACTCAACAAGTACATACTGCTCAATATGTTGATTCTATGTCCAAAAATGTTTCTTTAGCATTGGCAACACAGGAAGCTATAGACAGGAAATTAGAAATGAGGGTAGACGCCCTAGAGGAAGCAGTAATACATATTGGGACTGAATTGCAGGCTTTAAAGGTGAAAATGGCATTGTCCTGTCATGCTGACTATCGGTGGATATGTGTAACACCCCTGAAAGTAAATGAGACAGATTTTGAATGGGAAAAGATTAAAAACCATATTTCAGGTATCTGGAACAGCTCTGACATTGGTCTAGACTTAGGGAAACTTCACAATCAAATAGCAACTATGGAACACTCCCGATTAGATTTTACTGCCGCTGGAACAGCAAATGATTTCTTCCACACTTTCTCTAACTACATTTCAGGAAAAAATATGCTGTCTACCTTCCTTAGCTATGTTACTGTGGCTGTTTTAATTCTGCTTCTCATATTCATTCTTCCTTGTATTGTCAGGATTCTTCGGCAGAGCATTCAGAGGCTCGCGACTGAGCTACATCTGGCTGTTTTAAGAAATAAAAAAGGGGGAGATGCCGGGAGCCGGCGAGAGACATTCCACTCGTGACAAAGGTCATGAGGAAGGGGGCTCGGCATACGCAAAGGCGGGATCGAGCCTCGGGAGTGCCCCCGGATATTCTCGAGCATCTACCCCCCAAAAACCAGAGTCTGCCTACTTTATTGCTTTGTGCTCTCGCCTCTGACTTTACTGGGGGCTGTCCCCCACCACCATCTCACTCTCTCTGTCAAAGAGTTAACTTACAGCTCCAATTAATAAAGTTCCTGGGCAATTAGGAGTGTTTAAATCCAAACCCCTCAGATGGCTCTCTAACTCGCCTGACAAGTTTACCCAGACACCTACAGCTATGCATACGATTGTTTACAGTCTCCCAGCCTCCAGAGGCACGGGAAGCTTAAGATATTCAAATAGCTTAGAGCCTCTCAGAGAATTAGAAACTGTCAGAATAAAACTAGTAAAAGATTTCATTGATGAGCCAATGTTTGTTGCCAAGTTTTCACATCCCTTGAATTGTATCCTTGAATGTGCATTAATTAATATAGTTGGTATGTAGAAAAAATAAGTAGTGGCCTTGGTGTTAGTAACTTTAGACCCTTAAGGTAGTAAATTCTTTCCTTTGTAAACCCATTACACATCCACCCTATAGGAACGTAATCTTATCTTCGGAGGATGGCGCCAAACCTTAAAATAATTACTCTTAGAGAAAATAAGTCTTTGTTGATAAGTCCTTGTCAAGAGTCATAAAATGTTAATAGGCCTCTGGCCAGAAGATGATGTAAATCACCTAAACCATTTGTATACGATAAATCTGCAGGAAAGAAACCCTGGTTTTTGATAAGCATCAAAGACTGCTGATTTTGCATCCCCTATTGTCCTCTATGTGTAACTTAGGGTATAAAAGCCCCTGTTGAAAATAAAGCTATGGGCCTTGCTCACCAACGCTTGGTCTCCCCATGTCATTCTTCCCTTTAACTTCTAGCTGAGTGTCCATCTGGAGCGTGGATGTCCTCTGCGACCATTTATTTGCCTGGGCTTCTAAGACCCACTCGAGAAGGTGTCTAAGGTGGGGCACCTTCCGCTATTCGAGAGGGCGCCTGCGGCCTCCGTGGTCAGAGCTAACCTGGTGTCACGGGTTATATTGATTTTCCGCGTAAACCAAGCCACTCAGCTTCTTTTCTCCACTGAATTTTCCTACTGAGCTATCCTCATTCTATTCCTCTTTATTATATCTAATTAACATTTGAATAGGTCGCCTAGCCGTCTCTCCTTCGAAGACCCTGGATCAGCCGGGGCTGGACCCCGGCACCCACGGGCGCCGCAGCTCGAGGAAACCGCTGAGACTCCCCCGTCCTCGCGAGCTGAGGGCCTTCTTTTCCTGCATGGCCTGGAGAGCAATCCCGGGTCCTCTCTCCAAACGGAAGAGGAGGCTGGACTCCCTTGAGGCCGCTCAGGGGGCTCCAAGAGACCCGCTTCGCGACTCGAGAGGAGAGCGGAGTCCTTGGCTTCCCCTCGAGATGAGGCCTGACTCCCCGGGGGAGCCTGGAATGAAACCCCGAGATCCCTGCCTTCCCTGGAGAGGAATATTAGGTCCCGGACACACGCCTAGGTGAGGTCTCTTCGGCCCTGCAGTGACTCGAGCGCAACCCCCAGCCTTCCCTCGCAACCCGAGGGGAAGATTGGGCTTCCCAGGGCCAACCCAAGGGGAAGGCTGAGATCCCCGTCGTAACTCGAGAATCCCGCCGCAACTCGAGAAAAACCACGTGGTTCCCACCTCTTGGCAAGATGAGGCCCTTGCCCGCCACGGCGTCTCAAGGGAAGTCCCCTGTTCGGCCCTGAAGGGCGAAACGGTCCCTGACAGCCTTCCTGCGACCCCCAAAAGTCCCCCGACACGCCGGGTTCCCTCGAGGGAACACCGAGGGTCCCGGCACCACTTCCTCTGAGCCCCTTCTCCCCTCCTGATCGCGACAGGAGAGGCGATTCCCCTGCGTGGTCTGGAAAGGGTTCCCGGCCTTCCCGGTGCACCTCAGGATGAGGCCGGTCTCACGAGGAAATTCGAGACGAGCCACGTGGGTGGTGCCACATGCCGAACGCCCCCGGTTCCCCGGTCCGCCCTTGAGAAGGACCCGAGGCCCGGCCCCATCTTCGAAGGCAACCCTGTGGGTGAAGGCACAACACGAAGGGGCACTGCCACCCCCGTGCATCGTCCGCAAAGACCCGTGGATTCCACACACAGCTCGACGAGGGTCCTGAGACCCCCTGAGCAACTCGAGAGGCCAGCGGGGTTCCCTTCCTCAGACAAGACGAGGCCTGACTCTCCTGTCCCAACTCTGCAGGGACCTTGCGGTCGGAGTCTGAAACGGAGAGGAAGCCTGAGTTTCCTGCCTCCCCTCGAGGTGAGGCCCTCTTCCGTTGCGCCAGACCCAGCAGAGTCCCGAGGGGCCCCGCCACCTCCACAGGATCCCTGCCCTCTCAGAGGCACCCTGGGAAATTCCCTAAGGTCCCCGGCAGAAGGCGAGGGAAACGAGGGTTTCCCCCTGCCCCCCGACAAAGACTTCGAGAGTCCTTCTTCAAAGCGTCTCGAGGCCCTAGTCCCCTCCCGTGACTGGAGAGCCATGACGCGCTCCCCCTCGCCACGCGCATGGAGACCTGACTTCCCTGGCGCCGCACGAGAGGCTCCCTGAGATCCAAGTCGTGCATCGGGAGAAAACTCCCACAGGCGCCGCAGCTCGAGGAAACCCCTGAGACGCCCCCGTCCTCGCGAGCTGAGGGCCTTCTTTTCCTGCATGGCCTGGAGAGCAATCCCCGGTCCTCTCTCCAAACGGAAGAGGAGGCTGGACTCCCTTGAGGCCGCTCAGGGGGCTCCAAGAGACCCGCGTCGCGACTCGAGAGGAGAGCGGAGTCCTTGGCTTCCCCTCGAGACGAGGCCTGACTCCCCGGGGGAGCCTGGAATGCAACCCCGAGATCCCTGCCTTCCCTGGAGAGGAATATTAGGCCCCGGACAAACGCCTAGGTGAGGTCTCTTCGGCCCTGCAGTGACTCGAGCGCAACCCCCAGCTTTCCCTCGCAACCCGAGGGGAAGATTGGGCTTCCCAGGGCCACCCAAGGGGAAGGCTGAGATCCCCGTCGTAGCTCGAGAATGCCGCCGCAACTGGAGAAAATCCACGTGGTTCCCACCTCTTGGCAAGATGAGGCCCTTGCCCGCGACGGCGTCTCAAGGGAAGTCCCCTGTTCCGCCTGAAGGGAGAAACGGTCCCTGACAGCCTTCCTGCGACCCCCAAAAGTCCCCCGACACGCCGGGGTCTCCCGAGGGGAACACCGAGGGTCCCAGCACCGCTTCCTCTGAGCCCCTTCTCCCCTCCTGATCGCGACAGGAGAGGCGATTCCCCTGCGTGGTCTGGAAGGGGTTCCCGGCCTTCCCGGCGCACCTCAGGATGAGGCCGGTCTCACGAGGAAATTCGAGACGAGCCACGTGGGTGGGGCCACATGCTGAACGCCCCCGATTTCCCGGTCCGCTCTTGAGAAGGACCCAAAGCCCGGACCATTCTTCAAAGGCAACCCTGTGGGTGAAGGCACAACACGAAGGGGCACTGCCACCCCGTGCATCGTCCGCAAAGACCCGCGGGTTCCACACACAGCTCGACGAGGGGCCTGAGACCCCCTGAGCAACTCGAGAGGCCAGCGGGGTTCCCTTCCTCAGACAAGACGAGGCCTGACTCTCCTGTCCCAACTCTGCAGGGACCCTGCGGTCGGAGTCCGAAACGGAGAGGAAGCCTGAGGTTCCTGCCTCCCCTCGAGGTGAGGCCCTCTTCCGTTGCGCCAGACCCAGCGGAGTCCCGAGGGGCCCCGCCACCTCCACAGGATCCCTCGCCTCTCAGAGGCACCCTGGCAAGTTCCCTAAGGTCCCCGGCAGAAGGCGAGGGACACGAGGGTTTCCCGCCGCCCCCCGAGAAAGACCTCGAGAGTCCTTCTTCAACGCGTCTCGAGGCCCTAGTCCCCTCCCGTGACTCGAGAGCCAGGACGCGCTCCCCCTCGCCACGCGCATTGAGACCTGACTTCCCTGGCGCCGCACGAGAGGCTCCCTGAGATCCTCGTCGTGCCTCGGGAGAAAACCCCCATGGGCGCCGCAGCTCGAGGAAACCCCTGAGACGCCCCCGTCCTCGCGAGCTGAGGGCCTTCTTTTCCTGCATGGCCTGGAGAGCAATCCCGGTCCTCTCTCCAAACGGAAGAGGAGGCTGGACTCCCTTGAGGCCGCTCAGGGGGCTCCAAGAGACCCGCGTCGCGACTCGAGAGGAGAGCGGAGTCCTTGGCTTCCCCTCGAGACGAGGCCTGACTCCCCGGGGGAGCCTGGAATGCAACCCCGAGATCCCTGCCTTCCCTGGAGAGGAATATTAGGTCCCGGACACACGCCTAGGTGAGGTCTCTTCGGCCCTGCAGTGACTCGAGCGCAACCCCCAGCTTTCCCTCGCAACCCGAGGGGAAGATTGGGCTTCCCAGGGCCAACCCAAGTGGAAGGCTGAGATCCCCGTCGTAACTCGAGAATCCCGCCGCAACTCGAGAAAAACCACGTGGTTCCCTCCTCTTGGCAAGATGAGGCCCTTGCCCGCCACGGCGTTTCAAGGGAAGCCCCTGTTCCGCCCTGAAGGGCGAAACGGTCCCTGACAGCCTTCCTGCGACCCCCAAAAGTCCCCCGACACGCCGGGTTCCCTCGAGGGGAACACCGAGGGTCCCGGCACCGCTTCCTCTGAGCCCCTTCTCCCCTCCTGATCGCGACAGGAGAGGCGATTCCCCTGCGTGGTCTGGAAGGGATTCCCGGCCTTCCCGGCGCATCTCAGGATGAGGCCGTCCGCACAAGGAAATTCGAGATGAGCCACGGGGGTGGTGCCACATGCCGATTGACCTCGATTTCCCGGTCCACTCTTGAGAAGAACCCGTTGCACGGACACCTCTTCGAAGGCAACCCTGTGGGTGATGGCACAACACGAAGGGGCACTGACACTCCCGTGCATCGTCCAGAAACACCCGTGGGTTCCACACACAGCTCGAAGAGGGGCCTGAGACCCCCTGAGCAACTCGAGAGGCAAGCGGAGTTCCCTTCCTCAGACAAGACGAGGCCTAACTCTCCGCTCCCAACTCTGCAGGGACCCTGAGGTCGGAGGGTCGGAGTCAGAAACAGAGAGGAAGCCTGAGGTTCCTGCCTCCCCTCGAGATAAGGCCCTCTTCCATTGCGACAACCCCAGCGGAGTCCCGAGAGGCCCCTCCCATCTCCACAGTATCCCTGAGTTCTCATAGGCATTCTGAGAAGCTCCTTGAGGCCACCGGCAAAAGTCGAGGGAAATAAGAGTTTCCTGCCACAACCGAAGAAAGACCTCGAGAGTCCTTCTTCAATGCGTCTTGAGGTCAGATTCCCCTACCATAGCTCGAGAGCAATAATGCGCTCCCCCTCGCCACGCACATGGAGACCTGACTTCCCTGGCACCACACGAGAGGCTCCCTGAGCTCCCCGTCCTACCTCGTGTGAAACCCCACACTGGCGCCGCAGCTCGAGAAAACCCACAAGACCCCTCCGTCATCGCGAGATGAGGGCCATCTTTTCCTGCATGGCCTGGAGAGCAGTCCCAAGTCCTCTCTCCAAACTTCACAGGAGGCTTGACTCCCTTTAGGCCACAAAGTGGGCTCCAAGAGGTGCCCGTCGCAACTCGAAAGGAGAGCGGAGTCCTTTGCTTCCCTTCGACATGAGGCCTGACTCCCTGGGTGAGCCTGGAATGCAAACCTGAGATCCCTGTGGCCCTTGGAGAGGAACATTAGGTCCTGGACACAAGCCTAGATGAGGTCTCCTTTGCCCTGCAGTGACTCGAGCGCAACCCCCAGCTCTCCCTCGCAACTCGAATGGATGATTGGACTTCCCTGGCCCAACACAAGAGGAAGCCTGAAATCCCCGTCGTAACTCGAGAATCCCGCCGCAACTCGAGAAAAACCACGTGGCTCCCCCGTCATCGCAAGATGAGGCCCTTGGCCGCTACAGCGTATCAAGAGAAGTCCCACGTTCCATCCTGAAGTACAAAACGGTACTTGGCACCCTTGATGCGACCCCCAAAGTTCCCTGACATACCGGTCTCACTCGAGGGAAACACCAAAGTTCACGGCACCACTTCCTGTGAGCCCCTTCACCCCTCCTGATCGCGACAGAAGGGTCGATTCCCATGTTTTGTCTGCAAGGGGTTCCCGACGTTCCCCGCGAACCTCCGGATGAGGCCGGTCTCATGAGGAAATTCGAAAAGTAGCCTCATGGTTGGTGCCATATGCTGAAAGATCCCGAATTCCCGGTCCACTCTAGATAAGAACCTGACGCCCGGACATCTCTTCGAAGGCAACCCTGTGGATGAAGGCACAACACGAAGGGACACTGACATCCCCATGCATCGTCTGGAAAAACCTGCAGATTCCACTCACAGCTCCAAATGTGGACTGTCACCTCGTGAACAACTCGAGAGGCAAGTGAAGTTGCATTCCTTCACACAAGACGAGGCCTTACTCTCCTGTCCCAACTCTTCAGGGACCCTGCAATTGGAGTCAGAAATGGAGAGGAACCCTGAGGTTCCTGCCTCAACTAGAGAAGAGGCCCTCTTCCATTGAACCAAACTCAGTGGTGTCCCGAGAGGCCCCTCCCAACACCACAGTATCCCTGAATTCTCAGAGGCTCCGTGAGAAGCTACCTGAGGTCACTGGCACAAGTCGAGGGAACCCAGAGTTTCCTGAAGTAACCCGAGAAAGACTTGGAGAGTCCTTTTTCAACGTCTCTTGATGCCCGATTCCCCTACCATGACTCCAGAGCAAGGACGCGCTCCCCTCGCCACAAGCAGGAAAACTGACTTCCCTAGTACCACACAAGAGGCTCCCTGAGTACCCCATCGTACCTCGTGAGAAAACCCACACTGGCGCCGCAGTTTGAGAAAAACCACAAGATGCCCCCGTCAAGGAGAGATGGGGGCCTTCTTTTCCTGTCTGACCTGGAGAGCAATTCCTGGTCCTCTCTCCAAACTTCACAGGAGTATTGACTCCCTTTAGGCCACTCAGTTGGGTCCAAGAAATACCCGGTGCGACTCGAGAGGAGAGCGGAGTCCTTTGCTTCCCTCGAGACGAGGCCTGACTCCCCGGGTGAGTTTGGAATGCAACCCCGAGATCCCTGTCGCCCCTGGAGTGGAACATTTTGTCCTAGACACAAGCCTAGATGAGGTCTATTTTGCCCTACAGTGACTCGAGAGCAACCTCCATCTCTCCCTCACAATTTGAATGGAAGATTGGTCTTCCCACGGTCAACACAAGAGGAAGTCTGAATTTCCCATCGTAATTCGAGAATTCAGCCTCAAGTCTTAAAAACCATGTGGTTCCCCCTTCATCCCAATATGAGGCCCTTGCCAGCTAGAGTCTCAAGAGAAGTCCCACGTTCCATCTTAAAGTTCGAAATGCTACTTGGCACCCTTGATGCGACCCCAAAGTTCCCCAAAATACCGGTCTCACTCCAAGGGAACACCGAAGTTCCTGGTGTCTCCAGGGAAGTCCCATATTCCGTCCTTAAGTGCGAAACGGTACTTGACACCCTTGATGCGACCGCAAAAGTTCCCCGACACGCTGGGTTCCCTCGAGGGGAACACCGAGGGTCCCGGCACCACTTCATCTGAGCCCCTTCTCCCCTCCTGATCGCGACAGGAGAGTCGATTCCCCTGCTTTGTCTGGAAGGGGTTCCCGGCCTTCCTGGCACACCTCAGGATGAGGCCGGTCTCAGGAGGAAATTCGAGACTAGCCACGTGTGAGGTGCCACGTGCCGAACGACCCCGATTTTCCGGTCCGCTCTTGATAAGAACCCGATGCCCGGACACCTCTTCGAAGGCAACCCTGTGGGTGAAGGCACAACACGAAGGGGCACTGACACCCCCGTGCATCATCCGGAAAAACCCGCAGGGTCTACACACAGCTCGACAAGGGGCCTGAGACTCCCGGAACAACTCGAGAGGTAACCAGAATTCCATTCCTCAGACAAGACGAGGCATGACTCTCCTGTCCCAACACTGCAGGGACCGTGCAGTCAGAGTCCGAAACCGAGAGGAAGCCTGAGGTTCCTGCCTCCCCTCGAGATGAGGCCCTCTTCCATTGCGCCGAACCCAGCAGAGTCCCGAGAGGCCCTGCCAACTCCACAGCATCCCTCACCTCTCAGAGGCACCGTGGGAAGTTCCCTAAGGTCCGCTGCAGAAGTCGAGGGAAACGAGGGTTTCCCGCCGCAACCCAAGAAAGACCTCGAGAGTCCTTCTTCAACGCCTCTTGAGGACCTAGCCGCTTCCCATGACTCGAGAGTGATGACCAGCTCCCCCTCGCCATGCGCATGGAGACCTGACTTCCCTGGCCGCGCACGAGAGGCTCCCTGAGGTCCTCGTCGTGCCTCGTGAGAAAACCCCCATGGGCGCAGCAGCCTGAGGAAACCCATGAGACGCCCCCGTCATCGCGAGATGAGGGCCTTCTTTTCCTGCCTGGCCTGGAGAGCAATCCCGAGTCCTCTCTCCAAACTGAAGAGGAGGCTCGACACCCTTGAGTCCACTCAGTGGGCTCCAAGAGATCCGTGTCGCGACTTCAGAGGAAAGCGGAGTCCTTTGCTTCCCCTCCAGGCGAGTCCTGACTCCCCGGGGGAGTCTGGAATGGAAACCCTGGATCCCTGTCTTCCCTTGAGAGGAATATTAGGTCCTGGACACACGCCTCGATGAGGTCTCTTTGGCCCTGTAGTGACTCGAGCAGAACCCCCAGCTTTCCATCGCAACTCGAATTGAAGATTGGGCTTCCCAGGGCCAACCCAAGAGAGACCTGAAATTCCTGTCGTTTTCGAGAATCCCGATGCAACTCAAGAAAAACGATGTGGTTCCAACGTCTTCACAGGATGAGGCCCTTGCCCGCTACAGCATCTCCAGGGAAGTCCCATGTTCCGTCCTGAAGTGGGAAACGGTACTTGGCTCCCTTGATGCGACACCTAAAGTTCCCTGAAACGCCGGGTTCCCTCGAGTGGAACACCGAGGGTCCCGGCACCACTTCATCTGAGCCCCATCTCCCCTCCTGATCGCGACAGGAGAATCGATTCCCCTACTTTGTGTGGAAGGGGTTCCCGGCCTTCCTGGCGCACCTCAGGATGATGCTGGTCTCATGAGGAAATTCGAGATGAGCCACGTGGTTGGTGCCACATGCCGAATGACCCCGATTTCCCGGTCCACTCTTGAAATGAACCCGATGCCCGGACACTTCTTTGAAGGCAACCCTGTGGGGGAAGGCACAAAACGAAGGGGCACTGACACCCCCATGCATCTTCTGGAAACACCCGCAGGTTCCACACACAGCTTGTCAAGGGCCCTGAGACCCCCTGAACGACTCGAGAGGCAAGCAGAGTTCCGTTACTCAGACAAGACGAGGCCTGACTCTCCTGTCCCAACTCTGCAGGGACCCTGCGGTCGGAGTCAGAAATGGAGAGGAAGCCTGAGGTTCCTGCCTCCAATCGAGATGAGGCCCTCTTTCATTTCGTCAAACCTAGTGGAGTCCCGAGAGGCCCCTCTAACTCCTCAGTATCCCTCACCTCTCAGAGGCACCTGGGAAGTTCCCTAAGGTCCCCTGTAGAGGTCGAGGGAAACGAGTGTTTCCCGCCCCAACCCAAGAAAGACCTTGAGAGTCCTTCTTAAATGCCTCCTGAGGCCCTAGTCCCTCCCATGACTCGAGAGCAATGACGCGATCTGCCTGGCCACACGCATGGAGTCAGGCTTCTCTGGCGCTGCACAAGAGGCTCCCTGAACTCCCCATCATATCTCGTGAGAAACCCCACACTGGCGCCGCAGCTCAAGAAAACCCATGAGACGCCCCCATCATCTCGAGAGGAGGGCCATCTTTAACTGCATGGTATGCAGATCAAGCGTGAACCTTCTGTCGAAGCTACACAGGACTCGTGACTCCCTTTAGGCCACTCATTGGGCTCCAAGAGTTACGTGTCGCGACTCGAGAGGATAGTGGAGTCCTTTGCTTCCACTCGAGACGAGGCGTGACCCACCGGGTGAGACTGGAATGCGACCCCGATATCCCTGTCGCCCCTGGAGAGGAACATTACGTCCTGGATCCAAGCCTAGATGAGGACTCTTTGCCCTGAAGTGACTCGAGAGCAACCCTCAGCTCTCTCTGACAAGTTGAATGGAAGATTGGACTTCCTGGGCCAACACAAGAGGAAGCCTGAATTCCCCGTTGTAACTCGAGAATCCCGCCTCAACTCGAGAAAAACCATGTGTTTCCCTCGTCATCGCAATATGAGGCCCTTGCCCGCTATAGCATCTCCAGAGAATTCCCACGTTCCGTCTTGAAGTGCGAAACTGTACTTGGCAGCCTTGATGCGACCTCAAAAGTGCCGTGACATACCGGTCTCACTCGAGGGGACCACCGAGGTTCCCGGCACCACTTCATCTGAGCCCCTTCTCCCCTTCTGATCGCGAGCGGTGGGTCGATTCCCCTGCTTTGTCTGCAAGGGGTTCCCGACCTTCCCGGCGCACCTCAGGATGAGGCCGGTATCCCGAGGAAATTCGAGACGTAGCCTCGTGGGTGGTACCACATGCTGAAAGACCCCAATTTTCCGGTACGCTCTTGAAAAGAACCCGATGCCCGGAAACCTCTTTGAAGGCAACCCTGTGGATAAAGGCACAACACGAAGGGGCACTGACACCCCCGTGCATCGTCCGGAAAACCCCGCAGGTTCCACACTCAGCTCAACAAGTGGCCTGTCACTCCGTGAACAACTCTAAAGGCAAGGGGAAATCCATTCCTCCACAGAAGACGAGGCGTGACTCTCTTGTCCATACTCTGCAGGTACCCTGCGACCCTAGTCAGAAATGGAGAGGACCCCTGACGTTCCTGCCTCCATTCGAGATGAGGCCCTCTTCGATTGCACCAAACCCAGTTGAGTAACGAAGGGCCCCTCCCAAATCCACAGTGTCCCTGACTTCTCAGAGGCACCCTTAGAAGTTGCCTGAGGTCACCGACACAAATCGAGGGAACCCAGGGTTCCCTGCCGCAACCCGAGAAAGACCTCAAGAGTCTTTCTTCAATGCGTCTTGAGGCCCGATTTGCCTACTATGACTCGAGAGCAATCACGCACTCCCCTTCACCACACGCACGGAGACCTGACGTCCCTAGCACCACACGAGAGGCTCTCTGAGCTCCCTGTTGTACCTCGTGAGAAATCTGATACTGGCGCCGCAGCTGGAGAAAACCCACGAGATGCCCCCGTCATCGCGAGATGAGGGCCTTTTTTCCTGCATGGCCAGGAAAACAATCCCGAGTCATCTCTCCAAACTCCATAGGAGGCTTCACTCCGTTTACGCCACGCAGTGGGCTCCAAGAGATACCCGTCGCGACTCGACAGGAGAGCGGAGTCCTTTTTTTCCCCTCAAGACGAGGCCTGACTCTCCGGGTGAGTCGAGAATGCAACCCTGAGATCTCTGTTGGCCCAGTAGTGGAACACTAGGTCCTGGACACAAGCGTAGATGAGGTCTGTTTTGCCCTGCAGTGACTGGAGAGCAATCCCCAGTTCTAACTTGCAACTCGAATGGAATACTGGATTTTCCTGGCGCCACACAAGAGGCTCCCTGAGATCCCCGTGGTACTTCATGAGACACCCCACACTGGCGCCGCAGCTCGAGAAAACCCACGAGACGCCACCGTCATCTCGAGATGAGGGCCTTCTTTTCCTGCATGGCCTGGAGTCCAATCCCGAGTCCTCTCTCCAAACTCCACAGGAGGCTTGACTCCCTTTAGTACACACAGTGGGCTCCAAGAGATACCCATCGCGACTCGAGACGAGAGCGGAATTCTTTGCTTACCCTCGAGCTGAGAACTGACTCCCCGGATGAGTCTGGAATGCAAACCCGAGATCCCTGTCGCCCCTGGAGAGCAATGTTAGATCCTGGACACAAGCCTAAATTAGGTCTCTTTTGCCCTGCAGTGACTCTAGCGCAATCCCCAGCTCCCCCTCGCAACCCGAATGGAAGATTGGATTTCAAGGCCAACAAGAGGAAGCCTAAATTCCCGGTCATAACTCGAGAATCCCGCCGCAACTCGAGCAAAACCACGTGGTTCTCCCGTCATCGCAAGATGAGGCCCTTGCCCACTACAGCGTTTCAAAAGATGTCCCAGGTTCCGTCTTGAAATGCGAAACGGTACTTGGCACTCTTGATGCGACCTCAAAATTCCCCCAACACGCCGGTCTCACTCAAGGGGAACACCGAGGTTCCCGGCACCACTTCATTTAAGCCCCTTCTCCCCTCCTGATCGTGACCGGTGGGTCGATTCCCCTGCTTTGTCTGCAAGGCGGCCCGACCTTCCCTGCACAACTCAGGATGAGGCCGGTCTCATGGGGAAATTCGATACGTAGCTTTGTGGGTGGTGCCACTTGCTGAAAGACTCCAATTTCCCGGTCCGCTCTTGATAAGAATCCGATGCTCGGACATCTCTTGGAAGGCAGCCTTGAGTATGAAGGTACAACACGAAGGGGCACTAACACACCTGTGCATCATCCGGAAAAACGGGCAGGTTACACACACAGCTCGACAAGTGGCCTGTCACCTCGAGAACAACTCGAGAGGCAAGAGGAGTCCCATCCTCCAGAAAAGACGAGGCCTGACTCTCCTGTACCAACATGCAGGGACCTTGCGATCTGAGTCAGAAATGGAGAGGAACACTGAGGTTCCTGCTTCAACTCGAGATGAGTCCCTCTTACATTCCACCAAATGCAGAGGAGTCTCGAGAGGCCCCTCCAAACTGCACAGTATCCCTGACTTCTCAGAGGCACTCTGAGAAGCTCCCTGAGGTCGCAGGCCCAAGTCAAGGGAACCCTGGGTTTTATGCAGTGACCCGAGAAAGACCTCGAGAGTCCTTCTTCAACCCGTCTTGAGGCCCGATTACCCTACCATGACTTGAGAGCAATGACGAGCTCCCCCTAGCCATCTCATGGGGACCTGACTTCCCTGGCGCCACACGAGAGGCTCCCTGAGCTCCCTCTCGTACCTCGTCAGAAACCCGGCACTAGCGCAGCAGTCTAGAAAACCCACGAGACGCCGCCATCATCGCGAGATGAGGGCCTTCTTTTCCTGCATGGCCTGGAGAGGAATCCCGAGTCCTCTCTCCAAACAGCACAGGAGGCTTGACTCCCTTTAGGGCACACAGTGGGCTCCAAGAGATACCCATCGCGACTCAAAAGGACAGCGGAGTTCTTTGCTTCCCCTCGAGACGAGGCCTGATTCCCCGGGTGAGTCTGGTATGCAACCCCAAGATCCCTGTCGCCCCTAGGGACGAACATTAAGTCCTGGACACAAGCCTAGATGAGGTCTATTTTGCCCTGCAGTGACTCGAGAGCAATCCCCAGCTCTCCCTTTAAACTCGAATGGAAGATAGGACTTCCCTGGCCCAACACATGAGGAAGACTGTATTCCCCATCGAAACTCGAGAATCCCGCCACAACTCGAGAAACGCCACGTGGTTCCCCCGTCATCCCAAGATGAGGCCCTTGCCCCCTACAGCGTCTCAAGAGAAGTCCCACGTTCCATCTTGAAGTGCGAAACGGTATTGGCACCCTTGATGCGCCCTCACATGTTCCTCGACACTCCAGTCTGACTCGAGGAGAACACCGAGGTTCCCGGCACCACTACATCTGGGCCCTTCTCCTTTCCTGATCGCGACAGGAGGGTCGATTCCCCTGTTTTGTCTTGAAGGGGTTCCCACCTTTCCCGGTGCATCTCAGGATGAGGCCGGTCTCACGAGGATATTCGAGACATAGCCACGTGGATGGTGACACATGCCGAAAGACCCCGATTTCCCGGTCCGCTCTTGATAAGATCCTGATGCCCGGACACCTCTTTGAAGATAACCCTTTTGATGAAGGCACAACACTTAGGGGCACTGACACCCCTGGGTATCGTCCGGAGAAACCCGCAGGTACCACACACAGCTCGAGAAGTGACCTGTCACCACGTGAACAACTGGAGAGGCAAGCAGAGTTCCATTCCTCCACACAAGACGAGGCCTGACTCTCCTGTTCGAACTCTGCAGCGAAACTGCGATCCGAGTCAGATCTGGCCCAGGGGAAGTCAGGAGAGGAAACATGAGTTTCCTGCCTCCACTCGAGATGAGGCCCTCTTCCATTGCACCAAACCCAGTGGAGTCCCGAGAGACCCCTCCCAACTGCTCAGTATCCCTGACTTCTCAGAGGTACCCTTAGACCTTCCTGAGATCACCGGCACAAGTCGAGGGAACCAAGGGTTTCCTGCCCCAACCCGTAAAAGACCTCGAGAGTCCTTCTTCAACACGTCTTGAGGTGCGATTCCCCTACCATGACTCGAGAGCAATGACGCGCTCCCCCTAGCCACGCGCATAGAAACCTGACTTCCCTGGCGCCACAGGAGAGGCTCCCTGAGCTCTCCATTATACCTCGTGAGCAACACCACAATGGAGCCACAGCTCGAGAATACCCACGAGACGCCCCAGTCCTCACGAGATGAGGGCCTTCTTTTGCTGTATGGCCTGGAGAGCAATCCTGAGTCCTCTCTCCAAACTCCACAGGAGGCTTGACTCATTTTAGGCCACACAGTGAGCTCCAAGATATACCCGTCGCGACTTGACAGGAGAGCGGTGTCCTTGGCTTCCCCTCGAGACGAGGCCTGACTCCCCGGGTGAGTCGAGAATGCAATGCTGAGATGGCTTTCGCCCCAGCAGAGGAACATTAGGTCCTGGACACAAGCCTAGATGAGGTCTATTTGGCCCTGCAGTGTCTCGAGAGCAATCCCCAGTTCTAACTCACAATTCGAATGAAAACTGGACTTCCCTGGGCCAGTTGAAGAGGAAGCCTGAATTCCCGGTTGTAACTCGAGAATCCCGCCCCAACTCAAGAAAAACCACGTGGTTCCCCCGTCATCGAAAGATGAGGCCCTTGCCCACTACAGCGTCTCAAGAGAAGTCCCACGTTCCGTATTGAAGAGCGAAAAGTTACTTGGAACCCTTGATGCGACCCCAAAAGTTCCCCGACATACCAGTCTCACTTGAGGAGAACACCGATGTTCCCGGCACCACTTCATCTGAGACTCTTCTCCCCTCTTGATCGCGACAGGAGGTTCGATTCCCCTGCTTTGTCTGGAAGGCGTTCCCGACCTTCCTGGCGCACATCAAGATGAGGCCAGTCTCACGAGGAAATTCGAGACATAGCCTCGTGGGTGGTGCGGCATGCCAAAAGACCCCAATTCCCTGGTCCGCTCTTGATAAGAACCCGATGGCAGAACCCAACTCGAAGGCAATCCTGTGGAACAAGGCACAACACGAAGGGGCAGTGACACCCCAGTGCATCGTCCAGAAAAACCCACAAGTTCCACATACAAATCGACAAGTGGCCTGTCACCCCATGAACAACGCGAGAGTCAAGCGGAGTTCCATTCCTCCACACAAGACGAGGCCTGACTCTCCTGTCCCAGCTCTGCAGGGACTCTGCGATCCGAGTCAGATCCGGCACATTCGAAGCCAGGAGAGGAACCCTGAGGTTCCTGCCTCAACTTGTCATGAGGCCCTCTTCCATTGCACCAAACCCAGTGGAGTTCCGAGAGGCCCCTCCCAACTCCACAGTGACCCTGACTTCTCAGAGGCACGCTGAGAAGCTTCCTGAGGTCACTGGCACAAGTCGATGGAACCCAGGGTTTCCTGCTTCAACCCAAGAAAGACCTCGAGAGTCCTTCTTTAACACGTTTTCAGGCCCAATTCCCCTACCATGACTCGAGAACAATGACGGGCTCCCTCTCACCACGTGCATAGAGACCTGACTGCCCTGGCACCACGTGAGAGGCTCACTGAGCTCCCAGTCTTACTTCGTGAGAAACCCCACACTAGCGCCACAGCTCGAGAAAACCTACGAGACGCCCCAGTCATCGGGAGACGAGGGCCTTCATTTCCTGCATTGCCTGGAGAGCAATCCCGTGTCCTCCCTCCAAACACCAGAGGAGGTTTGACTCCCTTTAAGCCACTCAGTGGGCTCCAAGACATACCCGTCCGACTCGAGAGGAGAGCAGAGTCCTTTGCTTCCCCTCGAGACGAGGCCTGACTCCAGGGTGAGTCTGGAATGCAACCCCGAGATTCCTGTCGCCCCTTGACATGAACATTAGGTCCTGCACACAAGCCTTGGTGGGGTCTCTTTTGCCTTCAGTGACTAGAGCGCACCTCCAGCTCTTCCTCGAATCTCGAATGGAAGATAAGACTTTTGTGGGCCAACACAAGAGGAAGCATGAATTCCCTATGGTAACTCAAATATCCCACCGCAACTAGAGAAAAACCAAGTGGTTCCCCAGTCATTCCAAGATGAGGCCCTTGCCCGCTGGAGCACCCCAAGAGAAGTCCCACGTTCCAATTTGAAGAGAGAAACGGTACTTGGAACGCGTTATGCGACCCCAAAAGTTACCCGACATACCTGTCTCACTTGAGGGAAACACCGAGGTTCCCAGCAGCACTTCATCTGAGCCACTTCTCTCCTCCTGATCGCCACAGGAGGGTCGAATCCTCTGCTTTGTCTGGAAGGGTTTCATGACCTTCGCGGCACACCTCAGGATGAGGCCGGTTTCATGAGGAAATTCGAGATTAGCCACGTGGGTGGTGCCAAATGCTGAACGACCCCGATTTCCCAGTCCGCTCTTCATAAGAACACGATGCCCGGACACCTCTTCGAAGGCAACCCTGTGGATGAAGACACAAAACGAAGGGTCACTGACACCCCCATGCATCGTCTGGAAAAACCTGCAGATTTCACACACAGTTTGACAAGGGGCCTGAAACCCCATGAACAACTCAAGAGGCAAGCGGAGTTCCATTCCTCAGAAAAGACATAGCCTGACTCTCCTGTCCCAACTCTGCAGGGACACTACGATCAGAGTCAGAATTGGAGAGGAAGACTGAGGTTCCTGACTCCACTCTAGATGAGGCCCTCTTCCATTGCGACAAACCCAGTGGAGTCCCGAGAGGCCCCACCAACACCACAGCGACCCTCACCTCTCATAGGCACCCTGGGAAGTTCCCTCAGGTCCCCGACAAAAGTCGGGGGAAACGAGGGTTTCCCGCTGCAACCCGAGAAAGACATCGAGAGTCCTTCTTCAACGCGTCTTGAGGCCCTAGTCCCCTCCCATGACTCGAGAACAATGACGCGCTCCTTCTCGCCACGTGCATGGAGACATGACTTCCCTGGCGCCGCAAGAGAGGCTCCCTGAGATCCTCGTCGTGCCTCGGGAGAAAACCCCAACGGGTGCCGCAGCTCGAGGAAATCCCTGAGATGCCACCGTCCTCGCGAGGTGAGGGCCGTCTTTTCCTGCCTGGCCTGGAGAGCAATCAGGAGTCCTCTCTCAAAAGTGAAGAGGAGGCTGGACGCCCTTGAGGCCACTCAGGGGGCAGCAAGATATCAGAGTCGCGACTCGGGAGGAGAGCGGAGTCCTTTGCTTCCTCTCGAGGCGAGGCCTGACTCCCCGGGGGAGCATGGGATGCAACCCCGAGATCCTTGTCTTCCCTGGAGAGGAGCATTAGGTCCTGGACACACGCCTAGATGAGGTCTCTTTGGCCCTGCAGTGACTCGAGCGCAACCCCCAGCTTTCCCTCGCCAGTAGAATAGAAGGTTGGGTTACCCAGGGCCGACACAAGAGGAAGCCTGTAATCCCCTGTCGTAACATGAGAATCCCGCCGCAACTCGAGAAAAACCACGTGGTTCCCACCTCTTGGCAAGATGAGGCACTTGCCCGTGACGGCGTCTCAAGGGAAGTCCCCTGTTCCGCCCTGAAGGGCGAAACGGAACCTGAGAGCCTTCATGCGACCCCAAAAAGTTCCCCGATACGCCGGGTTCCCTCGAGTGGAACACCGAGGGTGCCGGCACCGCTTCATCTGAGCCCCTTCTCCCCTCCTGATCGCGACAGGAGAGGCGATTCCCCTGCGTGGTCTGGAAGGGGTTCCCGGACTTGCCGGCGCACCTCAAGAGGAGGCCGGTCACACGAGGACATTCGAGACGAGCCACGAGGGTGGTGCCACATGCCGAACGAGCCCGATTCCCCGGTCCGCTCTTGAGAAGAACCCGATGACGGACCCCTCTTCGAAGGCAACCCTGTGGGTGAAGGCACAGCCCGAAGCGGCACTAACACCCCCGTGCATCGTCCGGAAACAACCGCGGGTTCCACACACAGCTCGACGAGGGGCCTGAGACCCCCTGAGCAACTCGAGAGGCCAGCGGGGTTCCCTTCCTCAGACAAGACGAGGCCTGACTCTCCTGTCCCAACTCTGCAGGGACCCTGCGGTCGGAGTCCGAAACGAAGAGGAAGCCTGAGGTTCCTGCCTCCCCTCGAGGTGAGGCCCTCTTCCGTTGCGCCAGACCCAGCGGAGTCCCGAGGGGCCCCGCCACCTCCACAGAACCCTCGCCTCTCAGAGGCACACTGGGAAGTTCCCTAAGGTCCCCGGCAGAAGGCGAGGGACACGAGGGTTTCCCGACGCCCCCCGAGAAAGACCTCGAGAGTCCTTCTTCAACGCGTCTCGAGGCCCTAGTCCCCTCCCGTGACTCGAGAGCCAGGACGCGCTCCCCTTCGCCACGCGCATGGAGACCTGACTTCCCTGGCGCCGCACGAGAGGCTCCCTGAGATCCTCGTCGTGCCTCGGGAGAAAACCCCCACGGGCGCCGCAGCTCGAGGAAACCCCTGAGATGCCCCTGTCCTCGCGAGCTGAGGGCCTTCTTTTCCTGCATGGCCTGGAGAGCAATCCCGGGTCCTCTCTCCAAACGGAAGAGGAGGCTGGACTCCCTTGAGGCCGCTCAGGGGGCTCCAAGAGAACCGCGTCGCGACTCGAGAGGAGAGCGGAGTCCTTGGCTTCCCCTCGAGACGAGGCCTGAGTCCCCGGGGGAGCCTGGAATGCAACCCCGTGATCCCTGCCTTCCATGGAGAGGAATATTAGGTCCCGGACACACGCCTAGGTGAGGTCTCTTCGGCCCTGCAGTGACTCGAGCGCAACCCCCAGCTTTCCCTCGCAACCCGAGGGGAAGATTGGGCTTCCCAGGGCCAACCCAAAGGGAAGGCTGAGATCCCCGTCGTAACTCGAGAATGCCGCCGCAACTCGAGAAAAACCACGTGGTTCCCACCTCTTGGCAAGATGAGGCCCTTGCCCGCGACAGCGTCTCAAGGGAAGTCCCCTGTTCCGCCCTGAAGGGCGAAACGGTCCCTGACAGCCTTCCTGCGACCCCCAAAAGTCCCCCGACACGCCGGGGTCCCCCGAGGGGAACACCGAGGGTCCCGGCACCGCTTCCTCTGAGCCCCTTCTCCCCTCCTGATCGCGACAGGAGAGGCGATTCCCCTGCGTGGTCTGGAAGGGGTTCTCGGCCTTCCCGGCGCACCTCAGGATGAGGCCGGTCTCACGAGGAAATTCGAGACGAGCCACGTGGGTGGGGCCACATGACGAACGCCCCCGGTTCCCCGGTCCGCCCTTGAGAAGGACCCGAGGCCCGGACCCCTCTTCGAAGGCAACCCTGTGGGTGAAGGCACAACACGAAGGGGCACTGCCACCCCCGTGCATCATCCGCAAAGACCTGCGGGTTCCACACACAGCTCGACGAGGGGCCTGAGACCCCCTGGGCAACTCGAGAGGCCAGCGGGGTTCCCTTCCTCAGACAAGACGAGGCCTGACTGTACTGTCCCAACTCTGCAGGGACCCTGCGGTCGGAGTCCGAAACAGAGAGGAAGCCTGAGGTTCGTTCCTCCCCTCGAGGTGAGGCCCTCTTCCGTTGCGCCAGACCCAGCGGAGTCCCGAGGGGCCCCGCCACCTCCACAGGATCCCTCGCCTCTCAGAGGCACCCTGGGAAGTTCCCTAAGGTCCCCGGCAGAAGGCGAGGGACACGAGGGTTTCCCGCCGCCCCCCGAGAAAGACCTCGAGAGTCCTTCTTCAACGCGTCTCGAGGCCCTAGTCCCCTCCCGTGACTCGAGAGCCAGGACGCGCTCCCCCTCGCCACGCGCATGGAGACCTGACTTCCCTGGCGCCGCACGAGAGGCTCCCTGAGATCCTCGTCGTGCCTCGAGAGAAAACCCCCACGGGCGCCGCAGCTCGAGGAAACCCCTGAGACGCCCCCGTCCTCGCGAGCTGAGGGCCTTCTTTTCCTGCATGGCCTGGAGAGCAATCCCGGGTCCTCTCTCCAAACGGAAGAGGAGGCTGGACTCCCTTGAGGCCGCTCAGGGGGCTCCAAGAGACCCGCGTCGCGACTCGAGAGGAGAGCGGAGTCCTTGGCTTCCCCTCGAGACGAGGCCTGACTCCCCGGGGGAGCCTGGAATGCAACCCCGAGATCCCTGCCTTCCCTGGAGAGGAATATTAGGTCCCGGACACACGCCTAGGTGAGGTCTCTTCGGCCCTGCAGTGACTCGAGCGCAACCCCCAGCTTTCCCCCGCAACCCGAGGGGAAGATTGGGCTTCCCAGGGCCAACCCAAGGGGAAGGCTGAGATCCCCGTCGTAACTCGAGAATCCCGCCGCAACTCGAGAAAAACCACGTGGTTCCCACCTCTTGGCAAGATGAGGCCCTTGCCCGCAATGGCGTCTCAAGGGAAGTCCCCTGTTCCGCCCTGAAGGGCGAAACGGTCCCTGACAGCCTTCCTGCGACCCCCAAAAGTCCCCCGACACACAGGGGTCCCCCGAGGGGAACACCGAGGGTCCCGGCACCGCTTCCTCTGAGCCCCTTCTCCCCTCCTGATCGCGACAGGAGAGGCGATTCCCCTGCGTGGTCTGGAAGGGGTTCCCGGCCTTCCCGGCGCACCTCAGGATGAGGCCGGTCTCACGAGGAAATTCAAGACGAGCCACGTGGGTGGGGCCACATGCCGAACGCCCCCGATTCCCCGGTCCGCCCTTGAGAAGTACCCGAGGCCCGGACCCCTCTCCGAAGGCAACCCTGTGGGTGAAGGCACAACACGAAGGGGCACTGCCACCCCCGTGCATCGTCCGCAAAAACCCGCGGTTTCCACACACAGCTCGACGAGGGGCCTGAGACCCCCTGAGCAACTCGAGAGGCCAGCGGGGTTCCCTTCCTCAGACAAGACGAGGCCTGACTCTCCTGTCCCAACTCTGCAGGGACCCTGCGGTCGGAGTCCGAAACGGAGAGGAAGCCTGAGGTTCCTGCCTCCCCTCGAGGTGAGGCCCTCTTCCGTTGCGCCAGACCCAGCGGAGTCCCGAGGGGCCCCGCCACCTCCACAGGATCCCTCGCCTCTCAGAGGCACCCTGGGAAGTTCCCTAAGGTCCCCGGCAGAAGGCGAGGGACACGAGGGTTTCCCGCCGCCCCCCGAGGAAGACCTCGAGAGTCCTTCTTCAACGCGTCTCGAGGCCCTAGTCCCCTCCCGTGACTCGAGAGCCAGGACGCGCTCCCCCTCGCCACGCGCATGGAGACCTGACTTCCCTGGCGCCGCACGAGAGGCTCCCTGAGATCCTCGTCGTGCCTCGGGAGAAAACCCCCACGGGCGCCGCAGCTCGAGGAAACCCCTGAGACGCCCCCGTCCTCGCGAGCTGAGGGCCTTCTTTTCCTGCATGGCCTGGAGAGCAATCCCGGGTCCTCTCTCCAAACGGAAGAGGAGGCTGGACTCCCTTGAGGCCGCTCAGGGGGCTCCAAGAGACCCGCGTCGCGACTCGAGAGGAGAGCGGAGTCCTTGGCTTCCCCTCGAGACGAGGCCTGACTCCCCGGGGGAGCCTGGAATGCAACCCCGAGATCCCTGCCTTCCCTGGAGAGGAATATCAGGTCCCGGACACAAGCCTTGGTGAGGTCTCTTCGGCCCTGCAGTGACTCGAGCGCAACCCCCAGCTTTCCCTCGCAACCCGAGGGGAAGATTGGGCTTCCCAGGGCCAACCCAAAGGGAAGGCTGAGATCCCCGTCGTAACTCGAGAATCCCGCCGCAACTCGAGAAAAACCACGTGGTTCCCACCTCTTGGCAAGATGAGGCCCTTGCCCGCCACGGCGTCTCAAGGGAAGTCCCCTGTTCCGCCCTGAAGGGCGAAACGGTCCCTGACAGCCTTCCTGCGACCCCCAAAAGTCCCCCGACACGCCGGGTTCCCTCGAGGGGAACACCGAGTGTCCCGGCACCGCTTCCTCTGAGCCCCTTCTCCCCTCCTGATCGCGACAGGAGAGGCGATTCCCCTGCGTGGTCTGGAAGGGGTTCCTGGCCTTCCCGGCGCACCTCAGGATGAGGCCGGTCTCACGAGGAAATTCCAGACGAGCCACGTGGGTGGGGCCACATGCCGAACGCCCCCGATTCCCCGGTCCGCCCTTGAGAAGGACCCGAGGCCCGGACCCCTCTTCGAAGGCAACCCTGTGGGTGAAGGCACAGCACGAATGGGCACTGCCACCCCCGTGCATCGTCCGCACAGACCCGCGGGTTCCACACACAGCTCAACGAGGGGCCTGAGACCCCCTGAGCAACTCGAGAGGCCAGCGGGGTTAACTTCCTCAGACAAGACGAGGCCTGACTCTCCTGTCCCAACTCTGCAGGGACCCTGCGGTCGGAGTCCAAAACGGAGAGGAAGCCTGAGGTTCCTGCCTTCCCTCGAGGTGAGGCCCTCTTCCGCTGCGCCAGACCCAGCGGAGTCCCGAGGGGCCCCGCCACCTCCACAGGATCCCTCGCCTCTCAGAGGCACCCTGGGAAGTTCCCTAAGGTCCCCGGCAGAAGGCGAGGGACACGAGGGTTTCCCGCCGCCCCCCGAGAAAGACCTCGAGAGTCCTTCTTCAACGCGTCTCGAGGCCCTAGTCCCCTCCCGTGACTCGAGAGCCAGGACGCGCTCCCCCTCGCCACGCGCATGGAGACCTGACTTCCCTGGCGCCGCACGAGAGGCTCCCTGAGATCCTCGTCGTGCCTCGGGAGAAAACCCCCACGGGCGCCGCAGCTCGAGGAAACCCCTGAGACGCCCCCGTCCTCGCGAGCTGAGGGCCTTCTTTTCCTGCATGGCCTGGAGAGCAATCCCGGGTCCTCTCTCCAAACGGAAGAGGAGGCTGGACTCCCTTGAGGCCGCTCAGGGGGCTCCAAGAGACCCGCGTCGCGACTCGAGAGGAGAGCGGAGTCCTTGGCTTCCCCTCGAGACGAGGCCTGACTCCCCGGGGGAGCCTGGAATGCAACCCCGAGATCCCTGCCTTCCCTGGAGAGGAATATCAGGTCCCGGAAACACGCCTAGGTGAGGTCTCTTCGGCCCTGCAGTGACTCGAGCGCAACCCCCAGCTTTCCCTCGCAACCCGAGGGGAAGATTGGGCTTCCCAGGGCCAACCCAAGGGGAAGGCTGAGATCCCCGTCGTAACTCGAGAATCCCGCCGCAACTCGAGAAAAACCACGTGGTTCCCACCTCTTGGCAAGATGAGGCCCTTGCCCGCCACGGCGTCTCAAGGGAAGTCCCCTGTTCCGCCCTGAAGGGCGAAACGGTCCCTGACAGCCTTCCTGCGACCCCCAAAAGTCCCCCGACACGCCGGGTTCCCTCGAGGGGAACACCGAGGGTCCCGGCACCGCTTCCTCTGAGCCCCTTCTCCCCTCCTGATCGCGACAGGAGAGGCGATTCCCCTGCGTGGTCTGGAAGGGGTTCCCGGCCTTCCCGACGCACCTCAGGATGAGGCCGGTCTCACGAGGAAATAACAGACGAGCCACGTGGGTGGGGCCACATGCCGAACGCCCACGATTCCCCGGTCCGCCCTTGAGAAGGACCCGAGGCCCGGACCCCTCTTCGAAGGCAACCCTGTGGGTGAAGGCACAGCACGAAGGGGCACTGCCACCCCGTGCATCGTCCGCACAGACCCGCGGGTTCCACACACAGCTCGACGAGGGACCTGAGACCCCCTGAGCAACTCGAGAGGCCAGCGGGGTTCCCTTCCTCAGACAAGACGAGGCCTGACTCTCCTGTCCCAACTCTGCAGGGACCCTGCGGTCGGAGTCCGAAACGGAGAGGAAGCCTGAGGTTCCTGCCTTCCCTCGAGGTGAGGCCCTCTTCCGCTGCGCCAGACCCAGCGGAGTCCCGAGGGGCCCCGCCACCTCCACAGGATCCCTCGCCTCTCAGAGGCACCCTGGCAAGTTCCCTAAGGTCCCCGGCAGAAGGCAAGGGACACGAGGGTTTCCCGCCGCCCCCCGAGAAAGACATCGAGAGTCCTTCTTCAACGCCTCTCGAGGCCCTAGTCCCCTCCCGTGACTCGAGAGCCAGGACGCGCTCCCCCTCGCCACGCGCATGGAGACCTGACTTCCCTGGCGCCGCACGAGAGGCTCCCTGACATCCTCGTCGTGCCTCGGGAGAAAACCCCACGGGCGCCGCAGCTCGAGGAAACCCCTGAGACGCCCCCGTCCTCGCGAGCTGAGGGCCTTCTTTTCCTGCATGGCCTGGAGAGCAATCCCGGGTCCTCTCTCCAAACGGAAGAGGAGGCTGGACTCCCTTGAGGCCGCTCAGGGGGCTCCAAGAGACCCGCGTCGCGACTCGAGAGGAGAGCGGAGTCCTTCGCTTCCCCTCGAGATGAGGCCTGACTCCCCGGGGAGCCTGGAATGCAACCCCGAGATCCCTGCCTTCCCTGGAGAGGAATATCAGTTCCCGGACACACGCCTAGGTGAGGTCTCTTCGGCCCTGCAGTGACTCGAGCGCAACCCCCAGCTTTCCCTCGCAACCCGAGGGGAAGATTGGGCTTCCCAGGGCCAACCCAAGGGGAAGGCTGAGATCCCCGTCGTAACTCGAGAATCCCGCCGCAACTCGAGAAAAACCACGTGGTTCCCACCTCTTGGCAAGATGAGGCCCTTGCCCGCCACGGCGTCTCAAGGGAAGACCCTGTTCCGCCCTGAGGGGCGAAACGGTCCCTGACAGCCTTCCTGCGACCCCCAAAAGTCCCCCGACACGCCGGGTTCCCTCGAGGGGAACACCGAGGGTCCCGGCACCGCTTCCTCTGAGCCCCTTCTCCCCTCCTGATCGCGACAGGAGAGGCGATTCACCTGCGTGGTCTGGAAGGGGTTCCCGGCCTTCCCGGCGCACCTCAGGATGAGGCCGGTCTCACGAGGAAATTCCAGACGAGCCACGTGGGTGGGGCCACATGCCGAACGCCCCCGATTCCCCGGTCCGCCTTTGATAAGGACCCGAGGCCCGGACCCCTCTTCGAAGGCAACCCTGTGGGTGAAGGCACAGCACGAAGGGGCACTGCCAACCCCGTGCATCGTCCGCACAGACCCGCGGGTTCCACACACAGCTCGACGAGGGGCCTGATACCCCCTGAGCAACTCGAGAGGCCAGCGGGGTTCCCTTCCTCAGACAAGACGAGGCCTGACTCTCCTGTCCCAACTCTGCAGGGACCCTTCGATCGGAGTCCGAAACGGAGAGGAAGCCTGAGGTTCCTGCCTCCCCTCGAGGTGAGGCCCTCTTCCGTTGCGCCAGACCCAGCGGAGTCCCGAGGGACCCCGCCACCTCCACAGGATCCCTCGCCTCTCAGAGGCACCCTGGGAAGTTCCCTAAGGTCCCCGGCAGAAGGCGAGGGACACGAGGGTTTCCCGCCGCCCCCCGAGAAAGACCTCGAGAGTCCTTCTTCAACGCGTCTCGAGGCCCTAGTCCCCTCCCGTGACTCGAGAGCCAGGACGCGCTCCCCCTCGCCACGCGCATGGAGACCTGACTTCCCTGGCGCCGCACGAGAGGCTCCCTGAGATCCTCGTCGTGCCTCGGGAGAAAACCCCCACGGGCGCCGCAGCTCGAGGAAACCCCTGAGACGCCCCCGTCCTCGCGAGCTGAGGGCCTTCTTTTCCTGCATGGCCTGGAAAGCAATCCCGTGTCCTCTCTCCAAACGGAAGAGGAGGCTGGACTCCCTTGAGGCCGCTCAGGGGGCTCCAAGAGACCCGCATCGCGACTCGAGAGGAGAGCGGAGTCCTTGGCTTCCCCTCGAGACGAGGCCTGACTCCCCGGGGGAGCCTGGAATGCAACCCCGAGATCCCTGCCTTCCCTGGAGAGGAATATCAGGTCCCGGACACACGCCTAGGTGAGGTCTCTTCGGCCCTGCAGTGACTCGAGCGCAACCCCCAGCTTTCCCCCGCAACCCGAGGGGAAGATTGGGCTTTTCAGGGCCAACCCAAGGGGAAGGCTGAGATCCCCGTCGTAACTCGAGAATCCCGCCGCAACTCGAGAAAAACCACGTGGTTCCCACCTCTTGGCAAGATGAGGCCCTTGCCCGCCACGGCGTCTCAAGGGAAGTCCCCTGTTCCGCCCTGAAGGGCGAAACGGTCCCTGACAGCCTTCCTGCGACCCCCAAAAGTCCCCCGACACGCCGGGTTCCCTCGAGGGGAACACCGAGGGTCCCGGCACCGCTTCCTCTGAGCCCCTTCTCCCCTCCTGATCGCGACAGGAGAGGCGATTCCCCTGCGTGGTCTGGAAGGGGTTCCTGGCCTTCCCGGCGCACCTCAGGATGAGGCCGGTCTCACGAGGAAATTCCAGACGAGCCACGTGGGTGGGGCCACATGCCGAACGCCCCCGATTCCCCGGTCCGCCCTTGAGAAGGACCCGAGGCCCGGACCCCTCTTCGAAGGCAACCCTGTGGGTGAAGGCACAGCACGAAGGGGCACTCCCACCCCGTGCATCGTCCGCACAGACCCGCGGGTTCCACACACAGCTCGACGAGGGACCTGAGACCCCCTGAGCAACTCGAGAGGCCAGCGGGGTTCCCTTCCTCAGACAAGACGAGGCCTGACTCTCCTGTCCCAACTCTGCAGGGACCCTGCGGTCGGAGTCCAAAACAGAGAGGAAGCCTGAGGTTCCTGCCTTCCCTCGAGGTGAGGCCCTCTTCCGCTGCGCCAGACCCAGCGGAGTCCCGAGGGGCCCCGCCACGTCCACAGGATCCCTCGCCTCTCAGAGGCACCCTGGGAAGTTCCCTAAGGTCCCCGGCAGAAGGCGAGGGACACGAGGGTTTCCCGCCGCCCCCCGAGAAAGACATCGAGAGTCCTTCTTCAACGCCTCTCGAGGCCCTAGTCCCCTCCCGTGACTCGAGAGCCAGGACGCGCTCCCCCTCGCCACGCGCATGGAGACCTGACTTCCCTGGCGCCGCACGAGAGGCTCCCTGACATCCTCGTCGTGCCTCGGGAGAAAACCCCACGGGCGCCGCAGCTCGAGGAAACCCCTGAGACGCCCCCGTCCTCGCGAGCTGAGGGCCTTCTTTTCCTGCATGGCCTGGAAAGCAATCCCGGGTCCTCTCTCCAAACGGAAGAGGAGGCTGGACTCCCTTGAGGCCGCTCAGGGGGCTCCAAGAGACCCGCGTCGCGACTCGAGAGGAGAGCGGAGTCCTTGGCTTCCCCTCGAGACGAGGCCTGACTCCCCGGGGGAGCCTGGAATGCAACCCCGAGATCCCTGCCTTCCCTGGAGAGGAATATCAGGTCCCGGACACACGCCTAGGTGAGCTCTCTTCGGCCCTGCAGTGACTCGAGCGCAACCCCCAGCTTTCCCCCGCAACCCGAGGGGAAGATTGGGCTTTCCAGGGCCAACCCAAGGGGAAGGCTGAGATCCCCGTCGTAACTCGAGAATCCCGCCGCAACTCGAGAAAAACCACGTGGTTCCCACCTCTTGGCAAGATGAGGCCCTTGCCCGCCACGGCGTCTCAAGGGAAGTCCCCTGTTCCGCCCTGAAGGGCGAAACGGTCCCTGACAGCCTTCCTGCGACCCCCAAAAGTCCCCCGACACGCCGGGTTCCCTCGAGGGGAACACCGAGGGTCCCGGCACCGCTTCCTCTGAGCCCCTTCTCCCCTCCTGATCGCGACAGGAGAGGCGATTCCCCTGCGTGGTCTGGAAGGGGTTCCTGGCCTTCCCGGCGCACCTCAGGATGTGGCCGGTCTCAGCAGGAAATTCCAGACGAGCCACGTGGGTGGGGCCACATGCCGAACGCCCCCGATTCCCCGGTCCGCCCTTGAGAAGGACCCGAGGCCCGGACCCCTCTTCGAAGGCAACCCTGTGGGTGAAGGCACAGCACGAAGGGGCACTGCCACCCCCGTGCATCGTCCGCACAGACCCGCGGGTTCCACACACAGCTCGACGAGGGGCCTGAGACCCCCTGAGCAACTCGAGAGGCCAGCGGGGTTCCCTTCCTCAGACAAGACGAGGCCTGACTCTCCTGTCCCAACTCTGCAGGGACCCTGCGGTCGGAGTCCAAAACGGAGAGGAAGCCTGAGGTTCCTGCCTTCCCTCGAGGTGAGGCCCTCTTCCGCTGCGCCAGACCCAGCGGAGTCCCGAGGGGCCCCGCCACCTCCACAGGATCCCTCGCCTCTCAGAGGCACCCTGGGAAGTTCCCTAAGGTCCCCGGCAGAAGGCGAGGGACACGAGGGTTTCCCGCCGCCCCCCGAGAAAGACCTCGAGAGTCCTTCTTCAACGCGTCTCGAGGCCCTAGTCCCCTCCCGTGACTCGAGAGCCAGGACGCTCTCCCCCTCGCCACGCGCATGGAGACCTGACTTCCCTGGCGCCGCACGAGAGGCTCCCTGAGATCCTCGTCGTGCCTCGGGAGAAAACCCCCACGGGCGCCGCAGCTCGAGGAAACCCCTGAGACGCCCCCGTCCTCGCGAGCTGAGGGCTTTCTTTTCCTGCATGGCCTGGAGAGCAATCCCGGGTACTCTCTGCAAACGGAAGAGGAGGCTGGACTCCCTTGAGGCCGCTCAGGGGGCTCCAAGAGACCCGCGTCGCGACTCGAGAGGAGAGCGGAGTCCTTGGCTTCCCCTCGAGACGAGGCCTGACTCCCCGGGGGAGCCTGGAATGCAACCCCGAGATCCCTGCCTTCCCTGGAGAGGAATATCAGGTCCCGGACACACGCCTAGGTGAGGTCTCTTCGGCCCTGCAGTGACTCGAGCGCAACCCCCAGCTTTCCCTCGCAACCCGAGGGGAAGATTGGGCTTCCCAGGGCCAACCCAAGGGGAAGGCTGAGATCCCCGTCGTAACTCGAGAAACCCGCCGCAACTCGAGAAAAACCACGTGGTTCCCACCTCTTGGCAAGATGAGGCCCTTGCCCGCCACGGCGTCTCAAGGGAAGTCCCCTGTTCCGCGCTGAAGGGCGAAACGGTCCCTGACAGCCTTCCTGCGACCCCCAAAAGTCCCCCGACATGCCGGGTTCCCTCGAGGGGAACACCGAGGGTCCCGGCACCGCTTCCTCTGAGCCCCTTCTCCCCTCCTGATCGCGACAGGAGAGGCGATTCCCCTGCGTGGTCTGGAAGGGGTTCCCGGCCTTCCCGGCTCACCTCAGGATGAGGCCGGTCTCACGAGGAAATTCGAGACGAGCCACGTGGGTGGGGCCACAGGCCGAACGCCCCCGATTCCCTGGTCCGCCCTTGAGAAGGACCCGAGGCCCGGACCCCTCTTCGAAGGCAACCCTGTGGGTGAAGGCACAACACGAAGGGGCGCTGCCACCCCCGTGCATCGTCCGCAAAGACCCGCGGGTTCCACACACAGCTCGACGAGGGGCTTGAGACCCCCTGAGCAACTCGAGAGGCCAGCGGGGTTCCCTTCCTCAGACAAGACGAGGCCTGACTCTCCTGTCCCAACTCTGCAGGGACCCTGCGGTCGGAGTCCGAAACGGAGAGGAAGCCTGAGGTTCCTGCCTCCCCTCGAGGTGAGGCCCTCTTCCGTTGCGCCAGACCCAGCGGAGTCCCGAGGGGCCCCGCCACCTCCACAGGATCCCTCGCCTCTCAGAGGCACCCTTGGAAGTTCCCTAAGGTCCCCGGCAGAAGGCGAGGGACACGAGGGTTTCCCGCCGCCCCCCGACAAAGACCTCGAGAGTCCTTCTTCAACGCGTCTCGAGGCCCTAGTCCCCTCCCGTGACTCGAGAGCCAGGACGCACTCCCCCTCGCCACGCGCATGGAGACCTGACTTCCCTGGCGCCGCACGAGAGGCTCCCTGAGATCCTCATCGTGCCTCGGGAGAAAACCCCCACGGGCGCCGCAGCTCGAGGAAACCCCTGAGACGCCCCCGTCCTCGCGAGCTGAGGGCCTTCTTTTCCTGCATGGCCTGGAGAGCAATCCCGGGTCCTCTCTCCAAACGGAAGAGGAGGCTGGACTCCCTTGAGGCCGCTCAGGGGGCTCCAAGAGACCCACGTCGCGACTCGAGAGGAGAGCGGAGTCCTTGGCTTCCCTTCGAGACGAGGTCTGACTCCCAGGGGGAGCCTGGAATGCAACCCCGAGATCCCTGCCTTCCCTGGAGAGGAATATTAGGTCCCGGACACACGCCTAGGTGAGGTCTCTTCGGCCCTGCAGTGACTCGAGCGCAACCCCCAGCTTTCCCTCGCAACCCGAGGGGAAGATTGGGCTTCCCAGGGCCAACCCAAGGGGAAGGCTGAGATCCCCGTCGTAACTCGAGAATCCCGCCGCAACTCGAGAAAAACCACGTGGTTCCCACCTCTTGGCAAGATGAGGCCCTTGCCCACCACGGCGTCTAAAGGGAAGTCCCCTGTTCCGCCCTGAAGGGCGAGACGGTCCCTGACAGCCTTCCTGCGACCCCCAAAAGTCCCCTGACACGCCGGGTTTCCTCGAGGGGAACACCGAGGGTCCCGGCACCGCTTCCTCTGAGCCCCTTCTCCCCTCCTGATCGCGACAGGAGAGGCGATTCCCCTGCGTGGTCTGGAAGGGGTTCCCGGCCTTCCCGGCGCACCTCAGGATGAGGCCGGTCTCACGAGGAAATTCGAGACGAGCCACGTGGGTGGGGCCACATGCCGAATGCCCCCGATTCCCCGGTCCGCCCTTGAGAAGGACCCGAGGCCCGGACCCCTCTTCGAAGGCAACCCTGTGGGTGAAGGCACAACACGAAGGGGCGCTGCCACCCCCGTGCATCGTCCGCAAAGACCCGCGGGTTCCACACACAGCTCGACGAGGGGCCTGAGACCCCCTGAGCAACTCGAGAGGCCAGCGGGGTTCCCTTCCTCAGACAAGACGAGGCCTGACTCTCCTGTCCCAACTCTGCAGGGACCCTGCGGTCGGAGTCCGAAACGGAGAGGAAGCCTGAGGTTCCTGCCTCCCCTCGAGGTGAGGCCCTCTTCCGTTGCGCCAGACCCAGCGGAGTCCCGAGGGGCCCCGCCACCTCCACAGGATCCCTCGCCTCTCAGAGGCACCCTGGGAAGTTCCCTAAGGTCCCCGGCAGAAGGCGAGGGACACGAGGGTTTCCCGCCGCCCCCCGAGAGTCCTTCTTCAACGCGTCTCGAGGCCCTAGTCCCCTCCCGTGACTCGAGAGCCAGGACGCGCTCCCCCTCGCCACGCGCATGGAGACCTGACTTCCCTGGCGCCGCACGAGAGGCTCCCTGAGATCCTCGTCGTGCCTCGGGAGTAAACCCCCACGGGCGCCGCAGCTCGAGGAAACCCCTGAGACGCCCCCGTCCTCGCGAGCTGAGGGCCTTCTTTTCCTGCATGGCCTGGAGAGCAATCCCGGGTCCTCTCTCCAAACGGAAGAGGAGGCTGGACTCCATTGAGGCCGCTCAGGGGGCTCCAAGAGACCCGTGTCGCGACTCGAGAGGAGAGCGGAGTCCTTGGCTTCCCCTCGAGACGAGGCCTGACTCCCCGGGGGAGCCTGGAATGCAACCCCGAGATCCCTGCCTTCCCTGGAGAGGAATATCAGGTCCCGGACACACGCCTAGGTGAGGTCTCTTCGGCCCTGCAGTGACTCGAGCGCAACCCCCAGCTTTCCCTCGCAACCCGAGGGGAAGATTGGGCTTCCCAGGGCCAACCCAAGGGGAAGGCTGAGATCCCCGTCGTAACTCGAGAATCCCGCCGCAACTCGAGAAAAACCACGTGGTTCCCACCTCTTGGCAAGATGAGGCCCTTGCCCGCCACGGCGTCTCAAGGGAAGTCCCCTGTTCCGCCCTGAAGGGTGAAACGGTCCCTGACAGCCTTCCTGCGACCCCCAAAAGTCCCCCTACACGCCAGGTTCCCTCGAGGGGAACACCGAGGGTCCCGGCACCGCTTCCTCTGAGCCCCTTCTCCCCTCCTGATCGCGACAGGAGAGGCGATTCCCCTGCGTGGTCTGGAAGGGGTTCCCGGCCTTCCCGGCGCACCTCAGGATGAGGCCGGTCTCACGAGGAAATTCGAGACGAGCCACGTGGGTGGGGCCACATGCCGAACGCCCCCGGTTCCCCGGTCCGCCCTTGAGAAGGACCCGAGGCCCGGACCCCTCTTCGAAGGCAACCCTGTGGGTGAAGGCACAACACGAAGGGGATCTGCCACCTCCGTGCATCGTCCGCAAAGACCCGCGGGTTCCACACACAGCTCGACGAAGGGCCTGAGACCCCCTGAGCAACTCGAGAGGCCAGCGGGGTTCCCTTCCTCAGACAAGACGAGGCCTGACTCTCCTGTCCCAACTCTGCAGGGACCCTGCGGTCGGAGTCAGAAACAGAGAGGAAGCCTGAGGTTCCTGCCTCCCCTCGAGATGAGGCCCTCTTCCATTGCGCCAACCCCAGCGTAGTCCCGAGAGGCCACGCTAACTCCACAGCATCCAACACCTCTCAGAGGCACCCTGGGAAGTTCCCTCAGGTCCCCGGCAGAAGTCGAGGGAAATGATGGTTTCCTGCCGCCACTCGAGAAAGACCTCGATAGTCCTTCTTCAAAGTGTCTTGAGGCCCTTGTCCCCTCTCTGGACTAGAGAGCAATGGTGCGCTCCCCCTCACCTAGCACATGCAGACCTGGCTTCCCTGGCGCTGCACGAGAAGCTCCCTGAGATCCTCGTCGTGCCTCGGGAGAAAACCCCCACGGGCGCCGCAGGTCGAGGAAACCCCTGAGACACCCCCGTCCTCGCGAGCTGAGGGCCTTCTTTTCCTGCCTGGCCCGGAGAGCAATCCCGAGTCCTCTCTCCAAACTGAAGAGTAGGATGGATTCCCTTGAGGCGACTCAGTGGGCTCCAAGAGATCCGCGTCTCGGCTCGAGAGGAGAGCGCAGTCCTTTGCTTCCCCTCGAGGCGCGGCCTGACTCCTCGAGGGAGTCTGGAGTGCAATCCCGAGATCCTTGTCTTCCCTTGAGAGGACTATTAGGTCCTGGACACACGCCTAGATGAGGTCTCTTTGGCCTTGCAGTGATTCGAGCACAACATCCAGCTTTCCCTCGCAACTCGAAGGGAAGTTTGGGCTTCCCAGGGCTAACACAAGAGGAAGCCTGAAATCCTCGTCGTAACTCGAGAATCCCGCCGCAACTCGAAAAACACCACGTGGTTCCATCGTCTTCGCAGCATGAGGGCCTTGCCCGCCACAGCGTCTCAAAAGAAGTCCCACGTTCCTACTGAAGTGCAAAACGGTACTTGGCACCCATGATGGCACCCCCAAAGTTCCCCAACATACAGGCCTCACTCGAGGGTAACACCCATATTCCCCGCACCACATCATTTGAGCCCCTTCTCCCCTCCTGATTGCAACAGGAGTGTCTTTTCTCCTGCTTTGTGTGGAAGGGGTTACCGATCTTCCCAGCGCACATCAGGATGAGGCCTGTCTCACGAGGAAATTGGAGATGTAGCTCGTGGGTGGTGCCACATGCGGAAAGACCCCATTTCCCGGTCAGCTATTAATAAGAACCCGATGCCCGTACACTTCTTGGAATGCATCCCCTAGGATGAAGGCACAACAAGGAGGGACCCTGAACACCCGTGCATCTTTTGGAAAATTCTGCAGGTTCCACATACAGCTCGACAAGTGACCTGTTACCTCGTTAACAACTCGAGAGGCAAGCTAAGTTTCATTTCTCCACAGAATACGAGGCCTGACTCTCCTGTCCCAACTCTGCAGGAATCCTGAGATCGGAGTCTGAAATGGAGAGGAACCCTGAGGTTCCTTCCTCAACACGAGATGAGGCCCTCTTGTATTATACCACACCCAGTGGAGTCCCGAGAGGCCCCTCCCAACTCCACAGTATCAGTGTCTTCTCAGAGGCACCCTGAGCAACTCCCTGAGGTCACCGGCACAAGTCGAGGGAACACAGGGTATCCTGCCGCAACCTGAGAAAGACCTCAAGAGTCCGTCTTCAACGCGTCTTGAGGACGGATTCCCCTACCATGACTCGAGAGCAATGACACGCTCCCCCTCGCCATGCGCATGGACACCTGACTTCCCTGGCGCCACATGAGAGGCTCCCTGAGCTCCCCGTCATACCTCGTGAGAAACCCCACACTGGCGCCGCAGCTCGGGAAAACCCACCGTCATCGCGAGATTGGGGACTTCTTTTCCTGCCTGACCTGGAGAGCAATCCCTGGTCTTTTCTCCAAACTTCACAGGAGGCTTTACTCCCTTTAGGCCACTCAAAGGGCTCCAAGAGATACCTGTCGCGACTTGAGAGGAGAGCAGAGTACTTTGTTTCCCCTCGAGACGAGGCCTTACCTCGGGTGAGTCTGGAATGCAACCCCGAGATCCCTGTTGCCCCTGGAGAGGAACATTATGTCCTGGACAAAAGCCTAGATGAGGTCTATTTTGCCCTACAGTGACTCGAGAGCAACACCCATCTCTCCCTCGCAATTCGAATGGAAGATTGGTCCTCATTGGGCCAACACAAGAGGAAGTCTGAATTTCCCATTGTAACTCGAGAATCCCACCGCAACTCTTAAAAACCACGTGGTTCCCCATTCATCGCAATATGAGGCCTTTGCCCGCTACAGAGTCTCAAGAGAAGTCCCATGTTTCGTCATAAAGTTCGAAATGCTACTTGGCACCCTTGATGTGACCCCAAAAGTTCCCCAATATACCGGTCTCACTCCAAGGGAACACCGAAGTTCCTGGCACCACTTCATTTGAGCCCCTTCTCCGCTCCTGATCACGGCAGGAAGGTCGATCCCCCTGCTTTGTCTAGAAGGGGTTCCCGACCTTCATGGCGCACCTCAGGATGAGGCCAGTCTCACGAAGAAATTCGAGACGTAGCCTCGTGTTGGTGCCACGTGCCAAAAGACCCCAATTTCTCGGTCTTGCTCTTGATAAGAACCCGATGCCCGGACACCTCTTCTAAGGCAACCCTGTGGATGAAGGCACTACACGAGGGGGCACTGGCAACCCTGTTCATCGTCCGGAAAACCCCGCAGGATCCACATACAGCTCCACAACTGGCCTGTCACCCCTTAAACAATGAGAGAGGAAAGCGGAGTTCCCTTCCTCAGACAAGACGAGGCCTGAGTATCCAATCCCAACTCTGCAGGCACGCTTCGATCTGAGTCAGAAATGGAGAGGAAACCTGAGGTTCCTGCCTCAACACGAGATGAGGCCCTCTTCCATTAAAACAAACCCAGTGGAGTCCCGAGAGGCCCCTCCCATCTCCACAGTATCCCTGACTTCTCATAGGCATTCTAAGAAGCTCCTTGAGGCCACCGGCAAACGTCGAGGGAAATAAGGGTTTCCTGCCACAACCGAAGAAAGACCTCGAGAGTCCTTCTTCAATGTGTCTTGAGGTCAGATTCCCCTACCATAGCTCGAGAGCAATAATGCGCTCCCCCTCGCCACGCACATGGAGACCTGACTTCCCTGGCGCCACACGAGAGGCTCCCTGAGCTCCCCGTCGTACCTCGTGTGAAACCCCACACTGGCGCCGCAGCTCGAGAAAACCCACAAGATCCCTCCGTTTTCGCGAGATGAGGGCCATCTTTTCCTGCATGGCATGGAGAGCAGTCCCAAGTCCTCTCTCCAAACTTCACAGGAGGCTTGACTCCCTTTAGGCCACAAAGTGGGCTCCAAGAGGTGCCCGTCGCGACTCGAAAGGAGAGCGGAGTCCTTTGCTTCCCTTCGACATGAGGCCTGACTCCCTGGGTGAGCCTGGAATGCAAACCTGAGATCCCTGTGGCCCTTGGAGAGGAACATTAGGTCCTGGACACAAGCCTAGATGAGGTCTCCTTTGCCCTGCAGTGACTCGAGCGCAACCCCCAGCTCTCCCTCGCAACTCGAATGGATGATTGGACTTCCCTGGCCCAACACAAGAGGAAGCCTGAAATCCCCGTCGTAACTCGAGAATCCCGCCGCAACTCGAGAAAAACCACGTGGCTCCCCCGTCATCGCAAGATGAGGCCCTTGGCCGCTACAGCGTATCAAGAGAAGTCCCACGTTCCATCCTGAAGTACAAAACGGTACTTGGCACCCTTGATGCGACCCCCAAAGTTCCCTGACATACCGGTCTCACTCGAGGGAAACACCAAAGTTCACGGCACCACTTCCTGTGAGCCCCTTCACCCCTCCTGATCGTGACAGAAGGGTCGATTCCCATGTTTTGTCTGCAAGGGGTTCCCGACGTTCCCCGCGAACCTCCGGATGAGGCCGGTCTCATGAGGAAATTCGAAAAGTAGCCTCATGGTTGGTGCCATATGCTGAAAGATCCCGAATTCCTGGTCCACTCTAGATAAGAACCTGACGCCCGGACATCTCTTCGAAGGCAACCCTGTGGATGAAGGCACAACACGAAGGGACACTGACATCCCCATGCATCGTCTGGAAAAACCCGCAGATTCCACTCACAGCTCCAAATGTGGACTGTCACCTCGTGAACAACTCGAGAGGCATGTGAAGTTGCATTCCTTCACACAAGACGAGGCCTTACTCTCCTGTCCCAACTCTTCAGGGACCCTGCAATTGGAGTCAGAAATGGAGAGGAACCCTGAGGTTCCTGCCTCAACTAGAGAAGAGGCCCTCTTCCATTGAACCAAACTCAGTGGTGTCCCGAGAGGCCCCTCCCAACACCACAATATCCCTGAATTCTCAGAGGCTCCCTGAGAAGCTACCTGAGGTCACTGGCACAAGTCGAGGGAACCCAGAGTTTCCTGAAGTAACCCGAGAAAGACTTGGAGAGTCCTTTTTCAACGTCTCTTGATGCCCGATTCCCCTACCATGACTCCAGAGCAAGGACGCGCTCCCCTCGCCACAAGCAGGAAAACTGACTTCCCTAGTACCACACAAGAGGCTCCCTGAGTACCCCATCGTACCTCGTGAGAAAACCCACAGTGGCGCCGCAGTTCGAGAAAAACCACAAGATGCCCCCGTCAAGGAGAGATGGGGGCCTTCTTTTCCTGCCTGACCTGGAGAGCAATTCCTGGTCCTCTCTCCAAACTTCACAGGAGTATTGACTCCCTTTAGGCCACTCAGTTGGGTCCAAGAAATACCCGGTGCGACTCGAGAGGAGAGCGGAGTCCTTTGCTTCCCTGGAGACGAGGCCTGACTCCCCGGGTGAGTTTGGAATGCAACCCCGAGATCCCTGTCGCCCCTGGAGTGGAACATTATGTCCTAGACACAAGCCTAGATGAGGTCTATTTTGCCCTACAGTGACTCGAGAGCAACCTCCATCTCTCCCTCACCATTTGAATGGAAGATTGGTCTTCCCACGGTCAACACAAGAGGAAGTCTAAATTTCCCATCGTAATTCGAGAATTCAGCCTCATGTCTTAAAAACCATGTGGTTCCCCCTTCATCGCAATATGAGGCCAGTGCCAGCTAGAGTCTCAAGAGAAGTCCCACGTTCCATCTTAAAGTTCGAAATGCTACTTGGCACCCTTGATGCGACCCCAAAGTTCCCCAACATACCGGTCTCACTCCAGGGGAACACCGAAATTCCCGGTGTCTCCAGGGAAGTCCCATGTTCTGTCCTTAAGTGCGAAACGGTACTTGACACCCTTGATGCGACCGCAAAAGTTCCCCGACACGCTGGGTTCCCTCGAGGGGAACACCGAGGGTCCCGGCACCACTTCATCTGAGCCCCTTCTCCCTTCCTGATCGCGACAGGAGAGTCGATTCACCTGCGTGGTCTGGAAGGGGTTCCCGGCCTTCCTGGCGCACCTCAGGATGAGGCCGGTCTCAGGAGGAAATTCGAGACTAGCCATGTGTGAGGTGCAACGTTCCGAACGACCCCGATTTTCCGGTCCGCTCTTGATAAGAACCCGATCCCGGACACCTCTTCGAAGGCAATCCTGTGGGTGAAGGCACAACACGAAGGGGCACTGACACCCCCGTGCATCATCCGGAAAAACCCGCAGGGCCTACACACAGCTCGACAAGGGGCCTGAGACTCCCGGAACAACTCGAGAGGAAACCAGAATTCCATTCCTCAGACAAGACGAGGCATGACTCTCCTGTCCCAAAACTGCAGGGACCCTGCAGTCGGAGTCCGAAACCGAGAGGAAGCCTGAGGTTCCTGCCTCCCCTCGAGATGAGGCCCTCTTCCATTGCGCCGAACCCAGCAGAGTCCCGAGAGGCCCTGCCAACTACACAGCATCCCTCACCTCTCAGAGGCACCCTGGGAAGTTCCCTAAGGTCCCCTGCAGAAGTCTAGGGAAACGAGGGTTTCCCGCCGCAACCCGAGAAAGACCTCGAGAGTCCTTCTTCAACGCCTCTTGAGGACCTAGCAGCTTCCCATGACTCGAGAGTGATGACCAGCTCCCCCTCGCCATGCGCATGGAGACCTGACTTCCCTGGCGCCGCACGAGAGGCTCCCTGAGGTCCTCGTCGTGCCTCATGAGAAAACCCCCATGGGCGCAGCAGCCTGAGGAAACCCATGAGACGCCCCCGTTATCGCGAGATGAGGGCCTTCTTTTCCTGCCTGGCCTGGAGAGCAATCCTGGGTCCTCTCTCCAAACTGAAGAGGAGGCTCGACACCCTTGAGTCCACTCAGTGGGCTCCAAGAGATCCGTGTCGCGACTTCAGAGGAAAGCGGAGTCCTTTGCTTCCCCTCCAGGCGAGTCCTGACTCCCCGGGGGAGTCTGGAATGGAAACCCAGGATCCCTGTCTTCCCTTGAGAGGAATATTAGGTCCTGGACACACGCCTCGATGAGGTCTCTTTGGCCCTGTAGTGACTCGAGCAGAACCCCCAGCTTTCCATCGCAACTCGAATTGAAGATTGGGCTTCCCAGGGCCAACCCAAGAGAGACCTGAAATTCCTGTCGTTTTCGAGAATCCCGATGCAACTCAAGAAAAACGACGTGGTTCCAACGTCTTCACAGGATGAGGCCCTTGCCCGCTACAGCGTCTCCAGGGAATTCCCATGTTCCGTCCTTAAGTGCAAAACGGTACTTGGCTCCCTTGATGCGACCCCTAAAGTTCCCTGAAACGCCGGGTTCCCTCGAGTGGAACACCGAGGGTCCCGGCACCACTTCATCTGAGCCCCATCTCCCCTCCTGATCGCGACAGGAGAATCGATTCCCCTACTTTGTGTGGAAGGGGTTCCCGGCCTTCCCGGCGCACCTCAGGATGATGCTGGTCTCACGAGGAAATTCGAGATGAGCCACGTGGGTGGTGCCACATGCAGAATGACCCCGATTTCCCGGTCCGCTCTTGAAATGAACCTGATGCCCGGACACCTCTTTGAAGGAAACCCTGTGGGGGAAGGCACAAAACGAAGGGGCACTGACACCCCCATGCATCTTCTGGAAACACCCGCAGGTTCCACACACAGCTTGTCAAGGGCCCTGAGACCCCCTGAACGACTCGAGAGGCAAGCAGAGTTCCGTTACTCAGACAAGACGAGGCCTGACTCTCCTGTCCCAACTCTGCAGGGACCCTGTGGTCGGAGTCAGAAATGGAGAGGAAGCCTGAGGTTCCTGCCTCCAATCGAGATGAGGCCCTCTTTCATTTCGTCAAACCTAGTGGAGTCCCGAGAGGCCCCTCTAACTCCTCAGTATCCCTCACCTCTCAGAGGCACCTGGGAAGTTCCCTAAGGTCCCCTGTAGAGGTCGAGGGAAACGAGTGTTTCCCGCCCCAACCCAAGAAAGACCATGAGAGTCCTTCTTAAATGCCTCTTGAGGCCCTAGTCCCTCCCATGACTCGAGAGCAATGACGCGATCTGCCTGGCCACACGCATGGAGTCAGGCTTCTCTGGCGCCGCACAGGAGGATCCCTGAACTCCCCATCATATCTCGTGAGAAACCCCACACTGGCGCCGCAGCTCGAGAAAACCCATGAGACGCCCCCGTCATCACGAGAGGAGGGCCATCTTTAACTGCATGGTATGCAGATCAAGCGTGAACCTTCTGTCCAAGCTACACAGGACGCTTGACTCCCTTTAGGCCACTCATTAGGCTCCAAGAGTTACGTGTCGCGACTCGAGAGGATATTGGAGTCCTTTGCTTCCACTCGAGACGAGGCGTGACCCACCGGGTGAGACTGGAATGCGACCCCGATATCCCTGTCGCCCCTGGAGAGGAACATTACGTCCTGGACCCAAGCCTAGATGAGGACTCTTTGCCCTGAAGTGACTCGAGAGCAACCCCCAGCTCTCTCTGACAAGTTGAATGGAAGATTGGACTTCCTGGGCCAACACAAGAGGAAGCCTGAATTCCCCGTTGTAACTCGAGAATCCCGCCTCAACTCAAGAAAAACCACGTGTTTCCCTCGTCATCGCAATATGAGGCCCTTGCCCGCTACAGCATCTCCAGAGAATTCCCACGTTCCGTCTTGAAGTGAGAAACTGTACTTGGCACCCTTGATGCGACCTCAAAAGTGCCGTGACATACCGGTCTCACTCGAGGGGACCACCGAGGTTCCCAGCACCACTTCATCTGAGCCCCTTCTCCCATTCTGATCGCGAGCGGTGGGTCGATTCCCCTGCTTTGTCTGCAAGGGGTTCCCGACCTTCCCGGCGCACCTCAGGATGAGGCCGGTCTCCCGAGGAAATTCGAGACGTAGCCTCGTGGGTGGTACCACATGCTGAAAGACCCCAATTTTCCGGTACGCTCTTGAAAAGAACCCGATGCCCGGAAACCTCTTTGAAGGCAACCCTGTGGATGAAGGCACAACACGAAGGGGCACTGACACCCCCGTGCATCGTCCGGAAAAACCCGCAGGTTCCACACTCAGCTCAACAAGTGGCCTGTCACTCCGTGAACAACTCGAAAGGCAAGGGGAAATCCATTCCTCCACAGAAGACGAGGCGTGACTCTCTTCTCCATACTCTGCAGGTACCCTGCGACCCGAGTCAGAAATGGAGAGGACCCCTGACGTTTTTGCCTCCATTCGAGATGAGGCCCTCTTCGATTGCACCAAACCCAGTTGAGTAACGAAGGGCCCCTCCCAAATCCACAGTGTCCCTGACTTCTCAGAGGCACCCTTAGAAGTTGCCTGAGGTCACCGACACAAATCAAGGGAACCCAGGGTTCCCTGCCGCAACCCGAGAAAGACCTCAAGAGTCCTTCTTCAATGCGTCTTGAGGCCCGATTCGCCTACTATGACTCGAGAGCAATCACGCACTCCCCTTCACCACATGCACGGAGACCTGACGTCCCTAGCACCACACGAGAGGCTCTCTGAGCTCCCCGTTGTACCTCGTGAGAAATCTGATACTGGCGCCGCAGCTGGAGAAAACCCACGAGATGCCCCCGTCATCGCGAGATGAGGGCCTTTTTTCCTGCATGGCCAGGAAAACAATCCCGAGTCATCTCTCCAAACTCCATAGGAGGCTTCACTCCCTTTACGCCACGCAGTGGGCTCCAAGAGATACCCGTCGCGACTCGACAGGAGAGCGGAGTCCTTTTTTTCCCCTCAAGACGAGGCCTGACTCTCCGGGTGAGTCGAGAATGCAACCCTGAGATCCCAGTTGGCACAGTAGTGGAACACTAGGTCCTGGACACAAGCGTAGATGAGGTCTATTTTGCCCTGCAGTGACTGGAGAGCAATCCCCAGTTCTAACTTGCAACTCGAATGGAATACTGGATTTTCCTGGCGCCACACAAGAGGCTCCCTGTGATCCCCGTGGTACTTCATGAGACACCCCACATTGGCGCCGCAGCTCGAGAAAACACACGAGACGCCACCGTCATCTCGAGATGAGGGCCTTCTTTTCCTGCATGGCCTGGAGTCCAATCCCGAGTCCTCTCTCCAAACTCCACAGGAGGCTTGACTCCCTTTAGTACACACAGTGGGCTCCAAGAGATACCCATCGCGACTCGAGACGAGAGCGGAATTCTTTGCTTACCCTCGAGGTGAGAACTGACTCCCCGGATGAGTCTGGAATGCAAACCCGAGATCCCTGTCGCCCCTGGAGAGCAACGTTAGATCCTGGACACAAGCCTAGATTAGGTCTCTTTTGCCCTGCAGTGACTCTAGCGCAATCCCCAGCTCCCCCTCGCAACCCGAATGGAAGATTGGATTTCAAGGCCAACAAGAGGAAGCCTAAATTCCCGGTCATAACTCGAGAATCCCGCCGCATCTTGAGCAAAACCACGTGGTTCTCCCTTCATCGTAAGATGAGGCCCTTGCCCGCTACAGCGTTTCAAAAGATGTCCCAGGTTCCATCTTGAAATGCGAAACGGTACTTGGCACCCTTGATGCGACCCCAAAATTCCCCCACACGCCGGTCTCACTCAAGGGGAACACCGAGGTTCCCGGCACCACTTCATTTAAGCCCCTTCTCCCCTCCTGATCGTGACCGGTGGGTCGATTCCCCTGCTTTGTCTGCAAGGGGGCCCGACCTTCCCTGCACAACTCAGGATGAGGCCGGTCTCATGGGGAAATTCGATACGTAGCTTTGTGGGTGGTGCCGCTTGCCGAAAGACTCCAATTTCCCGGTCCGCTCTTGATAAGAATCCGATGCTCGGACACCTCTTGGAAGGCAGGCTTGAGTATGAAGGTACAACACGAAGGGGCACTAACACACCTGTGCATCATCCGGAAAAACGGGCAGGTTACATACACAGCTCGACAAGTGGCCTGTCACCTCGAGAACAACTCGAGAGGCAAGAGGAGTCCCATCCTCCAGAAAAGACGAGGCCTGACTCTCCTGTACCAAGATGCAGGGACCTTGCGATCTGAGTCAGAAATGGAGAGGAACACTGAGGTTCCTGCTTCAACTCGAGATGAGTCCCTCTTACATTCCACCAAATGCAGAGGAGTCTCGAGAGGCCCCTCCAAACTGCACAGTATCCCTGACTTCTCAGAGGCACTCTGAGAAGCTCCCTGAGGTCGCAGGCACAAGTCAAGGGAACCCTGGGTTTTATGCAGTGACCCGAGAAAGACCTCGAGAGTCCTTCTTCAACCCGTCTTGAGGCCCGATTACCCTACCATGACTCGAGAGCAATGACGAGCTCCACCTAGCCATCTCATGGGGACCTGACTTCCCTGGCACCACACGAGAGGCTCCCTGAGCTCCCTCTCGTACCTCGTCAGAAACCAGCACTAGCGCAGCAGTCTAGAAAACCCACGAGACGCCGCCATCATCGCGAGATGAGGGCCTTCTTTTCCTGCATGGCCTGGAGAGGAATCCCGAGTCCTCTATCCAAACACCACAGGAGGCTTGACTCCCTTTAGGGCACACAGTGGGCTCCAAGAGATACCCATCGCAACTCAAAAGGACAGCGGAGTTCTTTGCTTCCCCTCGAGACGAGGCCTGATTCCCCAGGTGAGTCTGGTATGCAACCCCAAGATCCCTGTCGCCCCTAGGGACGAACATTAAGTCCTGGACACAAGCCTAGATGAGGTCTATTTTGCCCTGCAGTGACTCAAGAGCAATCCCCAGCTCTCCCTTTAAACTCGAATGGAAGATAGGACTTCCCTGGCTCAACACATGAGGAAGACTGTATTCCCCGTCGAAACTCGAGAATCCCGCCACAACTCGAGAAACGCCACGTGGTTCCCCCGTCATCCCAAGATGAGGCCCTTGCCGCCTACAGCGTCTCAAGAGAAGTCCCACGTTCCGTCTTGAAGTGCGAAACGGTATTGGCACCCTTGATGCGCCCTCAAAAGTTCCTCGACACACCAGTCTGACTCTAGGAGAACACCGAGGTTCCCGGCACCACTACATCTGGGCCCCTTCTCCCCTCCTGATCGCGACAGGAGGGTCGATTCCCCTGTTTTGTCTTGAAGGGGTTCCCGCCTTTCCCGGTGCATCTCAGGATGAGGCCGGTCTCACGAGGATATTCGAGACATAGCCACGTGGATGGTGACACATGCCGAAAGACCCCGATTTCCCAGTCCGCTCTTGATAAGATCCCAATGCCCGGACACCTCTTTGAAGATAACCCTTTTGATGAAGGCACAACACTTAGGGGCACTGACACCCCTGGGTATCGTCCGGAGAAACCCGCAGGTACCACACACAGCTCGAGAAGTGACCTGTCACCCCGTGAACAACTGGAGAGGCAAGCAGAGTTCCATTCCTCCACACAAGACGAGGCCTGACTCTCCTGTTCGAACTCTGCAGCGAAACTGCGATCCGAGTCAGATCTGGCCCAGGGGAAGTCAGGAGAGGAAACATGAGTTTCCTGCCTCCACTCGAGATGAGGCCCTCTTCCATTGCACCGAACCCAGTGGAGTCCCGAGAGACCCCTCCCAACTGCTCAGTATCCCTGACTTCTCAGAGGCACCCTTAGACCTTCCTGAGATCACCAGCACAAGTCGAGGGAACCAAGGGTTTCCTGCCCCAACCCGTAAAAGACCTCGAGAGTCCTTCTTCAACGCGTCTTGAGGTGCGATTCCCCTACCATGACTCGAGAGCAATGACGCGCTCCCCCTAGCTGCGCGCATAGAAACCTGACTTCCCTGGCGCCACAGGAGAGGCTCCCTGTGCTCCCCATTATACCTCGTGAGCAACACCACACTGGAGCCACAGCTCGAGAATACCCACGAGACGCCCCAGTCCTCACGAGATGAGGGCCTTCTTTTGCTGTATGGCCTGGAGAGCAATCCTGAGTCCTCTCTCCAAACTCCACAGGAGGCTTGACTCATTTTAGGCCACACAGTGAGCTCCAAGATATACCCGTCGCGACTTGACAGGAGAGCGGTGTCCTTGGCTTCCCCTCGAGACGAGGCCTGACTCCCCGGGTGAGTCGAGAATGCAATGCTGAGATGGCTTTCGCCCCAGCAGAGGAACATTAGGTCCTGGACACAAGCCTAGATGAGGTCTATTTGGCCCTGCAGTGTCTCGAGAGCAATCCCCAGTTCTAACTCACAATTCGAATGAAAACTGGACTTCCCTGGGCCAGTTGAAGAGGAAGCCTGAATTCCCGGTTGTAACTCGAGAATCCCGCCCCAACTCAAGAAAAACCACGTGGTTCCCCCGTCATCGAAAGATGAGGCCCTTGCCCGCTACAGCGTCTCAAGAGAAGTCCCACGTTCCGTATTGAAGAGCGAAAAGTTACTTGGAACCCTTGATGCGACCCCAAAAGTTCCCCGACATACCAGTCTCACTTGAGGAGAACACCGAGGTTCCCGGCACCACTTCATCTGAGACTCTTCTCCCCTCTTGATCGCGACAGGAGGTTCGATTCCCCTGCTTTGTCTGGAAGGCGTTCCCGACCTTCCTGGCGCACATCAAGATGAGGCCAGTCTCACGAGGAAATTCGAGACATAGCCTCGTGGGTGGTGCGGCATGCCAAAAGACCCCGATTTCCTGGCCCGCTCTTGATAAGAACCCGATGGCAGAACCCAACTCGAAGGCAATCCTGTGGAACAAGGCACAACACGAAGGGGCAGTGACACCCCAGTGCATCGTCCAGAAAAACCTGCAAGTTCCACATACAAATCGACAAGTGGCCTGTCACCCCATGAACAACGCGAGAGTCAAGCGGAGTTCCATTCCTCCACACAAGACGAGGCCTGACTGTCCTGTCCCAACTCTGCAGGGACTCTGCGATCCGAGTCAGATCCGGCGCATTCGAAGCCAGGAGAGGAACCCTGTGGTTCCTGCTTCAACTTGTCATGAGGCCCTCTTCCATTGCAGCAAACCCAGTGGAGTTCCGAGAGGCCCCTCCCAACTCCACAGTGACCCTGACTTCTCAGAGGCACGCTGAGAAGCTTCCTGAGGTCACTGGCACAAGTCGATGGAACCCAGGGTTTCCTGCTGCAACCCAAGAAAGACCTCGAGAGTCCTTCTTTAACACGTTTTCAGGCCCAATTCCCCTACCATGACTCGAGAACAATGACGGGCTCCCTCTCACCACGTGCATAGAGACCTGACTGCCCTGGCACCACATGAGAGGCTCACTGAGCTCCCAGTCTTACTTCGTGAGAAACCCCACACTAGCGCCAGAGCTCGAGAAAACCTACGAGACGCCCCAGTCATTGGGAGATGAGGGCCTTCATTTCATGCATTCCCTGGAGAGCAATCCCGTGTCCTCCCTCCAAACACCAGAGGAGGTTTGACTCCCTTTAAGCCACTCAGTGGGCTCCAAGACATACCCGTCCGACTCGAGAGGAGAGCAGAGTCCTTTGCTTCCCCTCGAGACGAGGCCTGAATCCAGGGTGAGTCTGGAATGCAACCCCGAGATTCCTGTCGCCCCTTGACATGAACATTAGGTCCTGCACACAAGCCTTGGTGGGGTCTCTTTTGCCTTCAGTGACTAGAGCGCACCTCCAGCTCTTCCTCGAATCTCGAATGGAAGATAAGACTTTTGTGGGCCAACACAAGAGGAAGCATGAATTCCCTGTGGTAACTCAAATATCCCACCGCATCTAGAGAAAAACCAAGTGGTTCCCCAGTCATTCCAAGATGAGGCCCATGCCCGCTGGAGCACCCCAAGAGAAGTCCCACGTTCCAATTTGAAGAGCGAAACGGTACTTGGAACGTGTTATGCGACCCCAAAAGTTACCCGACATACCTGTCTCACTTGAGGGAAACACCGAGGTTCCCAGCAGCACTTCATCTGAGCCACTTCTCCCCTCCTGATCGCCACAGGAGGGTCGAATCCTCTGCTTTGTCTGGAAGGGTTTCATGACCTTCGCGGCACACCTCAGGATGAGGCCGGTTTCATGAGGAAATTTGAGACTAGCCACGTGGGTGGTGCCAAATGCTGAACGCCCCCGATTCCCCGGTCCGCTCTTGAGAAGGACCCGAGGCCCGGACCCCTCTTCGAAGGCAACCCTGAGGGTGAAGGCACAACACGAAGGGGCACTGCCACCCTCGTGCATCGTCCACAAAGACCCGCGGGTTCCACACACAGCTCGACGAGGGGCCTGAGACCCCCTGAGCAACTCGAGAGGCCAGCGGGGTTCCCTTCCTCAGACAAGACGAGGCCTGACTCTTCTGTCCCAACTCTGCAGGGATCCTGCGCTGCGGTCTGAGTCCGAAACGGGGAGGAAGCCTGAGGTTCCTGCCTCCCCTCGAGCTGAGGCCCTCTTCCGTTGCGCCAGACCCAGCGGAGTCCCGAGGGGCCCCGCCACCTCCACAGGATCCCTCGCCTCTCAGAGGCACCCTGGGAAGTTCCCTAAGGTCCCCGGCAGAAGGCGAGGGAAACGAGGGTTTCCCGCCACCCCCCAAGATGGACCTCGAGAGTCCTTCTTCAATGCGTCTCGAGGCCCTAGTCCCCTCCCGTGAGTCGAGAGCCATGACGCGCTCCCCCTCGCCACGCGCATGGAGACCTGACTTCCCAGGCGCCGCACGAGAGGCTCCCTGAGATCCTCGTCATGCCTCGGGAGAAAACCCCCACGGGCGCCGCAGCTCGAGGAAACCCCTGAGACGCCCCCGTCCTCGCGAGCTGAGGGCCTTCTTTTCCTGCATGGCCTGGAGAGCAATCCCGGGTCCTCTCTCCAAACGGAAGAGGAGGCTGGACTCCCTTGAGGCCGCTCAGGGGGCTCCAAGAGACCCGCGTCGCGACTCGAGAGGAGAGTGGAGTCCTTGGCTTCTCCTCGAGACGAGGCCTGACTCCTCGGGTGTGTCTGATATGTGAACCGGAGATCCCTGTCGCCCCTGGAGAGAAACATTAGGTCCTGGACACAAGCCTAGATGAGGTCTCTTTTTTCCTACAGTGACTCGAGAGCAATCCCCAACTCTCCCTCGCAACTCGAATGGAAGACTGGACTTCTCTGGGCCAACAGAAGAGGAAGCCTGAATTTCCCGTTGTAACTCAAGAATCCCGCCACAACTCGAGAAAAACCACGTCGTTCCCTCTTCATCGCAAGATGCGGCCATTGCCGCTACAGCGTCTCAAAAGAAGTCTTACGTTCCATCTTGAAGTGCGATATGGTACTTGGCACCTTTGATGCGACCCCAAAAGTTCCCCAACACACTGGTCTCACTGGAAGGGAACACCGAGGTTCCCGGCATCACCTCATCTGTGCCCCTTCTCCCCTCCTGATCGAGACAGGAGGGTCGATTCCCCTGCTTTGTCTGCAAGGGGTTCCGACCTTCCCGGCGCACCTCAGGATGAGGCCGGTCTCACTAGGAAATTCGAGACGTAGCCTGGTGGGTGGTGCCACATGCGGAAAGACCCCGATTTCCCGGTCCGCTCTTAATAAGAACCCGATGCCAGGACACCTCTTCGAAAGCAAACCTGTGGATGAATGCACAACACGAAGGGGTACTGACATCCCCATGCATAGTACGGAAAAACACGCAGATTCCAAACACAGATCGACAAGTGTCCTGTCATCCCTTGAAGAACTAGAGAGGCATGCGGAGTTCCGTTCCTCCACACAAGAGAAGGCCTGACTCTCCTTTCCCAACTCTGCAGGGACCGTGCGATCGGAGTCAGAAATATAGATGAAACCTGACGTTCCTGCATCAACTCGAAATGAGGCCCTCTTCCATTGCGCCATACCCAGTGGAGTCCCGAGAGGCCCCTAAAACTCCACAGTATCCCTGATTCTCAGAGGCACCCTCAGAAGCTCTCTGCGGTCACTGGCACAAGTCGAGTGAACCCAGGGTTTCCTGCTGCATTCTGAGAAAGACCTTGAGAGTCCTTCTTTACCGCGTCTTGAGGCCCGATACCCTACCATGACTGGAGAGCAATGACGCATTCCCCTCGCCACGCCCATTGAAACCTAACTTCCCTGGCGCCACACGAGAGGCTCCCTGCACTCCCCGTCCTACCTCATGAAAACCCCACACTGGCACCGCCGCTCGAGAAAACTCACGAGACGCCCCCATCATCGTAAGATGAGGGCCTTCTTTTCCTACATGACCTAGAGAGCAATCCCGAGTCCACTCTCCAAACTCCACTGGAGGCCTGACTCCCTTTAGGCCACTCAGTAGCCTCCAAGAGACACACGTCGCTACTCTAGAGGAGAGCAGAGTCCATTGCTTCCCCTCGAGCCGAGGCCTGACTACTTGGGTGAGTCTGGAATGGGATCCCGAGATCCGTGTTGCCCCTGTAGAGGAAAACTCGGTCCTGGGCACAAGCCTAAATGAGGTCTTTTTTGTCCTGCATTGACTCAAGTGCAATCCCCAGCTCTCCCTCGCAACTCGAATGGATGATTGGACTTCCCTGGGCCAACACAAGAGGAAGCCTGTATTCCCCATTGTAATTCGAGAATCCCGCGGCAACTGGAGAAAAACAACGTGGCTCCTCCGTCATCGAAATATGAGGCCCCTGTCAGCTATAGCGTCTCCAGGGAAGTCCCATGTTGCGTCTTGAAGTGTGAAACGGTACTTGGCACCCTTGATGCGACCCCCAAATTTCCCTGACACCCCGGTCTCACTCGAGGAGAACATGGAGGTTCCCAGCACCGCTTCAGCTGAGACTCTTCTCCCCTCCTGATGGCGACAGGAGGGTCGATTCCCCTGCTTTGTCTGGAAGGGGTTCCCAGACTTCCCAGCGAACCTCAGGATGAGGCCAGTCTCACGAGGGAAGTCGAGATGTAGCCTCGTGGGTTGTGCCACATGCCGAAAGACCCCGATTTCCTGGTCCGCTATTGATAAGATCCCGATGCCCGGTCACCTCTTCGAAGGTAACCCTGTGGATGAAGGCACAACACGAAGGGGCACTGACACCCCTGTGCATCGTCCCCCAAAACCGCAGGTTCCACATACAACTCGACAGGTGGCCTGTCATCCCGTGAACAACTCGAGAGGCAAGCGGAGTTCCATTACTCCACACAAGACGAGGTCTGACTCTCCTGTCCCAACTCTGCAGGGACCCTGCTATCCGAGTCAGAAATGGAGAGGAACCCTGACGTTACTGCCTCAATCCGAGATTAGGTCGTCTTCAATTGCACCAGTCCCTGTGATGTCCCGAGAAGCCCCTCTCAACTCCACAGTATCCCTGACTTCTTAGAGGAACCCCGCTAAGCTCCCTGAGGTCATGGGCACAAGTCGAGGGAACCCAGGGTTTCCTGCCACACCCCGAGAAAGACCTCGAGAGTTCTTCTTCAAAGCGTCTTGAGGCTTGATTCCCCTACCATGACTCGAGAGCAATGAGGCGCTCCCCCACGCCACGTCCATGGAGACCTGACTTCCGTGGCACCACAGGAGTCACCCTGAGCTCCCCGTCCTATCTCGTGAGAAACCCCAACCAGGCACTGCACCTTGAGAAAACCCACGAGACGCCCCCGTCATCACGAGATGAGGGCCTTCTTTTCCTGCATGGCCTAGAGAGCAATCCCGAGTCCTCTCTCCAAACTCCACAGGAGGCTTAACTCCATTTAGGACACTCTTGGGCTCCAAGGGATACCCGTCGCGACTCGAGAGGAGAGCGGAGCCCATTCATTCCCTTCGAGATGAGGCCTGACTCCCCGGGTGAGTCTGGAATGCAACCCCGAGATCCCTGTCGCCCCTGGAGAGAAAAACTCGGTCCTGGACACAAACCTAGATGAGCTCTATTTTGCCCTGCAGTGACTCGAGAGCAATCTCCAGCTCTCACTTGCAACTCGAATGGAAGATTGGACTTCCCTGGGCCAACACAAGAGGAAACCTGTATTCCCCATCGTAACTCAAGAATCCTGCCGCAACTCGAGAAAAACACGTGGGTCCCCCGTCAGCGCTAGATGAGGCCCTTGCCCACTACAGCATCTCAAGAGAAGTCCCAGGTTCCGTCTTGAAGTGCGAAACGGTACTTGGCACCCTTGATGCAACCAGAAAAGTTACCCGACTTTCACTCAAGGAGAGCACCGAGGTTCCCGGCACTACTTCATCTGAGCCCTTTCTCTCCTCCTGATCCCGAAAGTAGGGTCGATTCCCCTGCTTTGTTTGGAAAGGGTTCCTGGACTTTCCTGCGCGCCTCAGGATGAGGCCGGTCTCACGAGAAAATTCGAGACGTAGCCTAGTGGGTGGTGAAACATGCTGAAAGACCCCAATTTCCCGGTCCGCACTTGAGGAGAACACGATGCCCGGACACCTCTTCGAAGGCAACCCTGTGGATGAAGGCACAACAGGAAGGAGCACTGACGCCCCCGTGCATCTCCGAAAAACCCGCAGGTTCCACACACATCACGAAAAGTGGTGTTATCCTTGAACAACTTGAGATGTAAGCGGAGTTCCATTCCTCCGCAGAACACGAGACCTGACACTCCTGAGCAAACTCAACAGGGACCCTGCGATCTGAGTCAGATCCGGCCTCCAGGAAGTCAGGAGCAGAACCCTGAGGTTCCTGCCTCAACTCGAGATGAGGCCCACTTCCATTGCACCAAACCCAGAGGAGTCCCGAGAGGCCTTTCCCAAATCCACAGTATCCCTGACTTCTCAGAGGCACCCTGAGACGCTCCCTGAGGTCACCGGCACAAGTCAAGGGAACCCAGGGTTTCCTGCCGCAACCCTAGAAAGACATCGAGAGTTCTTTTTCAACCCGTCATGAGGCCCGATTCCCCTACCCTGACTTGAGAGCAATGACGCGCTCCCCCTTGCCCTGCCCATGGAGACCTGACTTCCCTGTTGCCACACGAGAGGCTACCTGAACTCCCCGTCGTACCTCGTGAGAAACCCCACACTGGCGCCGCAGCTCGAGAAAACCCACGAGACGCCCCCGTCATCTCGAGATGTGGGCCTTCTTTTCCTGCATGGCCTGGAGAGCAATCCCGAGTCCTCTCTCCAAACTGAAGAGGAGGGTTGACTCCCTTTAGACCACTCAGTGGGCTCCAAGAGATACGCGTCGCAACTCGAGAGGATAGCCGAGTCCTTTGCTTCCCCTCGAGACGAGGCCTAACTCCCCGGGTGAGTCTGTAATGCAAACCCGAGATCCCTGTCGCCCTTGGAGAGGATCATTGGGTCCTGAACACAAGGCTAGATGAGGTCGCTTTTGCCCTGCAGTAACTCGAGAGCACTCCCCAGCTTTCCCTCGCAACCCGAATGGAAGATTGGACCTCCCTGGGCCAACACAAGAGGAAGCCTGAATTCCCAGTAGTAATTCGAGAATTCCGCCTCAACTTGAGAAAAACCACGTGGTTCCCCTGTCATTGCAAGATGAGGCCCTTGCCCGCTCCAGCGTCTCAAGAGTAGTCCCACGTTCTGTCTTCAAGTGCGAAATGATATTTGGCACCCTTAATGCTACCCCAAAAGTTCCCCGACATACGGGTCGCACTAGAGGGGAACACCAAGGTTCCTGGCACCACTTCATCTGAGCCCCTTCTCCCCTCCTGATCGCGAAAGGAGGGTCAATTCCCCTGCTTTGTCTGCAAGGGGTTCCCAACCTTCTCCACGCACCTCAGATGAGGCTGTCTCACGAGGAAATTCGAGACGTAGCCTCGATGGTGGTGCCACATGCTGAAAGACCGCGATTTCCCGATCCGCTCTTGATAAGAACGCGATGCCCAGACACCCATTCGAAGATAGTGTGGATGAAGGCACAACACGAAGGGGCACTGACACCCCCGTGCATCGTCCGGAAAAGACCGCAGATTACTCATACAGCTCAACAAGTGCCTGTCACCCAGTGAACAACTCGAGAGGCAAGCGGAGGTCCATTCCTGCACACAAGACAAGGCCTGACTCACCTCTCCCAACTATGCAGGGGGCTGCGATCGGAATCAGAAATGGAGAGGAACCCTGAGGTTGCTGCCTCCCCTCGAGATGAGGCCCCCTTCCATTTCACCAAACCCAGTGGAGTCCCGAGAGGTCTTTCCCAACTCCACAGTATCCCTGACTTCTCAGAGGCACCCGGAGAATCTCCCTGAGGTCACCGGCACAAGTCGAGGGAACCCAGGTATTCTTGCCAAGACCCGAGAGAGATCTTGAGAGTCCTTCAACGCGTCTAGAGGCCTGATTCCCCTACCATGATTCGAGAGCAATGACGCGCTCCCCCTCGCCACACGCATCGAGACCTAACTTCCCTGGCGCCACACAAGAGGCTCCCTGAGCTCCCCGTCGTACCTCCTGAGAAACCAACACAGGCGCTGCAGCTCGGTAAAACCACCGAGACCCCCCCCCGTCATCGTGAGATGAGGGCCTTCTTTTCCTGCATGTCCTGGAGTGCAATCCCGAGTCCTCTCTCCAAACTCCAGAGGAGGCTTGACTCCCTTTAGTCCACTCAGTGGGCTCCAAGAAATACCCGTCGCGACTCGAGAAGAGAGAGAAGTCCTTTGTTTCCCCTCGAGAGGACGCCTGACTCCTGGGTGAGTCTAGAATGCAACCCCAAGATCGCAGTCATCCCTTGAGAGGAACATTAGGTCCTAGACACAAGCCTGGATGAGGTTTCTTTTGCCCTGCAGTGACTCGAGCGCAACCCCCAGCTCTCCCTCGCAACTCGAATGGAAGATTGGGCTTCCCTGGGCCAACACAAGAGGAAGCCAGAAATCCCCTTCGTAACTCAAGAATCCCGCCGCAACTCGAGAAAAAACCACGTGTTTCCAACGTCATCCCAAGATGAGGCCCTTGCTGCTATGGCGTCTCAAGAAAAGAACCACGTTCCGTCTTGAAGTGCGAAACGGTACTTTGCACCCTTGATGCGACACCAAATGTTCCCGGACACGCCGGTCTCACTCGACAGGAACACCGAGGTTCCCGCACCACTTCATCTGAGCACCTTCTCCCCTCCTGTTCGAGACAGGAGGGTCTATTCCCCTGCTTTGTTTGGAAGGGGTTTCCCACATTCCCGGCGCATCTAAGGATGAGGCCGGTCTCACGAGTAAATTCGAGACATAGCGTCGTGGGTGGTGTCACATGCCGAAATACCCCGATTTCCCGGCCCACTCTTGAGAAGAACCCGATGCCCGGACCCCTCTTCGAAGGCAACCCTGTGGACGAAGGCACAAAACGATGGGTCACTGACACTCCCGTGCATCATTCGGTAAAAGCCACAGGTTCCACACACAGCTCGACAAGAGGCCTGTCATCCCATGAACAACTCGAGAGGCAAGCAGAGTTCCATTCCTCCACTCAAGACGAGGCCTGACTCTCCGGTCCCAACTCTGAAGGGACCCTGCGATCGGAGTCCGAAATGGAGAGGAACCCTGAGGTTCCTGACTCCACTCGAGATGAGGCCCTCTTCCATTACACCAAAAACAGTGGAGGCCCGAGAGGCCCCTCCCAAATCCACAGTATCGCGACTTCTCAGAGGCACCCTTAGAAGCTCCCTGAGGTCACTGGCACAAGTCGAGGGAACACAGGGTTTCCTGACGCAACCCGAGAAAGACCTCGAAAATCCTCCTTCAACGCATCTTGAATCCCGATTCCCCTACCATGACTCGAGAGCAATGACGCGTTCCCCCTCGCCACTCGCATGGAGACTTGACTTGCCTGGCGCCACACGAGAGGCTCCCTGAGCTCCCCGTCATACCTCGTGAGAAATCCCACACTGGCTCCCCAGCTCCAGAAAACCCACGAGACGCCTCCGTCATCGCGAGATGAAGGCCTTCTTTTCCTGCATGGCCTGGAAAGCAATCTCAAGGCCTCTCTTCAAACTCCACTGGAGGCCTGACTCCCTTTAGGCCACTCTGTGGGCTCCAAGAGATACCCGTTGGGACTCGAGAGGAGAGCGGAATTCTTTGCTTCCCCTATATACCAGGCCTGACTCCTCAGGTGAGTCTGGAATGCAACCCCGAGATCCCTGTCGCCCCTGGAGAGGAACATTAGGTCCTAGACACAAGCATAGATGAGGTCTCATTTGCCCTGAAGTGACTCGAGAGCAATCCCCTGCTCTCCCTCACACCTCGAATGGAAGAATGGACTTCCCTGGGACAACACAAGAGGAAACCTGAATTCCCCGTCGTAATTCGAAAATCCCGCTGCAACTCGAGGAAAACCACGTGGTTCCCCCGTCATCGCAAGATGAGGCCCTTGCCAGCTACAGCGTCTCAGTAGAAGCCCTACGTTCCATCTTGAAGTTTAAAACGATAATTGGCAACCTTGATGTTAGCACAAAAGTTCCCCGACACCCTGGTCTCACTCGAGGGGAACACCAAGGTTCGGTGCACCGCTTGTTCTGAGCCCCTTATCCCCTCCTGATCGCGACGGGAGGGTCGATTACCCTGCTTTGTCTGGAAGGGGTTCCGGACCTTCCCGGCACACCTCAGGATGAGGCCGGTCTCACGAGGAAATTCGAGACGTAGCCTTGTGGTTGGTGCCACACGCCGAAAGACCCCGATTTCCCTGTCTGCTCTTGATAAGAACCCAATGCTAGGACACCTCTTCGAAGGCAATCCTGTGGACGAAGGCACAAAACGAAGGGGTCTGACACCCTCCTGCATCGTTGGAAAAGCCCGCAAGTTCCACATACAGATCGACAAGTGGCCTGTCACCCCGTGAACAACTCGAGAGGCAAGAGGAGTTAAATTCCTCCACACAAGACGAGGCCTGACTCTCCTGTCCCAACTCTGCATGGACACTGAGATCCGATTCAGAAATGGAGAGGAACCATGAGGTTCCTGCCTCAACTCGAGATAAGGCCCTCTTCTACTGCACCAAACCCAGTGGAGTTCGGAGCGGCCCCTCCCAACTGCACAGTATCCCTGACTTCTCAGAGGCACCCTGAAAAGCTCCCTGAGGTCACGGGCATAAGTCGACGGAACCCAGGGTTTCCTGCCGTAACCTGAGAAAAACCTCGAGAGTCCTTCTTCACGCGTCTTGAGGCCCGATTCCCCTACCATGACTGGAGAAAAATGACGCGCTCCCCCTCGCCACGCGCATGAAGATCTGACTTCCCCGGCACCACATGAGAGGCTCCCTGAGCTCCCCATCGTATCTCGTGAGAAACCCCACACTGGCGCCGCAGCTCGAGAAAACCCACGAGACGCCCCTGTCATGGTGAAATGAGGGCCTTCTTTCCTGCATGACCTGAAGAGCAATCCCGAATCCTCTCTCCAAACTCCAAAGGAGGCTTGACTCCCTTTAGGTCACTCAGTGGGCTCCAAGAGATACCCGTCGATACTCAGGAGGAGAGCAGTGTCCTTTGCTTCCCCTCGAGATGAGGCCTGACTACGAGGGTGAGTCTGGAATGCAACCCTGGATCCCTGTCGCCCCTGGAGAGGAACCTTAGGTCCTGGACAAAAGCCTAGATGAGGTCTCTTGGCCCTGCAGTGACTCAAGCGCAACCCCTAGCTTTCTCTTGCAACTCGAATGGAAGATTGGCCTTTCTGAGCCAACACAAGAGGAAGCCTGAATTTCCAGTTGTAATTTGAGAAACCCACCGCAACTCGAGAAAAATCACGTGGTTCCCCGTATTGCAAGATGAGGCCCTTGCCCCCTACAGCGTCTCAAGAGAAGTCTCACATTCCGTCTTGAAGTGCAAAACAGTACTTGGCACCCTTGATGCGACCCCAAAAGTTCCCCTATAGACCGATCTCACTAGAGGGGACACTGAAGTTTCCGGCACCACTTCATCTGAGGCCTTTCTCCTCTCCTGATCGCGATAGGAGGGTCGATTCCACTGCTTTGTCTCGAAGGGATTCCCGACCTTCCCGGCACACCTCAGGATGAGGCCGGTCTCACGAGGAAATTCGAGAGGTAGCCTCGAGGGCCATACTACATGCCGAAAGACCCCGATTCCATGGTCCACTTTTGATCAAAACCAGACTCCTGGACACCTCTTCGAAGGCAAGCCTGTGGATGAAGGCACAACACGTAGGGGCACTGACACCCCGTGCATCTTCCGGAAAACCACGCAGGTTCCTCACACAGCTCCACAAGTGGTCTGTCACCTCGTGATCAACTTGAGAAGCAAGCGGAGTTCCATTCCTCCACACAAGACGATGCCTGACTCTCCTGTCACAACTCTAGGGACCTTGCGCACCGAGTCAGAAATGGAGAGGAAGCCTGAGGTTCCTGCCTCCACTCAAGATGAGGCCCTTTTCCATTGCCACAAAACCAGTGGAGTCCCGAGAGGCCCGTCCCAAATCCACAGTATGCCTGTCTTCTCAGAGGCACCCTGAGAAGCTCCCTAAGGTCACCGGCAGAAGTCGACGGAACCCAGGGTTTCCTGCTGCAACCCGAGAAAGACCTTGAGAGTCCTGCTTTAACATGTCTTGAGGCCCGATTCCCGTATCATATCTCGAGAGCAATGATGCGCTCCCCCTTGCCATGCGCATGGAGATCTGAATTCCCTGGTGCCACACGAAAGGCTCCCTGAGCTTCCCGTCGCACCTCGTCAGAAACCACACACTGGCACCGCAGCTTGAGAAAACCAACAAGACGCCCCTGTCATCGCGAGATGAGGGTCTTCTTTTCCTGAATGGCCTGGAGAGCAATCCTGAGTCCTCCCTCCAAACTCCTCAGGGGGCTTGACTCCCTTTAGGCCACTCAGTGGGCTCCAAGAGACACCTGTGGTGACTCAAGAGGAGAGCGGGGTCCTTTGCTTCCCCTCGACTCGAGCTCTGACTCCCAGGATGCGTCTGGAATGCAATCCCGAGATCACTGTCGGCCCTGGAGAGGAATATTAGGTCCTGGACACAAGCCTAGATGAGGTCTCTTTTGCCCTGCAGTGACTCAAGAGCAAACCCCAGCTCTCCCTCGAAACTCGAATGGAAGATTGGACTTCCCTGGGCCAACACAAGAGGAAGCCTGAATTCCCCGTCGTAACTCGAGAATCCCGCCGCACCTTGAGAAAAACCACGTGATTCCCCCGTCATCCCAAGATGAGGCCCTTGCCCTCTACAGCGTGTCAAGAGAAGCCCCAAGTCCGTATTGAAGTGCAAAACGGTACTTGGCACCCTTGAAGTGACCCCAAAAGTTTCCCGACACACCGGTCCCACTCGAGGGGAACACCGAGGCTCCCGGCACGACTTCAACTGAGCCCTTTCACTCCTCCTGATCGCGACAAGATGGTCGATTCCCCTGCTTTGTCTGGAAGGGGTTCCCGATCTTCATGGCGCACCTAAGGATGACACCAGTCTAACGAAGAAATTCGAGACTTAGCCTCATGGATGGTGCCACGTTCTGAAAGACCCCGATTTCCTGCTCTGCTATTGATAAGAACCCGATGTCCGGACACCTCTTTGAAGGCAACCCTGTGGATGAAGGCACAACACGAAGGGGCACTGACCCCCTCATGCATCTTACGGAAAAAACCGAAGGTTCCACTCACAGCTCGACAAATGGTCTGTTATCCTGTGAACAACTCGAGAGGCAAGTGGAGTTCCATTCCTCCACACAAGACGAGGCCTGACTCTCCTGTCCCAACTCTTCAGGGACCCTGTGGTCGGAGTTTTAAATGGAGAGGAACCCTTAGGTTCCTGCCTCAACTCGAGATGAGAACCTTTGCCATTGCACCAAACCCAGTGGAGTTCCGAGAGCGCCTCCCAAGTCCACAGTATGCCTGACTTCTCAGAGGCACCCTGAGAAGCTCCCTGAGGTCACCGGTACAAGTCGAGGGAACCCAGGGTTTCCTGCCGCAACCTGAGAAAGACCTCGAGACTCCTTCTTCAACGCGTCTTGAGTCCCGATTTCCCTACCATGACTCGAGAGCATTTATGGGCTCCTCCTCATCACACGCATAGACACTTGACTTTCCTGGCGCCACACGAGAGGCTCCCTGAGCTCCCCGTCGTACCTCGTGAGAAAACTCATACTTGCGCTCCAACTCGAGAAAACCCACAAGACGCCCCCGTCATTGCGAGCTGAGGGCCTTCTTTCCTGTATGGCCTGGAGAGCAATCCCGAGTCCTCTCTCCAACTCCACAGGAGGCTTGACTCCCTGGAGGCCACTCAGTGGGCTCCAAGAGATACCTATCGCGACCCAGGAGGATATCAGAATCCTTTGCTTCCCCTCGAGCCGAGGCCTGACTCACTGGGTGAGTCTGGAATGCGTCCCAATGATCCCTATCGCCCCTGGAGAGGAACATTAGGTCCTGGACACAAGCCTAGATGAGGTCTATTTTGACCTGCTGTGACTTGAGAGCAATTCCCACCCAGCTCTCCCTGGCAACTCGAATGGAAGAATGGACTTCCCTTGGCCAACAGAAGAGGAAGCCTGAATTCCCCGTCGTAAGTCAACAATCCCATCGCAACTCGAAAAAAACCACGTGGTTTCCCCTTCATCACAAGATGAGGCCCTTGCCCGCCACAGCATCTCAAGAGAAGTCCCACGTTTCATCTTGAAGTTTGAAACAGTATTTGGCAAGCTTCGTGAGACCCCAAAAGTTCCCTGACATACCAGTCTCACTCAAGGGGAACACCGAGGTTCCCGGCACCACTTCATCTGAGCCCCTTCTCCCCTCCTGATCGCGACAGTAGGGTCGATTAACCTGCTTTGTCTGGAAGGCTTTCCCGACCTTCCAGGGGCACCTCAGCATGAGGCCCGTCTCACGAGGAAATTCGAGACGTAGCCTCGTGTGTGGTGCCGCATACCAAAAGACCCTGATTTCCTGCTCCGCTCTTGATAAGAACCCGATGCCCGCACACCACTTCGAAGGCAACCCTGTGGATGAAAGCACATCACGAAGGGGCACTGACACCCCCGTGCATTGTCTGGAAAAAACCGCAGGTTCCACACACAGCTCGACAAGTGGCCTGTCACTCCTTGAACAACTCGAGAGGCAAGCGGAGTTCCATTCCTCCACACAAGACGAGGCCTGACTCTCCTGTCCCAACTCTGCAGGGACCCTGCAATCTGAGTCAGAAATGGAGAGGAACCCTGAGGTTCCTTCCTGATCTCGAGATTAGGCCCTCTTCCATTGCAGCAAACCCAGTGGAGTCCCGAGAGGCCTCTCCCAGCTCCATAGTATCCCTGACTTCTCAGAGGCACCCTGAGAAGCTACCTGAGGTCACAGGCACAAGTCGAGGGAACCCAGGGTTTCCTGCCTCAACCCGAGAAAGACCTCGAGCGTCCTTTTTCATTGCGTTGAGCCCTGATTCCACTACCATGACTCGAGAGCAATGACGTGCGCCCCCTCGCCACTCGTATGGAGACTTGACTTCCCTGACACCACACGAGAGGCTCCCTGAGCTCCCGGTCGTACCTTGTGAGAAACCGCACACTGGCACCGCAGCTCCAGAAAAACCACGAGACTCCCCCGACATCGCGAGATGAGGGCCTTCTTTTCCTGCATGGCCTGGAGAGCAATCCCGCGTGCTCTCTCCAAACTCCACAAGAGAGAAGCCAAGATTGCTGAGGAGTAGGACCGGGAGAACTCTTTCCCCCCCAAACAATTTCATCAAAAGAGCATTTAAACGTCGAGTAAATTCCACAATACAACTTATGAATGCTGCCAGAGGACATCAGGCCCCCAGAAAAGAACCCAACTCTTGGAAAGTAGGTAGGAAAAAGTATAAAAGACAAAAAAAGAGACAAAAGAGGGAGGGAGGGATTTCCGTCCCGGGAAGATAGTCTTAAAAAGAGAAAAGTTTCCAAACACCAGGAAAGCTTTTCACTGCCAAATCTTTGCCAAGCTTTGGAAGCACAAAGGGCAACATAAGGGGGATAAAAATAAATAAACAATTAAAACTCGCAGATTGCAAGCCCTACGGTAACTCCCCCAGCCGCGAAGCAGTGCAGACGCCTGCTCACACCATTAGCAAGCAGGGGCTGGGCAGGGAGGCGCGGCGCGGGCTGCATCGCTTAGAGTAAGAATCTGGCCTGAATACCCTGAGCGCTATCTGAACGAAATAACTTGGGCTAGCAAACCAGATTCTGGGATATCTACCACACAAAAAGCCAGCCCTAACCTAAGACACCGCCAGGCCCGCGCACGGAACAAAGGACTGAACAGAGATAGCCGGCTGCAGACCTTCCCCCTCCGGTGACAGGCAGCCAGAGCCGGAAGGGGGCAATCGCAGCCCCAGAGAGACATTATCTATAAAACTGTAAGCAGGCTTCTTTGCTAACTAAAACTTCTTGGGGATCTGGACGGTCAACATCTGCCTGAGAAGGTGCGCCTGTTTTACACCCAGATAACCGAGTGGCGGGGAGGCGATAAGTCACAACATTGGCACTCGCCAAACACCTCATCACCTGAGCTGCTCGGACCTGGGAAGAGCACAAAACGCAGGCCCAACCGAGTCTGTGCCTCTGAGGACTACCCGAGTGCCTGAACCTGAGCGGCTTGGACCTGGGAGGTGCATGAAGCCCAGGGCCAGCCTCGGATTGTTCCCGGTGGAACAACCTAGAGCCCGAGCAGTGTGGGCAGGGAGGCTACACGCGCCGTGAGCGGGGGCAGACCCAGTGTGGCTGAGGCACTGCGAGCGCACGCCAGTGTTATTTGTTTGCAGCATCACTCCCTCCCTCCCTCCCCACAGCGCAACTGAACAAGTGAGCCTAAAAAAAAAAAGTGTCCTCCACCGTCCCCTTTGTGTCAGGGCGTAAACCAGACACTGAAGAGACCAGCAAACAAAAGAGGCTATAACAGAGGGAAACGCCTTGGAAGCTACAGGCAATAGATTAAAACCCTGTGGTTACTAGGACTACATAGGAAGGCGCCTATAGATCTTCAGAAATATAAGTCGGACCAAGGAACTAGCCAAAAATGAACCGAACCCACGATACTCACAACAAAACCAGAGAAAGTCCTAGATATATTTTTATGATCATTCTTACTTTTTTTTAATTTTTTTAATTTTAAGTTCTCTATTGTTCATTTAATTTTCACTTTTATAACCTATTACTTTGCAAAAAAAAGACCCTATTTTTTTCTTCTTCAGCAAACTTCATATATAAATATATATATATATATATAAAATAATTTTTTTACCTTGTTTTTTTGTTTTGTTTTTTTTTCTTCTTTTCTTTAACATTGTATTTTTGAAATTCCAACCTGTACTCTAGATTTTTAATTTATGCTTTTTGATATTTGATATCAATTTTGTACCTGTAGTTTCTTTATAATTTTTGCGACATTGCTTGTTTTTGTTTGTTTGTTTTCTCTTTAGTTTTCTTCTTCCTTATTTTTAACATTGTATTTTTGAAATTCCAAACTCTACTCTAGATTTTTAATTTTTGCTTTTTGGTATTAGTTATCAATTTTGTACCTGTATTTTCTTGATAATTTTTGCGACCTTGTTTGTTTTTCTTTGTTCGTTTTTTCTCTCTTTCTTTTCCTTCTTCTTTTCTTTAACATCGTATTTTTGAAATTCCAAACTCTACTCTAGATTTTTAATTTTTGCTTTTATGTATTTGTTACCAATTTTGTACCTTTAAGAACCCAATCTTCAGTACCCATTTTTCACTAGGGAGCGAGATTACTGGCTTGACTGCTCTCTCTCCCTTTGGATTCTCCTTTTTCTCCACCAGGTCGCCTGTGTCTCCTCCCTAACCCCTCTCTACTCTACCCAACTCTGTGAATTTCTGTGTATTCCAGACGGTGGAGAACACTTAGGGAACTGATTACTGGCTGGATCTGTCTCCCTTCTTTTCATTCCCCCCTTTTATCCTTCTGGCCACCTCTGTCTCCTTCCTCCTTCTTCTCATCTCTGTATAACTCTGTGAACATCTCTGAGCGGTCCAGTTGTGGAGTGCACATAAGGAAGTGACTACTGGCCAGCCCACTCTCTCCACTATTGATTCCACCTGATCTCATTTGGGTCACCTCTAACTCTCTCCTCCCTCTTCTCTTCTCCATGTAACGCTGTGAACCTTTCTGAGTGGCCCTCACAGTAGAGAAACTTTTCTTCTTTAACGTAGATGTTTTATCAATGGTGCTGTATAGAAGGAGAAGTTTTGAAACTACTGTAAAAGTAAGACAGATAACTGGAAGCAGGAGGCTTAAGTCCAAACCCTGACTCCAGGGAACTCCTGACTCCAAGGAACATTAATTGACAGGAGCTCATCAAATGCCTCCATTCCCACACTGAAATCAAGCACCACACAAGGGCCAACAAGTTCCAGGGCAAGACATACCAAGCACATTCTCCAGCAACAAAGGAACACAGCCCTGAGCTTCAAGATACAGGCTGCCCAAAGTCACCCCAAAACCACAAACATCTCATAACTCATTACTGGACACTTCATTGCACTCCAGAGAGAAGAAATACAGCTCCACCCACCAGAACACGGACACAAGCTTCCCTAACCAGGAAACCTTGACAAGACACCTGTACAAACCCACACACAGCGAGGAAATGCCACAGTAAAGAACTCCACAAACTGCCAGAATACAGAAAGGACACCCCAAACTCAGCAATTTAAACAAGATGAGACAGAGGAATACCCAGCAGATAAAGGAACAGGATAAATGCCCACCAAACCAAACAAAAGAGGAAGAGATAGGGAATCTACCTGATAAAGAATTCCGAGTAAGGATAGTGAAATGGATCTAAAATCTTGAAATTAAAATGGAATCACAGATAAATAGCCTGGAGACAAGGATTGAGAAGATGCAAGAAAGGTTTAACAAGGACCTAGAAGAAATAAAAAAAGAGTCAATATATAATGAATAATGCAATAAATGAAATTAAAAACACTCTGGAGGCAACAAATAGTAGAATAACAGAGGCAGAAGATAGGATTAGTGAATTCGAAGATAGAATGGTAGAAATAAATGAATCAGAGAGGATACATGAAAAACGAATTAAAAGAAATGAGCACAATCTCAGAGACCTCCAGGACAATATTAAACGCTACAACATTCGAATCATAGGGGTCCCAGAAGAAGAAGACAAAAAGAAAGACCGTGAGAAAATACTTGAGGAGATAATAGTTGAAAACTTCCCTAAAATGGGGAAGGAAATACTCACTCAAGTCCAAGAAACCCAGAGAGTCCCACACAGGATAAAGCCAAGGCGAAACCCCCCAAGACACATATTAATCACATTAACAAAAATCAAACACAAAGAACAAATATGAAAAGCACCAAGGGAAAAACAACAAATAACACACAAGGGAATTGCCATAAGGATAACAGCTGATCTTTCAATAGAAACTCTTCAAGCAAGGAGGGAATGGCAAGACATACTTAAAATGATGAAAGAAAATAACCTACAGCCCAGATTATTGTACCCAGCAAGGATCTCATTCAAGTATGAATGAGAAATCAAAAGCTTTTCAGACAAGCCAAAGCTGAGAGAATTCTGCACCACCAAACCAGCTATCCAACAAATACTAAACAGGAAACACAAAAACGGTGTATAAATTCAAACCCCAAACAATAAAGTAAATGGCAATGGGATCATACTTATCAGTAATTACCTTAAACGTAAATGGGTTGAATGCTCCAACCAAAAGACAAAGACTGGCTGAATGGATACAAAAAAAAGACCCCTACATATGTTGTCTACAAGAGACCCACCTCAAAACAGGGGATACATACAGACTGAAAGTGAAGGGCTGGAAAAAGATTTTCCATGCAAATAGGGACCAAAAGAAAGCAGGAGTAGCGATACTCATATCAGATAAAATAGACTTTAAAACAAAGGCTGTGAAAAGAGACAAAGAAGGTCACTACATAATGATCAAAGGATCAATCCAAGAAGAAGATATAACAATTATAAATATATATGCACCCAACGTGGGAGCACCACAGTATGTAAGACAAATGCTAACAAGTATGAAAGGAGAAATTAACACTAACACAATAATAGTTGGAGATTTTAATACCCCACTCACACCTATGGATAGATCAACTAAACAGAAATTTAACAAGGAAACACAAACTTTAAATGATACAATAGACCAGTTAGACCTAATTGATATCTATAGGACATTTCATCCCAAAACAATGAATTTCAACTTTTTCTAAAGTGCACATGGAACCTTCTCCAGGATAGATCACATCCTGGGCCATAAAGCTAGCATTGGTAAATTCAAAAAAATAGAAATCATTCCAAGCATCTTTTCTGACCACAATGCAGTAAGATTAGATCTCAATTACAGGAGAAAAACTATTAAAAATTCCAACATATGGAGGCTGAACAACACGCTGCTGAATAACCAACAAATCACAGAAGAAATCAAAAAAGAAATCAAAATTTGCATAGAAACGGATGAAAATGAAAACACAACAACCCAAAACTTGTGGGACACGGTAAAAGCAGTCCTAAGGGGAAAGTTCATAGCAATACAGGCACACCTCAAGAAACAAGAAAAAAGTCAAATAAATAAACTAACTCTACACCTAAAGCAACTAGAAAAGGAAGAAATGAAGAACCCCAGGGTTAGTAGAAGGAAAGAAATCTTAAAAATTAGAGCAGAAATAAATGCAAAAGAAACAAAAGAGACCATAGCAAAAATCAACAAAACCAAAAGCTGGTTCTTTGAAACGATAAATAAAATTGACAAACCATTAGCCAGACTCATCAAGAAACAAAGGGAGAAAAATCAAATCAATAAAATTAGAAATGAAAATGGAGAGATCACAACAGAAAACACAGAAATACAAAGGATCATAAGAGACTACTATCAACAATTATATGCCAATAAAATGGACAACGTGGAAGAAATGGACAAATTCTTAGAAAAGTACAACTTTCCAAAACTGGACCAGGGAAGAAATAGAAAATCTTAACAGACCCATCACAAGCACGGAAATGGAAACTGTAACCAAAAATCTTCCAGCCAACAAAAGCCCAGGTCCAGACGGCTTCACAGCTGAATTCTACTAAAAATTTAGAGAAGAGCTAACACCTATCCTGCTCAAATTCTTCCAGAAAATTGCAGAGGAAGGTAAACTTCCAAACTCATTCTATGAGGCCACCATCAGCCTAATACCAAAACCTGACAAAGATCCCACAAAAAAAGAAAACTACAGGCCAATATCACTGATGACATAGATGCAAAAATCCTTAACAAAATTCTAGCAATCAGAATCCAACAACACATTAAAAAGATCATACACCATGACCAAGTGGGCTTTATCCCAGGGATGCAAGGATTCTTCAATATCCGCAAATCAATCAATGTAATACACCACCTTAACAAATTGAAAAATAAAAACCATATGATTTTCTCAATAGATGCAGAGAAAGCCTTTGACAAAATTCAACATCCATTTATGATAAAAACTCTCCAGAAAGCAGGAATAGAAGGAACATACCTCAACATAATCAAAGCTATATATGACAAACCCACAGCAAACATTATCCTCAATGGTGAAAAATTGAAAGCATTTCCTCTAAAGTCAGGAACTAGACAAGGGTGCCCACTTTCACCATTACTATTCAACATAGCTTTGGAAGTTTTGGCCACAGCAATCAGAGCAGAAAAAGAAACAAAAGGAATCCAAATTGGAAAAGAAGAAGTAAAACTCTCACTGTTTGCAGATGACATGATCCTCTACATAGAAAACCCTAAAGACTCCACCAGAAAATCACTAGAACTAGTCAATGACTATAGTAAAGTTGCAGGATATAAAATCAACACACAGAAATCCCTTGAATTCCTATACACTAATAATGAGAAAACAGAAAGAGAAATTAAGGAAACAATTTCATTCACCATTGCAACGGAAAGAATAAAATACTTAGGAATATACCTACCTAAAGAAACTAAAGACCTATATATAGAAAACTATAAAACACTGGTGAAAGAAATCAAAGAGGACACTAATAGGTGGAGAAATATACCATGTTCATGGATTGGAAGAATCAATATAGTGAAAATGAGTATACTACCCAAGGCAATTTATAGATTCAATGCAATCCCTATCAAGCTACCAACAGTATTCTTCACAGAGCTAGAACAAATAATTTCACAATTTGTATGGAAATACAAAAAACCTCGAATAGCCAAAGCGATCTTGAGAAAGAAGAATGGAACTGGAGGAATCAACCTACCTGATTTCAGGCTCTGCTACAAAGCCACAGTTATCAAGACAGTATGGTACTGGCACAAAGACAGAAATATAGATTAGTGGAACAAAATAGAAAGCCCAGAGATAAATCCACACACATATGGACACCTTATCTTTGACAAAGGAGGCAAAAATATACAATGGATTAAAGACAATCTCTTTAACAAGTGGTGCTGGGAAATCTGGTCAACCACTTGTAAAAGAATGAAACTAGAACACTTTCTAACACAATACACAAAAATAAACTCAAAATGGATTAAAGATCTAAACGTAAGACCAGAAACTATAAAACTCCTAGAGGAGAACATAGGCAAAACACTCTCTGAAATACATCACAGCAGGATCCTCTATGACCCACCTCCCAGAATATTGGAAATAAAAACAAAAATAAACAAATGGGACCTAATTAACCTTAAAAGCTTCTGCACATCAAAGCAAACTATTAGCAAGGTGAAAAGACAGCCTTCGGAATGGGAGAAAATAATAGGAAATGAAGCAACTGACAAACAACTAATCTCAAAAATATACAAGCAACACCTACAGCTCAACTCCAGAGAAATAGATGACCCAATCAAAAAATGGGCCAAAGAACTAAATAGACATTTCTCCAAAGAAGACATACAGATGGCTAACAAACACATGAAAAGATGCTCAAAATCACTCATTATCATAGAAATGCAAATCAAAACCACTATGAGGTACCATTTCACGCCAGTCAGAATGGCTGCAATCCAAAAGTCTACAAATAATAAATGCTGGAGAGGGTGTGGAGAAAAGGGAACCCTCTTACACTGTTGGTGGGAATGCAAACTAGTACAGCCACTATAGAGAACAGTGTGGAGATTCCTTAAACAACTGGAAACAGAACTGCCTTCTGATCCAGCAATCCCACTGCTGGGCATACACACTGAGGAAACCAGAAGGGAAAGAGACACGTGTACCCCAATGTTCATCGCAGCACTGTTTCTAATAGCCAGGACATGGAAGCAACCTAGATGTCCATCAGCAGATGAATGGATAAGAAAGCTGTGGTACATATACACAATGGAGTATTACTCCGCCATTAAAAAGAATAGAATGAATCAGTTCTAATGAGGTGGATGAAACTGGAGCCTATTATACAGAGTGAAGTAAGCCAGAAAGAAAAACACCAATACAGTATACTAACGCATATATATGGAACTTTGAAAGACAGTAACAACAACCCTGAGTACGAGACAGCAAAAGAGACACTGATGTATAGAAGAGTCTTATGGACTCTGTGGGAGAGGGAGAAGGTGGGAAGATTTGGGAGAATGGCATTGAAACATGTAAAATATCATGTATGAAAAGAGTTGCCAGTCCAGGTTTGATGCATGACACTGGATGCTTGGGGCTAGTGCACTGGGACGACCCAGAGGGATGCTATGGGGGGGAGGGGGAGGAGGGTTCAGGATGGGGAGCACATGTATACCTGAGGCGGATTCATTTTGATATTTGGAAAAACTAATACAATTATGTAAAGTTTAAAAATAAAATAAAATTAAAAAAAAATCCACAGGAGGCTTGACTCCCTTTAGGCCACTCAGTGGTCTCCAAGAAATACCCGTCGGGACTCGAGAGCAGAGCAGAGTCCTTTCCTTCCTCTCGAGATGAGGTCTGACTCCTCGGGTGCGTCTAAAATGCAACCCCGAGATCTCTGTCGCCCCTGGAGAAGAACATTAGGTCCTGGACACAAGCTTAGATGAGGTCTCTTTTGCCCTGAAGTGACTCGAGAGCAATCCCTAGCTCTCTCTCGCAACTCCAATGGAAGATTGGACTTCCCTGGGCCAACACAAGAGGAAGCCTGAATTCCCCATCGTAACTCGAGAATCCCGCCGAAACTCGAGAAAAACCACATGGTTACCCTGTCATCGCAAGATGAGGCCCTTGCCCGCTACAGCGTCTAAAGAGAAGTCCCAGGTTTCTTCTTGAAGTGTTTTCACACTTCAAGTGTGAAAACTTGGCACCCTTGATGCGATTCCAAAAGTTCCCCGACACCCTGGTCTCTCTCGAGGGGAACACCGAGGTTCCCGGTACAACTTCATCTGAGCCACTTCTCCCCTCCTGATTGCGACTGGAGGGTCGACTCCCGTGCTTTGTCTGGAAGGGGTTCCCAACCTTCCTGGCGCACCTCAGGATGAGGCCGGTCTAAAGAGAATATTTGAGACGTAGCTTCATGGGTGGTAACACATGCTGAAAGACCCCGATTCCCCGGTCCACTCTTGATAAGAACCCGATGCCCGGACACCTCTTGAAAGGCAACCCTGTGGAAGAAGGCACAACACGAAGGGGCACTGACACCCTCGTGCATCGTCCGGAAAAACCCGCAGATTCCAAACACAGTTCGACAAGTTGCCTGTCACCCCGTGAATAACTCGAGAGGCAAGCGGAGTTCCATTCCTCCTTACAAGACGAGGCCTGACTCTCCTGTCCCAACTCTGCAGGGACCCTGCGATCAGAGTCAGAAATGGAGACGAACCCTGAGGTTCCTGCCTCCACTCGAGATGAGGCCCTCTTCTATTGCACCAAACCCAGTGGAGTCCCGAGAGGGCCCTCCCAACTCCAGGGTATCCTTGACTTCTCAGAGGCACACTGAGAAGCTCCCTGAGGCCACCGGCACTAGTCAAGGGAACCCAGGGTTTACTGCCGTGATCCAAGAAACAATTTGAAAGTCCTTCTTTAAGGGTTCTTGAGGCCCGATACACCTTCCATGACTCTAGAGCAATGACGCGCTCCCCCTCGCAATGCACATGGAGACCTGACTTCCCAAGCGCCACATGAGAGGCTCCCTGAGCTCCCCGTAGTACCTCATGAGAAACCCCACACTGGCGCTGCAGCTCGAGAAAACCCACGAGACGCCCCCTTCATCGCGAGATGATGGCCTTCTTTTCCTGCCTGGCCTGGAGAGCAATCACGAGTCCTCTCTCCAAACTCCACAGGAGGCTTGACTCCCTTTAGGCCACTCAGTGGGCTCCAAGAGATACCCGTCGCAACTCGAGAGGAGAGCGGAGTCCTTCGCTTCCCCTCGAGACAAGGACTGACTCCCCGGGTGCATCAGGAAAGCAACCCCGAGATGCCTGTCCCCCCTGGAGACGAACATTATGTCCTGGACACAAGCCTAGATAAGGTCTCTTTTGCCCTGCAGTAACTCAAGCGCAATCCCTAGCTCTCCCTCGCAACTCGAATGGAAGACTGGACTTCCCTGGGCCAACACAAGAGGAAGCCTGAATTTCCTGACCTAACTCGAGAATCCCGCCACAACTCGAGAAAAACGACGTGGTTAACCCGTCACCACAAGATGAGGCCCTTGCCAGCTACAGCGTCTCAAGAGAAGTCTCACGTTCCGTCTTGAAGTTTGAAACGGTACTTAGCACCTTTGATGTGACTCCAAAAGTTCCCCGACATCCCAGTTTCACTCGAGGGGAACATCGAGGTTCCCGGCACCACTTCATCTGAGCCCCTTCTCCCCTCCTGATCGGGACAAGAGGGTCGATTCACTTGCTTTGTCTGAAAGGGTTACCGACCTTCCTGGTGCACCGCAGGTTGAGGTCCGTCTCAAGAAGAAATTCGAGACGTAGGCTTGTGGGTGGTGCCACATGCCAAAAGACACTGATTTCCTGGTCTGCTCTTGATAAGAATCTGAAGGCTGGATACCTCTTTGAAGGCAACCCTGTGTATGAAGGCAAAAAACGAAGGGGAACTGACACCCCCATGCATCGTCCGGATAAAACCGCAGGTTCCACACACAGCTCGGCAAGTGGCCTGTTATCCGGTGAACAACTCGAGAGTCCAGTGGAGTTCCATTCCTCCACACAAGACGAGGCCTGACTCTCCTGTCCTAACTCTGTAGGGACTCTGTGTTCAGAGTCAGAAATGGAGAGCAACCCTGAGGTTCCTGCTTCAAATCGAGATGAGGCCCTCTTCTGACAAGGTCCAGCCTCGGCTGGTCCAGGGTTTTCGAAGGGGAGACAGAGTAGGCGACCTATTGATTTATTTATCGAAGATATAAAGAGTAATAGAATGAGGATAGCTCAGTAGGAATATTTAGTGGAGAAAAGAAGCTGAGTAGCTTGGTTTATGCGGAAAATCAGTATAACCCGTGACACCAGGTTAGCTCTGACCACGGAGGCCGCAGGCTCCCTCTCGAATAGCGAAAAGTGCCCCACCTTAGACACCTTCTCAAGTGGTCTTCGAAGGCCAGGCAAATAAATGGTCGCAGAGGATATCCGCGCTCCAGATGGACACTCATCTGAAAATTGAGGGGAAGAATGACATTAGGAGACTAAGCGTTGGCAATCAAGTCCCGTAGCTTTATTTTCAACAGGGGTTTTTATACACTAAGTTACACATAGAGGATAATGGGGATGCAAAGACAGCAGCCTTTGATCCTTATCAAAAACCAGAGTTTCTGTCCAGCAAATGTATCGTATACAAATGGTTTAGGTGATTTACATCATCTTCTAGCCAGAAGACCTATTAACATTTTATGACTCTTGACAAAGACTTATCAACCGTAAGACTTATTTTCTCTAAGAGTAATTATTTTAAGGTTTGGCCCCATCTTTCGAAGATAAAATTGCATTCCTATAGGGCAGATGTGTAATGGGCTTACAACAAAGGAAATAATTTATTACCTTAAGGGTCTAAAGTTAGTAACACCAAGGCCACTACTTATTTTTTCTACATACCAACTATATTAATTAATACACATTCAAGGATACAATTCAGGGGATGTGGAAACTTGGCAACAAGCATTGGTTCATCAATGAAATCTTTTACTAGTTTTATTCTGACAGTTTCTAACTCTCTGAGAGGCTCTAAGCTATTTGAATATCTTAAGCTTCCCGTGCCTCTCGAGGCTCGGAGACTGTAAACAATTGTATGCATTGCTGTAGGAGACCGGGTAAACTCGTCAGGCGAGTTAGAGAGCCATCTGACGTGTTTGGATTTAAACACTCCTAATTGCCCAGGAACTTTATTAATTGGAGCTGTAAGTTAGCTCTTTGACAGAGAGAGTGAGATGGTGGTGGGGGACAGCCCCCAGGAAAGTCAGAGGTGAGAGCACAAAGCAATAAAGTAGGCAGACTCTGGTTTTGGGGGGTAGATGCTCAAGAATATCCGGGAGGACTCCCGAGGCTCGATCCCGCCTTTGTGTATGCCCAGCCTCCTTCCTCATGACCTTTGTCACGAGTGGAATGTCTCTCGCCGGCTCCCGGCATCTCCCCGTTTTTTATTTCTTAAAACAGCCAGATGTAGCTCAGTCGCGAGCCTCTGAATACTCTGCCAAAGAATCCTGACAATACAAGGAAGAATGATTATGAGAAGCAGAATTAAAGCAGCCACCGCAGCATAGCTAAAGACATTAGACAGAATATTCTTTCCTGAGATGTAGTTAGGGAAAGTATGGAAGAAATCATTTGCTGTTCCAGCAGCAGTAAAATCTAATCGGGAGTGCTCCATGGTTGCTATTTGATAGTGAAGTTTCCCTACGTCTCAACCAATGTCAGAGCTGTTCCAGATACCTGACATATGGTTTTTAATCTTTTCCCATTCAAAATCTGTCTCATTTACTTTCAGGGGTGTTACACATATCCACCGATAGTCAGCATGACAAGACAATGCCATTTTCACCTTTAAAGCCTGCAATTCAGTCCCAATATGTATTACTGCTTCCTCTAGGGCGTCTACCCTCATTTCTAATTTTCTCTCTATAGCTTCCTGTGTTGCTAATGTTAAAGAAACATTTTTGGACATAGAATCAACATATTGAGCAGTATGTACTTGTTGAGTCAATGATATTGCTGCCACAGTAACAGAAGTGATTGCACTTATCAAAGCTGCTGTTCCCAAGATAATTAAGCCCACAAACCGTCGTGTTTGCATTAAATCCTGTAGTTGTTGTAATACAGCAAGACCATAATTCAATAAGTGGTTACATCATAAGATAAGGTGGATGTTGTAGCATTACAAAGGAGCAAACATTATATTGAGGGTTTAAACAAGATGAACCAGGGAGCAGCTGTAGGCGTCAGCCCGGGGGAGCAGTGTCCCCAGCATCAGGAGGCAGAACGCGAGCGGCAGGCTGTGGGCCAAGGCGCCTATGGTGGGCGGAGGGGCAGGGTTCGTGGTTTAGGGCTAGCCGCCACCGCTTGGGCTCAGGGCGGTCCCCTCTTGCCGGTGGGGCCACGCTGGTCTGGACGGCACTCCGCGGGCGCGCTTTCCTCTCTGGCCCTCACTCGCTGCACAGACTTCTTTGCTCTAGGTCACGGGGTGCAGAGAGGTGGGTGAGAGGCGCTGCTGGTGGCACGGAGGCGAGAGCCAGCTGGGGGAGGGGGAGCGAGCGAGTGCGCGCGCCGCGAACCTGGTCTTTGGGGAATGTGACATGACGAATTTGTCTGAGATCCAAACCGGAGAATCTGCATTCTGTAGAAATATACAAGCATACCCTCTCCCACAAGTTAGCAACACATCTGGCCTTTTTCACTCTCCCGTAAGGAGGCCTTTTTACTTGACCAGGGGCCGAGTCGTAGCCTGTAATTCAGGCATCTAGTGTCTCATCATTGTAGTCTGCCCCTGTGTGTTTACGTTTAAGTGATTAATTACAATTGGAACATAACTTCACTATTTGTCTAGCTGTTTCCCTATGGATATGTTAATTTAGGTCTAATGTTTAGTTTAGGTCTCTGTATAAATTTAAGTAATAAATGTATAACCTCCTTATCTCATTTTGGTATACAGGTATACAGATATACCTAAATGCAAAACGCATTTATATATGTATTTATATATGGCAACAAGTATAAAGTTATTGACATATAATATATATAAATCAATATACTTGAATTAATCTTTATAATTAATATATTAATTAATATATATTACAACAATACAACACATACACAGCTAATACCAACCAACACAAGCCAATATACTGTAATAATACATGTCACACATTTATAATTATACAGTATATAGAACATATATCATCACATAACATCAATCCATACCAATTAATATCAGCCACACACACATTATATTACTGCCATATATATTTAATTATACAGTATATATATATGTGTGTGTATATAGTATACATATTAATTTATATACAAATTAATTAGGTATAGATCTATAAATAGAATTAGGTATACCTTTATTATATTTTATTTATACCCATACCTAATTAGGCAAACTGTAATTAGGCAAATACATTTATATTATGTATTTATAACAATATATAAAGTATTGTTAAATGTACCACCTGTACAGCATCTCCACCCCACATACCACTTTCTCTAATCCCACCAACTCATTTTCAGTATTATGTGTTGGCCAGGAGCTGGGCCAGTCTTTCCCAGCAATGTTAAGAGACGTCTGTTCCTGTGTCTAATAGCCCTGGCGTTTTATTCTCTTGAATTAAAAGGTCTTTTAAAGGCCTTGGAACTGTAATTTCCTGCACCCAAAAGGCTAGATCACTAGATCCAAATGTTTTGTGGCTCTTAGATTGAGAAGTCAAGTTTTTCCTTGTCTGATAGTAAGGTAAAAGTAAAAGCTGTGTTACTCTTTGACCTTTATTAATTTGTACAGTTTTGATAGGCAGTGAGATCAAGACTTTAATTTCTCAATATCATCAGAATCTACTACACCATGCACCAGCGAAATTTCTTTTCTTTCTTTTTTTTTTATTTAATTTTTTTTTTAAAAGAAAGCGAGCTACGCCCCAGGACAAATCTTACAATGTCCTCAGATAGGGGGCCAGCCACTCTGGTTGGAATTGGAGTAAGCGGCACATCAGGGGTTAATATTGTTATTAAATCTCCTTGCCTTTTCGCTTTTCTCCTAGCCTGGGTGAGACCCCCCTGAGGGAGTTTTCTCCAAGGAGCACGCTCTGCATATTGTGTACTAAAAGCTCCTTTGTTTAAAAAACTTTTTATCTTCCTCAGTCTTAGGCAACACTTTGGGAGGCTTTGGGGGCAAAGTGGGGAACTCCTGGGTCCTGGGAGGCACAATCGAAGGCGGTGGCAATCGCCTTAAATCAGAAAGTGGTGGATAAGTTTTTTAAAGGTTTGCGCAGAGGGGGAGGGAGCTCGCCAGGGCTCTCGGCCGCAGCGTCCTGTAAGCCCTCTCCTTCCTCGGGAGGTAGACCACTTTCTCCCTCCTTTTTTTTTTTTTTCAATGGCAGAAAATATGATCTGTGCAGTAAATGGAGACTCACCACCATCCACCTCTATAGCCTCCCCCATAGTCTATTTAACAGCCTCGTGACGGAGGTCCAGGACATTTCTAATCATATTCCACAGTCAATAAATATTTGTCTATTCTTAGATGCAGAGAAATCCATTTTTAATTTTTTTTTTAATTTTAGAGAATATTTTTATTTATTTTGTAACCTCTTTACCCTGGCTAAACTGCAGAGGGGACTAGAAAAGAAGCCTCAAGGTGAGGATCAAGTTCATCCTTGGGACTAGAGAAAATCCTTCTCCGGGAAACTCCTAGCGGTGGCCCTTTACCCCGACATGGAGGAGGAGGCATAGGGGGATGGGAGCGTCCCGAAGTTTTCCTCTTCTGTTCCGGAGATCCTTTAACTGTTTGGTAACTAAATCTTACGAACTGTCTGATCGGGGATGTTTCCCTCAACCTCCTAGGAGCGGATGGTCTGATTAGGGATGTTTTCTTAAACTTTTAGGAGCATCTTTAGCTTAAAAAAAAAATCCTCATCAGAATGGCATCGAAATGCTGTTTCCTCTAAACCTTTTTCAAATTGAGGGGAGAGCTGATCTTTCTTTTCATCCCTATCTTTTACATGCTCATTGGCAGTCATAGCGGCTAGCCATTCATTTAGCTGTCGATAGCTAGGTATAGCCTCTTCATTTTCACTTTTCTTTATAACAGGTACCTTTTCAGATTTGCTTTTTTGTTTAACAGGTACTTTTCCAACTTTACTTTCCTCTTTAACAGGTACCTTTTCAAATTCATGAGCTGGATCTAAAACATCTCTAGTCATATTCCACAGAGGAAAGGTGTAAGTAGGGATTTTTTCCAAACCTTGCTGAGCACAATAAGCTCTTAGCTGTTTTCCTAGTTTTTTCAAGATATCTAAGTTAACAGTGCCTTGTTGTAGAAACCAAGGGCAGTGGTCTTGTACAAATGTAAAAAATGATTGAATGGAAGATTTTTTAACCTTGATTCTTCTTTTACTTAATAACTGTAAAATTACTCCTATAAAGAGCTGTCTTTCATTTGATTCAGTGTTGCCCATGTCAGAAACTTAAGGATAGTAAAAGATTTTGCTTTTAGCTATCTAAAGATTAGGCCTTTTTTGTCAGCCTTTTTAGAAACCGTTTTTTCTCTCTAACTCTTCAACACTTCCCACTCCTCTCGCCCTGTCTATTCTACAGGGGGATCTGCAGCCCCCTAAGTGGGATCCTATCTGTCCCCAAAACTGAACACTGGGGGAATGGGGTTGGGGATTTACCTTCGAAATGCCTGTCTCGGGCACCACCTGCAGAGGTCCAGCCCCAGCTGATCCAGGGTATTCGAAGGGAAGGTGGAGTAGGCGACCTATTTATATATTTATTTATTCATCAAAGATATAAAGAGTAATAGAATGAGGATAGCTCAGTAGGAAAATTCAGTGGAGAAAAGCAGCTGAGTAGCTTGGTTTACGCGGAAAATCAATATAACCCGTGACACCAGGTTAGCTCTGACCACGGAGGCTGCAAGTGCCCTCTAGAATAGAGGAAGGTACCCCACCTTAGACACCTTATCGAGTGGGTCTTCGAAGCCCAGGCAAATAAATGGTCGCAGAGGATATCCGCGCTCCAGATGGACACTCATCTGAAAATTGAGGGGAATAATGACATGGGGAGACCAAGCGTTGGCGAGCAAGGCCCGTAGCTTTATTTTCAACACAGGTTTTAATACCCTAAGTTACACATAGAGGATAATAGGGGATGCAAAGTCAGCAGTCTTTAATCCTTATCAAAAACCAGGGTTTCTTTTCTGCAGATTTATCGTATAAAAATGGTTTAGATGATTTACATCATCTTCTGGCCAGAAGACCTATTAACATTTTATGACTCTTGACAAAGACTTATCAACCATAAGAGTTATTTTCTCTAAGAGTAATTGTTTAAGGTTTGGCGCCATCTTTTGAAGATAAAATTGCATTCCTATAGGGAGGATGTGTAATGGGTTTACAACAAAGAAAAGAATTTATTACCTTAAGGGTCTAAAGTTACCAACATCAAGTCCACTACTTATTTTTTCTACATACCAACTATATTAATTAGCACACATTCAAGGATACAATTCAGGGGATGTGGAAACTTGGCAAAAAGCATTGGTTCATCAATGAAATCTTTTACTAGTTTTATTCTGACAGTTTCTAACTCTCTGAGAGGCTCTAAGCTATTTGAATATCTTAAACTTCCCGTGCGTCTCGAGGCTTGGAGACTGTACACAATCGTATGCATAGCTGTAGGAGACTGGGTAAACTTGTCAGGCGAGTTAGAAAACCATCTGAGGGGTTTGGATTTAAACACTACTAATTGCCCAGGAACATTATTAGTTGGAGCTGTAAGTTAGCTCTTTGACAGAGAGAGTGAGATGGTGGTGGGGGACATCCCCAGTAATGTCAGAGGTGAGAGAACAAAGCAATAAAGAAGGCAGACTTTGGTTTTTGGGGGAAGATGCTGAAGAATATACGGGGGAACTCCCGGAGGTTCGATCCCGCCTTTGCGTATGCCGAGACTCTTTCCTCATGACATTTGTCACGAGTGGAATGTCTCTCGCTGGCTCCCGGCAATCTTCCATTGCACCAAACGCAGTGGAGTCCCGAGAGACCCCTCCCAACACCACAGTATCAGTGTCTTCTCAGAGGCACCCTGAGCAACTCCCTGAGGTCACCGGCACAAGTCGAGGGAACACAGGGTCTCCTGCCGCAACCCGAGAAAGACCTCAAGAGTCCGTCTTCAACGCGTCTTGAGGCCGGATTCCCCTACCATGACTCGAGAGCAATGACACGCTCCCCCTCGCCATGCGCATGGACACCTGACTTCCCTGGCGCCACATGAGAGGCTCCCTGAGCTCCCCGTCATACCTCGTGAGAAACCCCACACTGGCGCCACAGCTCGGGAAAACCCACGAGATGCCACCGTCATCGCGAGATTGGGGACTTCTTTTCCTGCCTGACCTGGAGAGCAATCCCTGGTCCTTTCTCCAAACTTCACAGGAGGCTTTACTCCCTTTAGGCCACTCAATGGGCTCCAAGAGATACCTGTCGTGACTTGAGAGGAGAGCAGAGTACTTTGTTTCCCCTCGAGATGAGGCCTTACCTCGGGTGAGTCTGGAATGCAACCCCGAGATCCCTGTTGCCCCTGGAGAGGAACATTATGTCCTGGACAAAAGCCTAGATGAGGTCTATTTTGCCCTACAGTGACTCGAGAGCAACACCCATCTCTCCCTCGCAATTCGAATGGAAGATTGGTCTTCACTGGGCCAACACAAGAGGAAGTCTGAATTTCCCGTTGTAACTCGAGAATCCCACCACAACTCTTAAAAACCACGTGGTTCCCCATTCATCACAATATGAGGCCTTTGCCCGCTACAGAGTCTCAGGAGAAGTCCCATGTTTCGTCATAAAGTTCGAAATGCTACTTGGCACCCTTGATGCGACCCCAAAAGTTCCCCAATATACCGGTCTCACTCCAAGGGAACACCGAAGTTCCTGGCACCACTTCATTTGAGCCCCTTCTCCCCTCCTGATCACGGCAGGAAGGTCGATTCCCATGCTTTGTCTAGAAGGGGTTCCCGACCTTCATGGCGCACCTCAGGATGAGGCCAGTCTCACGAAGAAATTCGAGACGTAGCCTCGTGTTGGTGCCACGTGCTGAAAGACCCCGATTTCTCGGTCTTGCTCTTGATAAGAACCCGATGCCCGGACACCTCTTCTAAGGCAACCCTGTGGATGAAGGCACTACACGAGGGGGCACTGGCAACCCTGTTCATCCTCCGGAAAATCCCACAGGATCCACATACAGCTCCACAACTGGCCTGTCACCCCTTAAACAACGAGAGGGGCAAGCGGAGTTCCCTTCCTCAGACAAGACGAGGCCTGAGTATCCAATCCCAACTCTGCAGGCACGCTTCGATCTGAGTCAGAAATGGAGAGGAAACCTGAGGTTCCTGCCTCAACCCGAGATGAGGCCCTCTTCCATTAAAACAAACCCAGTGGAGTCCCGAGAGGCCACTCCCATCTCCAAGGTATCCCTGACTTCTCATAGGCATTCTGAGAAGCTCCTTGAGGCCACCGGCAAACGTCGAGGGAAATAAGGGTTTCCTGCCACAACCGAAGAAAGACCTCGAGAGTCCTTCTTCAACGCGTCTTGAGGTCAGATTCCCCTACCATGGCTCGAGAGCAATAACGCGCTCCCCCTCGCCACGCACATGGAGACCTGACTTCCCTGGCGCCACATGAGAGGCTCCCTGAGCTCCCTGTCGTACCTCGTGTGAAACCCCACACTGGCGCCGCAGCTCGAGAAAACACACAAGACCCCTCCATCATCGCGAGATGAGGGCCATCTTTTCCTGCATGGCCTGGAGAGCAGTCCCAAGTCCTCTCTCCAAACTTCAAAGGAGGCTTGACTCCCTTTAGGCCACAAAGTGGGCTCCAAGAGGTGCCCGTCGCAACTCGAAAGGAGAGCGGAGTCCTTTGCTTCCCTTCGACACGAGGCCTGACTCCCTGGGTGAGTGTGGAATGCAAACCTGAGATCCCTGTGGCCCTTGGAGAGGAACATTAGGTCCTGGACACAAGCCTAGATGAGGTCTCCTTTGCCCTGCAGTGACTCGAGCGCAACCCCCAGCTCTCCCTCGCAACTCGAATGGATGATTGGACTTCCCTGGCCCAACACAAGAGGAAGCCTGAAATCCCCGTCGTAACTCGAGAATCCCGCCGCAACTCGAGAAAAACCACGTGGCTCCCCCGTCATCGCAAGATGAGGCCCTTGGCCGCTACAGCGTATCAAGAGAAGTCCCACGTTCCATCCTGAAGTACAAAACGGTACTTGGCACCCTTGATGCGACCCCCAAAGTTCCCTGACATACCGGTCTCACTCGAGGGAAACACCAAAGTTCACGGCACCACTTCCTGTGAGCCCCTTCACCCCTCCTGATCGCGACAGCAGGGTCGACTCCCATGCTTTGTCTGCAAGGGGTTCCCGACGTTCCCCGCGAACCTCCGGATGAGGCCGGTCTCATGAGGAAATTCAAAAAGTAGCCTCATGGTTGGTGCCACATGTTGAAAGATCCCGAATTCCCGGTCCACTCTAGATAAGAACCTGACGCCCGGACATCTCTTCGAAGGCAACCCTGTGGATGAAGGCACAACAGGAAGGGACACTGACATACGCATTCATCGTCTGGAAAAACCCGCAGATTCCACTCACAGCTCCAAATGTGGACTGTCACCCCTTGAACAACTCGAGAGGCAAGTGAAGTTGCATTCCTTCACACAAGACGAGGCCTTACTCTCCTGTCCCAACTCTTCAGGGACCCTGCAATTGGAGTCAGAAATGGAGAGGAACCCTGAGGTTCCTGCCTCAACTAGAGAAGAGGCCCTCTTCCATTGAACCAAACTCAGTGGTGTCCCGAGAGGCCCCTCCCAACACCACAGTATCCCTGAATTCTCAGAGGCTCCCTGAGAAGCTACCTGAGGTCACTGGCACAAGTCGAGGGAACCCAGAGTTTCCTGAAGTAACCCGAGAAAGACTTGGAGAGTCCTTTTTCAACGTCTCTTGATGCCCGATTCCCCTACCATGACTCCAGAGCAAGGACGCGCTCCCCTCGCCACAAGCAGGAAAACTGACTTCCCTAGTACCACACAAGAGGCTCCCTGAGTACCCCTTCGTACCTCGTGAGAAAACCCACAGTGGCGCCGCAGTTCGAGAAAAACCACAAGATGCCCCCGTCAAGGAGAGATGGGGGCCTTCTTTTCCTGCCTGACCTGGAGAGCAATTCCTGGTCCTCTCTCCAAACTTCACAGGAGTATTGACTCCCTTTAGACCACTCAGTTGGGTCCAAGAAATACCCGGTGCGACTCGAGAGGAGAGCGGAGTCCTTTGCTTCCCTCGAGACGAGGCCTGACTCCCCGGGTGAGTTTGGAATGCAACCCCGAGATCCTTGTCGCCCCTGGAGTGGAACATTATGTCCTAGACACAAGCCTAGATGAGGTCTATTTTGCCCTACAGTGATCGAGAGCAACCTCCATCTCTCCCTCACCATTTGAATGGAAGATTGGGCTTCCCACGGTCAACACATGAGGAAGTCTGAATTTCCCATCGTAATTCGAGAATTCAGCCTCATGTCTTAAAAACCATGTGGTTCCCCCTTCATCGCAATATGAGGCCCTTGCCAGCTAGAGTCTCAAGAGAAGTCCCACGTTCCATCTTAAAGTTCGAAATGCTACTTGGCACCCTTGATGCGACCCCAAAGTTCCCCAACATACTGGTCTCACTCCAGGGGAACTCCAAAATTCCCGGCGTCTCCAGGGAAGTCCCATGTTCTGTCCTTAAGTGTGAAACGGTACTTGACACCCTTGATGCGACCGCAAAAGTTCCCCGACACGCTGGGTTCCCTCGAGAGCAACACCAAGGGTCCCGGCACCACTTCATCTGAGCCCTTTCTCCCCTCCTGATCGCGACAGGAGAGTCGATTCCCCTGCTTTCTCTGGAAGGGGATCCCGGCCTTCCTGGTGCACCTCAGGATGAGGCCGGTCTCAGGAGGAAATTCGAGACTAGCCATGTGTGAGGTGCCACGTGCCGAACGACACCGATTTTCCGGTCCGCTCTTGATAAGAACCCGATGCCCGGACACCTCTTCGAAGGCAACCCTGTGAGTGAAGGCACAACACGAAGGGGCACTGACACCCCCGTGCATCATCTGGAAAAACCCGCAGGGTCTACACACAGCTCGACAAGGGGCCTGAGACTCCCGGAACAACTCGAGAGGCAACCAGAATTCCATTCCTCAGACAAGACGAGGCATGACTCTCCTGTCCCAACACTGCAGGGACCGTGCAGTCGGAGTCAGAATCGGAGAGGAAGCCTGAGGTTCCTGCCTCCCCTCGAGATGAGGCCCTCTTCCATTGCGCCGAACCCAGCAGAGTCCCGAGAGGCCCTGCCAACTCCACAGCATTCCTCACCTCTCAGAGGCACCCTGGTAAGTTCCCTATAGTCCCCTGCAGAAGTCGAGGGAAACGAGGGTTTCCCGCCGCCACCCGAGAAAGACCTCGAGAGTCCTTCTTCAACGCGTCTTGAAGCCCTAGTCACTTCCCATGACTCGAGAGTGATGACCAGCTCCTCCTCGCCATGCGCATGGAGACATGAGTTCCCTGGCGCCAAACGAGAGGCTCCCTGAGGTCCTCGTCGTGCCTCGTGAGAAAACCCCCACGGGCGCCGCAGCCTGAGGAAACCCATGAGATGCCCCCGTCATCGCGAGATGAGGGCCTTCTTTTCCTGCCTGACCTGGAGAGCAATCCCGAGTCCTCTCTCCAAACTGAAGAGGAGGCTCGACACCCTTGAGTCCACTCATTGGGCTCCAAGAGATCCGTGTCGCGACTTGAGAGGAAAGTGGAGTCCTCTGCTTCCCCTAGAGGCGAGGCCTGACTCCCCGGGGGAGTCTGGAATGGAAACCTGAGATCTCTGTCTTCCCTTGAGAGGAATATTAGGTCCTGGACACACGCCTCGATGAGGTCTCTTTGGCCCTGTATTGACTCGAGCAGAACCCCCAGCTTTCCCTCGCAACTCCAAGGGAAGATTGGGCTTACCAGGGCCAACCCAAGAGGAAGCCTGAAATCCCCGTCGTTTTCGAGAATCCAGACGCAACTTGAGAAAAGCGACGTGGTTCCAACGTCTTCACAGGATGAGGCCCTTGCCCGCTACAGCGTCTCCAGGGAAGTCCCATGTTCCATCCTGAAGTGGGAATCAGTACTTGGCTCCCTTGATGCGACCCCTAAAGTTCCCTGAAACGCCGGGTTCCCTCGAGTGGAACACCTAGAGTCCAGCCCCACTTCATCTGAGCCCCATCTCCCCTCCTGATCGCGACAGGAGAGTCGATTCCCCTTCTTTGTGTGGAAGGTGCTCCCGGCCTTCCCGGCGCACCTCAGGATGATGCTGGTCTCACGAGGAAATTCGAGAGGAGCCACGTGGGTGGTGCCACATGTCGAACGACCCCGATTTCCCGGTCCGCTCTTGAAATGAACCTGATGCCCGGACACCTGTTTGAAGGCAACCCTGTGGGGGAAGGCACTAAATGAAGGGGCAATGACACCCCCGTGCATCTTCTGGAAACACCCGCAAGTTCCACACACAGCTCGACAAGGGGTCTTAGACCCACTGAACGACTCGAGAGGCAAGCAGAGTTCCATTACCCAGACAAGATGAGGCCTGACTCTCCTGTCCCAACCCTGCAGGGACCCTGCGGTCGGAGTCAGAAATGGAGAGGAAGCCTGAGGTTCCTGCCTCCAATCGAGATGAGGCCCTTTTCCATTGCACCAAACCCAGTGGAGTTCCGAGAGGCCCCTCCCAACTCCACAGTGACCCTGACTTCTCAGAGGCACGCTGAGAAGCTTCCTGAGGTCACTGGCACAAGTCGATGGAACCCAGGGTTTCCTGCTGCAACCCAGGAAAGACCTCGAGAGTCCTTCTTTAACACGTCTTCAGGCCCAATTCCCCTACCATGACTCGAGAACAATGACGGGCTCCCTCTCACCACGTGCATAGAGACCTGACTGCCCTGGCACCACGTGAGAGGCTCACTGAGCTCCCAGTCTTACTTCGTGAGAAACCCCACACTAGCGCCACAGCTCGAGAAAACCTACGAGACGCCCCAGTCATTGGGAGATGAGGGCCTTCATTTCATGCATTCCCTGGAGAGCAATCCCGTGTCCTCCCTCCAAACACCAGAGGAGGTTTGACTCCCTTTAAGCCACTCAGTGGGCTCCAAGACATACCCGTCCGACTCGAGAGGAGAGCAGAGTCCTTTGCTTCCCCTCGAGACGAGGCCTGACTCCAAGGTGAGTCTGGAATGCAACCCCGAGATTTCTGTCGAGTCTTGACATGAACATTAGGTCCTGGACACAAGCCTTGGTGGGGTCTCTTTTGCCTTCAGTGACTAGAGCGCACCTCCAGCTCTTCCTCGAATCTCGAATGGAAGATAAGACTTTTGTGGGCCAACACAAGAGGAAGCATGAATTCCCTGTGGTAACTCAAATATCCCACCGCAACTCGAGAAAAACCAAGTGGTTCCGCAGTCATTCCAAGATGAGGCCCATGCCCGCTGGAGCACCCCAAGAGAAGTCCAACGTTCCATTTTGGAGAGCGAAACGGTACTTGGAACGCTTTATGCGACCCCAAAAGTTACTCGACATACCTGTCTCACTTGACGGAAACACCGAGGTTCCCAGCAGCACTTCATCTGAGCCACTTCTCCCCTCCTGATCGCCACAGGAGGGTCGATTCCTCTGCTTTGTCTGGAAGAGTTTCATGACCTTCACGGCACACTTCAGGATGAGGCCGGTTTCATGAGGAAATTCGAGACAACCCATGTGGGTGGTGCCAAATGCTGAACGACCCCGATATCCCGGTCCGCTCTTCATAAGAACCCGATGCCCGGACACCTCTTCGAAGGCAACCCTGTGAATCAAGACAAAAAACGAAGGGCCACTGACACCCCCGTGCATCGTCTGGAAAAACCTGCAGATTCCACACACAGTTTGACAAGGGGCCTGAAACCCCATGAACAACTCGAGAGGCAAGCGGAGTTCCATTCCTCAGAAAAGACGTAGCCTGACTCTCCTGTCCCAACTCTGCAGGGACCCTGATGTCGGAGTCCGAAACAGAGAGGAAGACTGAGGTTCCTGCCTCCCCTCGAGATGAGCCCCTCTTCCATTGCGACAAACCCAGCGGAGTCCCGAGAGGCACCGCCAACTCCACAGTATCCCTCAACTCTAAGAGACACCCTGGGAAGTTCCCTAAGGTCCCCGGCAGAAGTCGAGGGAAACGACTTTTTCCCGCCACAACCCGAGAAAGACCTCGAGAGTCCCTCTTCAACGCGTCTTGAGGCCCTAGTCCCTTCCCGTGACTCGAGAGCCAGGACGCGCTCCTCCTCGCTACGCGCAAGGAGACCTGACTTCGCTGACGCCGCACGAGAGGCTCCCTGAGATCCTCGCCGTGCCTCACGAGAAAACCCCCACGGGTGCCGCAGCTAGAGGAAACCCCTGAGACGCCCCTGTCCTCGCGAGGTGAAGGGCCTTCTTTTCCTGCATGGCCTGGAGAACAATCCCGAGCCCTCTCTCCAAAATGAAGAGGAGGCTTCACTCCATTGACGCCACTAGGGGGCTCCAAGAGATCCGCGTCGCGACTCGGGAGGACAGCGGAGTCCTTTGCTTCCCCTCGAGACGAGGCCTGACACCCAGGGGGATCCTGGAATGCAACCCCGAGATCCCTGCCTCCCCTGGAGAGGAACATTAGGTCCTGGACACAAGCCTAGATGAGGTCTCTTTGGCCCTGCAGTGACTCGAGCGCAACCCCCAGCTTTCCCTCGCCAATTGAATGGAAGACTGGGCTTCCCAGGGCCAACAGAGGAGGAAGCCTGTAATCCCCATCGTCACTCGAGAATCCCGCCGCAACTCGAGAAAAAACACGTGGTTCCAACGTCTTCGCAAGATGAGGCCCTTGCCCAATACAGCGTCTCAGGGGAAGTCCCATGTTCCGCCCTGAAGTGCGAAACAGTACCTGACACCCTTCGTGCGACACCCAAAAGCTCCCCGACACGCCGGGTACCCTCGAGGGAACACCGAGAGTCCCGGCACAGCTTCATCTGAGCCCGTTCTCCCCTCCTGATCACGACAGGAGAGTCGATTCCCCTGCGTGGTTCAGAAGGGGTTCCCCGCCTTCCCGGTGCACCTCAGGATGAGGCCGGTCTCACAGGGAAATTCGAGACGAGCCACGTGGGTGGTGCCACATGCCAAATGCCCCCGATTCCCCGGTCCGCTTTTGAGAAGGACCCGAGGCCCAGACCCCTCTTCGAAGGCAACCCTGTGGGTGAAGGCACAACACGAAGGGGCACTGACACCCCCGTGCATCATCCGGAAAGACCCGCGGGTTCCACACCCAGCTCGACCAGGGGCCTGAAAACCCCTGACAACTCGAGTGGCAAGCGGGGTTCCCTTCCTCAGACAAGACGAGGCATGACTCTCCTGTCCCAACTCTGCAGGGACCCTGCGGGCGGAGCCGAAACGGAGAGGAAGCCTGAGGTTCCTGCCTCCCCTCGAGGTGAGGCCCTCTTCCGTTGCGCCAGACCCAGCGGAGTCCCGAGAGGCACCGCCAACTCCACAGTATCCCTCAACTCTAAGAGACACCCTGGGAAGTTCCCTAAGATCCCCGGCAGAAGGCGAGGGAAACGAGGGTTTCCCACCGCCACCCGAGAAAGACCTCGAGAGTCCTTCTTCAATGCGTCTCGAGGCCCTAGTCCCCTCCCGTGACTCGAGAGCCATGACGCGCTCCCCCTCGCCACGCACATGGAGACCTGACTTCCCTGGCGCCGCACGAGAGGCTCCCTGAGATCCTCGTCGTGCCTCGGGAGAAAACCCCCACGGGCGCCGCAGCTCGAGGAAACCCCTGAGACGCCCCCATCCTCGCGAGCTGAGGGCCTTCTTTTCCTGCATGGCCTGGAGAGCAATCCCGGGTCCTCTCTCCAAACTGAAGAGGAGGCTGGACTCCCTTGAGGCCACTCAGTGGGCTCCAAGAGATCCGCGTCGCCACTCGAGAGGAGAGCAGAGTCCTTGGCTTCCCCTCGAGACGAGGCCTGACTCCCCGAGGGAGCCTGAAATGCAACCCCGAGATCCCTGCCTTCCCTGGAGAGGAATATTAGTTCCCGGACACACGCCTTGTTGAGGTCTATTTGGCCCTGCAGTGACTCGAGCGCTACCCCCAGATTTCCCTCGCTACTTGAATGGGAGATGGGGCTTCCCAAGGCCAACCCAAGAGGAAGCCTGAAATCCTCTTCAAAACTCGAGAATCCTGCCGCAACTCGAGAAAAACCACGTGGTTTCAACGTCTTCGCAAGATGAGGCCCTTGCCCGGTACGGCGTCTCAAGGGAAGTCCCATGTTCCATCGTGAAGTGAGACACGGTACCTGACACCCTTCATGCGACATCCAAAAGTTCCCCGACATGCCGGGTTCCCTTGAGGGGAACACCGAGAGTCCCGGCACCACTTCCTCTGAGCTCCTACTCCTCTCCTGTTCGCGACAGGAGAGTTGATTCCCCTGCGTGGTCTGGAAGGGGTTCCCGGCCTGCACGGCGCACCTCAGGATGAGGCCGGCCTCGCGAGGAAATTCGAGACAAGCCCCGTGGCTGGTGCCCCATGTTGAACGACCCTGATTTCCCGGTCCGCAGTTGAGGAGAACCCGATGCCCGGACACCTCTTCGAAGGCCACCCTGTGAGTGAAGGAGCAACAAGAAGGGGCACTGACACTCCCGTGCATCGTCCGGAAACACCCGCGGTTTCCACACACAGCTCCACGAGGGGACTGAGACTCCCTGAGCAACTCGAGAGGCAAGCGGAGTTCCCTTCCTCAGACAAGACGAGGCCTGACTCTCCTGCCCCAATGCTGCAGGGACACTGCTGTCGGAGTACGAAACGGAGAGGAAGCCTGAGGTCCTGTCTCCCCTCGAGATGAGACCCTCTTCGATTGCGCCAAACCCAGAGGAGTCCCGAGATGGCCCACCAACTCCACAGCATCCCTCACCTCTAAGAGGAACCCTGGGAATTTCCCTCTGGTCACCGGGAGAAGTCGAGGGAAACGAGGGTTTCCTGCCGCAAGCCGAGAAAGACCTCGAGAGTCCTTCTTCTACACGCCTTGATGCCCTAGTCCCCTCCCAGGACTCGAGAACAATGACGCGCTTCCCCTCGCCAAGCTCATGGAGACCTGACTTCCCTGGCACCGCACGAGAGGCTCCCTGAGAACCTCGTCGTGCCTCGTGAGAAAAGCCCCACGGACGCCGCAGCTTGAGGAAACCCCTGAGAAGCCCCCGTCCTCGCGAGGTGAGGGCCTTCTTTTCCTGCCTTTCCTGAAGAGCAATCCCGAGTCCTCTCTCCAAACTGAAGATTAGGCTTGACTCCCTTGAGGCCACTCAGAGGGCTCCAAGAGATCCGCGTCGTGGCTCAAGAGAAGAGCGGAGTCCATTGCTTCCCCTCGAGGCGAGGCCTGACTCCACGGGGGCCTCTGGAGTGCAACCCCGGGATCCCTGTCTTCCCTTGAGAGTACTACTAGGTCCTGGACACACGCCTAGATGAGGTCTCTTGGGCCCTGCAGTGACTCGAGCGCAACCCCCAGCTTTCCCTCGCAACTCGAATGGAAGATGGGGCTTCCCAGGGCCAACCCAAGAGGAAGCCTGAAATCCCCGTCGTAACTCGAGAATCCCGCCGCAACTCGAGAAAAACGACGTGGTCCCAACGTCTTCGCAAGATTGGGCCCTTGCCCGCTACAGCGTCTCAAGGGAAGTCTCACGTTCCGTCCTGAGTTGCGAAACGGTACCTGACACCCTTCATGCGACCTCCAAAATTTCCCAGACACGCCGGGTCCCCTCGAGGGGAACTCGAGGGTCCTGGCACCCCTTCATCTGAGCCCCTTCTCCCCTCCTCATCACGACAGGAGAGTCGATTCCCCTGCGTATTCTGGAAGAGGTTCCCAGCTTTCCCGGCACACCTCAGGATGAGGCCGGCCTCCCGAGGAAATTCGAGACGAGCCCCGTGGGTTGTGCCACATGCCGAACGACCCCGATTTCCCAGTCCACTCTGGATAAGAACCCAATGCCCGGACACCTCTTCGAAGGCAACCCTGTGGGTGAAGTTACCATTCGAAGGGGCACTGACACCCCGTGCGTCGTCCAGAAAAACCAGCGGTTTCCACACACAGCTCGACGAGGTGCGTGAGACACCCTGAGCAATTCGAGAGGCAAGCGGAGTTCCCTTCCTCAGACAAGACGAGGCCTGACTCTCCTGTCCCAACTCTGCAGGGACCCTGTGGTTGGAGTCCGAAAAGGAGAGGAAGCCTAAGTTTCCTGTCTCCCCTCGAGATGAGGCCCTCTTCCATTGCGCCAAGCCCAGCGGAGTCCCGAGAGGCCCCACCAACTACACAGCATCCCTCACCTATCAGAGGCACCAAGGGAAGTTCCCTCAGGTCCCCGGCAGAAGTCGAGGGAAATGAGGCTTTCCCGCCGCAACCCCAGAAAGACCTCGAGTGTCCTTCTTCAACGCGTCTGGAGGCCCTAGTCCTCTCCCATGACTGGAGAGCCATGACGCGCTCCCCCTCGCCACGCGCACAGAGACCTGACTTCCCTGGCACCGCACGAGAGGCTCCCTGAGATCCTCGTCTTGCCTCGTGAGAAAACCCCCACGGGCGCCGCAGCTCGAGGAAACCCCTGAGAAGCCCCCATCCTCGCGAGGTGAGGGCCTTCTTTTCCTGCCTGACCCAGAGCACAATCCCGAGTCCTCTCTCCAAACTGAAGAGAAGGCCTGACTCCCTTGAGGCCACTCAGTGGGCTCCAAGAGATCTGCGTCGCGACTTGAGAGGAGAGCGGAGTCCTTGGCTTCCCCTCGAGACGAGGCCTGACTCCCCGGGGGAGCCTGGAATGCAACCCCGAGATCCCTGCCTTCCCTGGAGAGGAATATTAGGTCCCGGACACACGCCTAGGTGAGGTCTCTTCGGCCCTGCAGTGACTCGAGCGCAACCCCCAGCTTTCCCTCGCAACCCGAGGGGAAGATTGGGCTTCCCAGGGCCAACCCAAGGGGAAGGCTGAGATCCCCGTCGTAACTCGAGAATGCCGCTGCAACTCGAGAAAAACCACGTGGTTCCCACCTCTTGGCAAGATGAGGCCCTTGCCCGCCACGGCGTCCCAAGGGAGGTCCCCTGTTCCGCCCTGAAGGGCGACACGGTCCCTGACAGCATTCCTGCGACCCCCAAAAGTCCCCCGACACGCCGGGGTCCCCCGAGGGGAACACCGAGGGTCCCGGCACCGCTTCCTCTGAGCCCCTTCTCCCCTCCTGATCGCGACAGGAGAGGCGATTCCCCTGCGTGGTCTGGAAGGGGTTCCCGGCCTTCCCGGCGCACCTCAGGATGAGGCCGGTCTCACGAGGAAATTCAAGACGAGCCACGTGGGTGGGGCCACATGCCGAACGCCCCCGATTCCCAGGTCCGCCCTTGAGAAGGACCCGAGGCCCGGACCCCTCTTCGAAGGCAACCCTGTGGGTGAAGGCACAACACGAAGGGGCACTGCCACCCCCGTGCATCGTCCGCAAAGACCCGCGGGTTCCACACACAGCTCGACGAGGGGCCTGAGACCCCCTGAGCAACTCGAGAGGCCAGCGGGGTTCCCTTCCTCAGACAAGACGAGGCCTGACTCTCCTGTCCCAACTCTGCAGGGACCCTGCGGGCGGAGTCCGAAACGGAGAGGAAGCCTGAGGTTCCTGCCTCCCCTCGAGGTGAGGCCCTCTTCCGTTGCGCCAGACCCAGCGGAGTCCCGAGGGGCCCCGCCACCTCCACAGGATTCCTCGCCTCTCAGAGGCACCCTGGGAAGTTCCCTAAGGTCCCCGGCAGAAGCCGAGGGAAACGAGGGTTTCCCGCCGCCCCCCGAGAAAGACCTCGAGAGTCCTTCTTCAACGTGTCTCGAGGCCCTAGTCCCCTCCCGTGACTCGAGAGCCAGGACGCGCTCCCCCTCGCCACGCGCATGGAGACCTGACTTCCCTGGCGCCGCACGAGAGGCTCCCTGAGATCCTCGTCGTGCCTCGGGAGAAAACCCCCACGGGCGCCGCAGCTCGAGGAAACCCCTGAGACGCCCCCGTCCTCGCGAGCTGAGGGCCTTCTTTTCCTGCATGGCCTGGAGAGCAATCCCGGGTCCTCTCTCCAAACGGAAGAGGAGGCTGGACTCCCTTGAGGCCGCTCAGGGGGCTCCAAGAGACCCGCGTCGCGACTCGAGAGGAGAGCGGAGTCCTTGGCTTCCCCTCGAGACGAGGCCTGACTCCCCGGGGGAGCCTGGAATGCAACCCCGAGATCCCTGCCTTCCCTGGAGAGGAATATTAGGTCCCGGACACACGCCTAGGTGAGGTCTCTTCGGCCCTGCAGTGACTCGAGCGCAACCCCCAGCTTTCCCTCGCAACCCGAGGGGAAGATTGGGCTTCCCAGGGCAAACACAAGGGGAAGGCTGAGATCCCCGGCGTAACTCGAGAATGCCGCCACAACTCGAGAAAAACCACGTGGTTCCCACCTCTTGGCAAGATGAGGCCCTTGCCCGCGACGGCGTCCCAAGGGAAGTCCCCTGTTCCGCCCTGAAGGGCGACACGGTCCCTGACAGCCTTCCTGCGACCCCCAAAAGGCCCCCGACACGCCGGGGTCCCCCGAGGGTCCCGGCACCGCTTCCTCTGAGCCCCTTCTCCCCTCCTGATCGCGACAGGAGAGGCGATTCCCCTGCGTGGTCTGGAAGGGGTTCCCGGCCTTCCCGGCGCACCTCAGGATGAGGCCGGTCTCACGAGGAAATTCGAGACGAGCCACGTGGGTGGCGCCACATGCCGAATGCCCCCGATTCCCCGGTCCGCTCTTGAGAAGGACCCGAGGCCCGGACCCCTCTTCGAAGGCAACCCTGTGGGTGAAGGCACAACACGAAGGGGCACTGCCACCCCCGTGCATCGTCCGCAAAGACCCGCGGGTTCCACACACAGCTCGACGAGGGGCCTGAGACACCCTGAACAACTCGAGAGGCAAGCGGGGTTCCCTTCCTCAGACAAGACGAGACCTGACTCTCCTGTCCCAACTCTGCAGGGACCCTGCGGTCGGAGTCCGAAACGGAGAGGAAGCCTGAGGTTCCAGCCTCCCCTCGAGGTGAGGCCCTCTTCGGTTGCGCAAGACCCAGCGGAGTCCCGAGGGGCCCCGCCAACTCCACAGGATGCCTCGCCTCTCAGAAGCACCCTGGGAAGTTCCCTAATTTCTCCGGCAGAAGGCGAGGGAAACGAGTGTTTCCCGCCGCCCCCTGAGAAAGACCACGATAGTCCTTCTTCAACTCGTCTCATGGCCCTAGTCCCCTCCCGTGACTCGAGAGCCATGACGCGCTCCCCCTCGCCACGGGCACGGAGACCTGACTTCCCTGGCACCGCACGAGAGGCTCCCTGAGATCCTCGTCTTGCCTCGTGAGAAAACCCCCACGGGCGCCGCAGCTCGAGGAAACCCCTGAGAAGCCCCCGTCCTCGCGAGGTGAGGGCCTTCTTTTCCTGCCTTACCCAGACCGCAATCCCGAGTCCTCTCTCCAAACTGAAGAGGAAGCCTGACTCCCTTGAGGCCACTCAGTGGGCTCCAAGAGATGTGCGTCGCGACTTGAGAGGAGAGCGGCATCCTTTGCTTGCCCTCGAGATGAGGCCTGACTCCCCGGGGGAGTCTGGAACGCCACCCCGAAATCCCTGTCTTCCCTTGAGAGGAACGTTAAGTCCCGGACACAGACCTAGGTGAGGTCTCTTTGGCCCTGCAGTGACTCGAGTGCAACCCCCTGCTCTCCCTCGCAACTCGAATGGAAGATTAGGCTTCTCGGTGCCAATACAAGAGGAAGCCTGAAATCCCCGTCGTAACTCTAGAATCCCGCCGCAACTCGAGAAAATCCACATGGTTCCAACGTCTTTGCAAGATGAGGCCCTTGCCCGCTACGACGTCTCAAGGGAAGTCCTAGGTTCTGTCCTGAAATGCGAAACGGTACCTGACTCCTTTCATGCATCCCCCAAAAGTCCCTCACACGCCGATTTCCCTCGAGGGTAACACCGAGGGTTCCGGCCCCACTTCATCCGAGACCCTTCTCCCCTCCTGACCACGACAGGAGTGTCGATCCCCCTGCGTTGTCTTGAAGGGTCCCCGGCCTTCCCGGCACACCTCAGGATGAAGCCGGCCTCACTAGGAAATTTGAGACTAGCCCCGTGGGTGGTCCCTCATGCCGAAAGACCCCAATTTCCCTGTCTGCTCTTGAAAAGAACCCGAGACCCGGACACCTCTTCGAAGGCAAGCCAGTGGGTGAAGGCACAACACGAAGGGGCACAGTCACTGTCATGCATCGTCCGGAAACACCCGCAGGTTCCACACACAGCTCAACAAGGGGCCTGAGACCCCCTGAGCACCTCGAGAGGCAAGCGGAGTTCCCTTCCTCAGACAAGACGATTCCTGACTCTCTTGTCCCAACTCTGCAGGGACCCTGCGGTCGGAGTCCGAAACGGAGAGGAAGCCTGAGGTTCCTGCCTTCCCTGGAGATGAGGCCCTCTTCCATTGCGCCAAACCCAGTGGAGTCCTGAGAGGCCCCGCCAACTCCACAGCATCCCTCATCTGTCAGAAGCACACAGAGAAGTTCCCTAAGGTCACCGATAAACTGTTATTGCACAAGGTCCCCATGAAAAGGCCCACGCAGCAGGACATCCACAGATTCTGTCTGCCATTAAAGGGCAGTAAGGTGCCCTCCCCACTTCTTTGCTGCCTCGGCGGCCACCAGGGTGCAATTCGCGTACCCTTCCCTTTCCCATCCTAGCAGGTGCTCCAGGGCCCGCTGGCCTACAAAGTGCCAGAAGCAGGGCTGGGCCAGCCGGCCAGAATTCAGGGTTCTGTCCCTTGGATTTCCAGCGGGCACTAGGCTGCTTGGGAAAACCACGCAGACTCTGAGGTTTTTCAGCAGAGGGGTGGAGCGGTAAAGGCCTTGACCCCAAAGACGAGGCCTTTCTGCGACCGTCAGGTTGAGGAGCTCTGAGACTGTGCCAACACAGGGCGGAATACATGGTTCCCTGCTCCAGGCAGTCCCCTTTCCCTTACCTGTGTTCCGCACCCCTCCGCTGTGGCCAATGGATGCCGATCCTTGGGGATCCAGGAGTTCACGAATGGGCATTCCCAGCCGCAATGGCGACCCCCAACAGCACATCTGGAAAGCCCTCCCCCACCCCCGCCAGGAGACGACCCCCGCTGCGAACCGACCCCCACCCCGCCCCGCGCCGCCAGGTTTCGCCCCGGCCCTGCCGGGCTCCCGGCGGGTTCCCAGCCACATTGGCGACCCCCGGGAGCACAACAGGGACCGACCACCCACCCACAGCGAGCGGAATCTCGACCTGTGCAGCCCAGGTTTACCCCGCCCTGGGTGCGCTCCCGGAGCGTTTCCAACCGCAGTGGCCATCTCCGAGAGCACAACTGGGAAGCCCTCCCCCACCCCCGCCAGAAGCCAACACCCGCCCTGCGCCGCCCGGGTTCGCCCCGCCCCTGCCGCGCTCCAGGGGCGCTGCCCACCTTCACCAGTGGCTCCTGGTGAGCCCCGTCCCCACGCCCGGTTCCAGGAGAGGCTCTCGGACCTCGCTGCTGCCTCCAGGTCAAACATGAGGACAATACATACACCCCACAGAGACAATCCAAGCTGTCTATGATTTAGGGATAAAACGAGGACTACAGAAAGGCAAGATGACCTGACCTAGGAGGGCCATGATATTCTATAGAACCAGACAAAGTTGGTTACCAAGGAAACTTTTTTCCTTGGAACCCGGAAAGCTGGTTCTTTGCATATGCAATGACCAACAATTAGCTTGTTACCCAAGCCTGCCTCACTGCCACCCCCATCCCCCCACTCCCCAGAAGACTGGCTCAAAGAAATATTTTAAATCTCAGGCGGAAACCTGGAAGATGTCTTGTCTGTCTGTTTGGATTAAGGTATGTGTCAGTGTGAGCCTTGTGTTTTTTGATAATATTGCTCAAGTTCTGAGTTCTGATTTCAATGGTCTCAAGACAAGGCAGCCCTTCCAAATCAAACTGCTGGAAATACAAGAAAACATTGACCTAAATGAATGTCAGAGTCCCGTGAACTGGGAACTAGTCAATATTAAATATCTAGTATTTTTGGTTTTGCTCCTCCATTATAGACATGTCTAAGAGTCAACAACATTAAGCACAACATGTTCATAGTGCCTAGGTTTATTCTAAGGTAAAAATTGCTCTATTGTTATATGTGTCACAAGCTTGTCAGCAAGAAAGTACCTGGAAACAGCAACAACCAATGTAAAAAATGTAAATGTGATATGAGCTTTTAGATAAACTCTTAACAATAATTATACTCTAAAATATCTGCCTCTCATAGTCTTGACTGAAGGCAGAGGAGAAGGGGATGACAGAGGATAAGATGGTTGGATGGCATCACTGACTCGATGGACATGAGTTTGAGCAAGCCCCTGGAGTTGGTGATGGACACGGAAGCCTGGCGTCCTGCAGGCCACGGGGTCCCAAAGAGTCAGACTCGACTGAGCAACTGAACTGAACTGAACTTACAATCGTTCCTCCAGGTGTTTTGGTTACCTGAGTTTCTATCCTGGTGCTAAACTAAGTGACGACAGTGTATTGAATAGCTAGGTCACTTCCAAATAAATGAAACTTCTTAAACATTCACGACTTGAAAGGACCTCCCTTTTACACAGAAACAAAAGAGATTTTTGACTCTGCATGAATAGTGACTGGCACCATCCGAACATATTAAATGTAAGAAAGCAATTTTTTTGTTTTGTTTTGTTTTGTTCTGTTCTTGCAGGAAGCGGGGTAGGCGCTATTATCACTGATAGGTATGCTTACCAATCTATCAAATGCCAATATAGAGTCAGTTCTTGGTTGCTGAAGGGAAATGTATGACTTGTTATTACAAGAATGTATGGAATGCAATCACACTTTAAGAAGGAAAACGAAGTAGTTCTGTCTTACAGGTGGCATTTTCAGGACGGGAGAAGCAAAGGAATGGGTACAGAATGGGATAAGGAGGTTGTAGGGAAAGTAGGCCCCCAGAAAAGAGTTTTGTGCCTAGCACAAGTTTTCTTGAGATGTTGAACTGCCTTTGCTAATGGAGTTTAAGTTTCTTTACCTCTTAAGTGATCTCTTCTAGGTTGACCTAGAACAGAAATCTTTTGTTAGCTTTGGCTAAGAGGAGAAGTATTGTTTCACGGTGACATATGTGATCCTACCTGACTGTTCTCATCCCCTTTGATATCTATGCACTGCTGCTGCTGCTGCTGCAGCTGCTAAGTGGTTCAGTTGAGGCCGACCCTGTGCCACGCCATAGATGCAGCCCACCAGGCCCCGCAGTCCCTGGGGTTCTCTAGGCAAGAACACTGGAGTGGGTTGCCATTTCCTCCTCCTATGCATGAAAGTGAAAAGTGAAAATGAAGTCGCTCAGTGGTGTCCGACTCTTAGCCACCTCATGGACTGCAGCCTACCAGGCTCCTCCATCCTTGGGATTTTCCAGGAGTGGGGTGCCATTGCCTTCTCCCATATCTATGCACAAGCCTGCCCAAATAATTGACTTCTAGCCAACTTTGGGATGCCCATGACCACCCACCCTTACCAGGCAACAGAGAAGAGAAAAACACTTACCACAGGAGGTTCTGATAAGGAACAAGGAACTAACAAGCTCCCACCTACCAGGATTCTGCAGAGGTCAACAAGAGGTCAGCAAGAGATGAGAGACTGCAGTCCAGAGGTCCTAGCTACTTCCATCTAGCAACAAACACCCAGCATAGTCAAAACGATTTCAATGTTAAAGAATAAATAAATAAATAAAAGGACAGAAGTTCTTTGAACACATGACTGAGATTAGGGGTGAGGCATTACATATGTGTCCCAGGATAATCTTAAAGTGTCAGAAAGTAAAGAAATTAAAGACAACTATCAAGCTGTCCAAACTGATAAAAATGAATGATTACACAGTTTTATCTGTATACATTAGTAGATAATAATCTGAAAAGGAATTTTAAAAAATTCCCTTTCAATAATATCAACATGAATAAAACACTTTGCCATGGATGTAACGAGGATGACAAGACTGGCACACTGGAAATTATACACCCTGGCTGAAAACTATCCTGAATACATGGACAGATATTCCATAACGATGGAAAGACTTAAGATGGCAATACCATGGAATGCATCTTCAATCTGAAATGAAGATTTGATATGATTTGATCGCTCAGAGCTTTTGTGTCATCAAGTGTTATTAAAGTATTAAAGAGATAGAGAAAGCTGCTGACTTAGCCTCGAGGCGGGGTGGGGGGGGTAGTAAGAGTACCCCCTGCTGGTCTTTAGCCAGATATTCTACAGGCACTAGCAGTCAGCTAAGGAAAGAAAGGAACTGTTTCAGGGAATGGCACCAGGCCCCTCCCCCACGACATGCATTGAGATAATATTGGCAGCAGGTGAGTCATCCCGGGCCAAAACTTGATTGACATGAATCTTGAAGAAAGGCAGTATTGCAGGCAAATATATCATTTCCTTAACATAGATAAGGAGAACAAGCTAGGAGGAAAACATGCTGTTTTGTTCAAATCGCTTCTGAGCCTTTTGGGGGAACCGACCTGAAGCCAGAGTCTAGCGGAAATACATAGGATATTTACATCGCTTAAGACAAACATTTTCTTAGGAAAAAATGCATTGCTTAGCTCAAGGTTTGTCTGCGAAATTCTTACACATCAGGAGATGGCTCCGAGCTGGGTTTCCACAAACAAGAACATCCATGCAAAGGACAAGCCTGCACAGCCCATCTGCCCTGCTCCCGCACAGCCAGCAGCATTTCCAAGTGACCTCCTAAGGCCTTCCCCAAAATACAGGGGCACCTCGGGGTTTCCTGTTTCCCTCACTTCGAACACTTTTCTTAAAAAAAAAAAAATCCTGCACACTTCTTGATAGAATGCCACACTGCAAGGAAGACAGTCCTTCAATATTTAAACCTCCATTTGCAAAACACTTGGTGCTTGGTTTTGTTTTGTTTTGTTTTTTAATTACACCACCACATAATTTAAAGCTTTTACACGTTCTAATTATTCAGTTCCAAAACACCAAACTTTTATTGCACAGGGTCCTCATGAAAAGGCCCACGGAGCTGGACAACCACAGATTCTGCCATGAAAGGGCAGCAAGGTGCCCACCCCCTTCTTTGCTGCCTGGGCGGCCACCAGGGTTTGAAATCCATGCACCCTACTAAGTTTCTAGGGTGCAATCCGTGGACCCTTCCCTTTCCCATCCCAGCAGGTGCTCAAGGGCCCGCTGGCTTACAAAGTGCCAGAAGCAGGGCTGGGCCAGCCGGCCAGAGTTCAGTGTTCTGTCCCTTGGACTTCCAGCGGACACTAGGCTGCTTGGAAGAACCGCGCAGACTCTGAGATTTTTCAGCAGAGGGGTGGAGCGGTAAAGGCCTTGACCCCAAAGGCAAGGCTTTTCTGCGATCGCCAGGTTGGGGAGCTCCGAGAATGTGCCAACAGACAGCGGAATACTTGGTTCCCTGCTCCACGCAGTCCCAGTTCCCTTACCTGTGGTCCACAGCCCTCCGCTGCACCCAGGGGATGGCGATCCTTGGGGACCCAGGAGCGGACGAAATGGGCGTTCCCAGCCGCAGTTGCAACCCCCGAGAGCACAACTGGGAACCCCTCCCCATTCCCCCCATGAGCCGACCCCCGCCCCGCGCCGCCAGGGTTAGCCCCGCCCCTGCCGCGCTTCCTGCGCGTTCCCAGCCGCAGTGGCGACCCCCGGGAGCACAACTGGGACCGACCCCCACCTAAAGCCATCGGAATCTCAACCCGCGCAGCCCGGGTTTACCCAGTCCCGGGTGCGCTCCCGGGGCGTTTTCAGCCTCAGTGTCCACCTCCGAAAGCACTACTGGGAAGCCCGCCCCCACCCCCGCCAGAAGCCGACCCCCGCCCCACGCCGCCCGCGTTCGCCCCGTCCCTGCACGATCCAGGTACCTTCCCAGCTTCTAGCGTTCACGCCCGGGTAGGAGCAGGATGTAGGAGTATGGGAGATGTGTCTGGAGCCTGACAGCCTCAGCTCCGCTCTGGCCTGCCCTTTGGACCTAGGAGCCAGGCCAACTTGCAGAGGGCTTAGGGCCCCATTGTACGCAAACTACCAAGGCCTACCGCAAGGAGAGCTCTGTCCGAGGGAAGGGAAGCGCCCCAGGCTGCGTTCCCAAGCTGTTGCTTGGCAATGCAGACTCAGCGGTAAACGGAGGGAATCAGGGTCCTAGTGCCCCTGTCTTGGGGAGGAAGCTCCACAGCCAGAGTGTTCCTCCGTTTGTGCCCAGAAAGTGCCTGCCAGACTGGGCTTCCCCGGAGCTCTGTTGCAGAGCAGAGACGTGTGGATGTGTTTTGGGGCCTTGACATGTGCGTTTGGGCTCCCTAGCACAGCCCCAGCGTAGGGGAACCAGCCCCTGAGCAAAGAGCTCCAGGCAGTGCTTTGTGCCCAGGCCTGGATGCCCAGTCCCAGCACGCGGGAGAGATGAGTTAGGCTGCCGGCGTGTCCTTGCAAGCCTGTATTGGAAAGGACCGAGTGAGCTTCCACACCGTCGGAGCTGCAGACCTGCGCCCAGGCGCGATAGGACAGAGCCCCTGTCGAGAGGCTGCTCTGCCTGGGCGAGCCTCGCCAAGCCCTTCCCAGCTTCTAGCGTTTGCACCTGCAAAGGAGCAGGCTGCGGGAGTGTGGGCGACATGACTGGCTCCTGACTGGCCTCAGCTCCGCTCTTGCCTTCCCTTTGGACCTAGGAGCCAGGCCTCCTTGCAGACGGCTTAGGGCACGGGGGTGTGCAAACTGCGAAAGCCTCCCGCAAGGAGACCTCTGTCTGAGGGAAGGGAGATGCCCCAGGTTGCATTACCAAGCTGTTGCTTGGTAGCCCAGACTCAGCGCTGAACGGAGGGAATCAGGGTCCCAGTGCCCCTGTCATGGGGAGGGAGCTCCACAGCCAGAGTGTTCCTCCGTTTGTGTTCAGAAACCGCCTTACAGACTGGGCTTCCCCGGAGCTCAGCTCCAGAGCAGAGTTGTGTGCATGTGGTTTGGGGCCTTCCCCTGTGCCTTTGGGCTCCCTAGCACAGTCCCAGTGCAGGGGAACCAGCCCCTGAGCAGAGAGCTCCAGGCAGTGCTCTGTGCCCTGGATTGGAAGCTCACTCCCAGCACGCGGGAGAATAGAGTCAGGCCACCGTCGGGTGCTTGCAAGCCTGTATTGGGAAGGACCGAATGAGCTTCCACTCCGGCGGAGCTCCAGATCTGCGCCCAGGCGCGATATCGCAGAGCCCCGGCCTAGAGGCTGCTCTGCCTGGGCGAGCCTCGCCAAGCCCTTCCCAGCTTCTAGCTTTCACGCAGGGGAAGGAACAGACTGCGGAAGTGGGGGAGACGTGACTGGCGGGCGCCTTACTGGCCTCAGCTCCGCTCTTCCCTTCCCTTTGCACCTATGATCCATGCCTCCTTGCAGAGGGCTTAGGGACCGAAGAAGAGCTCTGTCAGAGGGAAGGGAAGCGCCCCAGGCTGCATTCCCAAGCTGTTGTTTAGCCGCCCAGACTCAGCGCTGCACAGGGCTCTCTGTGGCCACAGCTTCACACACAGGTGTGTCTCCGTAGGAATCAAGAAAGATCCTGACAGAGTGAGGTTCATTAGAGCTATACTAAAGAGCAAAGGCTTGTCCATGTGGTCTTGCCTTCCCCTGTGCCTTTGGGTCTCCAGGCTCGGCCCCAGCTCCGTGGAAACAACCCCTGAGAAAATATCTTCAAGATCCACTTTTCCCAGAGGCTGGGAACTGGGGTTCATAGGAGGAGAGAAAAGCAAGCCTCCTTCGGGCATGAAAGGCAGCCAACCTGCCTGTGTTTTGAAGCCTCTATTTGGAAGGAATGGGTTAGCTTCTCCTAAAGGAGACCTCCAGATCTGCTCAGAAGTCGGTAATTCCAGAGGCAGGGTACTGGTTCCTGACTGTCCTTTGCTAGCCTTGAAAGATATTCCTAGATTCTAGAGTTATTTTCCATGAAGGAGCAGGCTTCGGGAATGTGTCAGACGGGACTGGCTCCTTATTGACCTCACCTCAGCTATTGCCTTTCCATTCAAACTAGGACAAGGCCCTACTTTATAAAGGGTAAGGGTCTTCTTCTTTGCAAACTGCCAAGGGCTACAGCAATGAGACCTCTGTCAAGGTGAGGGAAGCCTAAGAGGATGGATTCTCAAGCAGGTGCTTTGCCACAAAGCATCAGCACCCCACGGAGAGAATCAAGCTCCCTGTGCACCAATGTTGGGAGTGTAGCTTCACACATAGAGTTGTCTCTATAGGAGCCAAGAATGTTCCTGAGAGATTAGGTTCACTAAACCTCTCCTACAGAGCATAGACCTGTCCATGTGGTTTTGCCTTCCCCTGTGAGTTGGGTCCTCGAGGTCCGCCACACCTCCGGGGAAACTGGCCCTGAGAAAAGATCTCCAGGAACCGCTTCGCCGAGGCTGGGAAATGCTGTTCACATGAAGTAAGGCAAGCGAATCTCCTGCAGAGTAAAAGAGGCCTTACAGTCCCTGGAGGAGCAGGCTGCCAGAGTGTGTGAAACCTGACTGTTGCCTTACTGGCCTCAGCTCCGCCATTGCCTGTTCATCCGAGCTAGCACCCAGGCCTACTTGGAAAAGCGTTTGGGTGCAGATTTCTACAAAGTGCCAAGGGCTACAGCAGTGAGAATTCTCTCAGCGGTAAGGGAGAGCATTTTATGGATTCTCAAGCTGTTTTCTGAACGACAGGGTCAAAATGAACTGAGAGAATCAGGCTCTCTGTGCCCCTATGTTAGGTACGCAGCTTCACACACAGAAGTGTCTCTATAGGAGCCAAGAATGTTCCTGAGAGATGAGGTTCACTAGAAGTCTGCTACAGAGCATAGACCTGTCCATATGGTTTTGCCTTGCCCTGTGAGTTGGGTCCCCGAGGTCCGCCCCAGCTCAGGGGAAGGAGCCCCTGAGAAAAGATCTCCAGGGACCGCTATTCCCCCAGGCTGGCAAACGCAGTTCACAGGAGGTAACACAAGCGAGCCTCCTGCAAGGCACAACAGGCCTTAGTCTCCCTGGACGATCAGGCTGCCAGAGTGTGTGAGACCTGACTGGTGCCTTACTGGCCTCAGCTCCGCCATTGCATGTTCCTCCGAACTAGGACCCAGGCCTACTAGGAGAAGGGTTTGGGTATGGATTTCTAAATACTGCCAAGGGGTATAGCAATGAGAACTGTGTCACGGGTAAGGAAGAGCATTGTATGGATTTTCAAGCTGTTGTTTGAACGACAGCTTCAAAGCTGCACAGAGAGAATCAGACTCTGTGTCTCCATGTTCGGTACACAGCTTCACAGACAGGGGTGTCTCCATAGGAAACAAGAACGTTCCTGACAGAGTGAGGTTCACTAGAGCTCTCCTAGAGAGCAAAGACTTGTCCACGTGGTTTTTCTTCCCCTGTGCGTTTGGGGCGCCAGGCTCGGCCCCAGCTCCATGGAAACAACCCCTGAGAAAAGATCTTCAAGATCCGCTTTTCCCAGAGGCTGGGATGTGGGGTTCATAGGAGGCGGGAAAAGCAGGCCTCCTTCAGAGAGCAAGAGGCAGCCAAGCGGCCTGCGTTTGGAAGCCTCGATTTGGAAGAATGGGTTAGCTTCCCCTAAGGGAGACCTCCAGATCTGTTCAGAAGTCGGTAATTCCAGAGGCAGTGTGCAGGGTGCTGACTGCCCTTTGCCAGCCTTGCAAAGACATTCCTAGATTCTACAGTTATCTTCCTGAAGAAGCAGGCTTTGGGAATATGTCAGACTTGACTGGCGCCTTATTGGCCTCAGCTCAGCTATTGCCTTTCCATTCAAAGTAGGACAAGGCCCTACTTTATGAAGGGTAAGGGTCTTCTTCTTTCCAAACTGCCAAGGGCTACAGCAATGAGACCTCCGTAAATGCGAGGGAAGCATAAGCGGATGGATTATCAGGAAGGTTCTTTGCCACCAAGCATCAGCACCCCACGGAGGGAATCAGGCTCCCTTTGCCCCTATGTGGGGTGTGTAGATTCACACACAGTGGTGTCTCTACAGGAGCCAAGAATGTTCCTGAGAGATGAGGCTCACAAGAGCTCTCCTACAGAGTGCTCACCTGTACATGTGGTTTCGCCTTCCCCTGTGAGTTGGGTGCCCGAGGTCCTCCCCAGCTCCGAGAAAACAGCCTCTGAGAAAAGATCTCCAGGAACCGCTTTTCGCCCAGGCTGGGAAAAGCTGTTCACAGGAAGTAAGGCAAGTGAGCCTCCTGCAGAGAAAAAGAAGCCTTACTGTCCCTGGAGGAGCAGGCTGCCAGAGTGTGTGAAAACTGACTGGTGCCATACTGGTCTTAGCTCCGCCATTGCTTGTTCCTCCGAACTGGGACTCAGGCCTACTTGGAGAAGGGTTTAGGTGCAGATTTCTACAAACTGCCAAGGGCTACTGCAATGAGAACTCTCTCAGAGGTAAGGGAGAGAATTGTATGGATTCTCAAGCTGTTTTCTGAACGACAGCATTAAACCTGCACAGAGAGAATCAGGCTCTCTGCCGCCATGTTGGGTACGCAGTTTCACACACAGAGGTGTCCGCATAGGAGCCAAGAACGTTCGTCAAAGACTGAGGTTCACTAGAGCTCTCTTAGAAAGCAAAGACTTGTTCATGTGGTTTTGCCTTCCCCTGTATGTGTGGGTCTCTGGGCACAACCCCAGCTCCGTGGAAACAACCCCTGAGCAAAAATCTCCAAGAATCTGCTTTTCCCCCATGCTGGGAACCAGGGATCATAGGAGGCAGGAAAAGCAAGCCTCCTTCAGGCAAGAAGAGGCAGCCAACCGGCCTGTGTTTGGAAGCCTCTATTTGCAAGGAATGGGTTAGCTTCTCCAGAAGGAGACCTCAAGATCTGCTCAGAAGATAGATATTCCAGAGGCAGGGTCGAGGTTCCTGACTGCCCTTTGCCAGCCTTGCAAAGACATTCCCAGATTCTAACGTTATTTTCCATGAAGGAGCAGGCATCGGGAATATGTCAGACTTGACTGGCGCCTTACTGGCCTCAGTTCAGCTACTGCCTTTCCATTCAAACAAGGACAAGGGCCTACTTGGTGAAGGGTAAGGGTCTGCTTCTATCCAAACTGCCAAGGACTACAGCAATGAGACCTCTGCCAAGGTGAGGGAAGCCTATGCGGATGGATTCTTAGCAGGTGCTTTGCCACAAAGCATCAGCACCCACGGAGAGAATCAGACTCGCTTTGCCACTATGTTGGGTGTGTAGCTTCATGCACAGAGGTGTCTCTGTAGAAGCCAAGAATGTTCCTGAGAGATGAGGTTCACTAGAGCTCTCCTACAGAGCATAGACCTGTCCATGTGGTTTTGTCTTCCCCTGTGAGTTGGGCCCCCAAGGTCCGACCCAGCTCCAGGGAAACAGCCCCTGAGAAAAAATCTCCAGGAACAGATTTGCGCCCAGGCTGGGAAATGCAGTTCACAGGAGGCAAGGCAAGCGAGCCTCCTACAGGGAAAAAGAGGCCTTACTGCTCCTGGACGATCAGGCTGCAAGAGTCTGTGAGACCTCACTTGTGCCTTACTGGCCTCAGCTCCGCCGTTGCCTGTTGTTCCGAGCTAGGACCCAGGCCTACTTGGAGAAGGGTTAGGGTGCGGATTTCTACAAACTGTCAAGGACGACAGCAATGAGAATTCTCTTAGCAGTAAGGGAGAGCATTGTATGGATTCTCAAGCTGTTGTTTGAATGACAGCTTCAAAGCTACACAGAGAGAATCAGGCTCTCTGTTCCCCTATTTTGGCTGTGCAGCTTCACACACAGAATTTGACTCTGTTGGAGCCAGAAATATTCCTGAAAGACTTAGGCTCACCAAAGCTGTCCTCCAGAGCAAAGACATTGGATGTGGTTTTGCCTTCCCTTGTCAGTATGGGTCCCCTAGTTTGGCCCCAGCTCCGGGGATACAGCCTCTGAAAAAAATCTTCCAAGAAGCGATTTTCCTCCAGGCTGTTAAGCGGAATTCGCAGTTTGCAAGTTAAGGAATCCTGCTTCGTGGAAGAACAAGCAGCCAACTGGCCCTGTGTTAGGAAGCCTGTATTTGAAAGGAATGGGTTAGCTTCTACAGCGGGAGAACCTCAGATCTGCTCAGGGGACTGAAATACTAGAGTCAGGGTCGAGGTTCTCCCTTGTCCTTTGCGCACCTTGCAAAGACATTCCTAGCTTCTAGCGTTAGTGTCCCTGTAGTAGCAGGCTGCAGGAGCGTGTGATAAATGACTGCCGTGTTCCTGTCCTCAGCTCCGCTATTGACTTTCTATTCGAACTAGAACCCAGGCCTACTTTGAGAGGGGTTAGGGTCCAGTGTTTTCAAACTGCCAAGGGCTACGGCAATGCGAGCTCTGTCAGAGGTAAGAAAAGAGCAATTGGTTGGATTCTTCAGCTGCTGCGTGGCTGCACAGCTTCCGCGCCACATGGAGAGCATGAGGCTCCTTGTGGCCCTATTTTGGGTACGCAGCAACATGCACACAGAGTGTCTGTGTTCACTTATGTACAGGCTTATGTACACTAGAGCTCTCCTACAGAGTGAAGACCACTCAGTGGGCTCCAAGAGATACCTGTCGCGACTCGAGAAGAGAGTGGAGTCCTTTGCTTCCCCTCGAGATGAGGCCTGACTCCCCGGGTGAGTATGGAATGCAACCCCAAATCCCTGTCGCCTATGGAGAGGAACATTAAATCCTGGATACAAGCCTAGATGAGGTCTAGTTTGCACTTCAGTGAATGGAGCCCAATTCCCAGCTCTCCCTGGCAACTCAAATGGAAGATTAGTCTTCCTGGGCCAACACAAGAGGAAGCCTGAATTCCCCGTCGTAACTCGAGAATCCCACCGCAACTAGAGAAAAACCACGTGCTTCCCTCGTCATCGCAAGATGAGGCCCTTTGTCCGCTACAGCATCTCAAGAGAAGTCCCACGTTCCATCCTGAAATGCGAAACGGTACTTGGCACCCTTGATGCAGCCCCAAAAGTTCGGCGACATACCAGACTCACTCAAGGGGAACACCGAGGTTCCCGGCACCACTTCATCTGAGCCCCTTCTCCTCTCATGATTGCGACAGGAGGGTCGACTCCCCTTATCTGTCTGCAAGGGGTTCCCGACCTTCCAGGCGCACATCAGGATGAGGCCGGTCTCATGAGCAAGTTCGAGACGTAGCCTCGTGGGTGGTGCCACATGCCGAAAGACCCCAATTTCACGGTCCACTCTTGAAAAGAACCCGATGCCAGCACACCTCTTTGAAGGAAAACCTGTGGATGAAGGCACAACACGAAGGGGCACTGACACCCGCGTGCATCGTCCAGAAAAACCCGCAGGTCCCACAGACATTTCGACAAGTGGACTGTCACCCTGTAAACAACTCGAAAGGCAAACGAAGGTCCACTTCCTCAACAGAAGACTAGGTGTGACTCTCTTGTGCCTATTCTGCAGGGACCATGGGATCCGAGTCAGAAACGGAGAGGAAGCCTGAGGTTCCTGCGTCCACTCGAGATGAGGCCCTCTTCCATTGCACCACACCCAGTGGAGTCCCGAGAGGCCCCTACCAACTCCACAGTATCCCTGAGTTCTCACAGGCACAATGAGAAGCTCCCTGAGGTCACAGGCACAAGTTGAGGGAACCCTGGGTTTTCTGCCGCGACTCGAGAAAGACCGCGAGAGTGCTTCAAAATGTCTTGAGTCGCGATTCCACTACCATGACTCGAGAGCCATGACACGCTCCCCCTCGCCACGCGCATGGAGACCTGACTTCCCTGGCGCCGCACGAGTGGCTCCCTGAGATCCTCGTCGTGCCTCGGGAGAAAACCCCCACGGGCGCCGCAGATCGAGGAAACCCCTGAGACGCCCCCGTCCTCGCGAGCTGAGGGCCTTCTTTTCCTGCATGGCCTGGAGAGCAATCCCGGGTCCTCTCTCCAAACGGAAGAGGAGGCTGGACTCCCTTGAGGCCGCTCAGGGGGCTCCAAGAGACCGCGTCGCGACTCGAGAGGAGAGCGGGGTCCTTGGCTTCCCCTCGAGACGAGGCCTGACTCCCCGGGGGAGACTGGAATGCAACCCCGAGATCCCTGCCTTCCCTGGAGAGGAATATTAGGTCCCGGACACACGCCTAGATGAGGTCTCTTCGGCCCTGCAGTGACCCGAGCGCAACCCCCAGATTTCTCTCACAATGCGAGGGGAAGATTGGGCTTCCCAGGGCCAACCCAAGAGGAAGACTGAGATCCTGGTCGTAACTCGAGAATCCCGTAGCAACTCGAGAAAAACCACGTGGTTCCCACGTCTCCGCAACATGAGGCCCTTGCCCGTCACGGCGTCTCAAGGAAAGTACCCTGTTCCGCCATGAAGGGCGAAACGGTCCCTGACAGCCTTCCTGCGACCCCCAAAAGTTCCCCTACACGCCGGGTTCCCTCGAGGGCAACACCGAGGGTACCGGCACTTTTTCATCTGATCCCCTTCTCACCTCCTGATCGCGACAGGATATTCGATTCACCTGCGTGGTCTGGAAGGGGTTCCCGGCCTTCCCGGCGCACCTCAGGAGGAGGCCGGTCTCACGAGGAAATTCGAGACGAGCCATGTGGGTGGTGCCACATGCCGAACGCCCCCGATTCCGCAGTCCGCTCTTGAGAAGGACCCGAGGCCCGGACCCCTCTTCGAAGGCAACCCTGTGGGTGAAGGCACAACACGAAGGGGCACTGCCACCCCCGTGCATCGTCCGCAAAGACCCGCGGGTTCCACACACAGCTCGACGAGGGGCCTGAGACCCCCTGAGCAACTCGAGAGGCCAGCGGGGTTCCCTTCCTCAGACAAGACGAGGCCTGACTCTCCTGTCCCAACTCTGCAGGGACCCTGAGGTCGGAGTCCGAAACGGAGAGGAAGCCTGAGGTTCCTGCCTCCCCTCGAGGTGAGGCCCTCTTCCGTTGCGCCAGACCCAGCGGAGTCCCGAGGGGCCCCGCCACCTCCACAGGATCCCTCGCCCCTCAGAAGCACCCTGGCAAGTTCCCTAAGGTCCCCGGCAGAAGGCGAGGGAAACGAGGGTTTCCCGCCGCCCCCCGAGAAAGACCTCGAGAGTCCTTCTTCAACGCGTCTCGAGGCCCTAGTCCCCTCCCGTGACTCGAGAGCCAGGACGCGCTCCCCCTCGCCACGCGCATGGAGACCTGACTTCCCTGGCGCCGCACGAGAGGCTCCCTGAGATCCTCGTCGTGCCTCGGGAGAAAACCCCCACGGGCGCCGCAGCTCGAGGAAACCCCTGAGACACCCCCGTCCTCGCGAGCTGAGGGCCTTCTTTTCCTGCATGGCCTGGAGAGCAATCCCGGGTCCTCTCTCCAAACGGAAGAGGAGGCTGGACTCCCTGAGGCCGCTCAGGGAGCTCCAAGAGACCTGCGTCGCGACTCGAGGGGAGAGCGGAGTCCATGGCTTCCCCTCGAGACGAGGCCTGACTCCCCGGGGGAGCCTGGAATGAAACCCCGAGATCCCTGCCTTCCCTGGAGAGGAATATTAGGTCCCGGACACACGCCTAGGTGAGGTCTCTTCGGCCCTGCAGTGACTCGAGCGCAACCCCCGGCTTTCCCTCGCAACCCGAGGGGAAGATTGGGCTTCCCAGGGCCAACCCAAGGGGAAGGCTGAGATCCCCGTCGTAACTCGAGAATCCCGCCGCAACTCGAGAACAACCACGTGGTTCCCACCTCTTGGCAAGATGAGGCCCTTGCCCGCGACGGCGTCTCAAGGGAAGTCCCCTGTTCCGCCCTGAAGGGCGAAACGGTCCCTGACAGCCTTCCTGCGACCCCCAAAAGGCCCCCGACACGCCGCGGTCCCCCGAGGGGAACACCGAGGGTCCCGGCACCGCTTCCTCTGAGCCCCTTCTCCCCTCCTGATCGCGACAGGAGAGGCGATTTCCCTGCGTGGTCTGGAAGGGGTTCCCGGCCTTCCCGGCGCACCTCAGGATGAGGCCGGTCTCACGAGGAAATTCGAGACGAGCCATGTTGGTGGGGCCACATGCCGAACGCCCCCGATTCCCCGGTCTGCTCTTGAGAAGGACCCGAGGCCCGGACCCCACTTCGAATGCAACCCTGTGGGTGAAGGCACAACACGAAGGGGCACTGCCACCCCCGTGCATCGTCCGCAAAGACCCGCGGGTTCCACACACAGCTCAACGAGGGGCCTGAGACCCCCTGAGCAACTCGAGAGGCCAGCGAGGTTCCCTTCCTCAGACAAGACGAGGCCTGACTCTCCTGTCCCAACTCTGCAGGGACCCTGCGGTCGGAGTCCGAAACGGAGAGGAAGCCTGAGGTTCCTGCCTCCCCTCGAGGTGAGGCCCTCTTCCGTTGCGCCAGACCCAGCGGAGTCCCGAGGGGCCCCGCCACCTCCCCAGGATCCCTCGCCCCTCAGAGGCACCCTGGCAAGTTCCCTAAGGTCCCCGGCAGAAGGCGAGGGAAACGAGGGTTTCCCGCCGCCCCCCGAGAAAGACCTCGAGAGTCCTTCTTCAACGCGTCTCGAGGCCCTAGTCCCCTCCCGTGACTCGAGAGCCAGGACGCGCTCCCCCTCGCCACGCGCATGGAGACCTGACTTCCCTGGCGCCGCACGGGAGGCTCCCTGAGATCCCCGTCGTGCCTCGGGAGAAAACCCCCACGGGCGCCGCAGCTCGAGGAAACCCCGGAGACGCCCCCGTCCTCGCGAGCTGAGGGCCTTCTTTTCCTGCATGGCCTGGAGAGCAATCCCGGGTCCTCTCTCCAAACGGAAGAGGAGGCTGGACTCCCTTGAGGCCGCTCAGGGGGCTCCAAGAGACCCGCGTCGCGACTCGAGAGGAGAGCGGAGTCCTTGGCTTCCCCTCGAGACGAGGCCTGACTCCCCGGGGGAGCCTGGAATGCAACCCCGAGATCCCTGCCTTCCCTGGAGAGGAATATTAGGTCCCGGACACACGCCTAGGTGAGGTCTCTTCGGCCCTGCAGTGACTCGAGCGCAACCCCCAGCTTTCCCTCGCAACCCGAGGGGAAGATTGGGCTTCCCAGGGCCAACCCAAGGGGAAGGCTGAGATCCCCGTCGTAACTCGAGGATCCCGCCGCAACTCGAGGAAAACCACGTGGTTCCATCGTCTTCGCAGCATGAGGCCCTTGCCCGCCACAGCGTCTCAAAAGAAGTCCGACGTTCCTACTGAAGTGCAAAACGGTACTTGGCATCCATGATAGCACCCCTAAAGTTCCCCAACATACAGGCCTCACTCGAGGGTAACACCCATGTTCCCCACACCACATCATTTGAGCCCCTTCTCCCCTCCTGATTGCAACAGGAGTGTCGATTCTCCTGCTTTGTGTGGAAGGGGTTACCGATCTTCCCAGCGCACATCAGCATGAGGCCGGTCTCACGAGGAAATTGGAGATGTAGCCTCGTGGGTGGTGCCACATGCGGAAAGACCCCATTTCCCGGTCAGGTATTAATAAGAACCCGATGCCCGTACACTTCTTGGAATGCATCCCGTAGGATGAAGGCACAACAAGGAGGGACCCTGAACACCCATGCATCTTTTGGAACATTCTGCAGGTTCCACATACAGCTCGACAAGTGACCTGTTACCTCGTGAACAACTCGAGAGGCAAGCTAAGTTTCATTTCTCCACAGAATACGAGGCCTGACTCTCCTGTCCCAACTCTGCAGGAATCCTGAGATCGGAGTCTGAAATGGAGAGGAACCCTGAGGTTCCTTCCTCAACACGAGATGAGGCCCTCTTGTATTATACCACACCCAGTGGAGTCCCGAGAGGCCCCTCCCAACTCCACAGTATCAGTGTCTTCTCAGAGGCACCCTGAGCAACTCCCTGAGGTCACCGGCACAAGTCGAGGGAACACAGGGTATCCTGCCGCAACCCGAGAAAGACCTCAAGAGTCCGTCTTCAACGCGTCTTGAGGACGGATTCCCCTACCATGACTCGAGAGCAATGACACGCTCCCCTTCGCCATGCGCATGGACACCTGACTTCCCTGGCGCCACATGAGAGGCTCCCTGAGCTCCCCGTCATACCTCGTGAGAAACCCCACACTGGCGCCGCAGCTCGGGAAAACCCACCGTCATCGCGAGATTGGGGACTTCTTTTCCTGCCTGACCTGGAGAGCAATCCCTGGTCTTTTCTCCAAACTTCACAGGAGGCTTTACTCCCTTTAGGCCACTCAATGGGCTCCAAGAGATACCTGTCGCGACTTGAGAGGAGAGCAGAGTACTTTGTTTCCCCTCGAGACGAGGCCTTACCTCGGGTGAGTCTGGAATGCAACCCCGAGATACCTGTTGCCCCTGGAGAGGAACATTATGTCCTGGACAAAAGCCTAGATGAGGTCTATTTTGCCCTACAGTGACTCGAGAGCAACACCCATCTCTCCCTCGCAATTCGAATGGAAGATTGGTCTTCACTGGGCCAACACAAGAGGAAGTCTGAATTTCCCGTTGTAACTCGAGAATCCCACCGCAGCTCTTAAAAACCACGTGGTTCCCCATTCATCACAATATGAGGCCTTTGCCTGCTACAGAGTCTCAAGAGAAGTCCCATGTTTCGTCATAAAGTTTGAAATGCTACTTGGCACCCTTGATGCGACCCCAAAAGTTCCCCAATATACCGGTCTCACTCCAAGGGAACACCGAAGTTCCTGGCACCACTTCATTTGAGCCCCTTCTCCGCTCCTGATCACGGCAGGAAGGTCGATCCCCCTGCTTTGTCTAGAAGGGGTTCCCGACCTTCATGGCGCACCTCAGGATGAGGCCAGTCTCACGAAGAAATTCGAGACGTAGCCTCGTGTTGGTGCCACGTGCCAAAAGACCCCGATTTCTCGGTCTTGCTCTTGATAAGAACCCGATGCCCGGACACCTCTTCTAAAGCAACCCTGTGGATGAAGGCACTACACGAGGGGGCACTGGCAACCCTGTTCATTGTCCGGAAAACCCCGCAGGATCCACATACAGCTCCACAACTGGCCTGTCACCCCTTAAACAATGAGAGAGGAAAGCGGAGTTCCCTTCCTCAGACAAGACGAGGCCTGAGTATCCAATCCCAACTCTGCAGGCACGCTTCGATCTGAGTCAGAAATGGAGAGGAAACCTGAGGTTCCTGCCTCAACCCGAGATGAGGCCCTCTTCCATTAAAACAAACCCAGTGGAGTCCCGAGAGGCCCCTCCCATCTCCACAGTATCCCTGACTTCTCATAGGCATTCTGAGAAGCTCCTTGAGGCCACCGGCAAAAGTCGAGGGAAATAAGGGTTTCCTGCCACAACCGAAGAAAGACCTCGAGAGTCTTTCTTCAATGTGTCTTGAGGTCAGATTCCCCTACCCTCGAGAGCAATAATGCGCTCCCCCTCGCCACGCACATGGAGACCTGACTTCCCTGGCGCCACACGAGAGGCTCCCTGAGCTCCCCGTCGTACCTCGTGTGAAACCCCACACTGGCGCCGCAGCTCGAGAAAACCCACAAGATCCCTCCGCCATCGCGAGATGAGGGCCATCTTTTCCTGCATGGCCTGGAGAGCAGTCCCAAGTCCTCTCTCCAAACTTCACAGGAGGCTTGACTCCCTTTAGGCCACAAAGTGGGCTCCAAGAGGTGCCCGTCACGACTCGAAAGGAGAGCAGAGTCCTTTGCTTCCCTTCGACATGAGGCCTGACTCCCTGGGTGAGTCTGGAATGCAAACCTGAGATCCCTGTGGCCCTTGGAGAGGAACATTAGGTCCTGGACACAAGCCTAGATGAGGTCTCCTTTGCCCTGCAGTGACTCGAGCGCAACCCCCAGCTCTCCCTCGCAACTCGAATGGATGATTGCACTTCCCTGGCCCAACACAAGAGGAAGCCTGAAATCCCCGTTGTAACTCGAGAATCCCGCCGCAACTCGAGAAAAACCACGTGGCTCCCCCGTCATCGCAAGATGAGGCCCTTGGCCGGTACAGCGTATCAAGGGAAGTCCCACGTTCCATCCTGAAGTACAAAACGGTACTTGGCACCCTGGATGCGACCCCCAAAGTTCCCTGACATACCGGTCTCACTCGAGGGAAACACCAAAGTTCACGGCACCACTTCCTGTGAGCCCCTTCACCCCTCCTGATCGCGACAGAAGGGTCGATTCCCATGTTTTGTCTGCAAGGGGTTCCCGACGTTCCCCGCGAACCTCCGGATGAGGCCGGTCTCATGAGGAAATTCGAAAAGTAGACTCATGGTTGGTGCTATATGCTGAAAGATCCCGAATTCCCGGTCCACTCTAGATAAGAACCTGACGCCCGGACATCTCTTCGAAGGCAACCCTGTGGATGAAGGCACAACACGAAGGGACACTGACATCCCCATGCATCGTCTGGAAAAACCCGCAGATTCCACTCACAGCTCCAAATGTGGACTGTCACCTCGTGAACAACTCGAGAGGCAAGTGAAGTTGCATTCCTTCACACAAGACGAGGCCTTACTCTCCTGTCCCAACTCTTCAGGGACCCTGCAATTGGAGTCAGAAATGGAGAGGAACCCTGAGGTTCCTGCCTCAACTAGAGAAGAGGCCCTCTTCCATTGAACCAAACTCAGTGGTGTCCCGAGAGGCCCCTCCCAACACCACAGTATCCCTGAATTCTCAGAGGCTCCCTGAGAAGCTACCTGAGGTCACTGGCACAAGTCGAGGGAACCCAGAGTTTCCTGAAGTAACCCGAGAAAGACTTGGAGAGTCCTTTTTCAACGTCTCTTGATGCCCGATTCCCCTACCATGACTCCAGAGCAAGGACGCGCTCCCCTCGCCACAAGCAGGAAAACTGACTTCCCTAGTACCACACAAGAGGCTCCCTGAGTACCCCATCGTACCTCGTGAGAAAACCCACAGTGGCGCCGCAGTTCGAGAAAAACCACAAGGTGCCCCGTCAAGGAGAGATGGGGGCCTTCTTTTCCTGCCTGACCTGGAGAGCAATTCCTGGTCCTCTCTCCAAACTTCACAGTAGTATTGACTCCCTTTAGGCCACTCAGTTGGGTCCAAGAAATACCCGGTGCGACTCGAGAGGAGAGCAGAGTCCTTTGCTTCCCTGGAGACGAGGCCTGACTCCCCGGGTGAGTTTGGAATGCAACCCTGAGATCCCTGTCGCCCCTGGAGTGGAACATTATGTCCTAGACACAAGCCTAGATGAGGTCTATTTTGCCCTACAGTGACTCGAGAGCAACCTCCATCTCTCCCTCACAATTTGAATGGAAGATTGGTCTTCCCACGGTCAACACAAGAGGAAGTCTAAATTTCCCATCGTAATTCGAGAATTCAGCCTCAAGTCTTAAAAACCATGTGGCTCCCCCTTCATCGCAATATGAGGCCCTTGCCAGCTAGAGTCTCAAGAGCAGTCCCACGTTCCATCTTAAAGTTCGAAATGCTACTTGGCACCCTTGATGCGACCCCAAAGTTCCCCAACATACCGGTCTCACTCCAGGGGAACACCGAAGTTCCCGGTGTCTCCAGGGAAGTCCCATGTTCCGTCCTTAAGTGCAAAACGGTACTTGACACCCTTGATGCGACCGCAAAAGTTCCCCGACACGCTGGGTTCCCTCGAGGGGAACACCGAGGGTCCCGGCACCACTTCATCTGAGCCCCTTCTCCCTTCCTGATCGCGACAGGAGAGTCGATTCCCCTGCGTGGTCTGGAAGGGGTTCCCGGCCTTCCTGGCGCACCTCAGGATGAGGCCGGTCTCAGGAGGAAATTCGAGACTAGCCACGTGTGAGGGGCCACGTGTCGAACGACCCCGATTTTCTGGTCCGCTCTTGATAAGAACCCGATGCCCGGACACCTCTTGGAAGGCAACCCTGTGGGTGAAGGCACAACACGAAGGGGCACTGACACCCCCGTGCATCATCCGGAAAAACCCGCAGGGTCTACACACAGCTCGACAAGGGGCCTGAGACTCCCGGAACAACTCGAGAGGCAACCAGAATTCCATTCCTCAGACAAGACGAGGCATGACTCTCCTGTCCCAACACTGCAGGGACCGTGCAGTCGGAGTCCGAAACCCAGAGGAAGCCTGAGGTTCCTGCCTCCCCTCGAGATGAGGCCCTCTTCCATTGCGCCGAACCCAGCAGAGTCCCGAGAGGCCGTGCCAACTACACAGCATCCCTCACCTCTCAGAGGCACCCTGGGAAGTTCCCTAAGGTCCCCTGCAGAAGTCTAGGGAAACGAGGGTTTCCCGCCGCAACCCGAGAAAGACCTCGAGAGTCCTTCTTCAACGCCTCTTGAGGACCTAGCCGCTTCCCATGACTCGAGAGTGATGACCAGCTCCCCCCCGCCATGCGCATGGAGACCTGACTTCCCTGGCGCCGCACGAGAGGCTCCCTGAGGTCCTCGTCGTGCCTCGTGAGAAAACCCCCATGGGCGCAGCAGCCTGAGGAAACCCATGAGACGCCCCCGTCATCGCGAGATGAGGGCCTTCTTTTCCTGCCTGGCCTGGAGAGCAATCCCGAGTCCTCTCTCCAAACTGAAGAGGAGGCTCGACATCCTTGAGTCCACTCAGTGGGCTCCAAGAGATCCGTGTCGTGACTTGAGAGGAAAGCGGAGTCCTTTGCTTCCCCTCCAGGCCAGTCCTGACTCCCCGGGGGAGTCTGGAATGGAAACCCGGGATCCCTGTCTTCCCTTGAGAGGAATATTAGGTCCTGGACACACGCCTCGATGAGGTCTCTTTGGCCCTGTAGTGACTCGAGCAGAACCCCCAGCTTTCCATCGCAACTCGAATTGAAGATTGGGCTTCCCAGGGCCAACCAAGAGAGACCTGAAATTCCTGTCGTTTTCGAGAATCCCGATGCAACTCAAGAAAAACGACGTGGTGCCAACGTCTTCACAGGATGAGGCCCTTGCCCGCTACAGCGTCTCCAGGGAAGTCCCATGTTCCGTCCTGAAGTGGGAAACGGTACTTGGCTCCCTTGATGCGACCCCTAAAGTTCCCTGAAACATCAGGTTCCCTCGAGTGGAACACCGAGGGTCCCGGCACCACTTCATCTGAGCCCCATCTCCCCTCCTGATCGCGACAGGAGAATCGATTCCCCTACTTTGTGTGGAAGGGGTTCCCGGCCTTCCCGGCGCACCTCAGGATGATGCTGGTCTCATGAGGAAATTCGAGATGAGCCACGTGGGTGGTGCCACATGCAGAATGACCCCGATTTCCAGGTCCGCTCTTGAAATGAACCCGATGCCCGGACACCTCTTTGAAGGCAACCCTGTGGGGGAAGGCACAAAACGAAGGGGCACTGACACCCCCATGCATCTTCTGGAAACACCCGCAGGTTCCACACACAGCTTGTCAAGGGCCCTGAGACCCCCTGAACGACTCGAGAGGCAAGCAGAGTTCCGTTACTCAGACAAGACGAGGCCTGACTCTCCTGTCCCAACTCTGCAGGGACCCTGCGGTCAGAGTCAGAAATGGAGAGGAAGCCTGAGGTTCCTGCCTCCAATCGAGATGAGGCCCTCTTTCATTTCGTCAAACCTAGTGGAGTCCCGAGAGGCCCCTCTAACTCCTCAGTATCCCTCACCTCTCAGAGGCACCTGGGAAGTTCCCTAAGGTCCCCGGTAGAGGTCGAGGGAAACGAGTGTTTCCCGCCCCAACCCAAGAAAGACCTTGAGAGTCCTTCTTAAATGCCTCTTGAGGCCCTAGTCCCTCCCATGACTCGAGAGCAATGACACGATCTGCCTGGCCACACGCATGGGGTCAGGCTTCTCTGGCTCTGCACAAGAGGATCCCTGAACTCCCCATCATATCTCGTGAGAAACCCCACACTGGCGCCGCAGCTCGAGAAAACCCATGAGACGCCCCCGTCATCACGAGAGGAGGGCCATCTTTAACTGCATGGTATGCAGATCAAGCGTGAACCTTCTGTCCAAGCTACACAGGACGCTTGACTCCCTTTAGGCCACTCATTGGGCTCCAAGAGTTACGTGTCGCGACTCGAGAGGATAGTGGAGTCCTTTGCTTCCACTCGAGACGAGGCGTGACCCACCGGGTGAGACTGGAATGCGACCCCGATATCCCTGTCGCCCCTGGAGAGGAACATTACGTCCTGGACCCAAGCCTAGATGAGGACTCTTTGCCCTGAAGTGACTCGAGAGCAACCCCCAGCTCTCTCTGACAAGTTGAATGGAAGATTGGACTTCCTGGGCCAACACAAGAGGAAGCCTGAATTCCCCGTTGTAACTCGAGAATCCCGCCTCAACTCGAGAAAAACCACGTGTTTCCCTCGTCATCGCAATATGAGGCCCTTGCCCGCTACAGCATCTCCAGAGAATTCCCACGTTCCGTCTTGAAGTGCGAAACTGTACTTGGCACGCTTGATGCGACCTCAAAAGTGCCGTGACATACCGGTCTCACTCGAGGGGACCACCGAGGTTCCCGGCACCACTTCATCTGAGCCCCTTCTCCCATTCTGATCGCGAGCGGTGGGTCGATTCCCCTGCTTTGTCTGCAAGGGGTTCCCGACCTTCCCGGCGCACCTCAGGATGAGGCCGGTCTCCCGAGGAAATTCGAGACGTAGCCTCGTGGGTGGTACCACATGCTGAAAGACCCCAATTTTCCGGTACGCTCTTGAAAAGAACCCAATGCCCTGAAAACTCTTTGAAGGCAACCCTGTGGATGAAGGCACAACACGAAGGGGCACTGACACCCCCGTGCATCGTCTGGAAAAACCCGCAGGTTACACACTCAGCTCAACAAGTGGCCTGTCACTCCGTGAACAACTCGAAAGGCAAGGGGAAATCCATTCCTCCACAGAAGACGAGGCGTGACTCTCTTCTCCATACTCTGCAGGTACCCTGCGACCCGAGTCAGAAATGGAGAGGACCCCTGACGTTCCTGCCTCCATTCGAGATGAGGCCCTCTTCGATTGCACCAAACCCAGTTGAGTAACGAAAGGCCCCTCCCAAATCCACAGTTTCCCTGACTTCTCAGAGGCACCCTTAGAAGTTGCCTGAGGTCACCGAAACAAATCAAGGGAACCCAGGGTTCCCTGCTGCAACCCGAGAAAGACCTCAAGAGTCCTTCTTCAATGCGTCTTGAGGCCCGATTCGCCTACTATGACTCGAGAGCAATCACGCACTCCCCTTCACCACACGCACGGAGACCTGACGTCCCTAGCACCACACGAGAGGCTCTCTGAGCTCCCCGTTGTACCTCGTGAGAAATCTGATACTGGCGCCGCAGCTGGAGAAAACCCACGAGATGCACCCGTCATCGCGAGATGAGGGCCTTTTTTCCTGCATGGCCAGGAAAACAATCCCGAGTCATCTCTCCAAACTCCATAGGAGGCTTCACTCCCTTTACGCCACGCAGTGGGCTCCAAGAGATACCCGTCACGACTCGACAGGAGAGCGGAGTCCTTTTTTTCCCCTCAAGACGAGGCCTGACTCTCCGGGTGAGTCGAGAATGCAACCCTGAGATCCCTGTTGGCCCAGTAGTGGAACACTAGGTCCTGGACACAAGTGTAGATGAGGTCTATTTTGCCCTGCAGTGACTGGAGAGCAATCCCCCGTTCTAACTTGCAACTCGAATGGAATACTGGATTTTCCTGGCGCCACACAAGAGGCTCCCTGAGATCCCCGTGGTACTTCATGAGACACCCCACACTGGCGCCGCAGCTCGAGAAAACCCACGAGACGCCACCGTCATCTCGAGATGAGGGCCTTCTTTTCCTGCATGGCCTGGAGTCCAATCCCGAGTCCTCTCTCCAAACTCCACAGGAGGCTTGACTCCCTTTAGTACACACAGTGGGCTCCAAGAGATACCCATCGCGACTCGAGACGAGAGCGGAATTCTTTGCTTACCCTCGAGGTGAGAACTGACTCCCCGGATGAGTCTGGAATGCAAACCCGAGATCCCTGTCGCCCCTGGAGAGCAACGTTAGATCCTGGACACAAGCCTAGATTAGGTCTCTTTTGCCCTGCAGTGACTCTAGCGCAATCCCCAGCTCCCCCTCGCAACCCGAATGGAAGATTGGATTTCAAGGCCAACAAGAGGAAGCCTAAATTCCCGGTCATAACTCGAGAATCCCGCCGCAACTCGAGCAAAACCACGTGGTTCTCCCGTCATCGCAAGATGAGGCCCTTGCCCGCTACAGCGTTTCAAAAGATGTCCCAGGTTCCGTCTTGAAATGCGAAACGGTACTTGGCACCCTTGATGCGACCCCAAAAGTCCCCCAACACGCCGGTCTCACTCAAGGGGAACACCGAGGTTCCCGGCACCACTTCATTTAAGCCCCTTTTCCCCTCCTGATCGTGACCGGTGGTTCGATTCCCCTGCTTTGTCTGCAAGGGGGCCCGACCTTCCCTGCACAACTCAGGATGAGGCCGGTCTCATGGGGAAATTCGATACGTAGCTTTGTGGGTGGTGCCACTTGCTGAAAGACTCCAATTTCCCGGTCCGCTCTTGATAAGAATCCGATGCTCGGACACCTCTTGGAAGGCAGCCTTGAGTATGAAGGTACAACACGAAGGGGCACTAACACACCTGTGCATCATCCGGAAAAACGGGCAGGTTACACACACAGCTCGACAAGTGGCCTGTCACCTCGAGAACAACTCAAGAGGCAAGAGGAGTCCCATCCTCCAGAAAAGACGAGGCCTGACTCTCCTGTACCAACATGCAGGGACCTTGCGATCTGAGTCAGAAATGGAGAGGAACACTGAGGTTCCTGCTTCAACTCGAGATGAGTCCCTCTTACATTCCACCAAATGCAGAGGAGTCTCGAGAGGCCCCTCCAAACTGCACAGTATCCCTGACTTCTCAGAGGCACTCTGAGAAGCTCCCTGAGGTCGCAGGCACAAGTCAAGGGAACCCTGGGTTTTATGCAGTGACCCGAGAAAGACCTCGAGAGTCCTTCTTCAACCCGTCTTGAGGCCCGATTACCCTACCATGACTCGAGAGCAATGACGAGCTCCCCCTAGCCATCTCATGGGGACCTGACTTCCCTGGCGCCACACGAGAGGCTCCCTGAGCTCCCTCTCGTACCTCGTCAGAAACCCGGCACTAGCGCAGCAGTCTAGAAAACCCACGAGACGCCGCCATCATCGCGAGATGAGGGCCTTCTTTTCCTGCATGGCCTGGAGAGGAATCCCGAGTCCTCTATCCAAACACCACAGGAGGCTTGACTCCCTTTAGGGCACACAGTGGGCTCCAAGAGATACCCATCGCGACTCAAAAGGACAGCGGAGTTCTTTGCTTCCCCTCGAGACGAGGCCTGATTCCCCGGGTGAGTCTGGTATGCAACCCCAAGATCCCTGTCGCCCCTAGGGACGAACATTAAGTCCTGGACACAAGCCTAGATGAGGTCTATTTTGCCCGGCAGTGACTCGAGAGCAATCCCCAGCTCTCCCTTTAAACTCGAATGGAAGATAGGACTTCCCTGGCTCAACACATGAGGAAGACTGTATTCCCCGTCGAAACTCGTGAATCCCGCCACAACTCGAGAAACGCCACGTGGTTCCCCCGTCATCCCAAGATGAGGCCCTTGCCCCCTACAGCGTCTCAAGAGAAGTCCCACGTTCCGTCTTGAAGTGCGAAACGGTATTGGCACCCTTGATGCGCCCTCAAAAGTTCCTCGACACACCAGTCTGACTCGAGGAGAACACCGAGGTTCCCGGCACCACTACATCTGGGCCCCTTCTCCCCTCCTGATCGCGACAGGAGGGTCGATTCCCCTGTTTTGTCTTGAAGGGGTTCCCGCCTTTCCCGGTGCATCTCAGGATGAGGCCGGTCTCATGAGGATATTCGAGACATAGCCACGTGGATGGTGACACATGCCGAAAGACCCCGATTTCCCGGTCCGCTCTTGATAAGATCCTGATGCCCGGACACCTCTTTGAAGATAACCCTTTTGATGAAGGCACAACACTTAGGGGCACTGACACCCCTGGGTATCGTCCGGAGAAACCCGCAGGTACCACACACAGCTCGAGAAGTGACCTGTCACCCCGTGAACAACTGGAGAGGCAAGCAGAGTTCCATTCCTCCACACAAGACGAGGCCTGACTCTCCTGTTCGAACTCTGCAGCGAAACTGCGATCCGAGTCAGATCTGGCCCAGGGGAAGTCAGGAGAGGAAACATGAGTTTCCTGCCTCCACTCGAGATGAGGCCCTCTTCCATTGCACCGAACCCAGTGGAGTCCCGAGAGACCCCTCCCAACTGCTCAGTACCCCTGACTTCTCAGAGGCACCCTTAGACCTTCCTGAGATCACCGGCACAAGTCGAGGGAACCAAGGGTTTCCTGCCCCAACCCGTAAAAGACCTCGAGAGTCCTTCTTCAACGCGTCTTGAGGTGCGATTCCCCTACCATGACTCGAGAGCAATGATGCGCTCCCCCTAGCCACGTGCATAGAAACCTGACTTCCCTGGCGCCACAGGAGAGGCTCCCTGAGCTCCCCATTATACCTCGTGAGCAACACCACACTGGAGCCACAGCTCGAGAATACCCACGAGACGCCCCAGTCCTCACGAGATGAGGGCCTTCTTTTGCTGTATGGCCTGGAGAGCAATCCTGAGTCCTCTCTCCAAACTCCACAGGAGGCTTGACTCATTTTAGGCCACACAGTGAGCTCCAAGATATACCCGTCGCGACTTGACAGGAGAGCGGTGTCCTTGGCTTCCCCTCGAGACGAGGCCTGACTCCCCGGGTGAGTCGAGAATGCAATGCTGAGATCGCTTTCGCCCCAGCAGAGAACATTAGGTCCTGCACACAAGCCTAGATGAGGTCTATTTGGCCCTGCAGTGTCTCGAGAGCAATCCCCAGTTCTAACTCACAATTCGAATGAAAACTGGACTTCCCTGGGCTAGTTGAAGAGGAAGCCTGAATTCCCGGTTGTAACTCGAGAATCCCGCCCCAACTCAAGAAAAACCACGTGGTTCCCCCGTCATCGAAAGATGAGGCCCTTGCCCGCTACAGCGTCTCAAGAGAAGTCCCACGTTCCGTATTGAAGAGCGAAAAGTTACTTGGAACCCTTGATGCGACCCCAAAAGTTCCCCGACATACCAGTCTCACTTGAGGAGAACACCGAGGTTCCCGGCACCACTTCATCTGAGACTCTTCTCCCCTCTTGATCGCGACAGGAGGTTCGATTCCCCTGCTTTGTCTGGAAGGCGTTCCCGACCTTCCTGGCGCACATCAAGATGAGGCCAGTCTCACGAGGAAATTCGAGACATAGCCTCGTGGGTGGTGCGGCATGCCAAAAGACCCCGATTCCCTGGTCCGCTCTTGATAAGAACCCGATGGCAGAACCCAACTCGAAGGCAATCCTGTGGAACAAGGCACAACACGAAGGGGCAGTGACACCCCAGTGCATCGTCCAGAAAAACCCGCAAGTTCCACATACAAATCGACAAGTGGCCTGTCACCCCATGAACAATGCGAGAGTCAAGCGGAGTTCCATTCCTCCACACAAGACGAGGCCTGACTCTCCTGTCCCAACTCTGCAGGGACTCTGCGATCCGAGTCAGATCCGGCGCATTCGAAGCCAGGAGAGGAACCCTGTGGTTCCTGCTTCAACTTGTCATGAGGCCCTCTTCCATTGCAGCAAACCCAGTGGAGTTCCGAGAGGCCCCTCCCAACTCCACAGTGACCCTGACTTCTCAGAGGCACGCTGAGAAGCTTCCTGAGGTCACTGGCACAAGTCGATGGAACCCAGGGTTTCCTGCTGCAACCCAAGAAAGACCTCGAGAGTTCTTCTTTAACACGTTTTCAGGCCCAATTCCCCTACCAAGACTCGAGAACAATGACGGGCTCCCTCTCACCACGTGCATAGAGACCTGACTGCCCTGGAACCACATGAGAGGCTCACTGAGCTCCCAGTCTTACTTCGTGAGAAACCCCACACTAGCGCCACAGCTCGAGAAAACCTACGAGACGCCCCAGTCATCGGGAGATGAGGGCCTTCATTTCCTGCATTGCCTGGAGAGCAATCCCGTGTCCACCCTCCAAACACCAGAGGAGGTTTGACTCCCTTTAAGCCACTCAGTGGGCTCCAAGACATACCCGTCCGACTCGAGAGGAGAGCAGAGTCCTTTGCTTCCCCTCGAGACGAGGCCTGAATCCAGGGTGAGTCTGGAATGCAACCCCGAGATTCCTGTCGCCCCTTGACATGAACATTAGGTCCTGCACACAAGCCTTGGTGGGGTCTCTTTTGCCTTCAGTGACTAGAGCGCACCTCCAGCTCTTCCTCGAATCTCGAATGGAAGATAAGACTTTTGTGGGCCAACACAAGAGGAAGCATGAATTCCCTGTGGTAACTCAAATATCCCACCGCAACTAGAGAAAAACCAAGTGGTTCCCCAGTCATTCCAAGATGAGGCCCTTGCCCGCTGGAGCACCCCAAGAGAAGTCCCACGTTCCAATTTGAAGAGCGAAACGGTACTTGGAACGCGTTATGCGACCCCAAAAGTTACCCGACATACCTGTCTCACTTGAGGGAAACACCGAGGTTCCCAGCAGCACGTCATCTGAGCCACTTCTCCCCTCCTGATCGCCACAGGAGGGTCGATTCCTCTGCTTTGTCTGGAAGGGTTTCATGACCTTCGCGGCACACCTCAGGATGAGGCCGGTTTCATGAGGAAATTCGAGACTAGCCACGTGGGTGGGGCCACATGCCGAACGCCCCCGATTCCCCGGTCCGCCCTTGAGAAGGACCCGAGGCCCGGACCCCTCTTCGAAGGCAATCCTGTGGGGGAAGGCACAACAGGAAGGGGCACTGCCACCCCCGTGCATCGTCCACAAAGACCCGCGGGTTCCACACACAGCTCGACGAGGGGCCTGAGACCCCCTGAGCAACTCGAGAGGCCAGCGGGGTTCCCTTCCTCAGACAAGACGAGGCCTGACTCTCCTGTCCCAACTCTGCAGGGACCCTGCGGTCGGAGTCCGAAACGGAGAGGAAGCCTGAGGTTCCTGCCTCCCCTCGAGGTGAGGCCCTCTTCCGTTGCGCCAGACCCAGCGGAGTCCCGAGGGGCCCCGCCACCTCCACAGGATCCCTCGCCTCTCAGAGGCACCCTGGGAAGTTCCCTAAGGTCCCCGGCAGAAGGCGAGGGAAACGAGGGTTTCCCGCCGCCCCCCGAGAAAGACCTCGAGAGTCCTTCTTCAACGCGTCTCGAGGCCCTAGTCCCCTCCCGTGACTCGAGAGCCAGGACGCGCTCCCCCTCGCCACGCGCATGGAGACCTGACTTCCCTGGCGCCGCACGAGAGGCTCCCTGAGATCCTCGTCGTGCCTCGGGAGAAAACCCCCACGGGCGCCGCAGCTCGAGGAAACCCCTGAGACGCCCCCGTCCTCGCGAGCTGAGGGCCTTCTTTTCCTGCATGGCCTGGAGTGCAATCCCGGGTCCTCTCTCCAAACGGAAGAGGAGGCTGGAATCCCTTGAGGCCGCTCAGGGGGCTCCAAGAGACCCGCGTCGCGACTCGAGAGGAGAGCGGAGTCCTTGGCTTCCCCTCGAGACGAGGCCTGACTCCCCGGGGGAGCCTGGAGTGCAACCCCGAGATCCCTGCCTTCCCTGGAGAGGAATATTAGGTCCCGGACACACGCCTAGGTGAGGTCTCTTCGGCCCTGCAGTGACTCGAGCGCAACCCCCAGCTTTCCCTCGCAACCCGAGGGGAAGATTGGGCTTCCCAGGGCCAACCCAAGGGGAAGGCTGAGATCCCCATCGTAACTCGAGAATCCCGCCGCAACTCGAGAAAAACCACGTGGTTCCCACCTCTTGGCAAGACGAGGCCCTTGCCCGCCACGGCGTCTCAAGGGAAGTCCCCTGTTCCGCCCTGAAGGGCGAAACGGTCCCTGACAGCCTTCCTGCGACCCCCAAAAGTCCCCCGACACGCCGGGTTCCCTCGAGGGGAACACCGAGGGTCCCGGCACCGCTTCCTCTGAGCCCCTTCTCCCCTCCTTATCGCGACAGGAGAGGCGATTCCCCTGCGTGGTCTGGAAGGGGTTCCCGGCCTTCCCGGCGCACCTCAGGATGAGGCCGGTCTCACGAGGAAATTCGAGACGAGCCACGTGGGTGGGGCCACATGCCGAACGCCCCCGATTCCCCGGTCCGCCCTTGAGAAGGACCCGAGGCCCGGACCCCTCTTCGAAGGCAACCCTGTGGGGGAAGGCACAACACGAAGGGGCACTGCCACCCCCGTGCATCGTCCACAAAGACCCGCGGGTTCCACACACAGCTCGACGAGGGGCCTGAGACCCCCTGAGCAACTCGAGAGGCCAGCGGGGTTCCCTTCCTCAGACAAGACGAGGCCTGACTCTAATGTCCCAACTCTGCAGGGACCCTGCGGTCGGAGTCCGAAACGGAGAGGAAGCCTGAGTTTGCTGCCTCCCCTCGAGGTGAGGCCCTCTTCCGTTTCGCCAGACCCAGCGGAGTCCCGAGGGGCCCCGCCACCTCCACAGGATCCCTCGCCTCTCAGAGGCACCCTGGCAAGTTCCCTAAGGTCCCCGGCAGAAGGCGAGGGAAACGAGGGTTTCCGGCCGCCCCCCGAGAAAGACCTCGAGAGTCCTTCTTCAACGCGTCTCGAGGCCCTAGTCCCCTCCCGTGACTCGAGAGCCAGGACGCGCTCCCCCTCGCCACGCGCATGGAGACCTGACTTCCCTGGCGCCGCACGAGAGGCTCCCTGAGATCCTCGTCGTGCCTCGGGAGAAAACCCCCACGGGCGCCGCAGCTCGAGGAAACCCCTGAGACGCCCCCGTCCTCGCGAGCTGAGGGCCTTCTTTTCCTGCATGGCCTGGAGAGCAATCCCGGGTCCTCTCTCCAAACGGAAGAGGAGGCTGGACTCCCTTGAGGCCGCTCAGGGGGCTCCAAGAGACCCGCGTCGCGACTCGAGAGGAGAGCGGAGTCCTTGGCTTCCCCTCGAGACGAGGCCTGACTCCCCGGGGGAGCCTGGAATGCAACCCCGAGATCCCTGCCTTCCCTGGAGAGGAATATTAGGTCCCGGACACACGCCTAGGTGAGGTCTCTTCGGCCCTGCAGTGACTCGAGCGCAACCCCCAGCTTTCTCTCGCAACCCGAGGGGAAGATTGGGCTTCCCAGGGCCAACCCAAGGGGAAGGCTGAGATCCCCGTCGTAACTCGAGAATCCCGCCGCAACTCGAGAAAAACCACGTGGTTCCCACCTCTTGGCAAGATGAGGCCCTTGCCCGCCACGGCGTCTCAAGGGAAGTCCCCTGTTCCGCCCTGAAGGGCGAAACGGTCCCTGACAGCCTTCCTGCGATCCCCAAAAGTTCCCCGACACGCCGGGTTCCCTCGAGGGGACCACCAAGGGTCCCGGCACCGCTTCATCTGAGCCCCTTCTCCCCTCCTGATCGCGACAGGAGAGTCGATTCCCCTGCGTGGTCCGGAGGGTTTCCCGGCCTTCCTGGCGCACCTGAGGATGAGGCCGGTCTCACGAGGAAATTCGAGACGAGCCACGTGGGTGGGGCCACATGCCGAACGCCCCCGATTCCCCGGTCCGCTCTTAATAAGAACACGATGCCCGGGCACCTCTTCGAAAGCAAACCTGTGGATGAATGCACAACACGAAGGAGTACTGACATCCCCATGCATAGTACGGAAAAACACGCAGATTCCAAACACAGATCGACAAGTGTCCTGTCATCCCTTGAAGAACTAGAGCGGCATGCGGAGTTCCGTTCCTCCACACAAGAGAAGGCCTGACTCTCCTTTCCCAACTCTGCAGGGACCGTGCAATCGGAGTCAGAAATGTAGATGAAACCTGACGTTCCTGCATCAACTCGAAATGAGGCCCTCTTCCATTGCGACATACCCAGTGGAGTCCCGAGAGGCCCCTCCCAACTCCACAGTATCCCTGACTTCTCAGAGGCACCCTCAGAAGCTCTCTGCGGTCACTGGCACAAGTCGAGTGAACCCAGGGTTTCCTGCTGCATTCTGAGAAAGAACTCGAGAGTCCTTCTTTACCGCGTCTTGAGGCCCGATACCCTACCATGACGGGAGAGCAATGACGCATTTCCCTCGCCACGCCCATTGAAACCTAACTTCCCTGGCGCCACACGAGAGGCTCCCTGCGCTCCCCGTCCTACCTCATGAAAACCCCACACTGGCACCGCCGCTCGAGAAAACACATGAGACGCCCCCGTCATCGTAAGATGAGGGCCTTCTTTTCCTACATGACCTAGAGAGCAATCCCGAGTCCACTCTCCAAACTCCACTGGAGGCCTGACTCCCTTTAGGCCACTCAGTAGCCTCCAAGAGATACACGTCGCTACTCTAGAGGAGAGCGGAGTCCGTTGCTTCCCCTCGAGCCGAGGCCTGACTACTTGGATGAGTCTGGAATGGGATCCCGAGATCCGTGTCGCCCCTGTAGAGGAAAACTCGGTCCTGGACACAAGCCTAAATGAGGTCTTTTTTGTCCTGCATTGACTCAAGTGCAATCCCCAGCTCTCCCTCGCAACTCGAATGGATGATTGGACTTCCCTGGGCCAACACAAGAGGAAGACTGTATTTCCCGTTGTAATTCGAGAATCCCGAGGCAACTGGAGAAAAACAACGTGGCTCCTCCGTCATCGAAATATGAGGCCCCTGTCAGCTATAGCGTCTCCAGGGAAGTCCCATGTTCCGTCTTGAAGTGTGAAACGGTACTTGGCACCCTTGATGCGACCCCCAAATTTCCCTGACACCCCGGTCTCACTCGAGAAGAACATGGAGGTTCCCAGCACTGCTTCAGCTGAGCCTCTTCTCCCCTCCTGATGGCGACAGGAGGGTCGATTCCCCTGCTTTGTCTGGAAGGGGGTCCCAGACTTCCCGGCGAACCTCAGGATGAGGCCAGTCTCACAAGGGAATTCGGGACGTAGCCTCGTGTGTTGTGCCACATGCTGAAAGACCCCGATTTCCTGGTCCGCTATTGATAAGATCCCGATGCCCGGTCACCTCTTCGAAGGTAACCCTGTGGATGAAGGCACAACACGAAGGGGCACTGACACCCCTATGCATCGTCCCCCAAAACCGCAGGTTCCACATACAACTCGACAGGTGGCCTGTCATCCCGTGAACAACTCGAGAGGCAAGCGGAGTTCCATTACTCCACACAAGACGAGGTCTGACTCTCCTGTCACAACTCTGCAGGGACCCTGCTCTCCGAGTCAGAAATGGAGAGGAACCCTGACATTACTGCCTCAATCCGAGATTAGGTCCCCTTCAATTGCACCAATCCCTGTGATGTCCCGAGAAGTCCCTCTCAACTCCACAGTATCCCTGACTTCTCAGAGGAACCCCGCTAAGCTCCCTGAATTCATGGGCACAAGTCGAGGGAACTCAGGGTTTCCTGCCACACCCTGAGAAAGACCTCGAGAGTTCTTCTTCGAAGCGTCTTGAGGCTCGATTCCCCTACCATGACTTGAGAGCAATGAGGCGCTCCCCCTCGCCACGTCCATGGAGACCTGACTTCCGTGGCACCACAGGAGTCTCCCTGAGCTCCCCGTCCTATCTTGTGAGAAACCCCAACCAGGCACTGCACCTTGAGAAAACCCACGAGATGCCCCCGTCATCGCGAGATGAGGGCCTTCTTTTCCTGCATGGCCTAGAGAGCAATCCCGAGTCCTCTCTCCAAACTCCACAGGAGGCTTAACTCCATTTAGGCCATTCTTGGGCTCCAAGGGATACCCGTCGTGACTCGAGAGGAGAGCGGAGTCCATTCATTCCCTTCGAGACGAGGCCTGACTCCCCGGGTGAGTCTGGAATGCAACCCCGAGATCCCTGTCGCCCCTGCAGAGAAAAACTCGGTCCTGGACACAAACCTAGATGAGCTCTATTTTGCCCTGCAGTGACTCGAGAGCAATCTCCAGCTCTCACTTGCAACTCGAATGGAAGATTGGACTTCCCTGGGCCAACACAAGAGGAAACCTGTATTCCCCGTTGTAACTCAAGAATCCTGCCGCAACTCGAGAAAAAACACGTGGGTCCCCCGTCAGCGCTAGATGAGGCCCTTGCCCACTACTGCGTCTCAAGAGAAGTCCCAGGTTCCGTCTTGAAGTGCGAAACGGTACTTGGCACCCTTGATGCAACCCGAAAAGTTACCCGACTTACCAGTTTCACTCAAGGGGAGCACTGACGTTCCCGGCACTACTTCATCTGAGCCCTTTCTCTCCTCCTGATCCCGAAAGGAGGGTCGATTCCCCTGCTTTGTCTGGAAAGGGTTCCCGGACTTTCCTGCGCGCCTCAGGATGAGGCCGATCTCACGAGGAAATTCGAGACGTAGCCTCGTGGGTGGTGCAACATGCTGAAAGACCCCGATTTCCCGGTCCGCACTTGAGGAGAACCCGATGCCCGGACACCTCTTCAAAGGCAACCCTGTGGATGAAGGCACAACAGGAAGGAGCACTGACACCCCCGTGCATCTCCGAAAAACCCGCAGGTTCCACACACATCACGAAAAGTGATGTCATCATTGAACAACTTGAGATGTAAGCGGAGTTCCATTCCTCCGCAGAACACGAGACCTGACACTCCTGAGCAAACTCAGCAGGGACCCTGCAATCTGAGTCAGATCCGGTCCAGGAAGTCAGGGGCAGAACCCTGAGGTTCCTGCCTCAACTCGAGATGAGTCTCTCTTCCATTGCACCAAACCCAGAGGAGTCCCGAGAGGCCTCTCCCAAATCCACAGTATCCCTGATTTCTCAGAGGCACCCTGAGAAGCTCCCTGAGGTCACAGGCACAAGTCAAGGGAACCCAGGGTTTCCTGCCGCAACCCTATAAAGGCATCGAGAATCCTTTTTCAACCCGTCATGAGGCCCGATTCCCCTACCCTGACTGGAGAGCAATGACGCGCTCCCCCTTGCCCCGCCCATGGAGACCTGACTTCCCTGTTGCCACACGAGAGGCTACCTGAACTCCCCGTCGTACCTCGTGAGAAACCCCACACTGGCGCCACAGCTCGAGAAAACCCACGAGACGCCCCCGTCATCTCAAGATGTGGGCCTTCTTTTCCTGCATGGCCTGGAGAGCAATCCCGAGTCCTCTCTCCAAACTGAAGAGGAGGGTTGACTCCCTTTAGACCACTCAGTGGGCTCCAAGAGATATGCGTCGCTACTCGAGAGGAGAGCCGAGTCCTTTGCTTCCCCTCGAGACGAGGCCTAACTCCCCGGGTGAGTCTGTAATGCAAACCCGAGATCCCTGTCGCCCTTGGAGAGGATCATTGGGTCCTGAACACAAGGCTAGCTGAGGTCGCTTTTGCCCTGCAGTAACTCGAGAGCACTCCCCAGCTTTCCCTCGCAACCCGAATGGAAGATGGACCTCCCTGGGCTAACACAAGAGGAAGCCTGAATTCCTAGTAGTAATTTGAGAATTCCGCCTCAACTCGAGAAAAACCACGTGATTCCCCCGTCATTGCAAGATGAGGCCCTTGCCTGCTCCAGCGTCTCAAGAGTAGTCCCACGTTCTGTCTTGAAGTGCGAAATGATATTTGGCACCCTTAATGCTACCCCAAAAGTTCCCCGACATATGGGTCGCACTCGAGGGGAACACCGAGATTCCTGGCACCACTTCATCTGAGCCCCTTCTCCCCTCCTGATCGCGAAAGGAGGGTCGATTCCCCTGCTTTGTCTGCAAGGGGTTCCCGACCTTCTCCGCGCACCTCAGATGAGGCTGTCTCATGAGGAAATTCGAGACGTAGCCTCGATGGTGGTGCCACATGCCGAAAGACCGCGATTTCCCGATCCGCTCTTGATAAGTTCGCGATGCCCAGACACCTATAAGAAGATAGTGTGGATGAAGGCACAACACGAAGGGGCACTGACAACCCCGTGCATCGTCCAGAAAAGACCGCAGGTTACTCTTACAGCTCAACAAGTGCCTGTCACCCAGTGAACAACTCGAGAGGCAAGCGGAGGTCCATTCCTGCACACAAGACGAGGCCTGACTCACCTCTCCCAACTCTGAAGTGACCCTGCGATCGGAGTCCGAAATGGAGAGGAACCCTGAGGTTCCTGACTCCACTCGAGATGAGGCCCTCTTCCATTACACCAAAAACAGTGGAGGCCCGAGAGGCCCCTCCCAAATCCACAGTATCCCGACTTCTCAGAGGCACCCTTAGAAGCTCCCTGAGGTCACCGGCACAAGTCGAGGGAACACAGGGTTTCCTGACGCAACCCGAGAAAGACCTCGAAAATCCTCCTTCAACGCGTCTTGAATCCCGATTCCCCTACCATGACTCAAGAGCAATGACGCGTTCCCCCTCGCCACTCGCATGGAGACTTGACTTCCCTGGCGCCACACGAGAGGCTCCCTGAGCTCCCCGTCATACCTCGTGAGAAATCCCACACTGGCTCCCCAGCTCGAGAAAACCCACGAGACGCCTCCGTCATCGCGAGATGAAGGCCTTCTTTTCCTGCATGGCCTGGAGAGCATCTCGAGGCCTCTCTTCAAACTCCACAGGAGGCCTGAATTCCTTTAGGCCACTCTGTGGGCTCAAGAGATACCCGTTGGGACTCAAGAGGAGAGCGGAATTCTTTGCTTCCCCTATATACCAGGCCTGACTCCTCAGGTGAGTCTGGAATGCAACCCCGAGATCCCTGTCGCCCCTGGAGAGGAACATTAGGTCCTAGACACAAGCATAGATGAGGTCTCATTTGCCCTGAAGTGACTCGAGAGCAATCCCCTGCTCTCCCTCGCACCTCGAATGGAAGAATGGACTTCCCTGGGACAACACAAGAGGAAGCCTGAATTCCCTGTCGTAATTCGAAAATCCTGCCGCAACTCGAGAAAAACCACGTGGTTCCCCCGTCATCGCAAGATGAGGCCCTTGCCAGCTACAGCGTCTCAGGAGAAGCCCCACGTTCCATCTTGAAGTTTAAAACGATAATTGGCAACCTTGATGTTACCACAAAAGTTCCCCGACACCCTGGTCTCACTCGAGGGGAACACCAAGGTTCGGTGCACCGCTTGTTCTGAGCCCCTTATCCCCTCCTGATCGCGACGGTAGGGTCGATTACCCTGCTTTGTCTGGAAGGGGTTCCGGACCTTCCCGGCGCACCTCAGGATGAGGCCGGTCTCACGAGGAAATTCGAGACGTAGCCTTGTGGTTGGTGCCACACGCCAAAAGACCCCGATTTCCCTGTCTGCTCTTGATAAGAACCCAATGCTAGGACACCTCTTCGAAGGCAATCCTGTGGACGAAGGCACAAAACGAAGGGGTCTGACACCCTCCTGCATCGTTGGAAAAGCCCGCAAGTTCCACATACAGATCGACAAGTGGCCTGTCACCCCGTGAACAACTCGAGAAGCAAGAGGAGTTAAATTCCTCCACACAAGACGAGGCCTGACTCTCCTGTCCCAACTCTGCATGGACACTGAGATCCGATTCAGAAATGGAGAGGAACCATGAGGTTCCTGCCTCAACTCGAGATAAGGCCTTCTTCTACTGCACCAAACCCAGTGGAGTTCGGAGCGGCCCCTCCCAACTGCACAGTATCCCTGACTTCTCAGAGGCACCCTGAGAAGCTCCCTGAGGTCACGGGCATAAGTCGAGGGAACCCAGGGTTTCCTGCCATAACCTGAGAAAAACCTCGAGAGTCCTTCTTCACGCGTCTTGATGCCCGATTCCCCTACCATGACTGGAGAAAAATGACGCGCTCCCCCTCGCCACGCGCATGAAGATCTGACTTCCCCGGCACCACATGAGAGGCTCCCTGAGCTCCCCATCGTACCTCGTGAGAAACCCCACACTGGCGCCGCAGCTCGAGAAAACCCGAGACGCCCCTGTCATGGTGAAATGAGGGCCTTCTTTCCTGCATGACCTGAAGAGCAATCCCGAATCCTCTCTCCAAACTCCAAAGGAGGCTTGACTCCCTTTAGGTCACTCAGTGGGCTCCAAGAGATACTCGTCGATACTCAGGAGGAGAGCGGTGTCCTTTGATTCCCCTCGAGATGAGGCCTGACTACGAGGGTGAGTCTGGAATGCAACCCTGGATCCCTGTCGCCCCTGGAGAGGAACCTTAGGTCCTGGACAAAAGCCTAGAGGAGGTCTATTTGGCCTTGCAGTGACTCAAGCGCAACCCCTAGCTTTCCCTTGCAACTCGAACAGAAGATTGGCCTTTCTGGGCCAACACAAGAGGAAGCCTGAATTTCCAGTCATAATGCGAGAAACCCGCCGCAAATCGAGAAAAATCATGTGGTTCCCCGTATTGCAAGATGAGGCCCTTGCCCCCTACAGCATCTCAAGAGAAGTCTCACATTCCGTCTTGAAGTGCAAAACAGTACTTGGCACCCTTGATGCGACCCCAAAAGTTCCCCTATATACCGATCTCACTAGAGGGGACACTGAAGTTTCCGGCACCACTTCATCTGAGGCCTTTCTCCTCTCCTGATCGCGACAGGAGGGTCGATTCCCATGCTTTGTCTGCAAGGGGTTCCCGACGTTCCCCTCGAACCTCCGGATGAGGCCGGTCTCATGAGGAAATTCGAAAAGTAGCCTCATGGTTGGTGCCACATGCTGAAAGATCCCGAATTCCCGGTCCACTCTAGATAAGAACCTGACGCCCGGACATCTCTTCGAAGGCAACCCTGTGGATGAAGGCACAACACGAAGGGACACTGACATCCCCATGCATCGTCTGGAAAAACCCGCCGATTCCACTCACAGCTCCAAATGTGGACTGTCACCCCGTGAACAACTCGAGAGGCAAGTGAAGTTGCATTCCTTCACACAAGACGAGGCCTTACTCTCCTGGCCCAACTCTTCAGGGACCCTGCGATCGGAGTCAGAAATGGAGAGGAACCCTGAGGTTCCTGCCTCAACTAGAGAAGAGGCCCTCTTCCATTGAACCAAACTCAGTGGTGTCCCGAGAGGCCCCTCCCAACACCACAGTATCCCTGAATTCTCAGAGGCTCCCTGAGAAGCTACCTGAGGTCACTGGCACAAGTCGAGGGAACCCAGAGTTTCCTGAAGTAACCCGAGAAAGACTTGGAGAGTCCTTTTTCAACGTCTCTTGATGCCCGATTCCCCTACCATGACTCCAGAGCAAGGACGCGCTCCCCTCGCCACAAGCACGAAAACTGACTTCCCTAGTACCACACAAGAGGCTCCCTGAGTACCCCATCGTACCTCGTGAGAAAACCCACAGTGGCGCCGCAGTTCGAGAAAAACCACAAGATGCCCCCATCAAGGAGAGATGCGGGCCTTCTTTTCCTGCCTGACCTGGAGAGCAATCCCTGGTCCTCTCTCCAAACTTCACAGGAGGATTGACTCCCTTTAGGCCACTCAGTTGGGTCCAAGAAATACCCGGTGCGACTCGAGAGGAGAGCGGAGTCCTTTGCTTCCCTCGAGATGAGGCCTGACTCCCCGGATGAGTTTGGAATGCAACCCCGAGATCCCTGTCGCCCCTGGAGTGGAACATTATGTCCTAGACACAAGCCTAGATGAGGTCTATTTTGCCCTACAGTGACTCGAGAGCAACCTCCATCTCTCCCTCACAATTTGAATGGAAGATTGGTCTTCCCAAGGTCAACACAAGAGGAAGTCTGAATTTCCCATCATAATTCGAGAATTCAGCCTCAAGTCTTAAAAACCATGTGGTTCCCCCTTCATCGCAATATGAGGCCCTTGCCAGCTAGAGTCTCAAGAGAAGTCCCACGTTCCATCTTAAAGTTCGAAATGCTACTTGGCATCCTTGATGCGACCCAAAAGTTCCCCAACATACCGGTCTCACTCCAGGGGAACACCGAAGTTCCCGGAGTCTCCAGGGAAGTCCCATGTTCCGTCCTTAAGTGCGAAACGGTAACTGACACCCTTGATGCGACCGCAAAAGTTCGCCGACTCGCTGGGTTCCCTCGAGGGGAACACCGAGGGTCCCGGCACCACTTCATCTGAGCCCCTTCTACCCTCCTGATCGCGACAGGAGAGTCGATTCCCCTGCTTTCTCTGGAAGGGGTTCCCGGCCTTCCTGGTGCACCTCAGGATGAGGCCAGTCTCAGGAGGAAATTCGAGACTAGCCATGTGTGAGGTGCCACGTGCCGAAAAACCCCGATTTTCCGGTCTGCTCTTGATAAGAACCGATGCCCGGACACCTCTTCGAAGGAAACCCTGTGAGTGAAGGCACAACACGAAGGGGCACTGACACCCCCGTGCATCATCCGGAAAAACCCACAGGGTCTACTCACAGCTCGACAAGGGGCCTGAGACTCCCGGAACAACTCGAGAGGCAACCAGAATTCCATTCCTCAGACAAGACGAGGCATGACTCTCCTGTCCCAACACTGCAGGGACAGTGCAGTCGGAGTCAGAATCGGAGAGGAAGCCTGAGGTTCCTGCCTCCCCTCGAGATGAGGCCCTCTTCCATTGCGACAAACCCAGCAGAGTCCCGAGAGGCCCCGCCAACTCCACAGCATCCCTCACCTCTCAGAGGCACCCTGGGAAGTTCCCTATAGTCCCCTGCAGAAGTCGAGGGAAACGAGGTTTCCCGCTGCCACCAGAGAAAGACCTCGAGAGTCCTTCTTCAACGCGTCTTGAGGCCCTAGTCGCTTCCCATGACTCGAGAGTGATGACCAGCTCCCCCTCGCCATGCGCATGGAGACATGAGTTCCATGGCGCTGCACGAGAGGCTCCCTGAGTTCCACGTCATGCCTCGTGAGAAAACCCCCACGGGCGCTGCAGCCTGAGGAAACCCATGAGACGCCCCCGTCCTCGCGAGCTGAGGGCCTTCTTTTCCTGCCTGGCCTGGAGAGCAATCCCAGTCCTCTCTCCAAACTGAAGAGGAGGCTCGACACCCTTGAGTCCACTCATTGGGCTCCAAGAGATCCGTGTCGCGACTTGAGAGGAAAGCGGAGTCCTCTGCTTCCCCTCGAGGCGAGGCCTGACTCCCCGGGGGAGTCTGGAATGCAAACCCGAGATCCCTGTCTTCCCTTGAGAGGAATATTAGGTCCTGGACACACGCCTCGATGAGGTCTCTTTGGCCCTGTAGTGACTCGAGCAGAACCCCCAGCTTTCCCTCGCAACTCCAGGGGAAGATTGGGCTTCCCAGGGCCAACCCAAGAGGAAGCCTGAAATCCCCGTCGTTTTCGAGAATCCAGACGCAACTCGAGAAAAACGACGTGGTTCCAACGTCTTCACAGGATGAGGCCGTTGCCCGCTACAGCGTCTCCAGGGAAGTCCCATGTTCCGTCCTGAAGTGGGAAACAGTACTTGGCTCCCTTGATGCGACCCCTAAAGTTCCCTGAAACGCCGGGTTCCCTCGAGTGGAACACCTAATGTCCCGGCCCAACTTCATCTGAGCCCCATCTCCCCTCCTGATCGCGACAGGAGAGTCGATTCCCTTGCTTTGTGTGGAAGGTGTTCCCGGCCTTCCCGGCGCACATCAGGATGATGCAGGTCTCACGAGGAAATTCGAGATGAGCCACGTGTGTGGTGCCACATGCCAAACCACCCCGATTTCCCGGTCCGCTCTTGAAATGAACCCGATACCCGGACACCTCTTTGAAGGCAACCCTGTGGGGGAAGACACAAAATGAAGGGGCAATGACACCCCCGTGCATCTTCTGGAAACACCTGCAGGTTCCACACACAGCTCGACAAGGGGCCTGAGACCCACTGAACGACTCGAGAGGCAAGCAGAGTTCCATTACTCAGACAAGATGAGGCCTGACTCTCCTGTCCCAACCCTGCAGGGACCCTGCGGTCGGAGTCAGAAATGGAGAGGAAGCTGAGGTTCCTGCCTCCAATCGAGATGAGGCCCTCTTTCATTTCGTCAAACCTAGTGGAGTCCCGAGAGGCCCCTCTAACTCCTCAGTATCCCTCACCTCTCAGAGGCACCTGGGAAGTTCACTAAGGTCCCCGGTAGAGGTCGAGGGAAACGAGTGTTTCCCACCCCAACCCAAGAAAGACCTCGAGAGTCCTTCTTAAATGCGTCTTGAGGCCCTAGTCCCTCCCATGACTCCAGAGCAATGACGCGATCTGCCTTGCCACACGCATGGAGGCCTGACTTCTCTGGCGCTGCACGAGAGGCTCCCTGATCTCCCCATCATATCTCGTGAGAAACCCCACACTGGTGCCGAAGCTCGAGAAAACCCATGAGACACTCCCGTCATCACAAGAGGAGGGCCATCTTTAACTGCATGGTATGCAGATCAAGCGTGAACCTTCTGTCCAAGCTACACAGGACGCTTGACTCCCTTTAGGCCACTCATTGGGCTCCAAGAGTTACGTGTCGCGACTCGAGAGGATAGTGGAGTCCTTTGCTTCCACTCGAGACGAGGCGTGACCCACCGGGTGAGACTGGAATGCGACCCGGATATCCCTGTTGCCCCTGGAGAGCAATACTACGTCCTGGACCCAAGCCTAGATGAGGACTCTTTGCCCTGAAGTGACTCGAGAGCAACCCACAGCTCTCTCTGACAAGTTGAATGGAAGATTGGACTTCCTGGGCCAACACAAGAGGAAGCCTGAATTCCCCGTCGTAACTCGAGAATCCCACCACAACTCGAGAAAAACCACGTGTTTCCCTCGTCATCGCAATATGAGGCCCTTGCCCGCTAGAGCATCTCCAGAGAATTCCCACGTTCCGTCTTGAAGTGCGAAACTGTACTTGGCACCCTTGATGCGACCTCAAAAGTGCCGTGACATACCGGTCTCACTCGAGGGGACCACCGAGGTTCCCGGCACCACTTCATCTGAGCCCCTTCTCCCCTTCTGATCACGACCGGTAGGTCGATTCCCCTGCTTTGTCTGCAAGGGGTTCCCTACCTTCCCGGCGAACCTCAGGATGAGGCCGGTCTCCTGAGGAAATTCGAGATGTAGCCTCGTGGGTGGTACCACATGCTGAAAGACCCCAATTTTCTGGTACGCTCTTGAAAAGAACCCGATGCCCGGACACCTCTTTGAAGGCAACCCTGTGGATGAAGGCACAACACGAAGGGGCACTGACACCCCTCTGCATCATCCGGAAAAACCCACAGGTTCCACACACAGCTCAACAAGAGGCCTGTCACTCCATGAACAACTCGCAAGGAAAGCGGAGATCCATTCCTCCACAGAAGGTCAGGCGTGACTCTCTTGTCCATACTCTGCAGGTACTCTGCGACCCGAGTCAGAAATGGAGAGGACCCCTGAGGTTCCTGCCTGCATACGAGATGAGGCCCTCTTCAATTGCACCAAACCCAGTTGAGTAACGAAGGGCCCCTCCCAAATCCACAGTGTCCCTGACTTCTCAGAGGCACCCTGAGAAGTTGCCTGAGGTCACCGACACAATTCGAGGGAACCCAGGGTTCCCTGCCGCAACCCGAGAAAGACCTCGAGAGTCCTTCTTCAATGCGTCTTGAGGCCCGATTCGCCTACTATGACTCGAGAGCAATCACGCACTCCCCTTCACCACATGCACGGAGACCTGACGTCCCTAGCACCACACGAGAGGCTCTCTGAGCTCCCCGTTGTACCTCGTGAGAAATCTGATACTGGCGCCACAGCTGGAGAAAACCCACGAGACGCCCCCGTCATCGCAAGATGAGGGCCTTTTTTCCTGCATGGCCAGGAAAACAATCCCGAGTCATCTCTCCAAACTCCATAGGAGGCTTCACTCACTTTACGCCACGCAGTGGGCTCCAAGAGATACCCGTCGCGACTCGACAGGAGAGCGGAGTACTTTTTTTCCCCTCAAGACGAGGCCTGACTCTCCGGGTGAGTCGAGAATGCAACCCTGAGGTCCCTGTCGGCCCAGTAGTGGAACAATAGGTCCTGGACACAAGCGTAGATGATGTCTATTTTGCCCTGCAGTGACTGGAGAGCAATCCCCAGTTCTAACTCGCAAGTCGAATGGAATACTGGATTTTTCTGGCGCCACACAAGAGGCTCCCTGAGATCCCCGTGGTACTTCATGAGACACCCCACACTGGCGCTGCAACTCGAGAAAACACACGAGATGCCACCGTCATCTCGAGATGAGGGCCTTCTTTTCCTGCATGGCCTGGAGTCCAATCCCGAGTCCTCTCTCCAAACTCCACAGGAGGCTTGACTCCCTTTAGTACACACATTGGGCTCCAAGAGATACCCATCGCGACTCGAGACGAGAGCGGAATTCTTTGCTTACCCTCGAGCTGAGAACTGACTCCCCGGATGAGTCTGGAATGCAAACCCGAGATCCCTGTCGCCCCTGGAGAGCAACGTTAGATCCTGGACACAAGCCTAGATTAGGTCTCTTTTGCCCTGCAGTGACTCTAGCGCAATCCCCAGCTCCCCCTCGCAACCCGAATGGAAGATTGGATTTCAAGGCCAACAAGAGGAAGCCTAAATTCCCGGTCATAACTCGAGAATCCCGCCGCATCTTGAGCAAAACCACGTGGTTCTCCCTTCATCGTAAGATGAGGCCCTTGCCCGCTACAGCGTTTCAAAAGATGTCCCAGGTTCCATCTTGAAATGCGAAACGGTACTTGGCACCCTTGATGCGACCCCAAAATTCCCCCAACACGCCGGTCTCACTCAAGGGGAACACCGAGGTTCCCGGCACCACTTCATTTAAGCCCCTTCTCCCCTCCTGATCGTGACCGGTGGGTCGATTCCCCTGCTTTGTCTGCAAGGGGGCCCGACCTTCCCTGCACAACTCAGGATGAGGCCGGTCTCATGGGGAAATTCGATACGTAGCTTTGTGGGTGGTGCCGCTTGCCGAAAGACTCCAATTTCCCGGTCCGCTCTTGATAAGAATCCGATGCTCGGACACCTCTTGGAAGGCAGGCTTGAGTATGAAGGTACAACACGAAGGGGCACTAACACACCTGTGCATCATCCGGAAAAACGGGCAGGTTACATACACAGCTCGACAAGTGGCCTGTCACCTCGAGAATAACTCGAGAGGCAAGAGGAGTCCCATCCTCCAGAAAAGACGAGGCCTGACTCTCCTGTACCAAGATGCAGGGACCTTGCGATCTGAGTCAGAAATGGAGAGGAACACTGAGGTTCCTGCTTCAACTCGAGATGAGTCCCTCTTACATTCCACCAAATGCAGAGGAGTCTCGAGAGGCCCCTCCAAACTGCACAGTATCCCTGACTTCTCAGAGGCACTCTGAGAAGCTCCCTGAGGTCTCAGGCACAAGTCAAGGGAACCCTGGGTTTTATGCAGTGACCCAAGAAAGACCTCGAGAGTCCTTCTTCAACCCGTCTTGAGGCCCGATTACCCTACCATGACTCGAGAGCAATGACAATCTCCCCCTAGCCATCTCATGGGGACCTGACTTCCCTGGTGCCACACGAGAGGCTCCCTGAGCTCCCTCTCATACCTCGTCAGAAACCCGGCACTAGCGTGGCAGTCTAGAAAACACACGAGACGCCACCGTCATCGCGAGATGAGGGCCTTCTTTTCCTGCATGGCCTGGAGAGGAATCCCGAGTCCTCTATCCAAACACAACAGGAGGCTTGACTCCCTTTAGGGCACACAGTGGGCTCCAAGAGATACCCATCGCGACCCAAAAGGACAGCAGAGTTCTTTGCTTCCCCTTGAGATGAGGCCTGATTCCCCGGGTGAGTCTGGTATGCAAGCCCGAGATCCCTGTCGCTCGTAGGGACGAACATTAAGTCCTGGACACAAGCCTAGATGAGGTCTATTTTGCCCTGCAGTGACTCGAGGGCAATCCCCAGCTCTCCCTTGAAACTCGAATGGAAGATAGGACTTCCCTGGGCCAACACATGAGGAAGACTGTATTCCCTGTCGAAACTCGAGAATCCCGCCACAACTCGAGAAACGCCACGTGGTTCCCCCGTCATCCCAAGATGAGGCCCTTGCCCCCTACAGCGTCTCAAGAGAAGTCCCACGTTCCGTCTTGAAGTGCGAAACGGTATTGGCACCCTTGATGCGACCTCAAAAGTTCCTCGCCACACCAGTCTGACTCAAGGTGAACACCGAGGTTCCCAGCACCACTACATCTGGGCCCCTTCTCCCCTCCTGATCGCGACAGGAGGGTCGATTCCCCTGTTTTGTCTTGAAGGGGTTCCCGCCTTTCCCGGTGCATCTCAGGATGAGGCCGGTCTCACGAGGATATTCGAGACATAGCCACGTGGATGGTGACACATTCCGAAAGACCCCGATTTCCCGGTCCGCTCTTGATAAGATCCCAATGCCCGGACACCTCTTTGAAGATAATCCTTTTGATGAAGGCACAACACGAAGGGGCACTGACACCCCCGGGTATCGTCCGCAGAAACCCGCAGGTACCACACACAGCTCGAGAAGTGACCTGTCACCCCGTGAACAACTGGAGAGGCAAGCAGAGTTCCATTCCTCCACACAAGACGAGGCCTGACTCTCCTGTTCGAACTCTGCAGCGAAACTGTGATCCGAGTCAGATCTGGCCCAGGAGAAGTCAGGAGAGGAAACATGAGTTTCCTGCCTCCACTCGAGATGAGGCCCTCTTCCATTGCACCAAACCCAGTGGAGTCCCGAGAGGCCCCTCCCAACTGCTCAGTACCCCTGACTTCTCAGAGGCACCCTTAGACCTTCCTGAGATCACCGGCACAAGTCGAGGGAACCAAGGGTTTCCTGCCCCAACCCGTAAAAGACCTCGAGAGTCCTTCTTCAACGCGTCTTGAGGTGCGATTCCCCTACCATGACTCGAGAGCAATGACGCGCTCCCCCTAGCCACGCGCATAGAAACCTGACTTCCCTGGCGCCACAGGAGAGGCTCCCTGAGCTCCCCATTATACCTCGTGAGCAACACCACACTGGAGCCGCAGCTCGAGAATACCCACGAGACACCCCAGTCCTCACGAGATGAGGGCCTTCTTTTGCTGTATGGCCTGGAGAGCAATCCTGAGTCCTCTCTCCAAACTCCACAGGAGGCTTGACTTTTTTAGGCCACACAGTGAGCTCCAAGATATACCCGTCGCAACTTCACAGGAGAGCGGTGTCCTTGGCTTCCCCTCGAGACGAGGCCTGATACCCCGGGTGAGTCGAGAATGCAATGCCGAGATAGCTGTCGCCCCAGCAGAGGAACATTAGGTCCTGGACACAAGCCTAGATGAGCTCTATTTGGCCCTGCAGTGTCTCGAGAGCAATCCCCAGTTTTAACTCGCAATTCGAATGAAAACTGGACTTCCCTGGGCCAGTTGAAGAGGAAGCCTGAATTCCCCGTCATCACTCGACAATCCCGCCGCAACTCGAGAAAAAACACGTGGTTCCAACGTCTTCGCAAGATGAGGCCCTTGCCCACTACGGCGTCTCAAGGGAAGTCCATTGTTCTGCCCTGAAGTGCGAAACGGTACCTGACACCCTTTGTGAGAACCACAAAAGTTCCCCGACACGCCGGGTTCCCTCGAAGGGAACACCGAGAGTCCCGGCACCGCTTCATCTGAGCCCCTTCTCCCCTCCTGATCACGACAGGAGAGTCGATTCCCCTGCGTGGTCCGGAAGGGGTTCCCGGCCCTCCCGGCGCACCTCAGGATGAGGCCGGTCTCACGAGGAAATTCGAGACTAGCCACGTGTCTGGTGCCACATGCCGAACGCCCCCGATTCCCCGGTCCGCTTTTGAGAAGGACCCGAGGCCCGGACCCCTCTTCGAAGGCAACCCTGTGGGTGAAGGCACAACACGAAGGGGCACTGACACCCCCGTGCATCGTCCGCAAAGACCCGCGGGTTCCACACACAGCTGAACAAGGGGCCTGAGACCCCCTGAACACCTCGACAGGCAAGCGGAGTTCCCTTCCTCAGACAAGACGATTCCTGACTCTCCTGTCCCAACTCTGCAGGGACCCTGCGGTCGGAGTCCGAAACGGAGAGGAAGCCTGAGGTTCCTGCCTTCCCTGGAGATGAGGCCCTCTTCCATTGCGCCAAACCCAGCATAGTCCTGAGAGGCCCCTGCAACTCCACAGCATCCCTCATCTGTCAGAAGCACACTGGGAAGTTCCCTAAGGTCACCGGTAAACTTTTATTGCACAAGGTCCCCATGAAAAGGCCCACGCAGCAGGACAGCCACAGATTCTGTCTGCCATTAAAGGGCAGTAAGGTGCCCTCCCCCCTTCTTTGCTGCCTGGGCGGCCACCAGGGTGCAATTCGCGTACCCTTCCCTTTCCCATCCTAGCAGGTGCTCCAGGGCCCGCTGGCCTACAAAGTGCCAGAAGCAGGGCTGGGCCAGCCGGCCAGAATTCAGGGTTCTGTCCCTTGGACTTCCAGCGGACACTAGGCTGCTTGGGAAAACCGCGCAGACTCTGAGGTTTTTCAGCAGAGGGGTGGAGTGGTAAAGGCCTTGACCCCAAAGACGAGGCCTTCCTGCGACCGCCAGGTTGGGGAGCTCTGAGACTGTGCCAACACAGGGCGGAATACATGGTTCCCTGCTCCACGCAGTCCCCGTTCCCTTACCTGTGTTCCGCACCCCTCCGCTGTGGCCAATGGATGCCGATCCTTGGGGATCCAGGAGTTCACGAAATGGGCATTCCCAGCCGCAATGGCGACCCCCAACAGCACATCTGGAAAGCCCTCCCCCACCCCGCCAGGAGCCGACCCCCGATGCGAACGGACCCCCACCCTGCCCCGCGCCGCCAGGTTTCGCCCCGGCCCTGCTGGGCTCCCGGCGGGTTCCCAGCCACATTGGCGACCCCCGGGAGCACAACAGGGACCGAACCCCCACCCACAGCGAGCGGAATCTCGACCTGTGCAGCCCAGGTTTACCCCACCCTGGCTGCGCTCCCGGCGCGTTTCCAGCCGCTGTGGCCATCTCCGAGAGCACAACTGGGAAGCCCTCCCCTACCCCCGCCAGGAGCCGACACCCGCCCTGTGCCGCCCGGGTTCGCCCCGCCCCTGCCGCGCTCCAGGGGCGCTGCCCTCCTTCACCAGCGGCTCTCAGTGAGCCCCGTCCCCACGCCCGGTTCCAGGAGAGGCTCTCGGACCTCGCTGCTGCCGCCAGGTCAAACATGAGGACAATACATACACCCCACAGCGACAATCCAAGCTGTCTATGATTTAGGGATAAAACGAGGACTACAGAAAGGCAAGATGACCTGACCTAGGAGGGCCATGATATTCTATAGAACCAGACAAAGTTGGTTACCAAGGAAACTTTTTTCCTTGGAACCCGGAAAGCTGGTTTTTTGCATATGCAATGACCAACAATTAGCTTGTTACCCAAGCCTGCCTTACTGCCACCTCCATCCCCCCACTCCCCAGAAGACTGGCTCAAAGAAATATTTTAAATCTCAGGCGGAAACCTGGAAGATGTCTTGTCTGTCTGTTTGGATTAAGGTATGTGTCAGTGTGAGCCTTGTGTTTTTTGATAATATTGCTCAAGTTCTGTGTTCTGATTTCAATGGTCTCAAGACAAGGCAGCCCTTCCAAATCAAACTGCTGGAAATACAAGAAAACATTGACCTAAATGAATGTCAGAGTCCCGTGAACTGGGAACTAGTCAATATTAAATATCTAGTATTTTTGGTTTTGCTCCTCCATTATAGACATGTCTAAGAGTCAACAACATTAAGCACAACATGTTCATAGTGCCTAGGTTTCTTTTGAGGTAAAAATTGCTCTATTGTTATATCTGTCACAAGCTTGTCAGCAAGAAACTACCTGGAAACGACAACAACAAAAGTAAAAAATGTAAATGTGATATGAGCTTTTAGACAAACTCTTTACAATAATTATACTCTAAAATATCTGCCTCTCATAGTCTTGATTGAAGGCAGAGGAGAAGGGGATGACAGAGGATACGATGGTTGTATGGCATCACTGACTCGATGGACATGAGTTTGAGCAAGCCCCTGGAGTTGGTGACGGACACGGAAGCCTAGCGTCCTTCAGGCCACGGGGTCCCAAAGAGTCAGACACGACTGAGCAACTGAACTGAACTGAACTAACAAACGTTTCTCCAGGTGTTTTGGTTACCCGAGTTTCTATCCTTGTGAGGACAGTGTATTGAATAGCTAGGTCATTTCCAAATAAATGAAAGTTCTGAAACATTCACGACTTGAAAGGACCTCCCTTTTACACAGAAACAAAAGAGATTTTTGACTCTCCATGAATAGTGTCTGGCACCATCCTGACATGTTAAATGTAAGAAAGCAATTGTTTTGTTTTGTTTTGTTCTGTTCTTGGGGGTGGGGGGAGGGGGGCGGGCTATAGCCAATGCCAATATAAAGTCAGTTCTTGGTTGCTGAAGGGAAATGTATGACTTGTTATATCAAGAAAGTATGTGGAATGCAATGGCACTTGTGGAAGGAAAACGAAGTAGTTCTGTCTTACAGGTGGCAGTTTCAGGATGGGAGAAGCAAAGGAATGGGTACAGAATGGGATAAGGAGGTTGTAGGGAAAGTGGACCCCCAGAAAAGAGTTCTGTGCCTAGCACAAGTTTTCTTGAGATGTCGAACTGCCTTTGCTAATGGAGTTTAAGTTTCTTTACCTCTTAAGTGATCTCTTCTATGTTGACCTAGAACAGAAATCTTTGGTTAGCTTTGGCTAAGTGGAGAAGTAGTGTTTCACGGTGACATATGTGATCCTTCCTGACTGTTTGTAGCCCTTTTGATATCGATGCCTTGCTTCTGCTGCTGCTGCCGCCGCCGCTGCTGCTAAGTCGTTTCAGTCGTGTCTGACTCTGTGCGACCCCATAGACGGCAGCCCACCAGGCCCCGCAGTCCCTGGGGTTCTCTAGGCAAGAACACTGGAGTGGGTTGCCATTTCCTCCTCCCATGCATGAAAGTGAAAAGTGAACGTGAAGTCGCTCAGTGGTGTCCGACTCTTAACCACCCCATGGACTGCAGCCTACCAGGCTCCTCCATCCATGGGATTTTCCACGCAAGAGTACTGGAGTGGGGTGCCATTGCCTTCTCCCATATCTGTGCACAAGCCTGCCTAAATAATTGACTTCTAGCCAACTTTGGGATGCCCATGACCACCCACCCTTACCAGGCAACAGAGAAGAGAAAAACACTTACCACAGGAGGTTCTGATAAGGAACAAGGAACTAACAAGCTCCCACCTACCAGGATTCTGCAGAGGTCAACAAGAGGTCAGCAAGAGATGAGAGACTGCAGTCCAGAGGTCCTAGCTACTTCCATCTAGCAACAAACACCCAGCATAGTCAAAACGATTTCAATGTTAAAGAATAAATAAATAAAAAAATAAATAAATAAATAAATAAAAGGACAGAAGTTCTTTGAACACATGTCTGAATTTAGGGGTGAGGCATTACATATGTGTCCCAGGATAATCTTAAAGTGTCAGAAAGTAAAGAAATTAAAGACAACTATCAAGCTGTCCAAACTGATAAAAATGAATGATTACACAGTTTTATCTGTATACATTAGCAGATAATAATCTGAAAAGGAATTTTAAAAAATTCCCTTTCAATAATATCAACATGAATAAAACACTTTGCCATGGATGTAACGAGGATGACAAGACTGGCACACTGGAAATTATACACCTTGGCTGAAAACTATCCTGAATACATGGACAGATATTCCATAACGATGGAAAGACTTAAGATGGCAATACCATGGAACGCATCTTCAATCTGAAATGAAGATTTGATATGATTTGATCGCTCAGAGCTTTTGTGCCATCAAGTGTTATTAAAGTATTAAAGAGATAGAGAAAGCTGCTGACTTAGACTCAAGGCGGGGTGGGGGGGGTAGTAAGAGTACCCCCTGCTGGTCTTTAGCCAGATATTCTACAGGCACTAGCAGTCAGCTAAGGAAAGAAAGGAACTGTTTCAGGGAATAGCACCAGGCCCCTCCCCCACGACATGCATTGAGATAATATTGGGAGCAGGTGAGTCATCCCGGGCCAAAACTTGATTGACATGAATCTTGAAGAAAGGCAGTATTGCAGGCAAATATATCATTTCCTTAACATAGATAAGGAGAACAAGCTAGGAGGAAAACATGCTGTTTTGTTCAAATCGCTTCTGAGCCTTTTGGGGGAACCGACCTGAAGCCAGAGTCTAGCGGAAATACATAGGATATTTACATCGCTTAAGACAAACATTTTCTTAGGAAAAAATGCATTGCTTAGCTCAAGGTTTGTCTGAGAAATTCTTACACATCAGGAGATGGCTCCGAGCTGGGTTTCTACACACAAGAACATCCATGCAAAGGACAAGCCTGCACAGCCCATCTGCCCCTCTCCCGCACAGCCAGCAGCATTTCCAAGTGACCTCCTAAGGCCTTCCCCAAAATACAGGGGCACCTCTGGGTTTCCTGTTTCCCTCACTTCGAACACATTTCTTAAAAAAAAAAAAAAATCCTGCACACTTCTTGATAGAATGCCACAGTGCAAGGAATACAGTCCTTCAACATTTAAACCTCCATGTGCAAAACACTTGGAGCTTGGTTTTGTTTTGTTTTGTTTTTTAATTACACCACCACATAATTTAAAGCTTTTACACGTTCTAATTATTCAGTTCCAAAACACCAAACTTTTATTGCACAGTGTCCTCATGAAAAGGCCCACGCAGCTGGACAACCACATATTCTGCCATGAAAGGGCAGCAAGGTGCCCTCCCCCCTTCTTTGCTGCCTGGGCGGCCACCAGGGTTTGAAATCCATGCACCCTACTAAGTTTCTAGGGTGCAATTCGTGGACCCTTCCCTTTCCCATCCCAGCAGGTGCTCAAGGGCCCGCTGGCTTACAAAGTGCCAGAAGCAGGGCTGGGCCAGCCGGCAAGAATTCAGTGTTCTGTCCCTTGGACTTCCAGCGGACACTAGGCTGCTTGGAAGAACCGCGCAGACTCTGAGATTTTTCAGCAGAGGGGTGGAGCGGTAAAGGCCTTGACCCCAAAGGCAAGGCCTTTCTGCGACCGCCAGTTTGGGGAGCTCCGAGATTGTGCCAACAGACGGCGGAATACTTGGTTCCCTGCTCCACGCAGTCCCAGTTCCCTTACCTGTGGTCCGCAGCCCTCCGCTGCACCCATGGGATGGCGATCCTTGGGGACCCTGGAGCGGACGAAATGGGAGTTCCCAGCCGCAGTTGCAACCCCCGAGAGCGCAACTGGGAACCCCTCCCCATCCCCCCCATGAGCCGACCCCCGCCCCGCGCCGCCAGGGTTAGCCCCGCCCCTGCCGCGCTCCCGGCGCGTTTTCAGCCTCAGTGTCCACCTCCGAGAGCACAACTGGGAAGCCCGCCCCCAACCCCGCCAGAAGCCGACTCCCGCCCCACGCCGCCCGCGTTCGCCCCGCCCCTGCATGGTCCAGGTACCTTCCCAGCTTCTAGCGTTCACGCCCGGGTAGGAGCAGGATGTAGGAGTATGGGAGATGTGTCTGGAGCCTGACAGCCTCAGCTCCGCTCTTGCCTGCCCTTTGGACCTAGGAGCCAGGCCAACTTGCAGAGGGCTTAGGGCCCCATTGTATGCAAACTACCAAGTCCTACCACAAGGAGAGCACTGTCCGAGGGAAGGGAAGCGCCCCAGGCTGCGTTCCCAAGCTGTTGCTTGGCAATGCAGACTCAGCGGTAAACGGAGGGAATCAGGGTCCTAGTGCCCCTGTCTTGGGGAGGAAGCTCCACAGCCAGAGTGTTCTTCCCTTTGTGCCCAGAAAGCGCCTGCCAGACTGGGCTTCCCCGGAGCTCTGTTGCAGAGCAGAGACGTGTGGATGTGTTTTGGGGCCTTGACATGTGCGTTTGGGCTCCCTAGCACAGCCCCAGCGTAGGGGAACCAGCCCCTGAGCAAAGAGCTCCAGGCAGTGCTTTGTGCCAGGCCTGGATGCCCAGTCCCAGCACGCGGGAGAGATGAGTTAGGCTGCCGGCGGGTCCTTGCAAGCCTGTATTGGAAAGGACCGAGTGAGCTTCCACACCGTCGGAGCTGCAGACCTGCGCCCAGGCGCGATAGGACAGAGCCCCTGTCGAGAGGCTGCTCTGCCTGGGCGAGCCTCGCCAAACCCTTCCCAGCTTCTAGCGTTTGCGCCTGCAAAGGAGCAGGCTGCGGGAGTGTGGGCGACATGACTGGCTCCTGACTGGCCTCAGCTCCGCTCTTGCCTTCCCTTTGGACCTAGGAGCCAGGCCTCCTTGCAGACGGCTTAGGGCACGGGGGTGTGCAAACTGCGAAAGCCTCCCGCAAGGAGACCTCTGTCTGAGGGAAGGGAAATGCCCCAGGTTGCATTCCCAAGCTGTTGCTTGGTAGCCCAGATTCAGCGCTGAACGGAGGGAATCAGGGTCCCAGTGCCCCTGTCGTGGGGAGGGAGCTCCACAGCCAGAGTGTTCCTCCGTTTGTGTTCAGAAACCGCCTTACAGACTGGGCTTCCCCGGAGCTCAGCTCCAGAGCAGAGTCGTGTGCATGTGGTTTGGGGCCTTCCCCTGTGCCTTTGGGCTCCCTAGCACAGTCCCAGCGCAGGGGAACCAGCCCCTGAGCAGAGAGCTTCAGGCAGTGCTCTGTGCTCTGGATTGGAAGCCCACTCCCAGCACGCGGGAGAATAGAGTCAGGCCGCCGTCGGGTGCTTGCAAGCCTGTATTTGGAAGGACCGAATGAGCTTCCACTCCGGCGGAGCTCCAGATCTGCACCCAGGCGCGATATCGCAGAGCCCCGGCCTAGAGGCTGCTCTGCCTGGGCGAGCCTCGCCAAGCCCTTCCCAGCTTCTAGCTTTCGCGCAGGGGAAGGAACAGACTGCGGAAGTGGGGGAGAGGTGACTGGCGGGCGCCTTACTGGCCTCAGCTCCGCTCTTCCTTTCCCTTTGCACCTATGATCCATGCCTCCTTGCAGAGGGCTTAGGGACCGAAGGAGAGCTCTGTGAGAGGGAAGGGAAGTGCCCCAGGCTGCATTCCCAAGCTGTTGTTTAGCCGCCCAGACTCAGCGCTGCACAGGGGTAATCAGGCTCTCTGTGCCCGCAGCTTCACACACAGGTATGTCTCCGTAGGAATCAAGAAAGATCCTGAGAGAGTGAGGTTCATTAGAGCTATACTAAAGAGCAAAGGCTTGTCCATGTGGTCTTGCCTTCCCCTGTGCCTTTGGGTCTCCAGGCTCGGCCCCAGCTCCGTGGAAACAACCCCTGAGAAAATATCTTCAAGATCCACTTTTCCCAGTGTCTGGGAACCGGGGTTCGTAGGAGGAGAGAAAAGCACGCCTCCATCGGGAACGAAAAGGCAGTCCACCTGCCTGTGTTTTGAAGCCTCTATTTGGAAGGAATGGGTTAGCTTCTCCTAAAGGAGACCTCCAGATCTGCTCAGAAGTCGGTAATTCCAGAGGCAGGGTACTGGTTCCTGACTGCCCTTTGCTAGCCTTGCAAAGATATTCCTAGATTCTAGAGTTATTTTCCATGAAGGAGCAGGCTTCGGGAATGTGTCAGACGGGACTGGCTCCTTATTGACCTCAGCTCAGCTATTGCCTTTCCATTCAAACTAGGGCAAGGCCCTACTTTATGAAGGGTAAGGGTCTTCTTCTTTGCAAACTGCCAAGGGCTACAGCAATGAGACCTCTGTCAAGGTGAGGGAAGCCTAAGAGAATGGATTCTCAAGCAGGTGCTTTGCCACAAAGCATCAGCACCCCACGGAGAGAATCAAGCTCCCTGTGCACCAATGTTGGGAGTGTAGCTTCACACACAGAGTTGTCTCTATAGGAGCCAAGAATGTTCCTGAGAGATTAGGTTCACTAAACCTCTCCTACAGAGCATAGACCTGTCCATGTGGTTTTGCCTTCCCCTGTGAGTTGGGTCCTCGAGGTCCGCCACACCTCCGGGGAAACTGTCCCTGAGAAAAGATCTCCAGGAACCGCTTCGCCGAGGCAGGGAAATGCTGTTCACAGGAAGTAAGGCAAGCGAATCTCCTGCAGAGTAAAAGAGGCCTTACAGTCCCTGGAGGAGCAGGCTGCCAGAGTGTGTGAAACCTGACTGTTGCCTTACTGGCCTCAGCTCCGCCATTGCCTGTTCATCCGAGCTAGCACCCAGGCCTACTTGGAAAAGCGTTTGGGTGCAGATTTCTACAAAGTGCCAAGGGCTACAGCAGTGAGAATTCTCTCGGTGGTAAGGGAGAGCATTTTATGGATTCTCAAGCTGTTTTCTGAACGACAGCGTCAAAATGAACAGAGAGAATCAGGCTCTCTGTGCCCCTATGTTAGGTACGCAGCTTCACACACAGAGGTGTCTCTATAGGAGCCAAGAATGCTCCTGAGAGATGAGGTTCACTAGAGGTCTGCTACAGAGCATAGACCTGTCCATGTGGTCTTGCCTTCCCCTGTGCCTTTGGGCCCTGGGCTCGGCCCCAGCTCCGTGGAAAGAACCCCTGAGAAAATATCTTCAAGATCCGCTTTTCCCAGAGGCTGGGAACTGGGGTTCATAGGATGCGAGAAAAGCAGGCCTCCTTCGGGCGAGCCTCCTGCAAGGCACAACAGGTCTTAGTGTCCCTGGACGATCAGGCTGCCAGAGTGTGTGAGACCTGACTGGTGCCTTACTGGCCTCAGCTCCGCCATTGCATGTTCCTCCGAACTAGGACCCAGGCCTACTAGGAGAAGGGTTTGGGTATGGATTTCTAAATACTGCCAAGGGGTATAGCAATGAGAACTGTGTCACGGGTAAGGAAGAGCATTGTATGGATTTTCAAGCTGTTGTTTGAACGACAGCTTCAAAGCTGCACAGAGAGAATCAGACTCTGTGTCTCCATGTTCGGTACACAGCTTCACAGACAGGGGTGTCTCCATAGGAAACAAGAACGTTCCTGACAGAGTGAGGTTCACTAGAGCTCTCCTAGAGAGCAAAGACTTGTCCATGTGGTTTTTCTTCCCCTGTGCGTTTGGGGCTCCAGGCTCGGCCCCAGCTCCGTGGAAACAACCCCTGAGAAAAGATCTTCAAGATCCGCTTTTCCCAGAGGCTGGGATGTGGGGTTCATAGGAGGCGGGAAAAGCAGGCCTCCTTCAGAGAGCAAGAGGCAGCCAAGCGGTCTGCGTTTGGAAGCCTCTATTTCGAAGAATGGGTTAGCTTCCCCTAAGGGAGACCTCCAGATCTGTTCAGAAGTCGGTAATTCCAGAGGCAGTGTGCAGGGTGCTGACTGCCCTTTGCCAGCCTTGCAAAGACATTCCTAGAGTCTAGCAATATTTTCCATGAAGGAGCAGGCATCGGGAATATGTCACAGGTGACGGGTGCCTCACTGGTCTCAGCTCAGCTATTGCCTTTCCTTTCAAACTAGGATCAGGGCCTACTTGGTGAAGGGTAAGGGTCTGCTTCTTTCCAAACTGCCAAGAGACACAGCAATGAGACCTCTGTCAAGGCGAGGGAAGCGTAAGCGGATGGATTCTCAAACAGGTGCTTTGCCACAAAGCATCAGCACCCCACAGAGAGAATCAGGCTCCCTGTGCCCCTATGTTTGGTGTGTAGCTTTACACACAGAGGTGTCTCTGTACGAGCCAAGAATGTTCCTAAGAGATGAGACACACTAACGTCTCCTACAGAGCATAGACCTGTCCATGTGGTTTTTCCTTCCCCTGTGAGATGGGTCCCCGAGGTCCACCCCAGCTCTGGGGATAGAGCCCCTGAGAAAAGATCTCCAGGAACCGCTGTTTGCCCAGGCTGGGAAACGCAGTTCACAGGAGGCCAGGCAAGCGAGCCTCCCACAGGGAAAAATAGGCCTTACTGTCCCTGGAGGAGCACGCTGCCAGAGTGTGTGACACCTGACTGGTGCCTTACTGACCTCAGCTCCGCCACTGCATGGCCATCCAAACCAGGACCCAGGCCTACTTGGAGAAGGGTTTGGGTGCGGATTTGTAAAAACTGCCAAGGGTTACAGCAATGAGAAGTCTCTCAGAGGTAAGGGAGAGCATTGTATGGATTCTTAAGCTGTTGTTTGAATGACAGCTTCAAAGCTGCAAAGAGAGAATCAGGCCCTGTGTGCCCCCTTGTTGGGTACGCAGCTCCACACACAGAGGTATCCCCGTGGAATCCAAGACTTTCCTCACATACTGAGGTTAACTAGAGTTCTCCTACAGAGCAAAGACTTGTCCATGTGGTTTTGCCTTCCTCTGTGCGTGTGGGTCTTCGGGCTCGGATCCAACTCCGTTGAAATAGCCCCTGAAAAAAGATCTCCAGGAACCACTTTTCCCCCAGGCGGGAAGCGGAGTTCACAGGAAGTGGAACAAGCAAGCCTCCTTTGGGCAAGTAGATGCAGCCAACTAGCCTGTGTTTGGAAGCCTCTATTTGGAAGGAATGGTTAGCTTCTCCAAAAGAAGACCTCCAGATCTGCTCAGAAGATGGAAATTCCAGAGGCAGGGTCGAGGTTCCTGACTGTCCTTTACCAGCCTTGCAAAGACATTTCTAGATTCTAGCGTTATTTTCCATGAAGGAGCAGGCTTCAGGAATATGTCAGACTTGACTGGCGCCTTACTGGCCTCAGCTCAGCTATCGCCTTTCCGTTCAAACTAGGACAAGGGCCTACTTGGTGAAGGGTAAGGGTCTGCTTCTTTCCAAACTGCCAAAGGCTACAGCAAAGAGACCTCTGTCAAAGAGAGGGAAGTGGAAGCGGATGGATTCTCAAACAGGTGCTTTGCCACAAAGCATCTGTAGCCCACGGAGAGAATCAGGCTGCATTTGCCCCTATGTTGGGTGTGTAGCTTCAAACACAGAGGTGTTTCTATAGGAGCCCAGAATGTTCCTGGGAGATGAGGTTCACTAGAGCTCTGCTACAGAGCATAGACCTGTCCATATGGTTTTGCCTTCCCCTGTGAGTTGGGTTCCCGATGTTCGCCCCAGCTCCGAGGAAGAAACCCCTGAGAAAACACCTCCAGGAACTGCTTTTCGTCCAGACTGGGAAACGCAGTTCACAGAAGGCAAGGCAAGCGAGCCTCCTGCAGAGAAAAAGAGGCCTTACTGCCCCTGGAGGAGCAGGCTGCAAGAGTGTGTGAGACCTGACTGGTGCCTTACTGGCCTCAGCTCCGCCATTGCATGTTCCTCTGAACTAGGACCCAGGCCTACTAGGAGAAGGGTTTGGGTGCGGATTTCTAAAAAACTGCCAAGGGCTACAGCAATGAGAACTCTCTCAGAGATAAGGGAGAGAATTGTATGGATTCTCAAGCTGTTTTCTGAACGACAGCGTTAAACCTTCACAGAGGGAATCAGGCTCTCTGACCCCATAAGTTGTCCCTGTAGGAACCAAGAACGTTCGTCAAAAACTGAGGTTCACTAGAGCTCTCTTAGAGAGCAAAGACTTGTTCATGTAGTTTTGCTTTCCTCTGTATGTGTGGGTCTCCGGGCATAACCTCAGCTCCGTGGAAACAACCCCTGAGCAAAGATCTCCAAGATCTGCTTTTCCCCCATGCTGGGAACCAGGGATCATAGGAGGCAGGAAAAGCAAGCCTCCTTCGGGCAAGAAGAGGCAGCCAACTAGCCTGTGTTTGGAAGCCTCTATTTGCAAGGAATGGGTTAGCTTCTCCAGAAGGAGACCTCCAGATCTGCTCAGAAATCGGTAATTCCAGAGGCAGGGTGCAGGCTCCTGACTGCCCTTTGCCAGCCTTGCAGAGACATTCCTAGATTCCAGCGTTATTTTCCATGAAGGAGCAGGCTTCGGGAATATGTCAGACTTGACTGGCGCCTTATTGGCCTCAGCTCAGCTCTTGCCTTTCCTTTCAAACTAGGACAAGGGCCCACTTTATGAAAGGTAAGGGTCCTCTTCTTTCCAAACTGCCAAGGGCTACAGCAATGAGACCTCTGTCAAGGTGAGGGAAGCGTAAGCTGATGGATTCTCAAGCAGGTGCTTTGCCACAAAGCATCAGCACCCCACGGAAAGAATCTGGCTCCCTTTGCCCCTACGTTGCGTGTGTAGCTACACGCACAGAGGTGTCTCGATAGGAGCCAAGAATGTTCCTGAGAGAGGAGGTTCACTGTTGGGGGCCAGAGTGAGGCACTCCGCCCATGGCAAAGGTCATGAGGAAGGAGGCTCGACATACACAAAGGCGGGATCGAGCCTCAGGAGTCCCCCTGGAAATCCTCGAGCATCTACCCCCATCACCAGAGCCTGCCTACCTTACTATTTTGTGCTCTCACCTACACCTCTGACTTTACGGGGGGCTGTCCCCCACCACCTCTTTCGGAGAAGGAGTTAACCTAGAGCTCCAGTTGATAAAAACCCCTGGGTGTGACAAGAGTGTTTTAACCTACAAATTCCTCTGAAGGTTCTCTAGCCTGCCTGACAGGCTTGTCCGGCCAAATGTGATTGCTCACAGCCTCCCAACCATGAGAGGCACGAGATGCTTTAAACCTTCTAAAAACAGGTTCCTTAGGAAAGTTAGAAAATTATTAGTATAAGTATAATGGGCTGATTAGAAATCATATTGGTGAAGGGTTTTTCATTTGTTGAGCTGATGTTTACTGCTAAGTCTCCACATCCCCTGCCCTTATACACATTAATGAATATATAGAAGAAATAAGTATTAACCTTCGATATAAATCACGTTAGACCTTAGGCTAAGTAAATTCTTTCCTTAACTAAAACCCACTACACCCTCACCCTATAGGAATGTAACTTTATTTGGGTGGCGTCTGTTTTAAGAATAATCACCCCTGGAGAAATAAGTGTCCTGGTTGACTGACCGCTGTCACAAGGAGAGGGTCGTAAATTGTCAGCAGGCCCCCCGGCCAGAAGATGATGTAACACCCCTAAGACCTCTGTATACTTTTGTATGAAGCACCTGACTTTGATAAAAGTCAGGACTGCTGACCCCACGTGACTTTTGCATAACATCTCAGTGTATAAAAGTAGACCATGGAAAATAAAGAATTGGGATCAGTTTCTCGAAATACTGGTCTCCCCATGTCTCTCTCTCTCTCTCACTCTGGTTGAGTCTCCATCTGGAGCGCGGAACCCACCAAGCTTACTAATTTTGCCTGGGCTTCTAAGATCCGACCGGGGAGGCCTCAGTGTCTCCTCTCCTTCGGGAGAACGGAAGGACGCCTGCGGCCTACGTAAGTGGTGCAAGCTTCTTGTCTTGAAGTTTTATTGGTCCCCCGCGTAAACCAAGCTACTCAGCCTCTTTTCTCCACTGAATTTTCCTACTGAGCTATCCTCATTTTATTACTCTTTATATCCTTAATTAACGTTTAATTAAGCAGTTGTTCCCTGACCCTCGCCTACACCGTCTCTGCTTCGAATACCCTGGATCAGCTGGGGCTGGACCCCGGCAGTTCACTAGAGATCTCCTACAGAGCATAGACCTGTCCATTTGGTTTTGCCTTCCCCTGTGAGTTGGGTCCCCGAGGTCCGCCCCAACTCCGGGGAAACAGCCCCTGAGAAAAGATCTCCAGGAACTGCTTTCCGCCCAGGCTGGGAAACGCTGTTCACAGGAAGTAAGGCAAACGAGCCTCCTGAAGGGAAATAGAGGCCTTACTGTCCTTGGAGGAGCAGGCTGCCAGAGTGTGTGACACCTGACTGGTGCCTTACTGGCCTCAGCTCCGCTATTGCATGTTCATCTGAACTTGAACCCAGGCCTACTTGGAGAAGTGTTTGTGTGCCGATTTCCAGAAACTGCGAAGGGCTACAGCAATGATAACTCTCTCAGTGGTAAGGGAGAGCATTGTGTGGATTCTCAATTTGTTGTTTGAACGACAGCGTCAAAGCTGCACAGAGAGAATCAGGTCTCTGTGTCTCTATGTTGGCTATGCAGCTTCCCACACAGAGATGTCCCCGTTGGAGCCAAGAACATTCCGCATAGACTGAGGTTCACTAGAGCACTCCTAGAGAGCAAAGACTTATCCATGCGGTTTTCCCTTCCCCTGTGCGTGTGGGTCTCCGGGATCGGCCCCTGCTCCGTGGAAACAGCCTCTGGGAAAAGATCTCCAAGAACCTCTTATCCCCCAGGCTGGGAAGCGGAGTTCGCAGGAGGTGGGATAAGCAAGCTTCCTTCGGCAAGAAGAGAGAGCCAACCGGCCTGTGTTTGGAAGCCTATATTTGCAAGGAATGGGTTAGTTTCTCCTGACCGAGACCGCCAGATGTGCTGAGAAGATAGAAATTCCAGAGGCAGGGTCGAGGTTCCTGACTGCCCTTTGCCAGCCTTGCAAAGACATTCCCAGATTCTAACGATATTTTCCATGAAGGAGCAGGCATCGGGAATATGTCAGACTTGACTGGCACCTTACTGGCCTCAGCTCAGCTACTGCCTTTCCATTCAAACAAGGACAAGGGCCTACTTGGTGAAGGGTAAGGGTCAGCTTCTTTCCAAACTGCCAAGGACTACAGCAATGAGACCTCTGTCAAGGTGAGGGAAGCCTATGCGGATGGATTCTTAGCAGGTGCTTTGCCACAAAGCATCAGCACCCACGGAGAGAATCAGACTCCCTTTGCCACTATGTTGGGTGTGTAGCTTCATGCACAGAGGTGTCTCTGTAGAAGCCAAGAATGTTCCTGAGAGATGAGGTTCACTAGGGCTCTCCTACAGAGCATAGACCTGTCCATGTGGTTCTGTCTTCCCCTGTGAGTTGGGCCCCCGAGGTCCGACCCAGCTCCAGGGAAACAGCCCCTGAGAAAAAATCTCCAGGAACAGCTTTGCGCCCAGGCTGGGAAATGCAGTTCACAGGAGGCAAGGCAAGCGAGCCTCCTGCAGGGAAAAAGAGGCCTTACTGCTCCTGGACGATCAGGCTGCAAGAATGTGTGAGACCTCACTTGTGCCTTACTGGCCTCAGCTCCGCCGTTGCCTGTTGTTCCGAGCTAGGACCCAGGCCTACTTGGAGAAGGGTTAGGGTGCGGATTTCTACAAACTGTCAAGGACTACAGCAATGAGAATTCTCTTAGCAGTAAGGGAGAGCATTGTGTGGATTCTCAAGCTGTTGTTTGAATGACAGCTTCAAAGCTACACAGAGAGAATCAGGCTCTCTGTTCCCCTATTTTGGCTGTGCAGCTTCACACACAGAATTTGACTCTGTTGGAGCCAGAAATATTCCTGAAAGACTTAGGCTCACCAAAGCTGTCCTCCAGAGCAAAGACATTGGATGTGGTTTTGCCTTCCCTTGCCAGTATGGGTCCCCTAGCTTGGCCCCAGCTCCGGGGATACAGCCTCTGAAAAAAATCTTCCAAGAAGCGATTTTTCCTCCAGGCTGTTAAGCGGAATTCGCAGTTTGCAAGTTAAGGAAGCCTGCTTCGTGGAAGAGCAAGCAGCCAACTGGCCCTGTGTTAGGAAGCCTGTATTTGAAAGGAATGGGTTAGCTTCTACAGCGGGAGAACCTCAGATCTGCTCAGGGGGCTGAAATACTAGAGTCAGGGTCGAGGTTCTCCCTTGTCCTTTGCGCACCTTGCAAAGACATTCCTAGCTTCTAGCGTTAGTGTCCCTGTAGTAGCAGGCTGCAGGAGCGTGTGATAAATGACTGCCGCGTTCCTGTCCTCAGCTCCGCTATTGACTTTCTATTCGAACTAGAACCCAGGCCTACTTTGAGAGGGGTTAGAGTCCAGTGTTTCCAAACTGCCAAGGGCTACGGCAATGCGAGCTCTGTCAGAGGTAAGAAAAGAGCAATTGGTTGGATTCTTCAGCTGCTGCGTGGCTGCACAGCTTCCGCGCTGCATGGAGAGCATGAGGCTCCTTGTGGCCCTATTTTGGGTACGCAGCAACATGCACACAGAATGTCTGTGTTCACTTATATACAGGCTTATGTACACTAGAGCTCTCCTACAGAGCAAAGAACACTCAGTGGGCTCCAAGAGATACCTGTCGCGACTCGAGAAGAGAGTGGAGTCCTTTGCTTCCCCTTGAGATGAGGCCTGACTCCCCGGGTGAGTATGGAATGCAACCCCAAATCCCTGTCGCCTATGGAGAGGAACATTAAGTCCTGGATACAAGCCTAGATGAGGTCTGGTTTGCCCTTCAGTGAATGGAGCCCAATCCCCAGCTCTCCCTGGCAACTCGAATGGAAGATTGGACTTCCTGGGCCAACACAAGAGGAAGCCTGAATTCCCCGTCGTAATTCGAGAATCCCACCGCAACTCAAGAAAAACCACGTGCTTCCCTCGTCATCGCAAGATGAGGCCCTTTGTCTGCTAGAGCATCTCAAGAGAAGTCCACGTTCCATCCTGAAGTGCGAAACGGTACTTGGCACCCTTGATGCGACCCCAAAACTTCCGCGACATACCAGACTCACTCAAGGGGAACACCGAGGTTCTTGGCACCACTTCATCTGACCCCTTCTCCTCTCCTGATTGCGACAGGAGGGTCGACTCCCCTTCTCTGTCTGCAAGGGTTTCCCGACCTTCCGGGCGCACCTCAGGATGAGGCCGGTCTCATGAGGAAGTTCGAGACATAGCCTCGTGGGTGGTGCCACGTGCCGAAAGATCCCAATTTCACGGTCCACTCTTGAAAAGAACCCGATGCCAGAACACCTCTTTGAAGGAAATCCTGTGGATGAAGGCACAACACGAAGGGGCACTGACACCTGCGTGCATCGTCCAGAAAAACCCGCAGGTCCCACAGACATTTCGACAAGTGGCCTGTCACCCTGTAAACAACTCGAAAGGCAAACGAAGGTCCATTCCTCAACAGAAGACTAGGTGTGACTCTCTTGTCCCTACTCTGCAGGGACCATGGGATCCGAGTCAGAAACAGAGAGGAAGCCTGAGGTTCCTGCGTCCACTTGAGATGAGGCCCTCTTCCATTGCACCACACCCAGTGGAGTCACGAGAGGCCCCTACCAACTCCACAGTTTCCCTGAGTTCTCAGAGGCACAATGAGAAGCTCCCTGAGGTCACAGGCACAAGTCGAGGGAACCCTGGGTTTTCTGCCATGACTCGAGAAAGACCTCGAGAGTGCTTCAAAATGTCTTGAGTCGCGATTCCCCTACAATGACTCGAGCGCCATGACACGCTCCCCCTCGCCACGCGCATGGAGACCTGACTAACCTGGCACTGCAGTAGAGGCTCCCTGAGATCCTCATCGTACCTCGTGAGGAAATCCACACTGGCGCGGCAGCTCGAGGAAACACATGAGACACCCAGGTCATCGCGAGATGAGGGCCTTATTTTCCTGCATGGCCTGGAGACCAATCACGAGTCCTCTCACCAAACTGAAGAGGAGACTGGACTCCCTTGAGGCCGCTCAGGGGGCTCCAAGAGACCCGCGTCGCGACTCGAGAGGAGAGCGGAATTCTTGGCTTTCCCTCGAGACGAGGCCTGACTCCCCGGGGGAGCCTGGAATGCAACCCCGAGATCCCTGTCTTCCCTGGAGAGGAATATTAGGTCCCGGACACACGCCTAGGTGAGGTTTCTTGGGCCCTGCAGTGACTCGAGCGCAACCCCCAGCTTTCCCTCGCAACTCGAGGCGAAGATTGGGCTTCGCAGGGCCAACCCAAGAGGAAGCCTGAGATCCCCGTCGTAAATCGAGATTCCCGCCGCAACTCGAGAAAAACCACGGGGTTCCCATCTCTTGGCAAGATGAGGCCCTTGCCCGCGACCGCGTCTCAAGGGAAGTACACTCTTCTGCCCTGAAGGTCGAAACGGTCGCTGACAGCCTTCCTACGACCCCCAAAAGTTCACCGACATGCCGGGTTCCCTCGAGGGGAACACCGAGGGTCCCGGCACCGCTTCATCTGAGCCCCTTCTCCCCTCCGGATCGCGACAGTAGAGTCGATTGCCCTGCGTGGTCTGGAAGGGGTTCCCGGCCTTCCAGGCGCACCTCAGGATGAGGCCGGCCTCACGAGGAAATTCGAGACGAGCCACGTGGGTGGTGCCACATGCCGAACGCCCCCGATTCCCCGGTCCGCTCTTGAGAAGGACCCGAAGCCCGGACCCCTCTTCGAAGGCAACCCTGTGGGTGAAGGCACAACACGAAGGGGCACTGCCACCCCCGTGCATCGTCCGCAGAGGCCCGCGCGTTCCACACACAGCTCGACGAGGGACCTGAGACCCCTTGAGCAACTCGAGAGGCCAGCGGGGTTCCCTTCCTCAGACAAGACGAGGCCTGACTCTCCTGTCCCAACTCTGCAGGGACCCTGCGGTCGGAGTCCGAAACGGAGAGCAAGCCTGAGGTTCCTACCTCCCCTCGAGGTGAGGCCTTCTTCCGTTGAGCCAGACCCAGCGGAGTGCGGAGGGGCCCCTCCACCTCCACAGGATCCCTCGCCTCTCAGAGGCACCCTGGGAAGTTCCCTAAGGTCCCCGGCAGAAGGCGAGGGAAACGATGGTTCCCCGCCGCCCCCCGAGAAAGAAATCATGAGTCCTTCTTCAACGCGTCTCGAGGCCCTAGTCCCCTCCCGTGACTCGAGAGCCATGACGCGCTCCACCTCGCCATGCACATGCAGACCTGACTTCCCTGGCGCCGCACGAGAGGCTCCCTGAGATCCTCGTCATGCCTCAGGAGAAAACCCCGATGGGCGCTGCAGCTCGAGGAAAGCCCTGAGACGCCCCCGTCCTCGCGAGCTGAGGGCCTTTTTTCCTGCATGGCCTGCAGAGCAATCCCGGGTCCTCTCTCCAAACGGAAGAGGTGGCTGGACTCCCTTGAGGCTGCTCAGGGGGCTCCAAGAGATCCGCGTCGCGACTTGAGAGGAGAGCGGAGTCTTTGGCTTCCCCAAGAGAGGAGCCCTGACTACCCGGGGGAGCCTGAAATGCAACCCCGAGATCCCTGCCTTCCCTGGAGAGGAATATTAGGTCCCGGACACACGCCTAGGTGAGGTCTCTTCGGCCCTGCAGTGACTCGAGCGCAACCCCCAGCTTTCCCTCGCAACCCGAGGGGAAGATTGGGCTTCCCAGGGCCAACCCAAGAGGAAGCCTGAGATCCCCATCGTAACTTGAGATTCCCGCCGCAACTCGAGAAAAACCACGTGGTTCCCACCTCTTGGCAACATGAGGCCCTTGACCGTGACGGCGTTTCAAGGGAAGTCCCCTGTTCCGCCCTGAAGGGCGAAACGGTCCCTGACAGCCTTCCTGCGACCCCCAAATTTCCCCGACACGCCGGGTTCCCTCGAGGGGAACACCGAGGTTCCCGGCACCGCTTCCTCTGAGCCCCTTCTCGCCTCCTGATAGCGACAGGAGATTCGATTCCCCTGCGTGGTCTGGAAGGGGTTCCCAGCCTTCCCGGCGCACCTCAGGATGAGGCCGGTCTCACGAGGAAATTCGAGACGAGCCACGTGGGTGGTGCCACATGCCGAACGCCCCCGATTCCCGGGTCCACTCTTGAGAAGGACCCGAGTCCCGGACTCCTCTTCGAAGGCAACCCTGTGGGTGAAGGCACACACGAAGGGGCACAGCCACCCCCGTGCATCGTCCGCAAAGACCCGCGGGTTCCACACACAGCTCGACGATGGGCCTGAGACCCCCTGAGCAACTCGAGAGGCCAGCGGGGTTCCCTTCCTCAGACAAGACGAGGCCTGACTCTCCTGTCCCAACTCTGCAGGGACCCTGCGGTCGGAGTCCGAAACGGAGAGGAAGCCTGAGGTTCCTGCCTCCCCTCGAGGTGAGGCCCTCTTCCGTTGCGCCAGACCCAGTGCAGTCCCGAGAGGCCCCGCCAATTCCTCAGCATCCCTCGCCTCTCAGAGGCACCCTGGGAAGTTCCCTAAGGTCCCTGGAAGAAGGCGAGGGAAACGAGGGTTTCCCGCCGCCCCCCAAGAAAGACCTCGAGAGTCCTTCTTCAACGCGTCTCAAGGCCCTAGTCCCCTCCCGTGACTCGAGAGCCATGACGCGCTGCCCCTCGCCATGCGCATGGAGACCTGACTTCCCTGGTGCCGCATGAGAGGCTCCCTGAGATCCCCGTCGTGCCTCGGGAGAAACCCCACACTGGCGCCGCAGCTCGATAAAACCCACGAGACGCCCCCTTTATCGTGAGATGAGGGCCATCATTAACTGCATGGCCTGGAGGGCAATCCCGAGTCGTCTCTCCAAACTCCACGGGAGGCTTGACTCACTAAGGCTACCCAGTGCGCTCAATAGGTACCCGTCGCGACTCGAGAGGAAAGCGGAATACTTTGCTTCCCCTAGAAACAAGGCCGGACTTCCTGGGTGAGTCTGGAATGCCACCCCGAGATCCCTGTCACCCTTGAAGAGGAATATTCGGTCCTGGACACAAGCCTAGATATGGTCTATTTTGCCCCGCAGTGACTTGAGTGGGATCCCAGCTCACCCTCGCAACTCGAATGGAAGATCGGACTTCCATGGGCCAACACAGGAGGAAATCTGAATTCCCCGTCGAAACTCGAGACTCCCGCTGCAATGCGAGCAAAAGCACGTGGTTCACTCGTCATCCCAAGATGAGGCCCTGGCCCGCTACAGCGTCTCAAGTGAAGTCCCACGTTCCGTCTTGAAGTGCGAAATGCTACTTTTCACCCTTGATGTAACCCCAAAAGTTCCCCGACACACCGTTCTCACCGAGGGGAACACCGAAGTTCCCGGCACCACTTCATCTGATCACTTTCTCCCCTCCTGATCACGACAGGAGGGTAAATTCCCCTGCTTTGTCTGGAAGGAGTTCCCGCCCATCCCGGCGCACCTAAGGATGAGGCCTTTCTCAGGACGAAATTCGAGACGTAGCCTCGTGGGTGGTGCCACATGCTGAAAGACCCCGATGGTGCGGTCCAATCTGGATAAGAACCCGATGCCCGGACACCACTTCGAAGGCAACCCTGTGGATGAAGGCACCACAGAAGGGTTACTAAACTCCCGTGCATCATCCAGAAAAACCCACAGGTTCTACACACAGCTCGACAAGTGGAATGTCACCCCGTGAACAACTCTATAGGCAAGCGGAGTTCGATTCCTCCACACAAGATGAGGCCTGACTCTCCTGTCCCAACTCTTCAGGGACCCTGCCATCCGAGTTAGAAATGGAGAGGAAACCTGAGGTTCCTGTCTCAACTCGAGGTGAGGCCCTCTTCCATTGCACCAAACCCAGATGAGTCGCGAGAGGCCCCTCCCAACTCCACAGTATCCCTGAATTCTCAGAGGCACCTTGAGAATCTACCTGAGGTCACCTGCACAAGTCAAGGGAACCCAGGGTTTCCTGCTGCGACCCGAGAAAGACCTTGAGAGTCCTTCAGCGCGTCTTGAGGCCCGATTCCCCTACCATGACTCGAGAGCAAAGACCCGCTCCTCATCGCCATGCGCATGGAGACCTGACTTCCCTGACGCCTGAAGAGAGTCTCCCTGAGCTCCCCGTCGTACCTCTTCGGAAACCCCATTCAGGCACCGCAGCTCGAGAAAACCCACGATAAGCCCCCGTCATCACGAGATGAGGGACTTCTTTCCTGCCTGGCATGGAGAGCACAACCGAGTCCTCTCTCCAGACTCCACAGGAGGCTTGACTCTCTTTAGGCCTCTCAGTTGGCTCCAAGAGATACCTGTCAGGACTTGAAGGGAGAGAGGAGTCCTTTGCTTCCCCTCGAGATGAGGCCTGACTCCCCGTGTGAGTCTGGAATGCAACCCCGAGTTCCTGTCGCACCTGGAGAGGAAAACTCGGTCCTGGACACAAGCCTAGATGAGGTCTATTTTGCACTGCAGTTACTAGAGAGCAATCGCCAGCTCTCCCTTGCAAATCGAATTGAAGATTGGACTTCCCTGGGCCAATACAATTGGAAGCCTGAATTCGACATTGTAACTCGAGAACCCCCCGAAACTCGAGAAAATCCACGTGGTTCCCCCATCAGCGCTAGATGAGGCCCTTGCCTGCTACAGCGACTCAAGAGAAGTCCCACGTTCTGTCTTGAAGTGCGAAACGGTACTTGGCACCCTTGATGCAATCTCAAAATTCCCCGACATACCGGTCTCACTCGAAAGGAACACCGAGGTTCCCGGAACCACTTCATTTGAGCTCCTTCTGCCCTCGTGATCGCGACAGGAGTGTCGATTCCCCTGCTATGTCTGGAAGGCGTTCCCGACCTTTCCAGCGCGCCTAAGGATGAGGCAGGTCTCAGGAGGAAATTCGAGACATAGCCTCGTGGGTGGTGCCACAAGCCGAAAGACCCCGATTTCCCGGTCTACTCTTGATAAGAACGCGATGCCCTGACACCTTTACGAAGGAAAACCTGTGGATGAAAGCACAACACGAAGGGGCACTGACACCCCCGTTTATCATCCAGAAAAACCCGCAGGTTACAAACACAGTTCAACAAGTGGTCTGTCACCCCGTGAACAACTCGAGAGGCAAGTGGAGTTCCATTCCTCCACACAAGGCGAGACCTGATTTTCTGTACCAACTCTGCAGGGAAACTGCGATCCGAGTCAGTACCAGCGACAGGAAACCAAGGAGAGGAAACATGAGGTTCTTGCCTCCACTCGAGATGAGGCTCTCATCCATTGCACCAAACCCAGTGGAGTCCAGAGAGGCTCCTCCCAACTCCACAGTACCCCTGACTTCTCAGAGGCACCCGGAGAAGCTCCATGAGGTCACCGGCACATGTCGAGGGAACCCAGGGTTTCCTGCCACAATGGGAAAAAGACCTCGAGAGTCCTACTTCAACGTGTCTTGAAGCCCGAATCTGCTTCCATGGCTCTATAGAAATGACACGCACCCCCTCGCCACGCACATGGAGACCTGACTTCCCTGGCGCCATAAGAGAGGCTCCCTGAGCTCCCTGTTGTACCTCGTGAGAAACCCCACACTGACTCCGCAGCTTGAGAAAACCCACCATACGCCCCTGTCATCGCGAGATGAGGGCCTTCTTTTCCTGCATGGCCTGGAGAGGAATACCGAATCCTCTTTTCAAACTCCACAGGAGGCTTGACTCCCTTTAGGCCACTTAGTGGGCTCCAAGAGATACCCATCGCGACTCGAGAGGAGAATGGAGTCCTTTGCTTCCCCTCGAGACAAGGCCTGACTCACCAGGTGGGTCTGGAATGCAACCCCGAGATCCCTGTCTCCCCTGGAGAGGAACATTAGGTCCTGGAAACAAGCCTAGATGAGGTCTCTTTTGCCTTTCTTTAACTCGAGAGCAATCCCCCGCTCTCCCTGACAACTCGAATGGAAGATTGGACTTCCCTGGGCCAACACAAGAGGAAGCCTGAATTCCCCTTCGTAACTCGAGAATCCCGCCGCAACTCGAGAAAAAGCACTTGGTTCCCTCGTCATCGCAAGATGAGGCCCTTGCCCGCTACAGCTTCTCAAGAAAAGTCCCACGTTCCGTCTTGAAGTGCGAAACGATACTTGACACCCTTGATGTGACCCCAAAAGTTCCCCGAAATATCGGTCTCACTCGAGGTGAACACCAAGGTTCCCGGCACCAGTTTATCTGAGCCCCTTCTCCCCTCCTGTTCCTGATAGGAGGGTCACTTACCCTGCTTTGTTTGTAAGGGGTTCCCGACCTTCACGGGGCACTTCAGGATGAGGCCGGTCTCACGAGGAAATTCGAGACGTAGCTCGCGGGTGGTGCCACATGCCAAAAGACTATGATTTCCCTGTACACTCTTCATAAGAACCCGATGCCTGGACACCTCTTCGAAGGCAACCCTGTTGATGAAGGCACAACACAAAGGGGCATTGACACCCTCGTGCATCGTCCGGAAAAACCCGCAGGTTCCACATACAGCTCAAAAAGTGGCTTGTCACCCCTGAAGAACTCGAGAGGCAAGTGGGGTTTCATTCCTCTACACAAGACGAGGCCTGACTCTCCTGTCCCAACTCTGCAGGGACTTTGCGATCCGAATAAGACCAGCGCCAGTGAAGTCACGAGAGGAACGCTGAGGTTCCTGCCTCCACTCGAGATTAGGACCTCTTCCATTGCACGAAACCCAGTGGAGTCCCGAGAGACGCGTCCCAGCTCCACAGTATTCCTGACTTCTCAGAGGCACCCTGAGAAGCTCCCTGAGGCCACCAGCACAATTCGAGTGAACCCAGGGTTTACTGCCGCTACCATAGAAAGAACTCAAGAGTCCTTCTTCAACGCATTTTGAGGCCTGATTCCCCTACCATGACTCGAGGGCAATGACGCGCTCCCTCTGCTACACTCATGAAGCCCTGACTTCCCTGGCGCCACACGAGAGGATCCCTGAGCTCCCCGTCATACCTCGTGAGAAACCCCACACTGGCGCCGCAGATAGAGAAAACCCACGAGACGCCCCCGTTTTCGCGACATGATGGCCTTCTTTTCTAGCATGGCCTGGAGATCAATCCCGAGTCCTCTCTCCAAACTCCACAGTAGGCTTGACGCCTTTTTGGTCACTCAGTGGACTCCAAGACATACCCGTCGCGAGTCGAGAGGAGAGTGGAGTCTTTTCCTTCCTCACAAGGCGAGGCCTGACTCCTCGGGTGAGTCTGATATGCGAACCGGAGATCCCTGTCGCCCCTGGAGAGAAACATTAGGTCCTGGACACAAGCCTAGATGAGGTCACTTTTTTCCTGCAGTGACTCGAGAGCAATCCCCAACTCTCCCTCGCAACTCAAATGGAAGACTGGACTTCCCTGGGCCAACAGAAGAGGAAGCCTGAATTTCCCGTTGTAACTCAAGAATGCCGCCACAACTCGAGAAAAACCACATCGTTCCCTATTCATCGCAAGATGCGGCCATTGCCGCTACAGCGTCTCAAAAGAAGTCTTACGTTCAATCTTGAAGTGCGATACGGTACTTGGCACCTTTGATGCGACCCCAAAAGTTCCCCAACACACTGGTCTCACTGGAGGGGAACACCGAGGTTCCCGGCATCACCTCATCTGTGCCCCTTCTCCCCTCCTGATCGAGACAGGAGGGTCGATTCCCCTGCTTTGTCTGCAAGAGGTTCCGACCTTCCCGGCGCACCTCAGGATGAGGCCGGTCTCACGAGGAAATTCGAGACGAAACACGTGAGTGGTGCCACATGCCGAACGCCCCCGATGCCCCGGTCCGCTCTTGAGAAGGCCCTGAGGCCCGGACCCCTCTTCGAAGGCAACCCTGTGGGTGAAGGCACAACACGAAAGGGTACTGACATCCCCATGCATAGTATGGAAAAACACGCAGATTCCAAACACAGATTGACAAGTGTCCTGTCATCCCTTGAAGAACTAGAGAGGCATGCGGAGTTCCTTTCCTCCACACAAGAGAAGGCCTGACTCTCCTTTCCCAACTCTGCAGGGACCGTGCGATCGGAGTCAGAAATGTAGATGAAACCTGACGTTCCTGCATCAACTCGAAATGAGGCCCTGTTCCATTGTGCCATACCCAGTGGAGTCCCGAGAGGCCCCTCCCAACTCCACAGTATCCCTGATTCTCAGAGGCACCCTCAGAAGTTCTCTGAGGTCACTGGCACAAGTCGAGTGAACCCAGGGTTTCCTGCTGCATTCTGAGCAAGACCTCGAGAGACCTTCTTTACCGCATCTTGAGGCCCGATACCCTACCATGACTGGAGAGCAATGACGCATTCCCCTCGCCACGCCCATTGAAACCTAACTTCCCTGGCGCCACACGAGAGGCTCCCTGCGCTCCCCGTCCTACCTCATGAAAACCCCACACTGGCACCGCCGCTCGAGAAAACTCACGAGACGCCCCCATCATCGTAAGATGAGGGCCTTCTTTTCCTACAAGACCTAGAGAGCAATCCCGAGTCCACTCTCCAAACTCCACTGGAGGCCTGACTCCCTTTAGGCCACTCAGTAGCCTCCAAGAGATACACGTCGCTACTCTAGAGGAGAGCGGAGTCCGTTGCTTCCCCTCGAGCCGAGGCCTGACTACTTGGGTGAGTCTGGAATGGGATCCCGAGATCTGTGTCGCCCCTGTAGAGGAAAACTCAGTCCTGGACACAAGCCTAAATGAGGTCTTTTTTGTCCTGCATTGACTCAAGTGCAATCCCCAGCTCTCCCTCCCAACTCGAATGGATGATTGGACTTCCCTGGGCCAACACAAGAGGAAGCCTGTATTTCCCGTTGTAATTCGAGAATCCCGCAGCAACTGGAGAAAAACAACGTGGCTCCTCCGTCATCGAAATATGAGGCCCCTGTCAGCTATAGCGTCTCCAGGGAAGTCCCATGTTCCGTCTTGAAGTGTGAAACGGTACTTGGCACCCTTGATGCGACCCCCAAATTTCCCTGACACCCCGGTCTCACTCGAGGAGAACATGGAGGTTCCCAGCACCGCTTCAGCTGAGCCTCTTCTCCCCTCCTGATGGCGACAGGAGGGTCGATTCCCCTGCTTTGTCTGGAAGGGGTTCCCAGACTTCCCGGCGAACCTCAGGATGAGGCCAGTCTCACGAGGGAAGTCGAGACGTAGCCTCGTGGGTTGTGCCACATGCCGAAAGACCCCGATTTCCTGGTCCGCTATTGATAAGATCCCGATGCCTGGTCACCTCTTCTAAGGTAACCCTGTGGATGAAGGCACAACACGAAGGGGCACTGACACCCCTGTGCATCGTCCCCCAAAACCGCAGGTTCCACATACAACTCGACAGGTGGCCTGTCATCCCATGAACAACTCGAGAGGCAAGCGGAGTTCCATTACTCCACACAAGACGAGGTCTGACTCTCCTGTCCCAACTCTGCAGGGACCCTGCTCTCCGAGTCAGAAATGGAGAGGAACCCTGACGTTACTGCCTCAATCCGAGATTAGGTCCTCTTCAATTGCACCAGTCCCTGTGAAGTCCCGAGAAGCCCCTCTCAACTCCACAGTATCCCTGACTTCTCAGAGGAACCCCGCTAAGCTCCCTGAGGTCATGGGCACAAGTCGAGGGAACCCAGGGTTTCCTGCCACACCCCGAGAAAGACCTCGAGAGTTCTTCTTCGAAGCGTCTTGAGGCTTGATTCCCCTACCATGACTCGAGAGCAATGAGGCGCTCCCCCACGCCACGTCCATGGAGACCTGACTTCCGTGGCACCGCAGGAGTCTCCTTGAGCTCCCCTTCCTATCTCGTGAGAAACCCCAACCAGGCACTGCACCTTGAGAAAACCCACGATACGCCCCCGTCATCGCGAGATGAGGGCCTTCTTTTCCTGCATGGCCTAGAGAGCAATCCCGAGTCCTCTCTCCAAACTCCACAGGAGGCTTAACTCCATTTAGGCCACTCTTGGGCTCCAAGGGATACCCGTCGCGACTCGAGAGGAGAGCGGAGTCCATTCATTCCCTTCGAGACGAGGCCTGACTCCCCGGGTGAGTCTGGAATGCAACCCCGAGATCCCTGTCGCCCCTGGAGAGAAAAACTCGGTCCTGGACACAAACCTAGATGAGCTCTATTTTGCCCTGCAGTGACTCGAGAGCAATCTCCAGCTCTCACTTGCAACTCGAATGGAAGTTTGGACTTCCCTGGGCCAACACAAGAAGAAACCTGTATTCCCCATCGTAACTCAAGAATCCTGCCGCAACTCGAGAAAAAACACGTGGGTCCCCCGTCAGCGCTAGATGAGGCCCTTGCCCACTACAGCGTATAAAGAGAAGTCCCAGGTTCCGTCTTGAAGTGCGAAACGGTACTTGGCACCCTTGATGCAACGCGAAAAGTTACCCGACTTTCACTCAAGGAGAGCACCGAGGTTCCCGGCACTACTTCATCTGAGCCCTTTCTCTCCTCCTGATCCTGAAAGGAGGGTCGATTCCCCTGCTTTGTATGGAAAGGGTTCCCGGACTTTCCTGCACGCCTCAGAATGAGGCCGGTCTCACGAGGAAATTCGAGACATAGCCTCGTGGGTGGTGCAACATGCTGAAAGACCCCAATTTCCCGGTCCGCACTTGAGGAGAACCCGATGCCCGGACACCTCTTCGAAGGCAACCCTGTGGATGAAGGCACAACAGGAAGGAGCACTGATGCCCCCGTGCATCTCCGAAAAACCCAGAGGTTCCACACACATCACGAAAAGTGGTGTCATCCTTGAACAACTTGAGATGTAAGCGGAGTTCCATTCCTCCGCAGAACACGAGACCTGACACTCCTGAGCAAACTCAACAGGGACCCTGCGATCTGAGTCAGATCCGGCCTCCAGGAAGTCAGGAGCAGAACCCTGAGGTTCCTGCCTCAACTCGAGATGAGGCCCACTTCCATTGCACCAAACCCAGAGGAGTCCCGAGAGGCCTCTCCCAAATCCACAGTATCCCTGACTTCTCAGAGGCACCCTGAGACGCTCCCTGAGGTCACCGGCACAAGTCAAGGGAACCCAGGGTTTCCTGCCGCAACCCTAGAAAGACATCGAGAGTTCTTTTTCAACCCGTCATGAGGCCCGATTCCCCTACCCTGACTGGAGAGCAATGACGCGCTCCCCCTTGCCCCGCCAATGGAGACCTGACTTCCCTGTTGCCACACGAGAGGCTACCTGAACTCCCCGTCGTACCTCGTGAGAAACCCCACACTGGCGCCGCAGCTCGAGAAAACACACGAGACGCCCCCGTCATCTCGAGATGTGGGCCTTCTTTTCCTGCATGGCCTGGAGAGCAATCCCGAGTCCTCTCTCCAAACTGAAGAGGAGGGTTGACTCCCTTTAGACCACTCAGTGGGCTCCAAGAGATACGCGTCGCAAGTCGAGAGGAGAGCCGAGTCCTTTGCTTCCCCTCGAGACGAGGCCTAACTCCCTGGGTGAGTCTGTAATGCAAACCCGAGATCCCTGTCGCCCTTGGAGAGGATCATTGGGTCCTGAACACAAGGCTAGATGAGGTCGCTTTTGCCCTGCAGTAACTCGAGAGCACTCCCCAGTTTTCCCTCGCAACCCGAATGGAATATTGGACCTCCCTGGGCCAACACAAGAGGAAGCCTGAATTCCCAGTAGTAATTCGAGAATTCCACCTCAACTTGAGAAAAACCACGTGGTTTCCCCTTCATTGCAAGATGAGGCCCTTGCCCGCTCCAGCCTCTCAAGAGTAGTCCCACGTTCTGTCTTCAAGTGCGAAATGATATTTGGCACCCTTAATGCTACCTCAAAAGTTCCCCGACATACGGGTCGCACTCGAGGGGAACACCGAGGTTCCTGGCACCACTTCATCTGAGCCCCTTCTCCCCTCCTGATCGCGAAAGGAGGGTCGATTCCCCTGCTTTGTCTGCAAGGGGTTCCTGACCTTCTCCACGCACCTCAGATGAGGCTGTGTAACGAGGAAATTCGAGACGTAACCTCGATGGTGGTGCCACATGCCGAAAGACCGCGATTTCCCGATCCGCTCTTGATAAGAACGTGATGCCCAGACACCTATTCGAAGATAGTGTGGATGAAGGCACAACACGAAGGGGCACTGACACCCCCGTGCATCGTCCGGAAAAGACCGCAGGTTACTCATACAGCTCAACAAGTGCCTGTCACCCAGTGAACAACTCGAGAGGCAAGCGGAGGTCCATTCCTGCACACAAGACAAGGCCTGACTCACCTCTCCCAACTATGCAGGGGGCTGCGATTGGAATCAGAAATGGAGAGGAACCCTGAGGTTCCTGCCTCCCCTCGAGATGAGGCCCCCTTCCATTTCACCAAACCCAGTGGAGTCCCGAGAGGTCTTTCCCAACTCCACAGTATCCCTGACTTCTCAGAGGCACCCGGAGAATCTCCCTGAGGTCACCGACACAAGTCGAGGGAACTCAGGTATTCTTGCCAAGACCCGAGAGAGATCTTGAGAGTCCTTCTTCAACGCGTCTAGAGGCCTGATTCCCCTACCATGACTCGAGAGCAATGAGGCGCTCCCCCTTGCCACACGCATCGAGACCTAACTTCCCTGGCGCCACACAAGAGGCTCCCTGAGCTCCCCGTCGTACCTCCTGAGAAACCAACACAGGCGCTGCAGCTCGGTAAAACCACTGAGACCACCCCCGTCATCGTGAGATGAGGGCCTTCTTTTCCTGCATGTCCTGGAGTGCAATCCCGAGTCCTCTCTCCAAACTCCAGAGGAGGCTTGACTCCCTTTAGTCCACTCAGTGGGCTCCAAGAAATACCCGTCGCGACTCGAGAAGAGAGAGAAGTCCTTTGTTTCCCCTCGAGACGACGCCTGACTCCTGGGTGATTCTGGAATGCAACCCCAAGATCCCAGTCACCCCTTGAGAGGAACATTAGGTCCTAGACACAAGCCTGGATGAGGTTTCTTTTGCCCTGCTGTGACTCGAGCGCAACCCCCAGCTCTCCCTCGCAACTCGAATGGAAGATTGGGCTTCCCTGGGCCAACACAAGAGGAAGCCAGAAATCCCCTTCGTAACTCGAGAATCCCGCCGCAACTCGAGAAAAACCACGTGTTTCCAACGTCAGCCCAAGATGAGGCCCTTGCTGCTATGGCCTCTCAAGAAAAGAACCACGTTCCGTCTTGAAGTGCGAAACGGTACTTTGCACCCTTGATGCGACACCAAATGTTCCTGGACACGCCGGTCTCACTCGACAGGAGCACCTAGGTTCCCGCACCACTTCATCTGAGCACCTTCTCCCCTCCTGTTCGAGACAGGAGGGTCTATTCCCCTGCTTTGTTTGGAAGGGGTTCCCCACATTCCCGGTGCACCTCAGGATGAGGCCGGTCTCACGAGGAAATTCGAGACATAGCGTCGGGGGTGGTGTCACATGCTGAAATACCCCGATTTCCCGGCCCACTCTTGAGAAGAACCCGATGCCCGGACACCTCTTCGAAGGCAACCCTGTGGACGAACGCACAAAACGAAGGGTCACTGACACTCCCGTGCATCATTCGGTAAAAGCCGCAGGTTCCACACACAGCTCGACAAGAGGCCTGTCATCCCATGAACAACTCGAGAGGCAAGCAGAGTTCCATTCCTCCACTCAAGACGAGGCCTGACTCTCCGGTCCCAACTCTGAAGGGAGCCTGCGATCGGAGTCCGAAATGGAGAGGAACCCTGAGGTTCCTGACTCCACTCGAGATGAGGCCCTCTTCCATTACACCAAAAACAGTGGAGGCCCGAGAGGCCCCTCCCAAATCCACAGTATCGCGACTTCTCAGAGGCACCCTTAGAAGCTCCCTGAGGTCACCGGCACAAGTCGAGGGAACACAGGGTTTCCTGACGCAACCCGAGAAAGACCTCGAAAATCCTCCTTCACGCGTCTTGAATCCCGATTCCCCTACCATGACTCGAGAGCAATGACGCGTTCCCCCTCGAAACTCGCATGGAGACTTGACTTCCCTGGCGCCACACGAGAGGCTCCCTGAGCTCCCCGTCATACCTCGTGAGAAATCCCACACTGGCTCCCCAGCTCGAGAAAACCCACGAGACGCCTCCGTCATCGCGAGATGAAGGCCTTCTTTTCCTGCATGGCCTGGAGAGCAATCTCGAGGCCTCTCTTCAAACTCCACAGGAGGCCTGACTCCCTTTAGGCCACTCTGTGGGCTCCAAGAGATACCCGTTGGGACTCGAGAGGAGAGCGGAATTCTTTGCTTCCCCTATATACCAGGCCTGACTCCTCAGGTGAGTCTGGAATGCAACCCCGAGATACCTGTCGCCCCTGGAGAGGAACATTAAGTCCTAGACACAAGCATAGATGAGGTCTCATTTGCCCTAAGTGACTCGAGAGCAATCCCCTGCTGTCCCTCGCACCTCGAATGGAAGAATGGACTTCCCTGGGACAACACAAGAGGAAACCTGAATTCCCCATCGTAATTCGAAAATCCTGCCGCAACTCGAGGAAAACCACATGGTTCCCCCGTCATCGCAAGATGAGGCCCTTGCCAGCTACAGCGTCTCAGGAGAAGCCCCACGTTCCATCTTGAAGTTTAAAACGATAATTGGCAACCTTGATGTTACCGCAAAAGTTCCCCGACACCCTGGTCTCACTCGAGGGGAACACCAAAGTTCGGTGCACCGCTTGTTCTGAGCCCCTTATCCCCTCCTGATCGCGATGGGAGGGTCGATTACCCTGCTTTGTCTGGAAGGGGTTCCGGACCATCCCGGCGCACCTCAGGATGAGGCCGGTCTCACGAGGAAATTCGAGACGTAGCCTTGTGGTTGGTGCCACACGCCGAAAGACCCCGATTTCCCTGTCAGCTCTTGATAAGAACCCAATGCTAGGACACCTCTTCGAAGGCAATCCTGTGGACGAAGGCACAAAACGAAGGGGTCTGACACCCTCCTGCATCGTTGGAAAAGCCCGCAAGTTCCACATACAGATCGACAAGTGGCCTGTCACCCCGTGAACAACTCGAGAGGCAAGAGGAGTTAAATTCCTCCACACAAGACGAGGCCTGACTCTCCTGTCCCAACTCTGCATGGACACTGAGATCCGATTCAGAAATGGAGAGGAACCATGAGGTTCCTGCCTCAACTCGAGATAAGGCCCTCTTCTACTGCACCAAACCCAGTGGAGTTCGGAGCGGCCCCTCCCAACTGCACAGTATCCCTGACTTCTCAGAGGCACCCTGAGAAGCTCCCTGAGGTCACGGGCATAAGTCGAGGGAACCCAGGGTTTCCTGCCGTAACCTGAGAAAAACCTCGAGAGTCCTTCTTCACGCGTCTTGAGGCCCGATTCCCCTACCATGACTGGAGAAAAATGACGCGCTCCCCCTCGCCACGCGCATGAAGATCTGACTTCCCCGGCACCACATGAGAGGCTCCCTGAGCTCCCCATCGTACCTCGTGAGAAACCCCACACTGGCGCCGCAGCTTGAGAAAACCCACGAGACGCCCCTGTCATGGTGAAATGAGGGCCTTCTTTCCTGCATGACCTGAAGAGCAATCCCGAATCCTCTCTCCAAACTCCAAAGGAGGCTTGACTCCCTTTAGGTCACTCAGTGGGCTCCAAGAGATACGCGTCGATACTCAGGAGGAGAGCGGTGTCCTTTGCTTCCCCTCGAGATGAGGCCTGACTACGAGGGTGAGTCTGGAATGCAACCCTGGATCCCTGTCGCCCCTGGAGAGGAACCTTAGGTCCTGGACAAAAGCCTAGAGGAGGTCTCTTTGGCCCTGCAGTGACTCAAGCACAACCCCTAGCTTTCCCTTGCAACTCGAATGGAAGATTGGCCTTTCTGAGCCAACACAAGAGGAAGCCTGAATTTCCAGTTGTAATTTGAGAAACCCGCCGCAACTCGAGAAAAATCACGTGGTTCCCTGTATTGCAAGATGAGGCCCTTGCCCCCTACAGCGTCTCAAGAGAAGTCTCACATTCCGTCTTGAAGTGCAAAACAGTACTTGGCACCCTTGATGCGACCCCAAAAGTTCCCCTATATACCAATCTCACTAGAGGGGACACTGAAGTTCCCGGCACCACTTCATCTGAGGCCTTTCTCCTCTCATGATCGCGATAGGAGGGTCGATTCCACTGCTTTGTCTCGAAGGGGTTCCCGACCTTCCCGGCACACCTCAGGATGAGGCCGGTCTCACGAGGAAATTTGAGACGTAGCCTCGAGGGCCATACTACATGCCGAAAGACCCCGATTCCATGGTCCACTTTTGATCAAAACCAGACTCCTGGACACCTCTTCGAAGGCAAGCCTGTGGATGAAGGCACAACACGTAGGGGCACTGACACCCAGTGCATCTTCCGGAAAAACCCGCAGGTTCTCACACAGCTCCACAAGTGGTCTGTCACCTCGTGAACAACTCGAGAAGCAAGCGGAGTTCCATTCCTCCACACAAGACGATGCCTGACTCTCCTGTCACAACTCTAGGGACCTTGCGCACCGAGTCAGAAATGGAGAGGAAGCCTGAGGTTCCTGCCTCCACTCAAGACGAGGCCTTTTCCATTGCCGCAAAACCAGAGGAGTCCCGAGAGGCCCGTCCCAAATCCACAGTATGCCTGACTTCTCAGAGGCACCCTGAGAAGCTCCCTAAGGTCACCGGCAGAAGTCGACGGAACCCAGGGTTTCCTGCCGCAACCTGAGAAAGACCTTGAGAGTCCTGCTTTAACGTATCTTGAGGCCCGATTCCCGTACCATATCTCGAGAGCAATGACGCGCTCCCCCTTGCCATGCGCATGGAGACCTGACTTCCCTGGCGCCACACGAAAGGCTCTCTGAGCTTCCCGTCGCACCTCGTCAGAAACCGCACACTGGCACCACAGCTCGAGAAAACCAACAAGACGCCCCTGTCATCGCGAGATGAGGGTCTTCTTTTCCTGCATGGCCTGGAGAGAAATCCTGAGTCCTCTCTCCAAACTCCACAGGGGGCTTGACTCCCTTTAAGCCACTCAGTGGGCTCCAAGAGACACCTGTGGTGACTCAAGAGGAGAGTGGGGTCCTTTGCTTCCCTTCGAGTCGAGCTCTGACTCCCAGGATGCGTCTGGAATGCAACCCCGAGATCGCTGTCGGCCCTGGAGAGGAATATTAGGTCCTGGACACAAGCCTAGATGAGGTCACTTTTGCCCTGCAGTGACTCAAGAGCAAACCCCAGCTCTCCCTCGAAACTCGAATGGAAGATTGGACTCCCCTGGGCCAACACAAGAGGAAGCCTGAATTCCCCGTCGTAACTCGAGAATCCCGCCGCACCTTGAGAAAAACCACGTGATTCCCCCGTCATCCCAAGATGAGGCCCTTGCCGTCTACAGCGTGTCAAGAGAAGCCCCAAGTCCGTATTGAAGTGCAAAACGGTACTTGGCACCCTTGAAGCGACCCCAAAAGTTTCCCGACACACCGGTCCCACTCGAGGGGAACACCGAGGTTCCCGGCACGACTTCAACTGAGCCCTTTCACTCCTCCTGATCGCGACAAGATGGTCTATTCCCCTGCTTTGTCTGGAAGGGGTTCCCGATCTTCATGGCGCACCTCAGGATGACACCAGTCTAACGAAGAAATTCAAGACGTAGCCTCATGGATGGTGCCACGTTCTGAAAGACCCCGATTTCCTGCTCTGCTATTGATAAGAACCCGATGTCCGGACACCTCTTTGAAGGCAACCCTGTGGATGAAGGCACAACACGAAGGGGCACTGACCCCCTCATGCATCTTACGGAAAAAACCGAAGGTTCCACTCACAGCTCGACAAATGGTCTGTTATCCTGTGAACAACTCGAGAGGCAAGTGGAGTTCCATTCCTCCACACAAGACGAGGCCTGACTCTCCTGTCCCAACTCTTCAGGGACCCTGTGGTCGGAGTTTTAAATGGAGAGGAACCCTTAGGTTCCTGCCTCAACTCGAGATGAGAACCTTTGCCATTGCACCAAACCCAGTGGAGTTCCGAGAGCGCCTCCCAAGTCCACAGTATGCCTGACTTCTCAGAGGCACCCTGAGAAGCTCCCTGAGGTCACCGGTACAAGTCGAGGGAACCCAGGGTTTCCTGCCGCAACCTGAGAAAGACCTCGAGACTCCTTCTTCAACGTGTCTTGAGTCCCGAATTCCCTACCATGACTCGAGAGCATTTATGGGCTCCTCCTCATCACACGCATAGACACCTGACTTTCCTGGCGCCACACGAGAGGCTCCCTGAGCTCCCCGTCGTACCTCATGAGAAAACTCATACTTGCGCTCCAACTCGAGAAAACCCACAAGACGCCCCCGTCATTGCGAGCTGAGGGCCTTCTTTCCTGTATGGCCTGGAGAGCAATCCCGAGTCCTCTCTCCAACTCCACAGGAGGCTTGACTCCCTGGAGGCCACTCAGTGGGCTCCAAGAGATACCTATCGCGACCCAGGAGGATATCAGAATCCTTTGCTTCCCCTCGAGCCGAGGCCTGACTCACTGGGTGAGTCTGGAATCCATCCCCGTGATCCCTATCGCCCCTGGAGAGGAACATTAGGTCCTGGACACAAGCCTAGATGAGGTCTATTTTGACCTGCCGTGACTCGAGAGCAATTCCCACCCAGCTCTCCCTGGCAACTCGAATGGAAGAATGGACTTCCCTGGGCCAACAGAAGAGGAAGCCTGAATTCCCCGTCGTAAGTCAACAATCCCATCGCAACTCGAAAAAAACCACGTGGTTTCCCCTTCATCACAAGATGAGGCCCTTGCCCGCCACAGCGTCTCAAGAGAAGTCCCACGTTTCATATTGAAGTTTGAAACAGTATTTGGCAAGCTTCGTGAGACCCCAAAAGTTCCCTGACATACCGGTCTCACTCAAGGGGAACACCGAGGTTCCCGGCACCACTTCATCTGAGCCCCTTCTCCCCTCCTGATCGCGACAGTAGGGTCGATTAACCTGCTTTGTCTGGAAGGCTTTCCCGACCTTCCAGGGGCACCTCAGCATGAGGCCCGTCTCACGAGGAAATTCGAGACGTAGCCTCGTGTGTGGTGCCGCATTCCAAAAGACCCCGATTTCCTGGTCCGCTCTTGATAAGAACCCGATGCCCGCACACCAGTTCGAAGGCAACCCTGTGGATGAAAGCACATCACGAAGGGGCACTGACACACCCATGCATTGTCTGGAAAAAACCGCAGGTTCCACACACAGCTCGACAAGTGGCCTGTCACTCCTTGAACAACTCGAAAGGCAAGCGGAGTTCCATTCCTCCACACAAGACGAGGCCTGACTCTCCTGTCCCAACTCTGCAGGGACCCTGCGATCTGAGTCAGAAATGGAGAGGAACCCTGAGGTTCCTTCCTGATCTCGAGATTAGGCCCTCTTCCATTGCAGCAAACCCAGTGGAGTCCCGAGAGGCCTCTCCCAGCTCCATAGTATCCCTGACTTCTCAGAGGCACCCTGAGAAGCTACCTGAGGTCACAGGCACAAGTCGAGGGAACCCAGGGTTTCCTGCCGCAACCCGAGAAAGACCTCGAGCGTCCTTTTTCATTGCGTTGAGCCCTGATTCCACTACCATGACTCGAGAGCAATGACGTGCGCCCCCTCGCCACTCGTATGGAGACTTGACTTCCCTGACACCACACGAGAGGCTCCCTGAGCTCCCGGTCGTACCTTGTGAGAAACCCCACACTGGCACCGCAGCTCCAGAAAAACCACGAGACTCCCCCGACATCGCGAGATGAGGGCCTTCTTTTCCTGCATGGCCTGGAGAGCAATCCCGCGTGCTCTCTCCAAACTCCACAAGAGAGGAGCCAAGATTGCTGAGGAGTAGGACGGGGAGAACTCTTTCCCCCCCAAACAATTTCATCAAAAGAGCATTTAAACGTCAAGTAAATTCCACAATACAACTTATGAATGCTGCCAGAGGACATCAGGCACCCAGAAAAGAACCCAACTCTTGGAAAGTAGGTAGGAAAAAGTATAAAAGACAAAAAAAGAGACAAAAGAGGGAGGGAGGGATTTCCGTCCCGGGAAGATAGTCTTAAAAAGAGAAAAGTTTCCAAACACCAGGAAAGCTTTTCACTGCCAAATCTTTGCCAAGCTTTGGAAGCACAAAGGGCAACATAAGGGGGATAAAAATAAATAAACAATTAAAACTCGCAGATTGCAAGCCCTACGGTAACTCCCCCAGCCGCGAAGCAGTGCAGACGCCTGCTCACACCATTAGCAAGCAGGGGCTGGGCAGGGAGGCGTGGCGCAGGCTGCATCGCTTAGAGTAAGAATCTGGCCTGAATACCCTGAGCGCTATCTGAACGAAATAACTTGGGCTAGCAAACCAGACTCTGGGATATCTACCACGCAAAAAGCCAGCCCTAACCTAAGACACCGCCAGGCCCGCGCACGGAACAAAGGACTGAACAGAGATAGCCGGCTGCAGACCTTCCCCCTCCGGTGACAGGCAGCCAGAGCCGGAAGGGGGCAATCGCAGCCCCAGAGAGACATTATCTATAAAACTGTAAGCAGGCTTCTTTGCTAACTAAAACTTCTTGGGGATCTGGACGGTCAACATCTGCCTGAGAAGGTGCACCTGTTTTACACCCAGATAACCGAGTGGCGGGGAGGCGATAAGTCACAACAATGGCGCTCGCCAAACACCTCATCACCTGAGCTGCTCGGACCTGGGAAGAGCACAAAACGCAGGCCCAACCGAGTCTGTGCCTCTGAGGACTACCCGAGTGCCTGAACCTGAGCGGCTTGGACCTTGGAGGTGCATGCAGCCCAGGGCCAGCCTCGGATTGTTCCTGGTGGAACAACCTAGAGCCCGAGCAGTGTGGGCAGGGAGGCTACACGCGCTGTGAGCAGGGGCAGACCCAGTGTGGCTGAGGCACTGCGAGCGCACGCCAGTGTTATTTGTTTGCAGCATCACTCCCTCCCGCCCTCCCCACAGCGCAACTGAACAAGTGAGCCTAAAAAAAAAAGTGTCCTCAACCATCCCCTTTGTGTCAGGGCGTAAACCAGACACTGAAGAGACCAGCAAACAAAAGAAGCTATAACAGAGGGAAACGCCTTGGAAGCTACAGGCAATAGATTAAAACCCTGTGTTTACTAGGACTATATAGGAAGGCGCCTATAGATCTTGAGAAATATATGTCGGACCAAGGAACTAGCCAAAAATGAACTGAACCCACGATACTCACAACAAAACCAGAGAAAGTCCTAGATATATTTTTATGATCATTCTTTCTTTTTTTAAATTTTTTTAATTTTAAGTCCTCTATTGTTCCTTTAATTTTCACTTTTATAACCTATTACTTTGCAAAAAAAAAAGACCCTATTTTTTTCTTCTTCAGCAAACTTCATATATATATATATATATATATATATATATATATATATATAATAATTTTTTGACCTTGTTTTTTTGTTTTTTTTTTTTGTTTTTTTTTTCTTCTTTTCTTTAACATTGTATTTTTGAAATTCCAAGCTGTACTCTAGATTTTTAATTTATGCTTTTTGGTAATTGATATCAATTTTGTACCTGTAGTTTCTTTATAATTTTTGTGACATTGCTTGTTTTTGTTTGTTTGTTTTCTCTTTAGTTTTCTTCTTCCTTTTTTTTAACATTGTATTTTTGAAATTCCAAACTCTACTCTAGATTTTTAATTTTTGCTTTTTGGTATTAGTTATCAATTTTGTACCTGTATTTTCTTGATAATTTTTGCGACCTTGTTTGTTTTTCTTTGTTCGTTTTTTCTCTCTTTCTTTTCCTTCTTCTTTTCTTTAACATCATATTTTTGAAATTCCAAACTCTACTCTAGATTTTTAATTTTTGCTTTTATGTATTTGTTACCAATTTTGTACCTTTAAGAACCCAATCTTCAGTACCCATTTTTCACTAGGGAGCGAGATTACTGGCTTGACTGCTCTCTCTCCCTTTGGACTCTCCTTTTTCTCCACCAGGTCGCCTGTGTCTCCTCCCTAACCCCTCTCTACTCTACCCAACTCTGTGAATTTCTGTGTATTCCAGACGGTGGAGAACACTTAGGGAACTGATTACTGGCTGGATCTGTCTCCCTCCTTTTCATTCCCCCCTTTTATCCTTCTGGCCACCTCTGTCTCCTTCCTCCCTCTTCTCGTCTCTGTATAACTCTGTGAACATCTCTGAGCGGTCCAGTTGTGGAGTGCACATAAGGAAGTGACTACTGGCCAGCCCACTCTCTCCACTATTGATTCCACCTGATCTCATTTGGGTCACCTCTAACTCCCTCCTCCCTCTTCTCTTCTCCATGTAACGCTGTGAACCTTTCTGAGTGACCCTCACAGTAGAGAAACTTTTCTTCTTTAACGTAGATGTTTTATCAATGGTGCTGTATAGAAGGAGAAGTTTTGAAACTACTGTAAAAGTAAGACAGATAACTGGAAGCAGGAGGCTTAAGTCCAAACCCTGCCTCCAGGGAACTCCTGACTCCAAGGAACATTAATTGACAGGAGCTCATCAAATGCCTCCATACCGACACTGAAATCAAGCACCACACAAGGGCCAACAAGTTCCAGGGCAAGACATACCAAGCAAATTCTGCAGCAACAAAGGAACGCAGCCCTGAGCTTCAAGATACAGGCTGCCCAAAGTCACCCCAAAACCACAGACATCTCATAACTCATTACTGGACACTTCATTGCACTCCAGAGAGAAGAAATACAGCTCCACCCACCAGAACACGGACACAAGCTTCCCTAACCAGGAAACCTTGACAAGACACCTGTACAAACCCACACACAGCGAGGAAATGCCACAGTAAAGAACTCCACAAACTTCCAGAATACAGAAAGGACACCCCAAACTCAGCAATTTAAACAAGATGAGACAGAGGAATACCCAGCAGATAAAGGAACAGGATAAATGCCCACCAAACCAAACAAAAGAGGAAGAGATAGGGAATCTACCTGATAAAGAATTCCGAATAAGGAGAGTGAAATGGATCTAAAATCTTGAAATTAAAATGGAATCACAGAAAATAGCCTGGAGACAAGGATTGAGAAGATGCAAGAAAGGTTTAACAAGGACCTAGAAGAAATAAAAAAAGAGTCAATATATAATGAATAATGCAATAAATGAAATTAAAAACACTCTGGAGGCAACAAATAGTAGAATAACAGAGGCAGAAGATACGATTAGTGAATTCGAAGATAGAATGGTAGAAATAAATGAATCAGAGAGGATAAATGAAAAACGAATTAAAAGAAATGAGCACAATCTCAGAGACCTCCAGGACAATATTAAACGCTACAACATTCGAATCATAGGGGTCCCAGAAGAAGAAGACAAAAAGAAAGACCGTGAGAAAATACTTGAGGAGATAATAGTTGAAAACTTCCCTAAAATGGGGAAGGAAATACTCACTCAAGTCCAAGAAACCCAGAGAGTCCCAAACAGGATAAAGCCAAGGCGAAACCCCCCAAGACACATATTAATCACATTAACAAAAATCAAACACAAAGAACAAATATGAAAAGCAGCAAGGGAAAAACAACAAATAACACACAAGGGAATTGCCATAAGGATAACAGCTGATCTTTCAATAGAAACTCTTCAAGCAAGGAGGGAATGGCAAGACATACTTAAAATGATGAAAGAAAATAACCTACAGCCCAGATTATTGTACCCAGCAAGGATCTCATTCAAGTATGAATGAGAAATCAAAAGCTTTTCAGACAAGCCAAAGCTGAGAGAATTCTGCACCACCAAACCAGCTCTCCAACAAATACTAAACAGGAAACACAAAAACGGTGTATAAATTCGAACCCCAAACAATAAAGTAAATGGCAATGGGATCATACTTATCAGTAATTACCTTAAACGTACATGGGTTGAATGCTCCAACCAAAAGACAAAGACTGGCTGAATGGATACAAAAACAAGACCCCTACATATGTTGTCTACAAGAGACCCACCTCAAAACAGGGGATACATACTGACTGAAAGTGAAGGGCTGGAAAAAGATTTTCCATGCAAATAGGGACCAAAAGAAAGAAGGAGTAGCGATACTCATATCAGATAAAATAGACTTTAAAACAAAGGCTGTGAAAAGAGACAAAGAAGGTCACTACATAATGATCAAAGGATCAATCCAAGAAGAAGATATAACAATTATAAATATATATGCACCCAACGCGGGAGCACCACAGTATGTAAGACAAATGCTAACAAGTATGAAAGGAGAAATTAACACTAACACAATAATAGTTGGAGATTTTAATACCCCACTCACACCTATGGATAGATCAACTAAACAGAAATTTAACAAGGAAACACAAACTTTAAATGATACAATAGACCAGTTAGACCTAATTGATATCTATAGGACATTTCATCCCAAAACAATGAATTTCAACTTTTTCTAAAGTGCACATGGAACCTTCTCCAGGATAGATCACATCCTGTGCCATAAAGCTAGCCTTGGTAAATTCAAAAAAATAGAAATCATTCCAAGCATCTTTTCTGACCACAATGCAGTAAGATTAGATCTCAATTACAGGAGAAAAACTATTAAAAATTCCAACATATGGAGGCTGAACAACACGCTGCTGAATAACCAACAAATCACAGAAGAAATCAAAAAAAGAAATCAAAATTTGTATAGAAACGGATGAAAATGAAAACACAACAACCCAAAACTTGTGGGACACGGTAAAAGCAGTCCTAAGGGGAAAGTTCATAGCAATACAGGCACACCTCAAGAAACAAGAAAAAGGTCAAATAAGTAACCTAACTCTACACCTAAAGCAACTAGAAAAGGAAGAAATGAAGAACCCCAGGGTTAGTAGAAGGAAAGAAATCTTAAAAATTAGAGCAGAAATAAATGCAAAAGAAACAAAAGAGACCATAGCAAAAATCAACAAAACCAAAAGCTGGTTCTTTGAAATGATAAATAAAATTGACAAACCATTAGCCAGACTCATCAAGAAACAAAGGGAGAAAAATAAAATCAATAAAATTAGAAATGAAAATGGAGAGATCACAACAGAAAACACAGAAATACAAAGGATCATAAGAGACTACTATCAACAATTATATGCCAATAAAATGGACAACGTGGAAGAAATGGACAAATTCTTAGAAAAGTTCAACTTTCCAAAACTGGACCAGGGAAGAACTAGAAAATCTTTACAGACCCATCACAAGCACGGAAATTGAAACTGTAATCAAAAATATTCCAGCCAACAAAAGCCCAGGTCCAGACGGCTTAACAGCTGAATTCTACCAAAAATTTAGAGAAGAGCTAACACCTATCCTGCTCAAACTCTTCCAGAAAATTGCAGAGGAAGGTAAACTTCCAAACTCATTCTATGAGGCCACCATCAGCCTAATACCAAAACCTGACAAAGATCCCACAAAAAAAGAAAACTACAGGCCAATATCACTGATGACATAGATGCAAAAATCCTTAACAAAATTCTAGCAATGAGAATCCAACAACACAGTAAAAAGATCATACACCATGACCAAGTGGGCTTTATCCCAGGGATGCAAGGATTCTTCAATATCCGCAAATCAATCAATGTAATACACCACCTTAACAAATTGAAAAATAAAAACCATATGATTTTCTCAATAGATGCAGAGAAAGCCTTTGACAAAATTCAACATCCATTTATGATAAAAACTCTCCAGAAAGCAGGAATAGAAGGAACATACCTCAACATAATAAAAGCTATATATGACAAAACCACAGCAAACATTATCCTCAATGGTGAAAAATTGAAAGCATTTCCTCTAAAGTCAGGAACAAGACAAGGGTGCCCACTTTCACCATTACTATTCAACATAGCTTTGGAAGTTTTGGCCACAGCAATCAGAGCAGAAAAAGAAACAAAAGGAATCCAAATTGGAAAAGAAGAAGTAAATCTCTCACTGTTTGCAGATGACATGATCCTCTACATAGAAAACCCTAAAGACTCCACCAGAAAATTACTAGAACTAGTCAATGACTATAGTAAAGTTGCAGGATATAAAATCAACACACAGAAATCCCTTGAATTCCTATACACTAATAATGAGAAAACAGAAAGAGAAATTAAGGAAACAATTTCATTCACCATTGCAACGGAAAGAATAAAATACTTAGGAATATACCTACCTAAAGAAACTAAAGACCTATATATAGAAAACTATAAAACACTGGTGAAAGAAATCAAAGAGGACACTAATAGGTGGAGAAATATACCATGTTCATGGATTGGAAGAATCAATATAGTGAAAATGAGTATACTACCCAAGGCAATTTATAGATTCAATGCAATCCCTATCAAGCTACCAACAGTATTCTTCACAGAGCTAGAACAAATAATTTCACAATTTGTATGGAAATACAAAAAACCTCGAATAGCCAAAGCGATCTTGAGAAAGAAGAATGGAACTGGAGGAATCAACCTACCTGATTTCAGGCTCCGCTACAAAGCCACAGTTATCAAGACAGTATGGTACGGGCACAAAGACAGAAATATAGATTAGTGGAACGAAATAGAAAGCCCAGAGATAAATCCACACACATATGGACACCTTATCTTTGACAAAGGAGGCAAAAATATACAATGGATTAAAGACAATCTCTTTAACAAGTGGTGCTGGGAAATCTGGTCAACCACTTGTAAAAGAATGAAACTAGAACACTTTCTAACACAATACACAAAAATAAACTCAAAATGGATTAAAGATCTAAACGTAAGACCAGAAACTATAAAACTCCTAGAGGAGAACATAGGCAAAACACTCTCTGAAATACATCACAGCAGGATCCTCTATGACCCACCTCCCAGAATATTGGAAATAAAAACAAAAATAAACAAATGGGGCCTAATTAACCTTAAAAGCTTCTGCACATCAAAGCAAACTATTAGCAAGGTGAAAAGACAGCCTTCGGAATGGGAGAAAATAATAGGAAATGAAGCAACTGACAAACAACTAATCTCAAAAATATACAAGCAACACCTACAGCTCAACTCCAGAAAAATAGATGACCCAATCAAAAAATGGGCCAAAGAACTAAATAGACATTTCTCCAAAGAAGACATACAGATGGTTAACAAACACATGAAAAGATGCTCAAAATCACTCATTATCATAGAAATGCAAATCAAAACCACTATGAGGTACCATTTCACGCCAGTCAGAATGGCTGCAATCCAAAAGTCTACAAATAATAAATGCTGGAGAGGGTGTGGAGAAAAGGGAACCCTCTTACACTGTTGGTGGGAATGCAAACTAGTACAGCCACTATGGAGAACAGTGTGGAGATTCATTAAAAAACTGGAAATAGAACTGCCTTATGATCCAGCAATCCCACTGCTGGGCATACACACTGAGGAAACCAGAAGGGAAAGAGACACGTGTACCCCAATGTTCATCGCAGCACTGTTTCTAATAGCCAGGACATGGAAGCAACCTAGATGTCCATCAACAGATGAATGGATAAGAAAGCTGTGGTACATATACACAATGGAGTATTACTCCGCCATTAAAAAGAATAGAATGAATCAGTTCTAATGAGGTGGATGAAACTGGAGCCTATTATACAGAGTGAAGTAAGCCAGAAAGAAAAACACCAATACAGTATACTAACGCATATATATGGAACTTTGAAAGACGGTAACAATAACCCTGAGTACGAGACAGCAAAAGAGACATTGATGTATAGAAGAGTCTTATGGACTCTGTGGGAGAGGGAGAAGGTGGGAAGATGTGGGAGAATGGCATTGAAACATGTAAAATATCATGTATGAAAAGAGTTGCCAGTCCAGGTTTGATGCACGACACTGGATGCTTGGGGCTAGTGCACTGGGACGACCCAGAGGGATGCTATGGGGGGGAGGAGGGAGGAGGGTTCAGGATGGGGAGCACATGTATACCTGAGGAGGATTCATTTTGATATTTGGAAAAACTAATACAATTATGTAAAGTTTAAAAATAAAATAAAATTTAAAAATAAATCCACAGGAGGCTTGACTCCCTTTAGGCCACTCAGTGGTTTCCAAGAAATACCCGTCGGGACTCGAGAGCAGAGCAGAGTCCTTTTCTTCCTCTCGAGATGAGGTCTGACTCCTCGGGTGCGTCTAAAATGCAACCCCGAGATCTCTGTCGCCCCTGGAGAGGAACATTAGGTCCTGGACACAAGCTTAGATGAGGTCTCTTTTGCCCTGAAGTGACTCGAGAGCAATCCCTAGCTCTCTCTCGCAACTCCAATGGAAGATTGGACTTCCCTGGGCCAACACAAGAGGAAGCCTGAATTCCCCATCGTAACTCGAGAATCCCGCCGAAACTCGAGAAAAACCACATGGTTACCCTGTCATCGCAAGATGAGGCCCTTGCCCGCTACAGCGTCTAAAGAGAAGTCCCAGGTTTCTTCTTGAAGTGTTTTCACACTTCAAGTGTGAAAACTTGGCACCCTTGATGCGATTCCAAAAGTTCCCCGACACCCTGGTCTCTCTCGAGGGGAACACCGAGGTTCCCGGTACGACTTCATTTGAGCCACTTCTCCCCTCCTGATTGTGACTGGAGGGTCGACTCCCGTGCTTTGTCTGGAAGGGGTTCCCAACCTTCCCGGCGCACCTCAGGATGAGGCCGGTCTAACGAGAATATTTGAGACGTAGCTTCATGGGTGGTAACACATGCCAAAAGACCCCGATTCCCCGGTCCGCTCTTGATAAGAACCCGATGCCCGGACACCTCTTGAAAGGCAACCCTGTGGAAGAAGGCACAACACGAAGGGGCACTGACACCCTCGTGCATCGTCCGGAAAAACCCGCAGATTCCAAACACAGTTCGACAAGTTGCCTGTCACCCCGTGAATAACTCGAGAGGCAAGCGGAGTTCCATTCCTCCTTACAAGACGAGGCCTGACTCTCCTGTCCCAACTCTGCAGGGACCCTGCGATCAGAGTCAGAAATGGAGACGAACCCTGAGGTTCCTGCCTCCACTCGAGATGAGGCCCTCTTCTATTGCACCAAACCCAGTGGAGTCCCGAGAGGGCCCTCCCAACTCCAGGGTATCCTTGACTTCTCAGAGGCACACTGAGAAGCTCCCTGAGGCCACCGGCACTAGTCGAGGGAACCCAGGGTTTACTGCCGTGACCCAAGAAACACCTTGAAAGTCCTTCTTTAATGGTTCTTGAGGCCCAATACACCTTCCATAACTCTAGAGCAATGACGCGCTCCCCCTCGCAATGCGCATGGAGACATGACTTCCCAAGCGCCACATGAGAGGCTCCCTGACCTCCCCGTAGTACCTCATGAGAAACCCCACACTGGCGCTGCAGCTCGAGAAAACCCACGAGACGCCCCCTTCATCGCGAGATGATGGCCTTCTTTTCCTGCATGGCCTGGAGAGCAATCACGAGTCCTCTCTCCAAACTCCACAGGAGGCTTGACTCCCTTTAGGCCACTCAGTGGGCTCCAAGAGATACCCGTCGCAACTCGAGAGGAGAGTGGAGTCCTTCGCTTCCCCTCGAGACAAGGACTGACTCCCCAGGTGCATCAGGAAAGCAACCCCGAGATCCCTGTCCCCCCTGGAGACGAACATTATGTCCTGGACACAAGCCTAGATAAGGTCTCTTTTGCCCTGCAGTAACTCAAGCGCAATCCCTAGCTCTCCCTCGCAACTCGAATGGAAGACTGGACTTCCCTGGGCCAACACAAGAGGAAGCCTGAATTTCCTGACCTAACTCGAGAATCCCGCCACAACTCGAGAAAAACGACGTGGTTAACCCGTCACCACAAGATGAGGCCCTTGCCAGCTACAGCGTCTCAAGAGAAGTCTCACGTTCCGTCTTGAAGTTTGAAACGGTACTTAGCACCTTTGATGTGACTCCAAAAGTTCCCTGACATCCCAGTTTTACTCGAGGGGAACATCGAGGTTCCCGGCACCACTTCATCTGAGCCCCTTCTCCCCTCCTGATCGGGACAAGAGGGTCGATTCACTTTTTTTGTCTGAAAGGGTTACCGACCTTCCTGGTGCACCTCAGGTTGAGGTCCGTCTCAAGAAGAAATTCGAGACGTAGGCTTCTGGGTGGTGCCACATGCCGAAAGACCCTGATTTCCTGGTCTGCTCTTGATAAGAACCTGAAGGCTGGATACCTCTTCGAAGGCAACCCTGTGTATGAAGGCAAAAAACGAAGGGGAACTGACACCCCCATGCATCGTCTGCATAAAACCGCAGGTTCCACACACAGCTCGACAAGTGGCCTGTTATCCGGTGAACAACTCGAGAGTCCAGTGGAGTTCCATTCCTCCACACAAGACGAGGCCTGACTCTCCTGTCCTAACTCTGTAGGGACTCTATGTTCAGAGTCAGAAATGGAGAGCAACCCTGAGGTTCCTGCTTCAAATCGAGATGAGGCCCTCTTCTGACAAGTTCCAGCCTCGGCTGGTCCAGGGTTTTCGAAGGGGAGACAGAGTAGGCGACCTATTGATTTATTTATCAAAAATATAAAGAGTAATAGAATGAGGATAGCTCAGTAGGAAAATTTAGTGGAGAAAAGAAGCTGAGTAGCTTGGTTTATGCGGAAAATCAGTATAACCCGTGACACCAGGTTAGCTCTGACCATGGAGGCCGCAGGCTCCCTCTCCAATAGCGAAAAGTGCCCCACCTTAGACACCTTCTCAAGTGGTCTTCGAAGCCCAGGCAAATAAATGGTCGCAGAGGATATCCGCGCTCCAGATGGACACTCCTCTGAAAATTGAGGGGAAGAATGACATTAGGAGACTAAGCGTTGGCAATCAAGGCCCGTAGCTTTATTTTCAACAGGGGTTTTTATACCCTAAGTTACACATAGAGGATAATGGGGATGCAAAGACAGCAGCCTTTGATCCTTATCAAAAACCAGGGTTTCTTTCCTGCAAATGTATCGTATACAAATGGTTTAGGTGATTTACATCATCTTCTAGCCAGAAGGCCTATTAACATTTTATGACTCTTGACAAAGACTTATCAACCGTAAGACTTATTTTCTCTAAGAGTAATTATTTTAAGGTTTGGCCCCATCTTTCGAAGATAAAATTGCATTCCTATAGGGCAGATGTGTAATGGGCTTACAACAAAGGAAATAATTTATTACCTTAAGGGTCTAAAGTTAGTAACACCAAGGCCACTACTTATTTCTTCTACATACCAACTATATTAATTAATACACATTCAAGGATACAATTCAGGGGATGTGGAAACTTGGCAACAAGCATTGGTTCATCAATGAAATCTTTTACTAGTTTTATTCTGACAGTTTCTAACTCTCTGAGAGGCTCTAAGCTATTTGAATATCTTAAGCTTCCCGTGCCTCTCGAGGCTCGGAGACTGTAAACAATTGTATGCCTTGCTGTAGGAGACCGGGTAAACTTGTCAGGCGAGTTAGAGAGCCATCTGACGTGTTTGGATTTAAACACTCCTAGTTGCCCAGGAACTTTATTAATTGGAGCTGTAAGTTAGCTCTTTGACAGAGAGAGTGAGATGGTGGTGGGGGACAGCCCCCAGTAAAGTCAGAGGTGAGAGCACAAAGCAATAAAGTAGGCGGACTCTGGTTTTGGGGGGTAGATGCTCAAGAATATCCGGGAGGACTCCCGAGGCTCGATCCCGCCTTTGTGTATGCCCAGCCTCCTTCCTCATGACCTTTGTCACGAGTGGAATGTCTCTCGCCGGCTCCTGGCATCTCCCCGTTTTTTATTTCTTAAAACAGCCAGATGTAGCTCAGTCGCGAGCCTCTGAATACTCTGCCGAAGAATCCTGACAATACAAGGAAGAATGATTATGAGAAGCAGAATTAAAGCA